>NC_090443.1:30499316-31209249 GCF_031143425.1 Pleurodeles waltl
AAATCTTGCCTTTCCAGTGTCTTTGTGGTTTGCTTTGTATTTTGCACAGCATGGTTTTTTGGCTATCTGGGTGCTTTATCTGCCTTTATGTATCTTCGCATTCAAAACTCACTGTTTAGATACACTTCTGTAACATTTTCTAAAATGTTTCCTTTGTTTCTCAATCTACATTTATTGTTCCTCAGTTGGATTCAAATCTTGTGTTGACTTTCTTGATAGTATTTCCATTTGAGCTGATGCACAGTTGTCTGCTTCTTACCGTGAAGGGAATAATTTCAGTGCTTGGGGTTTGAGATCTTCAGATCTGCTAAGTTTTCCATATTTCACAGTTTTCGGCCTTAATAAGTCCGTTCTTTTCACCTTCTGATCCTTCTTTTCCAGTATGCATTCTGTATTTCATATTGGCCAGTCCTCTTTCTTATTTTTACATCCAACCAAAGAGGAGGAGCAAATATGTACACTGGATGGCAACTACTCATTATCACATTACATGGTCTTTCCGCAACAGAACAGTGTGGCTGAAAGCATTTTTTGTGTGCTTTGTTGGAGTAACGTGGTAACCAAATGCACAATCTAGCGTTGTCATCCTTTGTATTAAGATTGGTTATGCCTTTGCCTAGAATGCTCCTCCTCAGGCATTCATGCCTATTCTGCTAGAGCCATGGCTTCCTCCTCCATTCTCTCCAGGGCCCTCCCAGTACCTGAGCTCTGCTGGGCAACCACATGCTTATCCTCTCATAATTTTGTCGAGCACTGTTGCTTCGTGTGTCAGGGACACAGTGACTGATACCGTTGCCAAGCTGAGTTGAATAACTTCCATGATAAACTGGCACTAGTCAGTCATACCTCCCATGGAGGTATTTCTTTAAACCTCATTCCTAAGCTGATTAATCTGCAGGAATATGTATCCATCAGAAGAAAGTTTTAATTACCTTTGGTAACAATAAATCTGATAGGGACTCCTTACCTTTGAATTCTCCCCAAGCGTCAGACCGGATCTGGAAAAGATTTCGTGAGCAGTACCCCTGCACATGCTGGTAGGTGGCGCCTATCTGCTCCACGTCAGTCGTCTACCCCAGAAATTACGTCACAGTTCCTATAAAACTGCCACCCAGGTGCACCAACGTTGGTTCTTTTCTTCCTGTACCAGACAGCTACCCCTCAGTCATTTTTTGACTGGTCTTTTTCAACTTTGTCAAACTTTTTTTGAGGTTTCTTCTTCCTAGTGTGTTGAGATGTCATCATGTGGTTTAAGCCTTTTGGGTCCTGTTAAAGGACGATGTTGGTGACTGATCAGAACCTTGTCTGCTTGTGGTGTCTGGAGCGTGACCACGACCCAGAGTTGTGCTCAGAGTGCCAGGCCATGCATCCAAAACCCTTGAGGGAGTAGTCCCTAAAGCTGATGCCAGCCTTACACACAACTCCATGCAAGTCGAGGTTCCAGTCGAGGGGAGGGACCGGTTGAGGAACCCGAAGTCGTTGTCGCCCCATTCCAAGTCCTCTGGGCTATCGGGTAAGTAGAGTCACAAGAAGAGGAAGAAGTCAAAGCTGTCTTTTCCTCATCCATCGGGTGACGTGACGAGGGTGCATCATTCTTCTAGGGCTTGTTGATTGGAACCTGCTCCTGGGCCTACTCCTCGTCTCCCAGAGTTTCAGGGAGCCGGAGCAACCCTGCCAAATTGAAAGAAATGTATGAGGCCATGCGTCTCATTTCCCTTCCAATGCTCCTTAGGGTCAGAGGGGGTCCCCATCGGGTTCCGCGCCGGTAGCTTCAGCTCGGTGCAGATGGGCTCCTGTGAGAGACTGGCACCTTGTAGCAGTACCCTCCCCACGTTTTGCCTGGTTTCTGAATGCAACTTGGACTAGAGTGCACTGGGATCCTGCTAACAAGGTTCCCAGTGTTCTTTCCCTAAAATGTTGTAATTGGATACGCCTTTAGCTACCCCTACAAGTCTCTAGTAAAAGGTACTTAGGTACCCAGGGCATGGGATACTATGGGTAAGTCCCTGAGGGCAGCAGCACTGATTGTGCCACACTCAAGGGCCATGCATCCAGATGCACCCAGAACTGCGTAGCAGACTTGAGTGTCCTGGTGCAAACCTAAAACTCAAACTCGACATGGCAACGCTGTCTGTGTGTCCTGTCCACCATATACTGCATTTACTATGGGTAAAACACCCCTCTAACAGGCCTTACAGCCCTAAGGCAGGGTGCACCATATTATATTTGAGGGCATAACCACGAGCAATATGCCCCCAGTGTGTCCTTGGCAAACCTAGGGCGTAGTGAGTGAACAGAGCAGCCATTTTAATTTATGTGCTGGACACTAGTCAGCACGAGTTTCCCAGCTACATAATGGCTACTCTGAACCCTGGGTTTGGTATCAAACAACTCAAAATGATAAATCCAAACTGGTACCAGTACTGGATTTATTATAAAATGTGCCGGGGGTCATCTTAGAGGTCCTGACATGGTTGCTTACTGGTTCCAGACAGCCTGCCTCATCCAGACAGCCAATATACAAACCTTGGGGGAGAGCCCTGTCTCTCTGGTTTGTAAAACAATGCCCTTCCCGGGAGGAGCAGCTAACACCCCCTCCCTCAGGAACATGCACTGCCCTGGCAGTGAACTTCCAAGGGCTACTGCCCTTGAAACTCGATCCCCAGGCCTGCTGCTAGCAGCAGATGGCCTCCCCCTTTGCAAACCCCCACTTCTGGAGATAGCAAAGGCGGGAAACCAAACAAAGGGTAGGAGGAGCGGCCTCGCCTAGCCTGCACCATCCCTAAGGTGTTGCCTGCAAAGTGGACCCTCAAATTCAGTTTCCTCCATCTTGGAATGGAGTAAAATACAAAATCAGGTTTAGGGAAATGACCCTTCTACAGGAAGTGGTCACTAAAGTGGGTGCAGCCACCCATAGGTAAGTGTCCCATTGGATACTACCAGGTTTCCCCTAAAATGTCCCCTAAATTCACTATTTAGTGGGCATCACTAGACCAAGAAATCAGATCTGAAAAGACAAAGAAGACCAACACCAAAGAAGATCCAAAGCAAGATAACTGTGGACCTGTTGCACAAGAAAAGGCGCCAAACTCTGCCTGCTGCACCCAGAACCCGAAAATCGCTGCTGCGGAGGAGCTGGACACTGGACCGACCCCAAAAAAACCAGGGGACCTCCAGGCTTCAAGAATCACGCCAGATCTCCCTTCTGAGTGGAGGCACCACTCAACAACCAAGCAAGAACGAACTGGTGAGGGTCACTTCGCTGACCGGCCAATATCTCCGTAGCCAGAAGGTGCAGCTGGACCCAACGACACAAACAGCCACCCAGACGTGACCTACTAGTGTGCCAAGTTTGGTGGCACTGCGCCCTCCAGTGACCGAGGTACGTCGATACCCTGGATACTGGTCAGCTGATGTCGGACAACCAGAAAACCAGCTCCCTCAGGAGGAAGCTCCAGTCAAGGGACTTCAGGAACACCACGGACCTCAGGCCAGTGTGCCCCTGTTTTCCTGTAAACCACCCTCAAAGAGACTCACCTCCAGCTCCAAAACACTTCATTGTGCACAGCTCCTGGATCTCCAACTCACCCTGCGTCCGGCCGCCCTGCAACGATGAACCAGCTGTGCTCCAAGGGTCCCCACCCTTTGCGACCTTGACAGCCCAAGGGAACCCCAAGGCACCATCTTTAAATCTGGAAACCAGCTCTGTTTCCAGGTGGCCCCTCCAAGTGGCCCTGTGCCAAGAGACTTTCCAGCTCTGCTCCCGCTGGAACCGGGAACCGCCTAATGCTCTCCAGCTGGCACGAGGTGCCCACCGACTGCTGCGACCATACTGCAAAAGAAGAGACTGGTAACTCAACTGTGCGATTTTTAATGCATTTTTAAAGGTGACTGTGCAATGATTCAAATGGTGCGTAATTATGCACAGACTAACTTTATTAAAGTTTCCTTACCAAACGTCCCAACCACTGAGCTTGGTGGTCCAAACCTCTACTTCTCATGGCATGTTCTCTACCGCTCCTCCAGATAGGGAATCCAAGAGGCTGAATTTATTTGGGAAGATGTTTTGCCACATGAATCTTTTCTGAATTCACATGATGTGCATTATTCCTTCACCTGGCGGTTGGCGCCCAGAATTTCTTGTGTTTAGTAATGGTCCTTCTTTCCTGTGTTTTTTTGCAAAACACAGAACTCCTCGGGTCCCAGTTGAAGGATACCGCAGGAGAAAAAGGGACTGAAAAATCTTCGACATCAAAAGTCAATCAAAGTTGAGGAAAGACGGCAGCTACAACAACCACAGCCGAGGCCTCGCAGTCGATGCTGAAAAAGAGAACACATTAAACTCTCGACATTGAAGAACGCATGCTCAAAGTACATTGAAAAAAATGTCTTGAGGCCAAAATGGCAGCCATACTCCCCCAAAAATGTTTTTTGAATGAAAACATTCAATATTTCTACCCAACACTCGCCTCCGAGCCTCAAGAAAGGGGGCGAAGAGGAGATTCTTTACCAAGAGGAAATATCAGAGGCACAAAGCTTTCACTAGGAGGGTGAAGAATATGAAGGAGTCAAAGGAAAAGGAGAGTGGCAAGACCTTGAAACAGATTCCCCCCCAGAGGAATCCCTTGATAATTATCCCTCAAGACCATCCCACTCAATAGTCTTACTATGCACAATCAGCTTGTGAAGACAGCAGCAGATAAATATGGGGTACAAATGGAAGAGGAAAAAGCAAGATCTTGTTTTCTAATAAAAACACTAGTACCATCTCGGAGCAAAATACAATACCTTACCTTAAAAAGCCGGCACATTATCCAGCAGTTACTCTAAGTGGAGAAGAACATCAGCACTCCTCCAGAGACCCACCTTACATAAAGGTAATGTAGGACAATTTTCTGTCATTGTGGCAACACCCAGAAAGAGGGCTAACATTCCTACTACCACTGCCCCCCGCAACATGACAGTGAGAGTAAAGGGATCAATAGGATGGACATACAATTTGAAAGGGAAGCAGCAACTCAATGGAGAATTGCAAATTCAAATACATTGCTCAGCAGATACGCTCATCAAAATTAGGAGGAAATGGCAGAGCTGATGAAGCACCTTCCAGAACAATACCAAAAAAGAGCTAAAGCCCTGGCAGAAGGGAAAGGTTTTGCCAATGCTGGTCTTAAATCAGTCCTAGATGCTGCAGACACAGCAGCAAGACAAATGGTATCTGATAGTGACTTCTAGTTGCAGATTCTTTACCTTAGAATTTCCCCCAGGGTCAGTCTGGGTCCGGAGATTTTTCATGAGCTGTACCCCTGTGCACCCTCAGATGGCATTGGTTGCCTTGCGTCTGTCGTGTGTGCCAGTCATGACATCTTGGGTCCTATACAGGCACCACCCCAGCGTGGTGATGGCAATTCTTTTTCTTCAGCACTAGCCAGCGCAGATCCGAAAAGCTACCCTTCAGTCACTTTTTGACTGATCTCTTGACTTTTTGTTGAAGATTTTTGAGTGGCTACACTCCTGGTGCATCAAGATGTCTTCTTGTTAGTCAGAGTAAAGCTGTGTGGATCCTGTCATCTAGTGATGTCCGTGACTGATCCACTCCTCGTGTGCTTGTGATTTCTGGAGCTTCACCACGATCAGAAGTTGTGCTTCGAGTGCTGAGCCATGAATCCGAAAGCTTGGAGCTGTCCCTAAAGCTCCTTGTGACTCTGCACTCAGCCTGTGCCGCTCTTGATCTTGGTAGAGAGGAAGGTCCCACTCCAAGTCTTTGGTGAGATCGGTGTTAGTCGAAGTTCAAGAAGAAGTTGAAGAAGAGCAAGCGTTCTTCAACTTAACCCCGTCTGTCGGCTGACAAGGGAAAGGGAGCGTCATCGCTGTAGGCCTCTGTCCTCAGAGCCTGTGTCTGGGATGGCTCCGAACCTCCCTGAGCTTCCAGGAACTAGAGTGACTCCTGCTCATCTTAAAGAGTTTTAGGAGTACATGCGCCTCATCTTTGGGCAGTCTGACTTCGCTGGAGCACCTTTGGGTTCTACACTAGCGACTTCAGCCTCTGCTCCAGGGGGCACCAAAGAATCTGGCTCCAAACCAGTGCCAGTCGTGCTACCTTGACCTTCACTGATGCAGTTTCCGACGTAGACGTTCCTGATTCCTCCCATGCCCGTGGGTGGAGTAGACACCATCTTTGTTTCTGAGACAGAGCCGGATTGGCGACGCTGACTCCGTCTTCGGCAGGACGCTTGCTGCGTATGCTGGATCTTGACCCTTATTCTTATGGCTTGGGGTACAGTAAAGGATGAGAGGGGTCGCTAGACCCTTTAGAATACAAGCTTCAAGACCTGGGTAAGGCCAGTGGTTTGGATACTTTCCCTGACACTGGTGTGCTCTTCCCCCTACCATGGCTACGGAGGAGGGAGCGTCCTATTCACTGGTGGTGCAATAAGCGACTGAGGTCCTGGACCTCAAACTACTTTCAGAGGCAGTCGGGGGCTAAACTCCTGACAGAGGTGCTTCAGCCCTAGGGCTTCCTCCTTCGAACCCCTTGTTCCCTTTAATGAAGCCCTTACTGATGTCCTGCTAGCTATTTGGTCCAAACCCATCACAGAGGCTCCTCTGCACAGGAAAATTGCCCACTACCATAGACCTGCTCCAAGTGACCCAGTGTTCCTGACTCAACACCCCACCCCTGAGAGCTTGGTTATCCAAGCCCCTACGTCCCAGGGAGCTTTCCCTTCCGCACCCTCAGATAGGGAGTCCAAAAGGATGGACCAACGAGAAGATGATGTTTTCTTCCTCCAGCCTGGCATTGCGGGCCAAGAACAAAGCATGCCTTTTGGGCCATTATACCAGTACTCTATGGGACACGGTTGTGCAAGTGCTGCCACAGGCACCGGATGAGGCCCTGATCAATCTCCCCCTAGCTGTTGCTGTCGGGGGAGGCACAGTTAAGTTCACAATCAGATGTGGGCTGGACAAGGCTAACTCACTGGGAAGAGCGGTTACATCGATAGTAGCCTTGAGGCACCATGCCTGGTTGAGGAGGTCCTGTTTTTCGGAGGATGTTCAATCTACCCTTTCGGACATGTGCTTTGATGGCACCTGTCTCTTCGAAGACCAAGAAAACTCTGCGCTCGAGCGCTTCAAGGATTCTTGTGCTACAGTCAGGTCCTTGGGACTCTCAGCTGTCCTTCACCCCCTTCAGTCCGTTATTTGTCTCTTTCGTGCCTACTTAATGGGTGCATCACAACATCTGTTCTCCTCCAGTCACCATACTGCGTATGCTTCCCAGCCTCTACATTGCCGGGGACGTGGGATCCACCATCCTCGTGTATCAGGGAGCCAGCAATCCAGCCCGTCAAACCTGACCCAGGAGACTGGATGGTATCGTTCGGCTTGCAGGAAGCTTATTTTCATATTGCCATCCTGCCTCCCCACAAATGCTACTTGCGGTTTGTAAGGAAATGCCTCCTTGGCATGGTTACCCCCTGACTTTTTGCCTTTTACTGATGCCAAGTTATGATTGAAAGTGTGCTGGGACCCTGCTAACCAGGCCCAGCACCAGTGTTCTTTCATTAAACTGTACCTTTGCTTCCACAATTGGCACAGCCCTGGCACACAGATAAGTCCCTTGTAAATGGTACCCCCTGGTACCAAGTGCCCTGATGCCAGGAAAGGTCTCCAAGGGCTGCAGCATGTCTTATGCCACCCTGGGGACCCCTCACTCAGCACATGCACACTGCCTCTCAGCTTGTGTGTGCTGATGGGGAGTAAATGACTAAGTCGACATGGCACTCCCCTCAGAGTGCCATGCCATCCTCCCACTGCCTGTGGCATAGGTAAGTCACCCCTCTAGCAGGCCTTACAGCCCTAAGGCAGGGTGCACTATACCACAGGTGAGGGCATATGTGCATGAGCGTTATGCCCCTACAGTGTCTAAGCAAAACCTTAGACATTGTAAGTGCAGGGTAGCCATAAGAGTATATGGTCTGGGAGTTTCAGACACGAACTCCACAGTTCCATAATGGCTACACTGAAATCTGGGAAGTCTGGTATCAAACTTCTCAGCACAATAAATGCACACTGATGCCAGTGTGGAATTTATTGTAAAATGCACCCAGAGGGCATCTTAGAAATGCCCCCTGATTACCAATCCGACTTCTAGTGTTAGGCTGACCAGTTTCTGCGAGCCTGCCACAACCAGGCGAGTTGCTGGCCACATAGGGAGAGTGCCTTTGTCACTCTGTGGCCAGGAACAAAGCCTGTACTGGGTGGAGGTGCTTCTCACCACCCCCTGCAGGAACTGTAACACCTGGCCGTGAGCCTCAAAGGCTCACCCCCTTTGTTACAGCACCACAGGGCATCCAAGTTAGTGGAGAGGCCCACCCCTCCGGCCACTGCCCCCACTTTTAGCGGCAAGGCCGGAGGAGATGAGAAAAACAAGGAGTCATCAACCACAAGTCAGGACAGCCCCTAAGTGCCATGAGCTGAGGTGACCCCTGCCTTCAGAAAACCTCCATCTTAGTTTTGGAGGATTCCCCAATAGGATTAGGGATGTGCCCCCCTCCCCTCAGGGAGGAGGCACAAAGAGGGTGTAGCCACCCTCCAGGACAGTAGCCTTTGGCTACTGCCCTCCCAGACTTAAACACCCCGCTAAATTTAGTATTTAGGGGCACCCAAGAACCCAGGAAATCATATTCCTGCAACCTGACACAAGAAGGACGACTGCTGACCTACAAGCCCTGCAGAGACAACGGAAGACAACAAATGCTTTGGCCCCAGCCCTACCGGCCTGTCTCCTGACTCGAAAACCTGCAACAGCGACGCATCCAACAGGGACCAGTGACCTCTGAAGCCTCAGGGGACTGCCCTGAAGCCCAGGACCAGGAAACTCCCATGAGCAGCAGCTCTGCTCAACAAATAGCAACATTATCACAACTTTTCTGCAACTTTCAAAGACCTCACACTTCCCTCCGGAAGCGTGAGACTTCACACACTGCACCCAACACCCCCGACTTGAGATCCAGAGAACCAACACCACAGGGAGGACTCGCAGGCGACTGCAACCATGTGAGTAGCCAGAGACTACCCCCCTGGACCTCCACAGCAATGCATGCAAAGAGTCCAGAGGCTCCCTCTGACCGCGACTGCCTGTAACAAGGGACCTGACGCCTGGACCAAGCATGCACCCGCAGCCTCCAGGACCAGAAGGAACCAAACTTCAGTGCAGGAGTGACCCCCAGGTGATCCTCTGCCTAGCCCAGCTGGTGGCTGGCCCGAGGAGCCCCCCTGTGCCCTGCCTGCACCTCTAGAGTGACCCCAGGTCCCTCCATTGTTTCATAAACAAAACCTGACGCCTGCTTTGCACACTGCACCCGGCCACCCCTGTGCTGCTGAGGGTGTGTTTTGTGTGCCTACGTGCGTCCCCCCACCCCAGTGCTATACAAAACCCCCCTGGTCTGCCCCCTGAGGACGCGGGTACTGACCTGCTGGCAGACTGGAACCGGAGCACTCCTGTTCTCCATAGGCGCCTATGTGTTTTGGGCACCTCTTTGATCTCTGCACCTGACCAGGTCTGAGCTGCTGGTGTGGTAACTTTAAGGTTGCCTTGAATCCCCAACGGTGGGCTGCCTATGCCAAGGAACTGAGACTTGTAAGTGTCTTACTTACTCACAATCTAATCAGTACTTACCTCCCCCAGGAACTGTTGATTTTTGCTTCAAGTGTCCACTTTTAAACTAACTTATTGCCATTTTAACAAAAACTGTATATGATATTGCTCTAATTCAAAGTTCCTAACTTACCTGTGTGGAGTACCTTGCATTTTATGTATTTACTTCAAATCTTGAACGTGTGGTTCTAAAAATAAATTAAGAAAATATATGTTCGATGGCATCTGTCGCTGTAGATACACATGTTCTGCATAGCTCGCCATCTGGTGTTGGGTCGGAGTGTTACAAGTTGTTTTTCTTCGAAGAAGTCTTTCGAGTCACGGGACCGAGTGACTCCTCCTTCTGTCTCCATTGCGCATGGGCGTCGACTCCATCTTCGATTGTTTTCTTTCCGCCATCGGGTTCGGACATGTTCCTGTCGCTCCGAGTTTCGGAACGGAAAGTTAGTAAATATCTGAAGATTTTCGTCGGTATTGTTGCGTTCGGGATCGGCGTAGTTAGATTCAACACCGCATCGAAGATCGACGCGCTCCGGTGCCCTTCGGGGTAGTTTTCAATCCCCCGTCGGGGCCTGGTCGGCCCGACCGCGTGTCGAACAACGCCGATGGAACGGACCCCGTTCCGTTTTTGTCCCAAATGCCACAACAAATACCCGTATACAGACCAACATTTGGTCTGTAACCTGTGCCTGTCACCTGAGCACAGTGAGGAGACTTGCGAGGCCTGTCGCGCGTTCCGGTCCCGAAAGACACTCCGTGACCATCGAGCCAGGAGACTTCAGATGGCGTCAACGCCGACAGCGCACCGAGAGTTCGAGGAACAAGAGGAAGAAGAAACCTTTTCGATCCACGAATCGGACTCCGAGGAATTCGACGATCAAAGAACCGTGAGTAAGACGTCGAAAACAACACATAAGAAAAATGACAAGGCCCAGGGGACGCCACTGCCACCAGGCCATGGCTCCACCCATAAATTCGGTGACCGACCATCGGCACCGAAAAAGGCCCAAACAGTGCCGAGATCGTCCGACTCCGGTCGAGACACCGGCACGCAGCCTTCTCGGGATCGAGAAAGTGCTGGAGAAAAGCAACGACACCGAGATAGCGGTGTAGAAACGGCTCGACGCCGAGACAGCGGCACCGACGAAGATCGACGCCGAGAGGTTTCGACTCCAAAAAAGAAAAAAGCCACCTCGGAGCCGAAAAAACATACAGACAGGGTTTCCGTGCCGAAACAACCCGTAACCGACCCAGGTCCAGGCTCTTATAGAGAGGAGCAATCACTGTCCTCTCAGATGCGAAAGCATAGGTTTGAGGAAGAGCTGCAATCCACCGAAGTGGACCATACGCAAAAACGTATTTTCATACAGCAGGGAACAGGAAAAATAAGCACCCTTCCCCCTATTAGGAGAAAAAGGAGACTGGAGTTTCAAACAGACCAGGCGCCACAAACAAAAATGGTGAAAAAGGTGACTCCGCCACCCTCTCCTCCACCTGTAATTAACGTCTCACCAGCACAAACTCCGTCACATTCCCCGGCTCACACCACCATGAGCCAAGGTGACCAGGATCAAGACGCTTGGGACTTATATGACGCCCCAGTGTCGGACAACAGTCCGGAGGCATATCCAACAAAGCCATCACCACCAGAAGACAGCACAGCATATTCTCAAGTGGTGGCTAGAGCAGCACAATTCCACAACGTAAACCTCCACTCAGAACAAGTCGAGGATGACTTTTTATTCAACACCCTCTCCTCCACCCACAGCTCCTACCAAAGCCTGCCTATGCTGCCAGGTATGCTTCGGCACGCAAAGGAAATCTTCAAGGAGCCGGTCAAAAGTAGGGCAATAACGCCAAGGGTGGAAAAGAAATATAAGGCACCTCCTACAGACCCTGTTATTATCACCACACAGCTGCCACCAGATTCCGTCGTAGTAGGAGCAGCTCGGAAAAGAGCCAACTCCCACACATCTGGGGATGCACCACCCCCAGATAAAGAGAGCCGCAAGTTCGATGCAGCTGGGAAAAGTCGCAGTACAAGCTGCAAACCAGTGGCGCATCGCTAACTCTCAAGCACTACTTGCACGCTATGACAGAGCCCATTGGGATGAGATGCAACACCTCATCGAGCATCTACCCAAGGAACTACAAAAGAGGGCAAAGCAGGTGGTTGAGGAAGGACAGAACATATCAAATAACCAGACACGATCCTCTATGGACACAGCAGACACAGCTGCAAGAACAATTAATACATCTGTGACCATTAGAAGGCACGCATGGCTAAGAACGTCTGGGTTCAAACCAGAGATACAGCAGGCAGTGCTCAATATGCCATTCAACGAAAAACAACTGTTCGGACCAGAAGTGGACACGGCAATCGAAAAACTAAAAAAAGACACTGACACTGCTAAAGCCATGGGCGCACTCTACTCCCCGCAGAGCAGAGGAACCTACAGCACCTTCCGCAAGACACCCTTTAGAGGGGGGTTTCGGGGTCAGGCCACACAAGCCAGCACCTCGCAGGCAACACCGTCCAGCTACCAGGGACAGTACAGGGGAGGCTTTCGGGGCAAATACAGAGGAGGGCAATTCCCTATGAATAGAGGAAAATTTCAAAGCCCCAAAACCCCTACAACCAAGCAGTGACTCAGATGTCACTCACCCCCTCCACACAACACCAGTGGGGGGAAGAATAGGTCATTATTACAAAGCATGGGAGGAAATAACTACAGACACTTGGGTCTTAGCAATTATCCAACATGGTTATTGCATAGAATTCCTACAATTCCCTCCAAACATACCACCAAAAGCACAGAATTTATCAAAACAACATTCCGAACTTCTGGAAATAGAAGTTCAAGCACTATTGCAAAAGAATGCAATCGAATTAGTACCAAACACACAAACAAACACAGGAGTCTATTCACTGTACTTCTTAATACCAAAAAAGGACAAAACACTGAGACCAATCCTAGACCTCAGAATACTAAACACCTACATCAAATCAGACCACTTTCACATGGTCACGCTACAAGAAGTATTACCATTGCTAAAACTACAGGACTACATGACAACCTTAGACCTCAAAGACGCGTATTTCCATATACCAATACATCAATCGCACAGAAAATACCTACGGTTCGTATTCAAAGGAATACATTACCAATTCAAAGTATTGCCTTTTGGTTTAACAACCGCACCAAGAGTCTTTACAAAATGTCTAGCAGTAGTGGCTGCACACATCAGAAGGCAGCAAATACATGTATTCCCGTATCTAGACGACTGGCTAATCAAAACCAATTCACTAACAAAGTGCTTACACCACACAAATCAAATCGTACAAACCCTCTACAAACTAGGTTTCACCGTCAACTTTGCAAAATCCAACATTTTGCCGTGCAAAGTACAACAATACCTGGGAGCCATAATAGACACAACAAAAGGAGTAGCCACTCCAAGTCCACAAAGAATTCAAAATTTCAACAAGATCATACAACGCATGTATCCAACACAAACAATACAAGCAAAGATGATATTACAACTCCTAGGCATGATGTCTTCATGCATAGCCATTGTCCCGAACGCAAGACTGCACATGAGGCCCTTACAACAGTGCCTAGCATCACAATGGTCACAAGCACAGGGTCACCTTCTAGATCTGGTGTTGATAGACCGCCAAACTTACCTCTCGCTTCTATGGTGGAACAGTATAAATTTAAACAAAGGGCGGCCTTTCCAAGACCCAGTGCCACAATACGTAATAACAACAGATGCTTCCATGACAGGGTGGGGAGCACACCTCGATCAACACAGCATACAAGGACAATGGAACGTACATCAAACAAAACTGCATATAAATCACCTAGAAATGCTAGCAGTTTTTCAAGCATTAAGGGCTTTCCAACCAATTATAACTCACAAATACATTCTTGTCAAAACAGACAACATGACAACAATGTATTATCTAAACAAACAGGGGGGGACACACTCAACGCAGTTGAGCCTTCTAGCACAGAAGATATGGCGATGGGCAATTCACAACCACATTCGCCTAATAACACAGTTTATTCCAGGGATCCAGAATCAACTTGCAGACAATCTCTCTCGAGATCACCAACAGGTCCACGAATGGGAAATTCACCCCCAAATTCTAAACACTTACTTCAGACTCTGGGGAACACCTCAAATAGACTTGTTTACAACAAGAGAGAACGCAAAATGCCAAAACTTCGCATCCAGATACCCACACAGGCAGTCCCAAGGCAATGCCCTATGGATGAACTGGTCAGGGATATTTGCCTACGCTTTTCCTCCTCTCCCTCTCCTTCCTTATCTGGTAAACAAATTGAGTCAAAACAAACTCAAACTCATTTTAATAGCACCAACTTGGGCAAGGCAACCCTGGTACACAACACTGCTAGACCTATCAGTAGTACCCCACATCAAATTGCCCAACAGGCCGGATCTGTTAACACAACACAACCAACAGATCAGACATCCAGATCCAGCATCGCTGAATCTAGCAATCTGGCTCCTGAAATCCTAGAATTCGGACACTTACAACTTACCCAAGAATGTATGGACGTCATAAAGCAAGCCAGAAGGCCGTCCACTAGGCACTGCTATGCAAGTAAATGGAAGAGGTTTGTCTGCTACTGCCATCATAATCAGATCCAACCTTTACACGCAACTCCAAAGGACGTAGTGGGTTACTTGCTTCACTTACAAAAATCTAACCTAGCCTTCTCTTCCATTAAAATACACCTTGCAGCAATACCTGCAGACTACCTATTCAACTTCCCTATATAGGATACCAGTCATTAAAGCATTCATGGAAGGCCTTAAAAGAATTATACCACCAAGAACACCACCTGTTCCTTCATGGAACTTAAATGTTGTCTTAACAAGACTCATGGGTCCACCTTTTGAACCCATGCACTCTTGCGAAATACAGTTCCTAACCTGGAAGGTTGCATTTCTCATCGCCATTACATCTCTAAGAAGAGTAAGCGAAATTCAGGCGTTTACAATACAAGAACCTTTTAAACAACTACACAAAAATAGTCGTCCGAAGGACTAATCCTAAATTTTTACCAAAGGTTATTTCACCGTTCCACCTAAATCAAACAGTGGAACTACCAGTGTTCTTCCCACAGCCAGATTCCGTAGCTGAGAGGGCACTACATACATTAGATGTCAAAAGAGCATTAATGTACTACATTGACAGAACGAAAAACATCAGGAAGACTAAACAACTATTTATTGCATTCCAAAAACCTCATGCAGGAAACCCAATATCAAAACAAGGTATAGCCAGATGGATAGTTAAATGCATCCAAATCTGCTACCTTAAAGCAAAACGACAACTGCCCATTACACCAAGGGCACACTCAACCAGAAAAAAAGGTGCTACCATGGCCTTTCTAGGAAACATCCCAATGCAAGAAATATGTAAGGCAGCCACATGGTCTACGCCACACACGTTCACCAAGCACTACTGTGTAGACGTGCTATCCGCACAGCAAGCCACAGTAGGTCAAGCCGTGTTAAGAACATTATTTCAAACCACTTCCATTCCTACAGGCTGAGCCACCGCTTTTGGGGAGATAACTGCTTACTAGTCTATGCAGAACATGTGTATCTACAGCGACAGATGCCATCGAACTGAAAATGTCACTTACCCAGTGTACATCTGTTCGTGGCATCAGTCGCTGGAGATTCACATGTGCCCACCCACCTCCCCGGGAGCCTGTAGCAGTTCGGAAGTTAGCTTCAACTTTGTACATTTGTATATATATTATTTTAACCTTAAATAGGTACATACTTAGTCACTCCATTGCATGGGCACTATTACTACAACACAACTCCTACCTCACCCTCTGCGGGGAAAACAATCGAAGATGGAGTCGACGCCCATGCGCAATGGAGACAGAAGGAGGAGTCACTCGGTCCCGTGACTCGAAAGACTTCTTCGAAGAAAAACAACTTGTAACACTCCGACCCAACACCAGATGGCGAGCTATGCAGAACATGTGAATCTCCAGCGACTGATGCCACGAACAGATGTACACTGGGTAAGTGATATTTTCATTTTCTATATAAAAACTATTGGCCTGGAGTAAAGTCTTTTGAGTGTGCATTCCTCAGTTATTGCCTGTGTGTGTGTACAACAAATGCTTAACACTACCCTCTGATAAGCCTACTGCTCGACCACACTACGACAAAATAGAGCATTAGAATTATCTAATTTTGCCACTGCCTTTACCTCTAAGGGGAACCCTTGGACTCTGCACACTATCTCTCACTTTGAGATAGTATATACAGAGCCAACTTCCTACACGGTTCGTAGTGGGTCACAAGCACTTCCAGTTCACTCTTCTCCCCAAGGTGATGGCGGTGGTCGCAGCTCAACCTCACAGGTCAGGGGTTTGTCTTCCCCTACCTCGATGATTGACTGTTAAAGGCGGGCTCACCCCAAGCTGTTGTCTCCCACCTTCAGACTACAGTAGACCTTGTGCATTCGCTGGGGTTCACTATAAATATGCCAAAGTCACACCTGACTCCCTTTCAGATGCTCCCCTTCATCTGAGCTGTTCTGGACACAGTGCATTTTCGGGCTTATCCTCCTGAGTGGCGAGTCAAGGGTATTCAGACTGATATCGATATTTCAACCTCTAGCCTGGATTTTGGTGAGAATGACTCTGAGGGTGCTGGGCTTCATGACCTCCTGCATCCTGTTGGTAAATCATACCAGATAGCATATGCAGAATCTGCAGTGGGACCTGAAGTTCCTGTGGACACCGCATCAGGGTAATTTCTCTGACATGGTCCAGATCTCGGAGGGAACTGCACAAAATCTGCATTGGTGGCTTTTGAACCATGATTGGGTCAGAGGCAGATCACTCTGCCTTTCCCAACCAGATCTGACAGTAGTGACAGATGCGTCACTCCTGGGATGGGGCGGCTACCTGGGAGAGGCAGAGAGCAGTGGCATCTGGTGCCCCAGAGTCCTGGCTTCACATCAACCTTTTTGGAGCTCTGGGCAATCAGACTGGCATTGAAAGTATTTCTTTCCTCTCTCAAAGTGAAAGTAGTGCAGGTCTTCATAGACAACACCATCGCCATGTGATACTTCAACAAGCAGAATGGGGGTGGTGGTCATGGACTCTTTGTCAGGGAGTCTCTGAGGCCTCTGGCATGGCTGGAACATCAGGGCATTTCCCTGGTGGTTCAATACCTGGTGGGTTCTCTGAACACTTGAGTGGACAAACTCAGCCGACAATGCCTGGTCGATCACATATCTACATTCGGAAGAGGTGCGAGGTCTCTCTCAGTAGTGATGAGAGCCTTGGTTATATCTGTTTGCCTCCACTGAGAATGCGCAATGTCAGACGTTTTGCGCATTGGAGTTTTGAAGGCGCCACTTGCTTTGTGACGCTTTTCTTCATGAGTGGAGCTCTGGCCTCCTGTACGCCTTTCCACTCATACCACTTCTGCCCTGAATTCTCAAAAAGATCAAGAATAACCGGGCGCAAGTAATCCTTGTGGCGCCTGACTGGGCACAGAGAGTCTGGTATCTCAAGCTGTTAAGCATGGCCATCGATCCTCAGATCAAACTGCCCCTGCGGGAGGATCTTTTATTGCAGCAGCAGGGGAGGGTTCTCCACCCGAACCTGTCCAGTCTCTGCCTCCTTGTATGGAGTTTGAGCTGCTGCAAATGACAGCTTTTGACCTGCCCGAAGTCTGTAATCTCATCTTGGCAGCCATGTGTGCTTCCACCAAAATGTTATTCGCCTGTTTTTGGAACAAATTTATGGCATGGTGCACAGACAAGTCTATTGACCCCCTCTTTCCGTCGTTCACCTTTTAATACTTTCTTTGGCCCAACAGGGCTCTGATTTGGGCACCCTCAACAGTTATTTGTCTGCTATCTCCGCATTTCTAAGGTTACCTGACCAACCCTCTTTGTTTACGTCTCCTATACTTAGTAGCTACCTTAAGGTTCTTACCCATATGTTTACTCCATTCCTATTCATCATTCCCCTATGGGATTTAGATTTGGTTCTTATATTCCTAATGTGTGCTCCTTTTGAGCCTCTACACATTGTCCGCTCAGGCTTCTGACATTAAAAACAGCCTTCGTTGGGGCATTTACTTCTGCCCGTAGGGTAAGTGAGCTGCAGTCTTCATCATCTAATCCGCCCTACCGCTCTTTCGTGACAAAGTGGTGCTCGCACTAGGGCCTCTTTTCTGCCAAAAGTGGTCACACCTTTTCATCTGGCTTTTCTATCACCTTGCATACTTTTTATGCACCACTACATCCTTCTGAGTAAGAGGAGATACTCCACTGCCTGGACACAAAAACAGCTTTGGCGTTCTACCTTTATCGTACCATAGTTTTGAATGGACCATCAACTCTTGTGGGGTATGTGGGTGGTCGAGCCGTGCAGAAGTGGACCATCTCCAGATGGGTCATACTCTGCATTAGGATCTGCTACACACTGGCCAAAAGTAGCCTTCTGAGGGCTTGCAAGCTCATCCACCAAATCTAATGCTGTGACCACTGCGTTAGCATACAGCGTTCCAGTCCTGCACATCTGTCAGGCAGCTACATGGGCATCTCTGCACGTTTACTAAACACTACTTCCCGGTCAGTCAGGTCCACAGGGGCAAGCACTTTGCCCATTCAGTCCTACAGGACTTTCTCATTTAAAACTGGTTCACATAACCTCCTCTGAGGTTGATATTGCTTGGGTATCTCTTCAAAGGTAAGGAATCTGCAGCTAGAAGTCACTATCAGATGGACAAGTTACTTACCTTTGGTAACTCCTTATCTCGATATAGCTGCAGATTCCTTACCACCACCCCCCCCCCCCCTCCAATCCTACCCACTCTGAACGGATTTCTAGGGACAACCCCTTTCAGGGTCCTAGTTTTGGCACACCAGTGGTCAGTGTTCTTCATGGCCTTGCGCTTCTGGCGTGGAATGTCGTGAAAAGAAACTGACGGTGCGCCTGGGCGGCACCTATATAGGAATCGCAGTGTAATTTCTGGGGTGGATGAAGACGGACATGGAGCCAATCAACGCCACCTACCAGTGCACAGGGCTATTGCTCATGAAAAATGTTCCGGATCCAGTCTGTCTGGGGGGAATTCAAAGATAAGGAGTCTGCAGCTAGATATTGTCTCTACCAGATAAGGCGTTACCAAAGGTAAGTAATGTCCTTCTTGTGGCTATACATCTTCCTGCTGATTACCCACTGACTTCCATTGTCCCATAGCGAGTCAGCCCTGTGGCTGACATGGTCCCAAAACATACAGACAAGGTGTGCTGTAATTGTCAGTGCTGTCTCTGTTCCTTTATATGTGCCTTCATGGGACATGGGGAAAAATAACTCTAAGGAAGTGAAACCAGCTCACTGGTTCGTGCCTAATATACTCACATCAACATTCCGGAGTGGAGTCGCCAATAAAACCTTGTGGTGCTCACCAGACGGAGCTAGTGCGAGATTGCTCAGGAAACTCTTTACCAGTACAGTCTGAAGTCTTGAGGGATCATTCTTATCCTGAAAATCTGCGGGAAGAGTATGTATTCATAAGAAATATTGCTACGAAGCACCCTTTTCATCTGGTGGTTTTCTCTAATATCAGAAACGTTACTTAATTTTGACTTACCATTTGGATTGGAAAAACCTCAAGATGCCTCTTAATTATCCAAAACAAGCCTTAATAGGGGATTAATCATGCTATTCAGGCAAAGTGGTGAATTTGGATCTAGGGACTGCTGCAGAAAGATTAGGAAAACTGCTGTATCTGATATCTGTCTTCATATGCTTTCCTTTCCTGTGTGCTCCTCCAGTACCAGTCTCTTTCCATTTATCCTCTAGATTGTCCACATCTTCACTGCAAAACACTTTTTAAACATCAAATCTGCTCTGCAATAGCTTAGTGTTCTACAGCCAGCCATATTACTTTTATGGTAGTCTTAAATATTTTAACAAAACACTTCCTGCACATTGTAGGAGGCACCCTACACTGAGTCCAGAAAACCTTTAGTGATAGTGAATAGGTGTCCAGGTAGCAAAAGCGCTCTAGGGGAATCTGAGAGGAGCAGCTAAAGCTTATCCAGGAGGAATGTAAAGCACTTGCAATACCACAGTGGTCAGACAATAACTCACTCACAAGAAAGAACCACACAGGTGTTGCAAAAATAAAGGATTCTTTATTACAGTTCGACTAGTAGACTAGCATTGGTGTATCTCCCTTTGGACATATCTACACACGATATATACACAAAGAAAACCAACAGAAATAGCATAAAATGTACGGGGCCCTTTTGGGGAAGGGGGTTGGGGGGCAAACCTTATACTAAGAAAGTGGAATGCAAAATATTGAACCCAGCCAAGGTAAGTGTGGTAGTTAACTTGGGCTAGATAGAAACACCAGAGGTAAGTACGGTAAGAGTCCCCAGCAACCAGTTGCAAGGTAGTTACTAATCCAATTGTCCCTTAGGCTAAACAGGGAGTAATGGTTGGGGTTAGTGTGATTCAGGATCCTTCCCAGTGGACCTTGAGGAAACAGGAGGAAAGTTGGAGAGTGTCCTCACCTGTGGATACCCAGAAGACAAGAGTAACTATACCAGGGGACCCAGATGCTGAGGGGAGAAGGGACTCTCTCTGAGGTCAGTGGATGCCTCGGATTGTCCAGCTGCTGTCACGGACGTGGAGGACCTGAAAAGGAAGAGAACAGAGTCCAGCACCTTCAGAGGTGCCCAGGTAGTGCAGGTGGCAATGCCCACCCTCCTAGAGGTGAAGTTCCTGCAAGTTGGTGGAGGAAAGAGTCCAGTTGCAGGCTCCAGGAGTTGAGGAGAACCCAGGAGTCGCCTCCAAGCTGTCCGCGATGGTCACTGGATTGCAGGAGGGTCAGTGACCAGCTGGGTCATCAACAAGCACCAGCAAATGCAAGCAGGAGCTGAAGATGGATTTGCTGAGTTTTTGGGACTAGTTAAAGTCCAGGGGACTACCCTGGAGGAGGATCCCTCACAAGTGACCCACAGGCAATGGACACAGGGAGTCACAAGGAGACCCAACTGGCACAACAAAACAGAAGTCCCATTTCGCAAGAATTGCAGGACGTGGGCTGAACTTCCAAGTTTGCAGAATGCTGGAGGCCGGGGCTTCTTCATGCACCAAGATCTCCAGGTGGAAGAGTCAAGAAGCCTTGGCAAGTGCAGCAGTCGCGGTACACAGATGTTCCAGTCCAGTGGCATGAGCAGGGGCCACAGTCTCCCAAATTGGTTAGACGACCAGCAGGACAAGACCCAGAGGAGGACACAGATTCACCACCTGGGAAGCAGAGCCTTTCAATGTTCATGGAACAGCAGACCCCACCAGCCGGTCGACGTGGTCTTCGAGGCACCTGTGGTCGCAGTTGGACTCATTCACTCCAAGGGAGATTCCTTCATGCTTCCTGGTGCAAACAGAGTCCTTGTGTCCCTGGAGCATGCACATCCTTGGAGGATCTGGCAAAACAATGTTGCAATGGGGGAGCCTTCCCACCAGAAGCAGACATGTTTTGGTTCCAAAGTAGACCAGCAGCGGTTCCAGAGGCCAGGAACACAAGATGTCTTGCAGAGAGTTCCTTGGAAAGTCTTGCTTGATGAATCTGAGCTCCCCACCCACTCCCCCTCTCTTAGGTAACCCTGAAAGGGGTTTGTTTACTTGACAGGGTGGTCACTCACCTGTCTTTGGTGTGGTTTCACGCCAGAGCAGGAACCGGGGGTTCCTGAACTAGTGCAAACTGGATTATGCAAGGAGGGTATTAGATGTGCCCTTCAAAACAGTCTGGTGGCGCTCATAGGCCACCCCAGCCCTTAGACCCCGAATACACAGGGGGGAAGTGGTCACAGCTCTCCCTTGCAGGAAATCCCTTTTTCTACCGCCCTAGCCTGAGCCACGCTCACCAGCAGGAGTGCAGAACAGTGTCTGGGGTCAGCAGCAGCACGGGCTTGCAGCTAGAACCCCCCTAAGGCCGCACAGGCAGAACTGTGGTTCCCATAGGGAACACCCCAGAGTACATGGTATAATTCAACTAACACTGGAATCGGTGTAGTTGCATGATACAAACATGTTTGATAACAATATATGCCTCGGCTCGGAGTAGCCATTATGTAGTTGGACCAATGTCCACTTCATACCTTAAGATGGATTCCCCACACTTAGAGTCCAAGAGTTGGTCTGGGGTCTGTAGGAGCACCCTGCTCATTCAGGGGTACCCTCACACTTCGGGGCATGCACCATGCCCTTTTGCTGATGGGCCTAACAGAGGGGTGACTTATAGTGTAGTGACCATGTTCTTTGGTGAAAGGTTGCATGCACCTTTCACACAGGCTGCAGTAGGAGGACTGTAGTCCCAGTTTGCATGGGCTCCCATGGGTGGCATAATGCATGTTGCAGCCCATGGGTACCTAGGTACTGTATACTAGGGACTTACATGGGTGCAACAGTATGCCAATTGTGGGTGTAAAAAGAATATCAGCAACCATATTTAGGGGAAAGAGCACAGTCACTGGGGTCCTAGTTAGCAGGATGACAGTGAACTACAGTCTAAACACACTGACATCAGGCAAAAAGTGTAACTATTCTAGAAAAAATGCACTTTCCTACACTCACCGCATTGGTGCCCACTTCCTCCATGGTCAAGGTCAAATTGATACCCACCTCTTTCCTCAGACTCCAACTTAATGGGTGGAGATTGAGCGACAACAGCTGAATACCTTCAGTCTTACCTCAGAGGTGGTTGATGTCACCTTGGCAGCCAGGGCATGCCGCTACAAAAACTGTATATGCCTGGTATTGGAACAAATTTGTTGTGTGGTACTAGACAGAAAGACCCTTTCAGACAAAGGTATCTGACGTATTGTGTGTATTGGCCGTAGTCCGGCAAAGCCTTATTCTGGGCACAGTTAAAATATCATACCACAGTGAGTATGGGGCATCAAGAAGGAATGCGGAAGTACATTGTATTCCGTATTAAATATCCCTAGTTTGAAAGACCAGATTTAGTTGTTCTGGATAAGGGAGCCTCACCCATGTAACGTGGCTTGCTTCTTCATACGCTTCCTCACCCGACCATGGTAAGATGGTGCTACCAGGACGGACTTAACTTCATGAGTATGAGGGAGTTCTTGATAATTGTAGGGATCCAGTTTAAAATACCTTTTGGTTAAACCTATAGGAAATCCCTCTGTAAGGCACCCTAGGTATGGTTAACAAAAAGTGAGGGTGATGTTTTTGGCACTATGACCCTCACAACTATTTTCCTGTCAGCATGTTTCTGCCCAAAATCTAGCCTAACATTTGGCATTCATCAGGGCTAATAAAGATAAAAGATCCCTCCTAAAGTAGAGTAGCACCTTTACATGTAGGCGAAGCAAGTATTTTGTACCTTACTTGCATGGAAATGACCACCCAACTTGGGTGAGTGGTTTATATCATGGCCAAATGTCTAGGGTGGGGGAGGGAGGCAGTTCCTTCAGTCACACATTCATCAAGGAGTGGTGTCCGTCCATATACCTACATCATTCTCCCGAGTCTGCTGATCAGCCCTTATTTATTTTGGTCTCCAGTTTTGTGGTTTTTAAAAGGTTTAAATTTGTTTCCTCCTGCTCCCTTTGTCAGGCCACAATGACCTTAAATCAGTCCTCACATTTCTGAAAAGCACCCCATTGAGCCACTTAACAGCTGTTCCTTGGAGCTTCTCACCCTCAAGATACTGTAACTTGTCACCATAACTCTGGCACTGGGGACCTGGTTAGCAGGAGCCCAGTGCACTTCAGTCAGAGTTGCATCAGAACCAGCCAAAAAGGGGTGAGGAGGGTGGGGGGTAGTGCAAGCAGAGCCTGACTGCCTATACACATCCCACCACCACCAACATGCCAGGAGACATGGCCACAGCCTGGGAGAGTCTTTCTAGCCTGTCAGGCGAGGAAGAGTAAGGAAGCAGGCTGAATGGTTGCAGGGCCTACTCTGCCTTAGATCCTACTGTCCAGGTCATTTCCTTTGGTAAACTGACCTACCTCCACAGTGTTAGTACCCCATTTAGAATGCTCTTTGTCTGCCTTTTCAGTTTTCTCACCCAGTATCTTTTCTTTGGGAGGATAGTTGTCCACCTCTGCTAACCCTGTCTTAGCCAGGGCAACCCCCAGCTTACCCAAAGAGGTTGCCCTCAACTGGAGTAAACCCACCAGACCAGCAGAGTCAGGGGGCCTATCTTGCTTTTTGGCATGGGGGACAGATCACCCTGCCAAGGATAGTGCAACCATAAAGGTTAACATCCAGCAGAAGCCACTGATAGCTGTCAGTGCCCAGAACCACACTATTATCTCTTCGCTTCTGTAGATTCAGGGTGCCTGTCTGTCTGCTGTTTTAGGGTGGGGATTTCTACATCCTGCAGCGAACACGCTTCTTTCACTCTTTCTGTTAGCTCAGGAGCCACTGTCTCAAGCGTAACAGTTTCCTAACTAGTCAGGACTTCTTGTGGGTCAGGCTGGGCTTCACCAGTGCAAACTTTGGAGTTCTTCCTTTCTGAGCAAAATCTGATTGGCTAACTGGAACTTTGTCTAAAAGTTGCCCACCTTTCCTACACTTATTTTCCTTTACTTCTGGGTCCTACTTGTAATAATTGCAGGGGTAGCACCTTCAGAATTATTGGGAGAGGACCAGCACTGGACCCGCTCCTCTTCTGGGCTCTGAGCAACCTCTGGGAGGTAATTTCCAAGGAGGCAATCTAGGGGGAAGGTGTAGGAAGT
The DNA here is from genome assembly GCF_031143425.1 of Pleurodeles waltl. Classification (NCBI taxonomy): domain Eukaryota; kingdom Metazoa; phylum Chordata; class Amphibia; order Caudata; family Salamandridae; genus Pleurodeles; species Pleurodeles waltl. The sequence continues at coordinate 30,523,790 of NC_090443.1, forward strand.
TGGCTCTGTATATACTATCTCAAAGTGAGAGATAATGTGCACGTAGTCCAAGGGTTCCCCTTGAGGTTGATAGTGGCAAAATTAGATAATACTAATGCTTTATTTTGTGGTAGTGTCGTCGAGCAGTAGGCTTATCAGAGGGTAGTGTTAAGCATTTGTTGTACACGCACAGACAATAAATGAGAACACACTCTCAGACTTAACTCCAGGACAATAGATTTTTATATAGAAAAATATTATATTCTTTATTTTAGAACCACAAGATTCAGAATTCAAGAAAGTACATACATTGTAAGGTACTTAGCATAGGTAAATGTGGAACTTTGAATTAAAACAGTCATGTACATAGTTTTGGCAAAAATGGCAATAAGCTATTCTAAAAGTGGACACACTGCAAAAATCAACAGTTCCTGGGGAGGGTAAGTAATAGTTAGTTTAGCAGGTAAGTAAAGCACTGTAAAGTTCAGTCTCCCGGGCATAGGCAGCCCACCGTTGGGGGTTCAAGTCAACCCCAAATACCCAGCACCAACAACATAGGGCCGATCAGGTGCAGAGGTCAAAGTAAGGCCCCAATAACATAGGCGCCTTTGGAGACTAGGGGTTCTCCGGTTCCAGTTTGCTAGCAGGTAAGTACCTGCGTACTTGGGGAGGGGGGTTTTGTAGAGCACTGGGGGGGGGTCACAAACAGGCACACAAAATACACCCTAGGCGGCACGAGGGTGGCTGGGTGCAGTGTGTGAAGTAGGTGTCGGGTTTTAGGTAAAAATCAACGGAGAGACCCAGGGGTCACTCTGGCGATGCAGGCAGGGCACAAGGGGGCTTCTCGCGCCAGTCACCGACTGGACAAGGATGAGGGCTGCCTGCTAGTCACTCCTGCACCGGTAATTGGTTTCTCTCAGGCCTGGAGGCTGCAGGTGAAGTGCTTCTTCCAGGCATCAGGTTCTTTGTTACCGGGCAGTTGCAGTCAGGGGGTGCCTCTGGATTCTCTCTGCAGGTGTCAATGTGGGGACGCAGGGAGGTAGTCTCAGGGTGTCCACGTCATTTGAGTCGCCTGGGGGTCCTCTCTGCAGTTTTCGTTCTTCTGGACAGGAGCCGGGGGCGTCTGGTGCAGAGTGTTGGGGACTCACGCTTCTGGAGTGAGGCTGTAGTCCCTTTAAAGATGGTTTCTTTGTTGCAGTTTTGGACAGAGCCGCTGTCCACTGGAGTTTCTTGGTCCTTTGGTTGCAGGCCAGTCCTCTGAGTCCTCAGAGGTCGCTGGTCCTGCTGGACGCATCGATGTGCAGGTTCTTTGAGTCTGGAGACAGGCCGGTAGGGCTGGAGCCAAGTCATTTGTTGTCTCTGTCGTCTCTGCGGGGTGTTTCAGATAATCAGTCCTTTTCTTGTTGCAGGTCGTCAGGAATCTGATTTTCTGGGTTGGTTCAGGGTCACCCCTAAATACTCAATTTAGGGGTGTGTTTATGTCTGGGGGGCAGTAGCCAATGGCTACTGTCCTTGAGGGTGACAACACCCTCTTTGTGCCTCCTCCCTGTGGGGAGGGGGGCACATCCCTAATCCTATTGGGGGGAATCCTCCAAACCAAGATGGAACGTGTCCTAAGGCAGGGGTCACCTCAGATCAGGACACCTTAGGGGCTGTCCTGGCTGGAGGGTGACTCCTCCTTGTTTTTCTCATTATCTCCTCTGGACTTGCTGCCAAACGTGGGGGCTGTGGGGGGGGGGGGGTGGCATCTCCATTAGTTGGAGTGCCCTGGGGTGCTGTAACAGGCTTGAGCTTTTGAGGCTCACCGCCAGGTGTTATAGTTCCTGCAGTGGGAGGTGTGAAGCACCTCTACCCAGTACAGGCTTTGTTCCTGGTCACAGAGTGGCACTAACCCCATGTGGCCAGAAACCCATCTGGATGTGGCAGGCTGGCAGAAACTGGTCAACCTAACACTAGGAATTGGACTGGTATGCAGGGGGCATCACTAAGATGCCCTCTGTGTGCATTTTCAATAAATCCCACACTGGCATCAGTGTGGGTTTATTGTGCTGAGAAGTCTGATACCAAACATCCCAGTATTCAGTGTAGCCATTATGGAACTGTGGAGTTTGTGATTGACAAACTCCCAGACCATATACTCTTTATGGCTACCCTACACTTACAATATCTAAGATTTGGCTTAGACACTGTAGGGGCATAGTGCTCATGCAGCTATTCCCTCACCTGTGGTATAGAGCACCCTGCCTTAGGGCTGTAAAGCCAACTAGAGAGGTGACTTACTGTGCCACAGGCAGTGGGTTGTGGGCATGGTACTCTGAGGGGCGTGCCATGCCGACTTAGTCATTTTCTCCCCACCAGCACACAAAAGCTATTAAGCAGTGTGCATGTGCTGAGTGAGGGGTCCACAGGGTGGTATAATACATGCTTGCAGCCCTTAGAGACCTTCCCTGGCCACAGGGCCCTTGGTACCAGGGGTACCATTTACAAGGGACTTATCTGTGTGCCAGGGCTGTGCCAATTGCGGAGACAAAGGTACAGTTTAGGGAAAGAACACTGGTGCTGGGGCCTGGTTAGCAGGGTCTCAGCACACTTTCAATCATAACTAGCATCAACAAAAGGCAAAACATTAGGGGGTAACCATGCCAACAGTGGCATTTTCCTACAGAAGGTCAGTACTGATCACCACCCTTCTCCAGCTAAGGGACCCAGCTATTTCTAGGGGCAAAGGCCTATCATTGACCTCCACTGAGATAATCCTCACTCTGGCAGTCTCACCTGGGATATACTAGTTTTAGAGTACCAGCCTGTCATGCACAAAGGTGTGACGGGCACAAGTATCTCTCAGGGCAGTGGCTGAGATTCCGCTCACCCGTAGGTGGTGTAGGGTCTACTCCCCTGTTGAATCTCAAACTCACCTTTGGGTTCCCCATTCTATTTAAAAGCTACAAGGAAGTACTCATCTGAGGGATTGCCCTCTAAGGCTACACTGGCAACCCCTGGGGGCTTACTGGTGTGTTGTTTTTAGGACAAGAAGTGGGCTTGATTCAGTGCCCTGTTTGCTTAGTCAAAGCACCAAGCCTTTGTGGCATCCCAGTTTTTACCCTGGTACCCGCTTTTGTTATGTGAGGTGTCTTGGGGCATGTAGCAAAGTGCCTCTTTTGACAGTTACCCCCCCCCCCCCCCACCCCCACTTTTTCCAGTCGTTTTTCCCAATTGGCAACACCTTTAGAGCCCACTGTAAGTCCCTAGGTACCCTGGTACCTAGGGCCTGGGGTACTAAGGCTACCTAAAGGCTGCAGCACAAATTGTGCCACCATAAGGTACTCCTCACCAAGCATGTAAAGCTGCCTTTGCAGGCTGCATGTCTTGGTGCAGACAAAAGAAAACACAACATGGCCTGTGTGCCATGTCCCCCAACACTGAATGCAGTATATGTAACTCACCCCTCTAGCAGGCCTTACAGCCCTAAGGCAGGATGCTTTATATTACATGTGAGGAAATATCGGCACAAGCATATATGCCCCTGCTATGTCTGTCGATTCTCATACATAGTAAGTGACAAGGGAAGCCATTTCTAGTACATGTGCTGGACACTAGTCAATGGGAGTTCCCCAGTTACATGATGGCTTCACTGACGATAGGGATGTTTGGTATCAAGCATCTCGTGTAGATGAGCCTTCTGAATTCCCCATCCCCCCGGCAATACCCCCAATTGGAGATAAGTAAACACACTATTATACGTACATTAGAAGTCAAGAATGTGCATAGAATGCAATAGAAAACAGTGAAAGCAATAGACAATACTGAAGGCCTGAGGGAGAGGGGGGAGGACCAAACCACATACTAAGAAAGCGGAATGCGAGAGTTGGGCCCCCACCCAAGGAAGTGGAATTGGTAGAGGGGAGCTGGAGGAACTAAGAAACCCACAAGGTAAGTACCAGAGTGCCCCCAGTGACCAGGAAAAAAAGAGGTAAGTAACTGGTTCTCCCCAAACCCACCAAAAGGACTTCAGAGAAGGATATTGCAAGACCCAGACAAGGCTGCAAGAAACCAAAGGTGGATCCTGGAAGAGGAAGACCTGGAAAATAAGGGGACCAATCCCAGTTCACGTTGGAGTGTCCGATGGTGGCAGGAGCCACTACCTACCAGTCTGTGGATGCAAGACCAGATGGACGAAGACAGTCAGCAGTGCAGCCCTGGAGCAGCTGAAGAGTTCCTGGAGTGATGCAGTCGACATCTCACGCCGATAGGAGGATTGCAGTTGGTCAGTGGTGTGGATGAACCTCCAACAAGCCTTTGCAAAGACAAATGTTGTGGATGAAGACATTTGAAGCTGCTGGGGACCAGCAAGGCCCAGTGGGGACTCAACCCATGGAAGGGGAGTCCCGAGTCACCCTCAGCGCTTAGGAGAGTCACAGAAGGAGGAGGCAGCCCCCACAGGCGACCCACAGGCAGCAAGCCCAGGAATCAAGATGAGGCCCACACAGGACACCTAGAAAGGAGTCCCACATCGCTGGAGAAGCACACAGAGGGCTAACGGTTTCAGGGAAAAGTGCTGGGGCTACACAAAGCCCAAAGATACCTTAGAGGAGATGCCAATAAGCCTTGGTAGCTGCAAGAGACACTATGCAAAGGGGGGGGGGGTACTGTCCTGTGTGGAGAGGCAAGGACTTACTGTAGCCAAAGTTGGACAGCTGGCAGAGAGGACCAAGGGGATGACTCCAGACCACCGCCCGTGATGCAGGATCCACGCAGGTCTGGAGGAGAGGAGATCCACGCAGCCGGTCGTCATTGCAGTTGGTGCCTGCGGATGCAGGTGAGGGACTCCTTCACTCCAAGGGAGATTCCTTCTTGCTTCTTGTGCAGGCTGCAGACTCGTCACCCTCAGACGATGCACAGCAGGGGAAATGTTGCAGTTACTAGGAGGAGCAGGAGAAACAATGTTGCAGAGTGAAGTCGTTGCTTTAGCTGCAGATTGTAAGTTCCTGTGAAGTCCAGTTTTAGTTCCAGTGGCCAGAAGTCGAAGTAAACGTTGCAGAGGGGTCCTGCTGGAGTCTTGACAGTCAAATCTGAGAACCCATCCAAGAGAAAGACCCTAAATAGCCTTGGAAGGGGGAATTGGTCATCTAACAAGGTGGCCACCTATCAATAGGGGGCTATGACGTCACCTGCATGACCTGGCCACTCAGATGCTACCAGATGCCTTTGCCTACCTTGGATTCAAGATGGCCAAATCAAGTGGCCACCTGGAGGAGCTCGGTGCACCACCCATGGGGTGGTGATGGACAGTGATGATGTTACTTCCCTTTCCATTGTCCAGTTTCATGCCAGAGCAGGTCCCTGAACTGGTGCAAACTGGTTTAGAGGACACCCAGCATTGCTCCTTCCAGCTTTCTGGAGTTTTACGGGCAGCCCATGCTGCTGCCATCCCTCAGACGGGTTTCTGCCCTCCTGCTCCTTGACCAGCTCAAGCCCAGAAAGAATGAACAAAGGATTTCCTCTGGGAGAGGGAGGCAACACCCACTCCCTTGGAAATAGGTGTTACAAGGCTGGGGAGGGGTAGCCTCCCGAAGCCACTGGTATGCTTTGAAGGGCACATTTGATGCCCTCCTTGCATAATCCAGTTTGCATCAGTTCCCCTTCTAATAAGTGGTCACTGTGCAGCAGGGTAGGTCTCCAGATTTGGAGTACAAGACTCCAGCAGGGCTCCTCTGCATCAACCTCTTCTGCTCCTGGCCACTGGAACTGCTGCTGGACTTCACTGGAAACAAAGAAGCCTGCAACTCCCGAGACAACCTGGCCTTGCAACATTGTTTCTTCGGCTCCTTCTCATAATTGCAACATTTCCACAGCTGTACATCCTCTGGGGTCGGCAAGACTTTAGCTGCACGAAAGAAGCAAGAAGAAATCTCCCTTGGAAGATGGAGTCACTCCCCTTCCTCCATTGGAATCATAGCCAATAAAGTCCGGCTGCTGGTGTCTGCTTGCCACAGGAACTGCCTGAATCCTCCAACACAGGTGGTGGTCCTGAGTGGTCCTCTTGGTCCTCTCTTCCCTCTGTCTAACCTCTCCTTGAAGGACAGTACCCCTGTGGCACTGCAAGTCGTGCAGCAGCCAAGGCTTGTTGACTCCTGCTCCAAAGGATCTTCAAGCTCCAAGTAGCCCCAGCCTCCAGCACTTCATCCTTCCAAGGGCAGTGTCTCAGCTGCTGCTCCAGTGATGTGGGACTTCTCTCCACGTGTGCTGACTGGGCCTTACTGCAAATTACTGTGCCAGCTGCCAGTGGGTTGCCTGTGGTGTCTGCAACTGCTTCTGCTGACTCTTCCGACTGCTGAGGGTTAGCCCGGACTCCCTTTTAAGGGTTGAGTCCCCTGGACCTTGCTGTTCCTCTTCTTTGCTGCAAATCCTCTTCTGCCCAGACTTATAATTGCCACAGCTTGTTGGTGGTCCTCCTGACCACTGACCATCTGCAAACCGGTGACCGGCGTGGGACATCATCTGGAAGGCCTTTCTATTACTAACGCAGGGTGCATTATATTACATGTGAGGACATATCTGCATGAGCAGATATGCCCTTGGTATACCTTTGTCAATTCTCAGACATATTGAGTGATCAGGGAAGCCATTTTACATTTATGTACCGGACAGTGATCAACTGATCAATACAAGTAACCCAGCTACATGATGGCATCACAGAAAATAGGGATGTTTGGTATCAAACATCTCATATTGGTGAGCCCATACTGATGCCAGGGTTGGATTCACCAATACCTGCATCCAGAGGGCACCTTAGATGTGCCCCTTGAAACCATACGAGCCTCTGATGTGCTCATTGACTGATTTCTACTAGCCTGCCACCTGAGAGAGACTGCTCTCAGGAGGCCCAGAACAAAAGCCTGTCCGGTAAGAGGGTGTAACCCTAACTCCCACAGGATGACCTGTTGATTAGCCTTCCTAAGGTGGGAAAAATAAAAGGATACTTTATTACAGCACTATTACTAAACTTATATTGGTATATCTCCTTCTGGAAATATTACACATAATTATACACATAAAATAGCCAGCAAACATAGCATAGAAATATACAGAGTCCTAGATGTGGGCAAAGGGGGGAATGTGAAAGTGGGACTTCAACCAAGGTAAGTGTGGTGGTTGGCTGGGGTCAGTTAGGAACACCAGAGGTATGTACAGTAGGTGACCCCAGCAACCAAGAGTAAGTCAGTTACCCACCAAGTTGTCCCATAGTGTAACACAGGAAGCAGTGGTTTGTGGAATTCAGGATCCTTCCCAGCAGATTCAGAGGAAACCAGCGGGCAGGCGGGTGGATGGAGAGTGCCCCTACCCCAGGATACCCAGAAGACATGAGTACCTGCACCAGTGACCCAGGTGCAGAGGGGAGAAGGAACTCTTTCAGAAGACTGTGGTGCCTTGGATAGTCCAGCTGCTGTTACGACCCGTGGGTCAGGCTTTTTGAGCCCAGGAACGTATCTGGACCTGGTCCAGCTTCAGGGCCCAGGAGTCAATGAAAATCCGAGGAGTCGCCTACGAGCTGTGCCTCGACGGTCTCCAGATTGCAGTAGGGTCAGTGACCAGTCAGGTCACCAACGAGCAAGTGCAAATGGAAGTAGAAGAGGAGTTTGCAGAACTGTGGAGACCAACCAGGTCCAGGAGACTCTGCCTGGGGGGGGGGGGGGGGGGCAGGGGACTGAGGGGATCAGAGCTGGCCCTCAGCACACAGGAAGGACAACAGAAGTTGATGGAGCCCCCAAGAGTAACCCACGGGTGCTGGACACAGGGAGTCACATGAAGGCCTTACCAGCCCAGCAAAAGAGAAGCCCAAGTTGCAGGACAGGAACTGATCTTTGGTTTGCAGAATGCTAGTGCCCGGGACTTCTTGGAGGTGGAAGATCTCCTAGAGGAAGAGTCACCAAGCCTTGACAAATACAGCAGATGTGATGCACAGGGGAGCCAGTCCAGTGGGAGGAACAAGTGCCTACAGTCTCCCAACTTAGATAGGAGTCAAGTGGGTCCCTGAGGAGGCTACACTCGCTTACCTGTGTTGCAGCCTCTTCAGATGTCCAGAGACAGCAGACCCCACCAACCAGTCGACAATGCCTAGAGGTGCCTGCGGATGCAGGCGAGTGACTCCTTCACTTCAAGGGAGATTTCTTCATGCTTCCTGGTGTAAACAGAGCCCTTTTGACCCTGGAGGATGCACAGCCTTGGATGTTGCAGAATTCTTTCAGGATCTGGAGAAATAATGTTAGAATGGGAGCCTTTCCACCAGAAGCAGATTTGCTTGGTTCCAACGAAGAGCAGCAGTGATTCCAGAGGCCAGGAGCAGAAGATCTCTTGCGGAGAGTTCCTTGAAGAGCCTTGCTTGACGATTCTGAGGACCCATCCTCGAGGGAGCCCTTAAATAACTCTAAAAGGGTGTTGGTCACACTCTGCAGTGACCCACCTACCAGAGGGGGACAGGGACGTCATCTACCTGGCCTAACAACCCGATGCTCCCAGGGACCTCTGCACATCTTATTTTCAAGATGGCAGAATCAAGTGGCCACCTGGCAGTGCTCTAGGCACCCCCCTAGGCCCTAGGGGATGTGCTGGATGGGGCTGGGGGGGGTGGGGGCGGGTGTGTATCACTCTATTCTCTTGTTTCATGCCAAAGCACTGGTTCAAGCCAGATTATGCAAAGCAGTCTGGTTGCAATCTTAGGCCTGCAGTCAGTTTGCATGGGCTCCCATGGGCGGCATAATACAAGCTGCAACCCATTGGGGACCCCTAGTGTACCAAGGCACCATATACTAGGGACTTAGATGGGTGCATCAGTATGCCAGTTGTGGGTGCGAAGAGTAAGTAACAGCTAAATTTAGGGGAGAGAGCACTGTCATTGGTGTCCTGGTTAGCATGATTCCAGTAAACTACAATCCAAGCACACTGACATCAGGCAAAAAGTGGGGGTAACTATGCCAGAAACATGGCACTTTCCTACAGTAGGCATGATGATCATTTACTGAAGGTGGGGAGATATCCTAGTTAATTCAGTGATTCTCTGGGGATATCGATACACTGGTTGAACTAAGGCAGAGGTGTGTCATTATTGTGATGTGTATATCATAATGTGCAGAACATTACTGATGGGTTTGTCTCCTCTCTTCTCAGGTCCGTAAGCAACAGAAGGAGCACACCAACTTGATGGCTGAGTATCGGAACAAGCAGCAACAGCACCAGCAACACAGAGAGCAGCAGCAGACTCCCACAGCCATGGTGGCACTTAGTCCCTCGCAGAGTCCGCAACTTATTGCTAAAGTCCAAGGACAAATCTTATCTCGGCAGGCGCTGCCACAACAGGTAGCACAAGCAGGTAATGCCTCGGGTGCATCTGCAGCACAAGGTGGGAGCATACGGGTGCCCCAAGGTGGTGTGTCTGGACAAGTCCAGCAAGGTATCCCTTTTGCAAACTGCACAATCATGCAGCAGGGCCCAACGCAAGGTGGAAATACCTCTGTCTCAAATGATGCAGCAGTCTTTTTCCCAGGATCTTCTCCTCAGAGGGGACTTGTTAATGACAGTCGATTGCTACAGGATAGGGAGAGGCAGCTCCAATTACAACAGCAGAGAATTCAACTGGCTCAGCGACTTCAGAAGCAGGGCATTTTAGGGCAACCCTCTCTGCAGCAAGGGATGGTTAGTCAACAGCAAAACCAGTCAAACATACTTGGACCCCAACAACAGCAGCCCCCCCTACAGTCTCCACAAGCTCCACAGATGGCTTCTAGCAAGCAAGGTGTTGTGGTCCAACAGCTGTCTCCTCAGCAGGCCTCTGTGATTCCACACCAGGGCGTCATAAGTCAACATAACCAACAGCGACATATTCTCTTATCCCAGCAGCAGAGGATTTTGGGGTCATCCCAGCAAAGCATTTTGGGGCGCGGATTATCGCAGCAGCAACAGGGCGTTTTAGGCTCAAGTCCTGTTCAGCAGCAAGGGCTCATGAGTCAGACAAGCCCGCAGAAATTAAGTGGACAAATGACTTTGGTGTCACAACCACAGATGGGAGTGATTAGCCAGGCCCAGGCTTTAATGGCTCAACCAGACTGTGCCCCACCTCACCCTCCTGTAATGGGGCAAGCACAAACTTCCCAACAAGGACTTTTTGGACAATCACAGAATCAGACCACATCCCAGCACTTCCTTCAGCAGTCTGTCTTGCACCTCAGCCATATAATGTCCCCAACCAATACAGATATTCAGAGCAAGGATGCTGCTGGGATACTGTCTCAAGAAGACACAAAGGGGCAGACCCAGCAGCAGTCTATACAGTTTGGGCCTGGAGGGCTAAATCAGGCTGGCCAGGAGACTGCAAGCCCTCAGCAGGTTACATCACAGGCCGAGGCAGTGCAGAATCGAAATACCTCTGTCCTTGTGAATACTGAACATGTGCACTTGCCTATGCAGCACCAAAGTCTTGCAGGAGACCAGCAGCAGAATGCCCAGAAAAACGTGATGGGACCCCCACAACACCTCCAGCAGTCTCCGAGAGTGCAGAACAGTTCCATGACCCAGCAGCAAGGACCCATTGCTAGTCAGCAGGGAATGCAAAACAGTGGCTTAATTGCTTCAGGTGTAATGAACTCACGGTCCGAGCAGCCACTTGTAACAGCACAGCAACAAGAAGGATCACAGAAGACAACCTTGTTAGAGCAACAGGGTGCTGGGGATCAGCCAGTTGTTACTGGCCAGCAGCAGAGGCTTTTAGGACCAAGTTTGATACCATCTCAAAGTGCAGAACAGCAAGCAAAAGGAATCATAGGGCAGCTGCAAAACATTCCCAGCCAGCAGCAACAACCAATGCAAAATGCAGGGCAACCCAGACCAAGACTGATGGGACAACACCAAGGTGCAATGTTGCAACAGACCCAGGCCATGCTAGGACAGCCAACTTCGCAAATGTTGGGTCATATCCGAGCTCAGTTGCAAGGGGTGATTGCCAAAAATCCACAGTTAAGGAACCTCACCCCTCAGCAGCAGCAGCAGCTACATACCCTTCTGGTGCAGCGCCATCAGCAGAGCTTGTTGCAGCAGAGTCAGGCAATGAGAGCAGCAGGCCAGTTGCAAGGCCAGGCTCCAGCACTGTTAGACCATGGGTCCCCTGTCACTACACAGCACTCTTCCCAGGGTACAGTAGGTCGACAGCTGCCGCCAGGAACTGTTCTCCATGTTCGTCCCTTAGGACCATCTACACCTGTGGAACAGCAGGGTTTTGTAGGGGAGCAGCTTTCTTCAGCTCAGCAAAGGCCACTCTCTGAACTTGGGATGCCCAGACCACAGCAGTCTCCGAATGAGCTAGCACAGAACACACAGCCAAGATCTCAAGGGGTTTTAAGATTCTCATCTCCACAGTCACAGGGCACAGTTTCTCTTCAGACGTCTTCTGGTGAGGCAAATGTAAATTCAGTGCAGTTGCAACAGCAGCTCACCCAACAACACTCACAACAGCTAACAAAAACACAAAACTCTCAGCAGCTTATGCAGCAGCAGCACTCACAGCTATTAAAACAGCAACAGATGTCACAACATCAGCATTTGCTGTCACAACAGTTAGCACAGCAGCACTCTCAGCAACAACAGTCGCAGCAGCAGCTAATATCACAACAGGTATTACCACATCAGCAATTGACCCAGATGCAGCAGCAGAAGCTGTCTCAGCACTTGTCGCAGCAGCTTTTGCTGCAGCAGCAGTTATCACAACAGCCACCACAACAAACTGTCTCACAGCTATCACAACAGCAGGTGCACTCACAGCAACAACTGTCTCAACAGCAGCACCCCTCCCAGCAGCATTTATCACAGCAGTTAGCTACACAGTTATCACAGCAACAGCTCTCTCAGCAACTGTCACAGCATCAGCCGCAACAGCAAGTATCGCAACCACAGATATCACAACAGCAGTCATCCCAACAGTTATCACAGCAGCTGCCTCAACAGCCGCAACTGTCTCAGCAACTGCTCTCACAGCAGGCTCAGCAGCAGTTAGCACAGCAGCTGTCTCAACAGGCGTTGATATCACAGCAGGCTCAGCAGCAGTTAGCACATCAACAGCTATCACAACAGCAGTCACTGCAGCTATCCCAGCAGATGTCTCAGCAACAACAGTCCCACCAGCATCTATTACAACAGCTCTCTCAGCAGCAGCAGATATCACAGCAATTATCCCAACAGCAGCTATCTCAGCAATTATCCCAACAGCAGCAGGTATCTCAACAGCCTTTATCTCAAAAGCAGCAGCTATCCCTACAGCAAATATCACAAATGCAGCAGTCACAACCTCAGCAACAACTATCTCAACAGATGCAGGTGTTGCAACAGCAGAGCCAGTTATCTCAACAGCAGCTATCACATCCACAGGCACAGCAGCATCTTTCACAACAGGAGGGACTATCCCAGCAGCTAACACAGCAGCAGCAGCTTTCTCAGCATCAGTCACAACAGCAGCAAACACAGGAACAGTTATCAACACAGCATTTTCAACAATTGTCACAGCTGCAGCTTTCTCAGCAGCAAATGTCACAAACCCAGCTATCGCAGCAGCAGTTATCACAGCAGCTGTCACAACAGGAGCTATTGCAGCAACAAATGTCACAACAGCAGATTTCTCAGCAGCAAATGGCACAACAATTATCTCAACAGCAGCAACAATTTGTACATCAGCAACTATCTCGACATCCAGTTTCAGTACAAGTGCCACAACAGCAGGTATCTCAGCAGCAAATGCCACACCAGATGTCACAGCAGACAGTTTCTCAGCAGCAAATGACACAACAGCTATCGCAGCAAATGTTGCAACAGCACCCATTGTCACAAGCGGCACAACAGCAGCAATCATCAGAGCTACAAGTGCAGCAGCAGCAGTCACAGCAACATCAAGTATCGCATCAGCAGCTATCTCAGCAATTGTTACAGCATCAGGTATCACAGGAGCAGCAGCAGTTGACACAGCAGCTTTTGCAGCAGCAAGCATCACAACAGCAGTTATCGATGCAGCAATTGTCACAACAGCCATTGCAGCAGCAAGTCTCGCAGCAGCTATTACAGCAGCCACAACAAACACCACTAATACAGCAACAGCTTCATTTACACAAACAGGTACAACAGCAGCAGCTTCATCTGCGTCAAAAACATTTACAGCAACAGTTACAGATGGCTCAGCAACTTAAACAGGCACAGTCCCCACAGCTGCAGCAGTCACCACAACATACGCCGCACCCTCTGACAAGGGTACTAGAGCAGCAGGCTGAACCCCTGCAGATCATACCATCTCAAAATATGTATTCACCCCAGCAGCATCTGCCCCATCACACACAGCAGCAAGTAAAAGTACAATTCCAGAGTTTGGAACAAAGCCCTCAAGAGCCAAAGAATCAGTTTGCTAGTTTAAATGTTAAGGAGCCTTCCTCTGTCCCACCTTTGCCACTCTCTGACCAGAGCAGTATCCCTGATCAAACGCTCCCTGGGTTGGACTTGCCAGAAACCACCCCTGAATCTCCCACTTCATTAGAAAACAAGTCAGTCCAGAACCAAACTATGGAAAATTACTCAAGCAAAGACTACAGGACTTGCAGTCCTTTGCAATTTGTTTCTGGCGACCACAATGCTGCCCGACTGGAGCCTAATTCTCCCCTGTCACCATTGAAGACCGCATCTCCAAAGCTGGAGGGAAGCAGTGAAGCAGTTGTCCCAGAACAAGATGTTGTGAAACCAATTCTCCTTGGATCTTCACCAGTCATGGGAGAGCCTCCGAGTCAAGTGAATGGAGGTGCAGAAGGTCAAGAATCTGAACCAAGCAAAACGCATGTACAGTCTTCCGACAGCAGAAAGTTTAGTGACACAGAGCAGTTCCAGTCAATTCGGCTGAACATCAAGCAAGAGCCAAAGGATGAAGTACCATGTATGCTTGAAAACCAAGCTGTGAAACGAGAAGCCAGTGGTGACCCTGTGGGGCTGAAACTCTCTGGGAAGCAGTTATTCCCTGGTTGCCGCTCGGAAGCAGGCCATCTGCTGCTTCAAAAGCTCCTGCGTGCCAAGAATGTACAGTTGGCATCACAGCGCTCAGTGGAGGGTATGCATGCTGAGATCAATGGGCACATCAATAGCAAGCTCGCTGTATTGGAACAAAAGCTGCAAGCTGCCCCTGGATGTAAGGAGGTAAGAGCAATTTTTGCACTATGAACCTCTTAAAGATTCAAATACTTAGTTATTCCACCATGTAATGTTGGTGCTGGACTTAAACTATGCTTGATGTTTTCCTCTGTTTTACCAGGGAGACATTGCTTTTCCTACGTGTCACAGGACTCTTGCTAACCCTTATCCATCATGGATTGTTTATTCATTACATCTGACATTGCAAAACATCAAGGTGTCCTGTAGAACCTCTGTTTCTATATTTAATACCTCCTGGTAGTCCCTGTCACAGCTTCATGTTGTATCTTCTGATGCAGTTTCCTCTTCCGCCACCACAAAATCCCTGCAGCCATCTTTATTTTAACCTGAGTGATCTCACCCCTCCTTTCCCCAGTGTCACTTTTCCCTAACACCCGCCCTAACAGATACCTCCAAGACCCAATGTTGGTGTTACCCAGGTTCCTTTTACATTCCAATAAAGCACTCCAAGAACCCTTGACTGTGCACATCTTTTGCATTAAATCCCCCTTTACATCCTTGTTGGCACCCCTTGTTCTGATTCTCAGTGAGTGCTTTTAGGCAGTCTTGTACACAGGTTCACCTGTAAATCCTCCCAGATACACCTTGTGTGAACCTTCAAACGACCCCAAGAAGTCTTTTCTATGGACATTAGGCCTTTGTAAAAGAAAGGGAGTACTCTAGCAGAAGCTAGTTCTTCGCAAGGTTAACATTGGGTTTAAAGCCCAACCATGAAAAAAGATTGTTTATAATGTTTTCCATGTTACAGGATATCTCTGTAAAGAAAGCTGTTGCAAAGCCCAAGCGATCTCAGAAAGTTGGTGACAAAGTCCCAAACTCTCGCAAGAAAACAAAGAAAGAAGAGGGTCTGAAATCTACTGAAGAGGTCATGAAACAACTAAAACAGGTAGGTTTTAACAGTTGCAATTTACAATGATCACAGTATGCCATTAGGCTGTTGACTTAATAAAAATAAATCTATCTTGATCTTCCATGTAGAAGATAACTTTGTTTTCTGATTAATACTTCTTGCTCACAGATTTCTCACTTTATGACTACTCCGAGGAGAAAGGCTGTATTCAGAAAACATTTCTAAGCAGTAGCTCTCCAGCGTCACCAAGTGGTGCCACACAAGTTGCTACTCCAATTTTCCCCAAATATTAACATTGAACTGTCTTTCTGTGCTAATCGTTGTGGGCCTCGAGCTCCTCTTTGATAGCTGATAAATTCTCAAGGCTTTTGGTGTAGTCACTTACCTAGGTCAAATGTTATTTTCCTCAGTGTTGGGGTTTAAACTGTACAAAAAATGTTGCAGTTTTTATTTCTGACTTGCACACCATCTGTATGTTAGTTCTTGGGCTGCTGCACGACCTTGCGTTGTGCAAAATGTGTGCATACCTGCATCCCAAGGCCATGAGGGAGTGTGACCCAAAGTTATTCTTAGCTCGACCCTTGGGCTCTAAGTTCCACCAACCTTCCTGTTAGGAAATGAGGTGTTCTACATGGTGTAGCTGGGCGACCTCCGTGTAATGCACTTATAAACCCCTTAAGGACCAGTAGGTTTCGTCTGTCAAACCTTCTGCTCAATCCGGGGTAGCTGTGGCACTATGCAGCTAGGCTTACACAAAGGAACTAGTGTAAAGCATTTAAATAGCACCATAACAATTGAAGAAGAAATTAACTCAACAGAAGAACTCAGACACCAAATTATTAAAAAAAGAAAATACTGTATTTTTGTAAGAATTTATACACAACAATAAAGATCTATTGGAGGATTCAGGAGATTCAGAATTTACTAGAAATAATAAATGAAAGCCATGCACTCAACCTCAAACAAGCATTGGCATGTTCAGCAAATCTTACACTTACCCAAGTTTTCTTTGAAAAAGTTTTATATGAACGCAGTCGGTTAGAAGTTCTTGGGGTGACCAACTATGGCAGAGATATAGAGGGACCAGCAAGGTCCTGAGAAAGTTGCCTCCACAGAGAAGCAGTCCTCAAGGAGCTTCAGGCACTTAATCTGCATTGCAGTGGATTCCTATGAAAGGAAAGGGAGTCTTCCTCCAGGGATTTCTCGGTCCACAAAAATGGTGAGGGGGTCCTGGTTGCAGGGTCGATGTCCCACAAAGCCCTCTCTGGTCTGGCCAAAGTCCATTCGGCTCTAGATTATCAGTCACTATGCAAAGGCACAGGCAAATCCTTTCTGGGTTGGCAAGTCACCTTTTGAGGGTCCAAGCAGCTCTACGGCAGCACTCCTGGGCCCCACTGACTGGAGTGCAACTCCGCATCGGGCCTTGGTCATTGGTGCTGCAGGGTGGTGGTGGTAGCGACTTGAAGATGGTGGGCTACCAGCTTGCCCCTGCAGGCTTCTTCAGCTGTTGTGTTCCTGTGCTGTGAACAGGAGGCCAGCCAGCTGGCCCTTGGAGTCTCTTGGCTTTGCTGGGCTCTGGAGACTGCTTTGCCTTGAGCAGGACAGGAAGGCACAGTCCCTTGCTTTGCTAGCTAACAGGTGCAGCAATCTTTGTAACTGTCAAAACAGGAGCAAGCAGAGTTTGGTGCCAAGTCCTCTGCTGGTCCACAGTTCTTGCATCTTTGGCTCTTCTTTGTCCATTTTCTTGTAGTCAGGTGAACTTGAGTTCCTGGTTTCAGGGAACTACCTAAAGACTGAATTTAGGGATGTTAGGGGAGGTGAAAGGTAGTATCCAATAGGCTACTTACCCCTGGGTTCGCTATGCCTCCTATATGCCCACTTTCTATGGGAAGTGGCCATAACCCTGTCCCAGAGTTCCTAGTTGTGCCATCACCAAGGTGACAGACTTTTACATTTTGTTTGCATCTTACCTTAGGGGTGGAAATGACCTGAGGGTGGACACGCCTCTGACTACTAATTTTCCTGCCTGTGCGGGTACCATATGGGCCTTGGGTCAGGGGGTCGGCATCTCCTCTGAGGGAAGCTAGATCTGCAGTCCACAGGCGGTGGACTCTTTGAAGCCCACTGTGAAAGCTGGCCTGGTGTGTGATGAGCACCACTGGTGTTATCACCTTATACCAGGTCCAGGTATCCCCTATTAGTGAAATGTAGGCAGTGTCTATGAAGCCAGGGCTCTCTAGAGGTAGCTGTTGATGAGTAGCCAAGACTTATCTAGGAGACATGCAAAGCTTCTGGAATACCACTATAGCCACACAGCAGTATCACACATGAAAGAATCACACAGTGTTATAAAAACAGAGGTACTTTATTATGGTAACACAAATACTAGAATACTGACTAGGCAATCCCCCAACTGGAGGTAAGTAAACAGACTATCATATACACATTAGCAATCAGTAAAGTGCATAGAAAGCAATAAGCATTGGCAAAAGTATAGGTAAACTTTGAGGGCCATAGGGGAGGGCCTAGCCATATACTAAAAAAGTGGAATGTGAAAGGCAGACCCCCCACCCAAGGAAGTAGAATCAGTAGAAGGGAGCAGGAGGAACTAGGAACCCCAAGAGGTGAGTACCAGAGTGACCCCTAGGAGAGCAGAGGTAAGCATCTGGTTTTCCCCAAAACCAACAGGGGACTTTGGAAAAGGATTATGCAAGACCCACCCAAGACTGGAAGAAACCAAAGGCGGAGCCTGACAGAAGAGGACCTCAAAAAGAAGGGGATCAAGTCCAGTTTGAGTTGAGTGTCCGGTTGTGGCAGGAGCCACTCCCACCCTTCTGTGGGTGTAGGACCAGGTTGACGGTGGATGAAGAAAGTCAGCAGTGCAGTACAGGAGTAGAAGAGCAGTCCCAGAAGTGGTGCAAGTGGTGTCCCACATCAGCAGTCGAGATGCAGTCAGTCACTTGTGCTGAAAAAACCAACAAGCTTAGGCAAAGGCACAGGAGTCGCAGTGAGGCCCACTCAGCACACCTGAAGAGTCCCATGTCGCTGGAGCAGTAGGCAGGAGACTACTTTGCAGGAAGGAGTGCTGGGGGCTGTGGCTACACGGAGCTTGAAGATCCCTTAGAGGAGGAGCCTACAAGCTTTGGTAGCTGCAAGAGTCATGGTGCACAGTGGTACTGTTCTAAAAAGGAGAGGCAAGGGCTTACCATCTCCCAAGTTGGAGAGCTGGCAGAGAGGACCAAGGGGACCCACACAGCTTCAGAGGAGAGCAGATCCATGCAGCAGTTCGTCGTTGCAGTTGGGACCTGCAGATGCAGTGGAGTGACTCCTTCACTCCAAGGGAGATTCCTTCTAACTTCTCGTGAAGGCTGAAGATAAGCGGGCCTCAGAGGATGCACAGACAGGGAAATGTTGCAGTGCTAGAAGGCGCTGGAGAAACTGTTGCAAAATGGAGCCGTTGCTGAAGTTACAGATTGTTGGTTCCTGGAGGTTCAGTTGCAGTCTCGGTGGCCAGAAGATGAAGTAACCGATGCAGAGAAGTAGTGCTGGAATCTTGCTTGTTAAATCAGAGGACTCACTCGAGAAGGAGACCCTAAATAGCCCAGGAAGGGGGATTTTTCACCTAGCAGGACGGGGCTGTGATGTCACCTACTTGACCTGGCCAATCATGCTCCCAGGGGCCTCTTGCCACCCCGACCCCCCCTCCACCCCTTTTAATTCAAGATGGCAGAATCAAGTGGCCACCTGAAGGAGCTCCGGGCACCATCTCAAGGGTATTTATGGTCAGAGGGGTGGTCACTCCCCTTCCCTTTGCTTTGTCCAGCTTCACGCCAAAGCAGGGACCAGGAGTCCCTGGACTGGTGCAAACCGGATTATGCAGGGAGGGCACCAAATGTGCCCTTCAAACCATACCGGTGGCTTGGGGGAGGCTACCTCTCCCAAGCCATGAAAGACCTATTTCCAAGGTAGAAGGTGTTACCTCCCTCTCCCACAGGAAATCCTCTGTGGCAGCAGCATGGGCTGCCCGGAAAGCCCCAGAAGACTGGTATGAGCAATGCTGGGGGTCCTCTAAGGAGCCCCCAGAGTGCATGGAATCAAACAACCAATACCGGCAACAGTATTGGGGTATGATTCCGACATGTTTGATACTAAACAGGCCCAGGTTCGGAGTTACCAATATATAGCTTGACACAAGTAGTGACCTGTGTCTAGAACACAAGTAAAATTTCCTGCACTTATGAAGTTCACTACAATGCGGCTGGAGTTCATTGGGGCACCTTTGCTCATGCAGGGGTGCCCTCACACAGAGGCATCTGCAACCTGCTCTCTGGGTTAAGAGGGCCTTCCATCGGGGGTGACTTACAGTGACCTAGTGCAGTGACCTGTAGCGAAAGGGTCCATGCACCTTTTCATGCAGGCTGCTGTGGCATGCCTGCAGACCCATTTTGCATGGGCTCTCATGTGTGGCACAGTACATGCTGCAGCCCATGGGGAACCCCTGGTGCCCCAATGCCCTGGGTACCAGAGTATCATATAGTGGGGACTTATATAGGGGCAACAGTATGCCGGTTGTGGGGTGTGCATAGTCCTAAGCAACCAAATTTTGAAGGAGAGAGTACACTCACTGTGGTCCTGGTTAGCAGTAACCCAGTGAAAACAGTCAAAGCATACTGACAGCAGGCAAAACGTGTGTGTGTAACCATGCCAACAAGAAGGTACTTTCCTACACCCACTGCCTTGGAATGCAGATTGAAATGTCGATATGTTGTGATGGGTTTATTAACATCCCTGCCAGAGCAGGCTTTGTTCCTGACTGCTGAGAGCGGAGGCTCTCACCCTTGGGGGTCAGTAACCGGTCTGTTTCTGGCAGGCTGGTTTAGACTAGTCGGACAGCATACAAGCAGTTCCTAGGTTTTTCAGGGCGCACCTCTAAAATGCCTTGTGGGTGCATGTATTAATAAATCAATCACTGGATCGGTGACGGTTTATTAATACGAGATGTTTAATACCAAACATACCTAGTTTCAGTGAAGCCATCAAGTAGCTGCGGAACTCGTATCAACCAGTGTCTAGCACATACACTTAAAATGGCTTCCTAGTTCATTCACTATACCTAGGAATTGACAGACACAGCAAGGGCATATCTACTCTTGCAGATAAGACCACACATGCAATATAATGTACCCTGCTATAGGGCTGTAAGGCTTGCTGTAGGGGTGACTTACATATATTGTGTACAGTTTTAGGAGACATGTGAAGGAAGCTGGCTTGATGTGTGGTGAGCGCCTATGGTGTTATCACCTTATACCAGGTCCAAGTATCCCCTACTAGTGAGGTGTAGACAGTGTCTAGGAAGCCAGGGCTGTCTAGAGGAAGCTGTGGATGATTGGCCAAGGCATTTCTAGGAAACATGCAAATGAAAGAACCACACAGTATTACAAAAATAAAGGTACTTTATTATGGTAAGACAAATACTAAAATACTGTATAGGTAATACTTCACTAACAGCTGAGTAAACACACTGATATATACACAGTAGAAGTCAGAAATTGGCATAGAAAACAGTGAAATTACAGAAAATAATGGAGACCTTAGGGGGAGACTAAACCATATACTAAGGAAGTGGAATGCGGAAGTCAGTCCCCCACCCAAGGAAGTGTAATCTGTAGAGGGGAGCTGGAGGAGCTAGGAACCCCAAGAGTTAAGTACCAGGGTGGCGACCAGGAGAGAAGAGGAAAGTACCTGGTTTTTCCCCCACAGGTAAACTTTGGGGAAGGACTGTGCAAGACCCAAGCAAGACTGGAAGAAACCAAAGGTGGATCCTGGCAGAAGAGGACCTGCAAAAGAAGGGGACCAAGTCCAGTTCGAGTTGGAGTGTCTGGTTGTGGCAGGAGCCACTATCCACCCTTCTGGAGGTGCAGGACCAGGTCGACGGTGGAGACAAGGAGTCAGTTTTGCAGCACTGGAGCAGGAGAAGAGTTCCAGAAGTGATGCAGACAATGTCCCACAACGGAAGAGTTGGATTCACTCACTGGTGTTTAAGAACCATCAACAAGCCTTGGCAAAGGCACAAAGTTGCAGGTGAGGAGTTGCAGAGCTGCCGGGCACCAGCAAGGTCCAGGGGGACTCAGCCCAAGGAGGGTAGTCCCAGGTGACCCTCAGCAGTGAGGAGTCTGAAGACAAGGAGCCAGCCCCCACAGGCAACTCACAGGAAGCACACACAAGTCTCTGTGAAGCCCACTCAGCACACCTGGAGAGGAGTCCAATGTGGCTGGAGCAGCAGGCAGGAGTCTGTGCTTTGCAGGGAAGAGTGCTGGAAGCCGGGGCTACACGGAGCCTGAAGATCCCTTGGAGGGAGAGCAAACAAGCCTTGGTTGCTGCAAGAGGTGCAGTGCACAGGGGTACTGTCCTGCAAGGAGAGGCAAGGGCTTACCGTCACCCAAGTTGAACAGTTGGTAGAGAGGACTAAGTGGACCACTCCAGACTACCACCTGTGTTGCAGAATCCATGCAGTTTTGCAGAGGAGAAGATCCACTCAACCGTTTGTTGATGCAGTTGATGATTCAGGAGAGTGACTCCAAGGGAGATTCCTTCTTACTTCTTGTGCAGGCTGAACCCTCGTCCTCAGAGGATGCACAGCCACGGAAATGTTGCAGTTGCTGGAAGAAGCCAGCCAAACAATGTTGCAAAGCAGAGTCGTCGCTGGAGTTGCAGATTGTCTGTTCCTGGAGGGTCCAGTTGTAATCCCAGTGGCCACAATATGAAGTAAACGGTGCAGAGGAGTCCTGCTGGAATCTCGCACATCAAAACTGAAGACGCACCCTGGAGGGAGACCCTAAATAGCACAGGAAGGGGGATTGGTCACCTAGCAGGATGACCACCTATCAAAAGGGGGCTGTGACGTCACCTGCCTGACCTGGCTCTTTATGCTCACAGGGGCCTCTGCCCACCTTGGATTTAAGATGGCAGAATCAAACGCCACCTGGAGGAGCTCTGGGCCCCACCCTTAGAGTTGTGATGGACAAAGGAGGGGTCACTCCCCTTTCCATTGTCCAGTTTAGTGCCAGAACAGGGACTGGGGGTCCCTGGACTGGTGCAAACCAGTGTACGCAAGGAGGACACCAAATGTGCCCTTCAAAGCATACTGGTGGCTTGGGGAGGCAAAGGGTGTTGCCTCACTCACTCAAAGGAAAGCCTTTGTTCTGCCCTCCTCTGCTCGGGCAGGCTAAGCAGCAGGAGGGAAGAAACCTGTCTGTGGGGTGGCAGAAGTGCGGGCTGCCTGGAAGACCCCAGAAGGACTGGTAGGAGCAATGCTGGGGTTCCTAGGAGGAGAGTGCATGGAATCATGCAACCAATACTTGCAGCAGTATTGAAGTATGATTCTGACATGTTTGATACCAAGGGTTCAGGATTACCATTATGTAACTGGACACAGGTACTGACCTGTGTCCATCACACG
This sequence comes from Pleurodeles waltl, assembly GCF_031143425.1. NCBI lineage: Eukaryota > Metazoa > Chordata > Amphibia > Caudata > Salamandridae > Pleurodeles > Pleurodeles waltl. The sequence goes on from NC_090443.1 coordinate 30,546,301, forward strand.
GGGAAAATGGCTTCCCCGCACTTAGGAAGTCCAGGAAAATGGAGCTGGAGTTATTAGGGGCACCTCCGCTCATGCAGGGATGCCCTCACACACAGGTACTTGCATCCTGCCGCCTGGGCTAGGAGGGCCTGCCCTAGGGGTGACTTACACTGACCTGTGGTGAAAGGGTGCATGCACCTTTTCACGAATCCTGCAATGGCAGGCCTGCAGACACATTTTGCATGAGTGGCATAATAAATGCTGCAGCCCATGGGGAACCCCTGGTGCTCCAGTGCCCTGGTTACCTAGGTACCATATACTAGGGACTTATATGGGGGCACCAGTATGCCAATTGTGTGTGTGCAGGTCCTAAGCAACCAAATTTAGAGGGAAAGAACACAGTCACTGGGGTCCTGGTTAGCAGGATCCTGGTGAACACAGTCAAAACACACTGACAGAAGGCAAAAAGTGGGGGTAATCATGCCAAAAGAGGGTACTTTCGTACAGAGGATTCTGCAAGGAGGGAGCCACTTCAGCTCTGGACACCTTAGGGGTGGTCCTAGCTGCAGTGGTCACTCCTCCTTGTTTTACCTAATTTTCCTGCTGAATCTGGTGCCAAAAGTGGGGCCTGATCCGGGGGGTGGGGCATCTCCACTAGCTGGAGTGCCCTGGGCCACTGTAACGGGAGACTTCAGCCTTTGAGGCTCACCGCCAAATTTTACTGTTCCTGCTCCTGCAGAGAGGGGAGGTGTGAAGTACCTCCACCCAGAGCAGGCTTTGTTTCTGACCCCAGAGAGCACAAAGGCTCTCACCTCATAGGGTGAGAAACTTGTCTATTAGTGGCAGGCTAGCACAGACTGGTCAGCCTTACTCTAAAGAGCTGGGTAAAATACAGGGGGCATCCCTAAAATGCCCCTTTGTGTGGGGTTATTGTGCTGAGAAGTCCGATACCAAACTTCCCAGTCTTCAGTGGAGCCATCATGGAGCTGTGGAATTCGTAATGACAATCTCCCAACTCATGTACTTAATATTGCTACACTGCACTTAAAATGTCTAAGAATGGACTTAAACACTGTAGGGGCATATTGCTCATGCAGCTATTCCCTCACCTGTGGTATAGTGCTCCCTGCCATAGGGCTGTAAGGCCTGCTAGAGGGGTGACTTATCTATGCCACAGGCAATGGTTTATGGGCATGGCAGCCTGAGAGGGATGCCATGTCGACTTTACCTTTTTCTCCCCACCAACACACGCAATCTGCAATGGCAGTGTGCATGTGTTTGGTATGGGGTCCCTTACTGTGGCACAATGCATACTGCAGCCCATAGGGATCATCTGTGGTCACAGAGCCCTTGGTACCACAGGTACCTTTTACAAAGGACGTAGCTGTGTGCTAGGGGTGTGTCAATTGTGGAAACAATGGTACAGTTTTAGGGAAAGAACAGTGGTTCTGAGTCCTGGTTAGCAGAATCCCAGCACACATTCAGTCATGTTAGCATCAATACCTGGCAAAAAGTGTGTGTGAGGGTTGGGGATTGGGGGGGGGGGGGGGGGGGGTGGGGGGTGTTAACCATCCCAAAAGGGGCACTTTCCTACAATGACTAAGTGATTTGTTGCCACATGTCTAGTTTTTGCCTCACTTAGCTGTGGTATACGCTTTTTATGATATGCTTGTCCATTATGCATCTTACAGGAGCTGTCTCTGCTGCCGCTGATGGAACCCGCTATTACTGCAAATTTCAGCCTTTTCTCCCCCTTTGGCAGTAGTCCACTCAATGGCAAGCATCCTCTGAAGGGAGTCTTTGGAAATGCGGCGTTGGACAGTGTCCCTGATTACTATACCCAGTTGCTCACCAAGGTAACTGATTTTCTTCAGTGTTGAGAATGTTCAGAAAATTTACCACGTGCCAAACTTGTTCTCCCAGGTCATGAGTGGGCTGGTGCAAATTCTTGAGAGTTGATACGTGACCCTGTGGTGTGCCCTAGAGATCTGTATTGCGTCCTGAGAATTTGAAAGAAAGATGGTGAAATCAGGTTCCCATCAGATAGAGTATGGGTGAAAATGTCTACCAACTGTAGAAAAGAACCTTTACATAACTTTTGTAAACTAATTATATCTTCATGTTTTGCTGCTGAAGATTCAGTGTCATAGAGGCATATAAAATGAGCATAAGACTTCATAAAACAATGTGACTACTAAATAACTAAGCTTATAGTTAAGTAACTTAATGGCTTCACTCCTGGCATCTAGTGTTGCATTAAGAATATTCACGTTATTTTATACGTTTGTTTCCGTTTAGTACATATGTGACCTTTAATTGTCTCATGTCAGACATTTATATTTTCTGATGTCAACTTCAGATTGATTTACAGATTTACTGCTAAGGGGATACCTGAGAAGGTTTTGACCAGTCAGTTCAGGTCTTAAAACTGTAACTAATGTGAGGGAATGGGGTTGAGATGGAAAATACCTCATTTCAATTTTGTCCCTCATGTACATTCTTGTCCTTAGACCAAACTCCATATGGTTTGTAATGTCTGTAATGTGTTTACTGAGTATCACATCAAATTTGCCTTATAAAGGCATAATTACAGTTCAAGAAAAGTATTAAACAGAGCGATAGCTGTTGGGCACATTATGCTCGGATGGTGCACAGGACCATTATAGAGAATTTGAGAGAAGAGTTGAAATGTGTGGTGTAGGAAGAAACCTCAATAATGAATTGTATAAGTTGAGTAACTGAGCCCGCAGTTGTCTAATGCAGAGGCTTACAATCCAGGAACCTGTGAGGAGGGTTGAAGGACAGAAAACATGCAATTCCCAAAGCAGACTTTGTACATACATTACATGCATCAGGGAAAACTGCACTTGAATCAGCATCTATCACCAAAAAGTTGACTCCCAAATCTGATTAGGAAGAAGATCAATGTAGGGAAATAGAAAGACGTTGAGAAGGAGGTTGCCTTAGAAACTTGAACTGACTAGCTAGCTCATCGACCTCAAAGGTATGGAAGTCATTTGGGGGTTGCTACTGCAACCTCTTGGCACTGGTCTTATGACTCCTGGCGTAGCAGGGCGAGGCAATACCGGAAACAGAGGAACAGGAGCATTTGGAAATGCATAAAGCTCTAGATGCTCTTTTGCCAGCGTTTGAGACTATAACAGTTCTAGCTTGCAACTGTTACAATTCAGCTGATCAGCTGCAAAAAGTAGCTGATCTGCACACTTCCCAGGCCCCAGATAGCTCCAAGCAGGCCTGGAGGCCTTCAGTGTTGTCCAGATTGAACTGCACAGGAGAAGCAGTGTCTAAATTCAGGCCACCTTTGCTGCTCTAATATGCAACCTGCTGAGATGGTGCACGTTTTTGAAGAGTCACCATAAGTCCTTTTAATTTATATTTCATATTCATTCTGCACACGTTTAGTTTTGCTGCATCACTACATTTTTATAGCATCCTATTTCAAGCATTTTCTTCGAGTTTTTATTCAAGTTTGTAAGAGAGAGAAAGGTGAGTTTCACAGACCAGCAGGACTTGAGAGTAAGCTACAGATCAAGTTTTATATGTATGTATTGAGCGTACGCTTGGAATACTACAGCAACTCTGCCAAGTATCTACATCTAGAGTTCGAATTTGGCATTTTAATACAATCTCTGCGTCATAGCTCAGATGGGAGAATGTCACACAATTACCTGAACAAATAGGTTGAGTGGTGTATTTCTCTTCTTTTATGGCCGCACTGGTGCGGCTTCATTTCTCTTCAGCTGAGCTTCAGCCAGTTTTTTCATAGTGGGGTGAGGTCACTGCAGCCAATCGCAGACATGGGCTCAGCTGTCATACTTCGTGAACTCATGGTGACTAGGCTAGCCACTGTTGGATAAATTAGTGCCTCACTTGTGGTACACTACTTAGCACAACCTGCCCAACTCCGAAACCGGTTTCTCCAGCTACCCTCAGGCATATAAATTTAAAAATTGTGTGGTGAGCCATTTGGTGCAAAGAAGCCAAGTGTGAAGTGAGGTGATATGGAACTGGTAGTGGCAGGCTCGCTCATGACTTTTCTGAAGTGAAACAGTCTTCTGCTACCTGTAGTATTTCAGCGAATCGACGCCCATGATCAAGAGGATGCGCAAAATCATGAGGAATCAACATCTTGCAAAGAGGAATGGTTGCTTCAGTATCATGCCGAGGAGTCCGGAAAAGGCAAGAATTTATTTTCACTCCCAAAACAGCCTTAGGTGTGGAAGAGGTTGGTTGTTGACAAAGACTGACTAATAAATACAAACCAGGAAACCGGCCATATTGTGGAAGAGACTCAATCTTATAATTAAGGCTCAGTTTTCAGTTTTTACTGTTTTTTTTTTTAACAGATAAATACAGACATAAAACAATGTGTTTATTTTTAAAAGCTGAAAAATACAGAAAAATTGTGCTTCTTGTGAGCAACTTTCCATGCTATTCAGCAGCTAAACAACATGGGGAGTTAAGAAATAGGATGAGATTTTCTTAAATACAAATATATGTTTACATATATTTGTATATAATGCTAATATGTAACTAGGTGAAGTGCTTTGTTATATCTGGCCACTTAATTTGCAGAAACTCAATGTGAATCAAATTATGAGCATGTTTGAGTTGAATAAATACGGAATTATGCCATTTTACAACTCCTTTAATTCTCAAAATACAAAATAAATATGGACAAGTAGCCATAAATATGAATAAATACAGACGGAAATGTAAAAAAATAAAATAATAATAATAAATACCATAAAACCGTGAGCCTTCCTTATAATCAACTTTCAGCAAATCCCCCGCACAAGTATAGACACGAACGTTTGACGGGGGCATTTTGGAAGAAAGACAGAATTTCCCTATTGGAAAGAAGATAGGCCAAAGAGGTCTCCGTAACGTTTCCACTAAATGGGATATAGATTGGATGGAACAGACCATGATGGTCAAGATGGCATCTGATTCAAACAAATGATTGTTCAGTTGTCTCACTGAAGTGCTGTAGCTGGATGAAACATCTACTTTTGACTCAATTCTTTTTTCAAAATGTTTTTTATTAGTATATATGGATAAACAGGTCAAACCTGCATTATGTATCAATAAGCACTATAAAGGTCAGATTACAGAGATTAACAAGTGTTTGTACAGAAGGAAAAATGACCTTTTAAGAGGTGTCGACATACCATTTGTTTTAAAAAAACTGTTAAGACCATAGAATTCCAAAACAGTCCCTCCCTCCTACCTTCTGACAGGTCTGTCCATGTCAGTACACTGCAATTGGAAACAGTTAGTTTTCTAACTTTTGAAATCTTAAAATTTTACTAGCATCCCTATTTAGGGACCTGGGTACTTCAGTTGTTTTGGTGCTATGGACTTTTCCATAGTATTCATAGTTCGTTGAACATTCTTCTTTCTTTTCCTGACTTAGGCCAGTTCATGATTACGTCTTCATTGAGATGTATCTCTTATCACTTCTGATTGGTCTATTGTGTAGGCTTATTGTGGTTATTGTTGAGTTTTTACATTTTGCATGCCAGACTTCCTTCCCTTGGAAGGATTCTTATTCTTATTTGTGAAAATGTTATATCTGTCATGTTGGAAAGTCAGTTTTTACCTATGCTACCCAGCATGCTTAGAGATGCCACTTATATCTTTAAAGAACCTGTTAGGTCTAGAGTTATCACCACAAGGGTAGATAGATATAAGGTGGCCCCTATAGACCCTATATTTATACGTTCATAAACCCTTCCTGGCTCCATAGTGGGTATAGCACGTTAACGTGCTAACAGCCAATCAACACGAGGTACGCCTTCCCCTTAAAGGAGAGAAACACTAGATGCAGCAGGGAAATTGGTGGCTGCACAAGCTGCCAATCATTGGCGTATCACAAATTGGCAGACACTCTTAGCACGGTACGACAGGGCCCACTGGGACGAAATGGAGGATCTTCTCTAGTACCTCCCGGAGGAACATCGAAAAAGGGCACAACCCCATCAGGTGCAATCGATGCCGCAGACACCTCAGCACGTGGTGTTAATATCGCCATTATCATAGAGACATGCTTGGCATAGATGTTCAGAGTTCAAGTTAGAAATTCAGCAGGCACTTTTCAACATGCCCTTCGACAGAACACTTGTTTGGTTAAGAGGTTTCAACACCATAGAGAAGCACAAAAAAGACTCAGACAGCAAAGGCTGTTGGGGCATTATTCACCACAATGGGGTAATTTTCATCACCCACAATTCAGGGGAGGCTTCAAACCATCCTCTACTGAGCCCTCCACCTCTCAAAGCAAGCGTGGCACCTATTTCTATACTATCAATCAATCAATCAGTCATTAAATTTATAAAGCGCGCTATGTACCCGTAAGGGTTTCAAGGCGCTGAGGGGGGCGGGAGGGGGGCAGCTGCTATTGGTCGAAGAGCCAGGTCTTGAGGAGTCTCCTGAAGGTGAGGCGGTCCTGGGTCTGGCGCAGGGGGGTCGGGAGGGAGTTCCAGGTCTTGGCGGCGAGGTAGGAGAAGGATCTGCCGCCGGAGGACTTGCGTTGGAATCGGGGCGCGAGGGAGAGGTTGGCAGAGCGGAGTTGGCGGGAAGGGACGTAGAAGTTGAGTCTGTTGTTCAGGTAGGAGGGTCTGGCGTTGTGTAGTGCTTTGTGCGCGTGGGTGAGGAGTTTAAAGGTGATCCTCTTGTCCACGGGGACCCAGTGGAGGTCCTTCAGGTGGTGGGAGATGTGGCATCGGCGGGGTATGTCGAGGATCAGGCGGGCGGATGCGTTCTGGATGCGTTGGAGTCGTTGGATGTCTTTTGCTGGGATGCCTGTGTAGAGTGCGTTGCCGTAGTCAAGTCTGCTACTGACGAGGGCCTGGGTCACCGTTTTTCTGGTTTCCGTCGGGATCCACTTGTAGATTCTACGGAGAATGCAGAGGGTGTTGAAGCAGGAGGAGGAGACTGCGCTGACCTGTTTGGACATGGTGAGGGCGGAGTCGAGGATGAAGCCGAGGTTGCGTGCGTGGTTGGCTGGAGTAGGGGGGGACCCAGCGCGGTGGGCCACCAGGAGTCGTCCCAGGCCGAGGGGGTGCGTCAGAGGATGAGGACTTCCGTCCTGTCGGAGTTTAATTTCAGGCGGCTGTTTCTCATCCACTCGGCGATGGATTTCAATCCCTCGTGGAGGTTGGCTTTGGCGGTGTGTGGGTCATTGGTGAGGGAGAGGATGAGCTGTGTGTCGTCGACGTAGGAGAGGATGCCGAGGTTGTGCTGACGGGCCAGTTGTGCGAGGGGAGCCATGTAGACGTTTAACAGTGTTGGGCTTAGCGAGGAGCCTTGGGGGACGCCGCAGATGAGGTTGGTGGCTTCGGAGCGGAAGGGTGAGAGTCGGACTCTCTGGGTTCTGCCGGAGAGAAATGAGGACTAAAGGTTCCTTCAGAGGTTCATACAGAGTTGCAAACAACAAAGGCAGAGGAAAGCCATCTACCTCTAGAGGATCTCCCTCCACTGCATGCCAGTGACTACCTACACCTTCCACCTGCTCGCACTTCTCCAGTATGGGGAAGACTAAAAGATTTCTACCCACAATGGTCCAATATTGTATGAAGCTAGCCTGGTGTGTGGTGAGCACCTATGGTGGTATCACCTTATACCAGGTCCAGGTATTTCCTATTGTGTAGTCAGTGTCTAGGAAGCCAGGCTCTCTTGAGATAGCTATGGATGAGCAGCCAAGACTTATCTTGGGAACATGCAAAGCTTATGCAATACCACTGTAGTCACACAGCACTTATACACATGAAATAACCACACAGTGTTACAAAACTAAAGATGCTTTTTTTATGGTAACACAAATACTAAAATACTGTATAGGCAATACTCCACTAGCAGGTGAGTACAAACACTGTTATATACACGTTAGAAGTCAGGAATTAGCATAAAAGGCAGTAGAAAACAGTGAAAACAATAGTCATGAAGCGGGCGGGGGGGGAAACCAAACCATATACTATGAAAGTGGAATGCGAATGTCGGGCCCCCACCCAAGGAAGTGGAATCGGTAGAGGGGAGCTGGAGGAACTAGGAACCCCAAAAGGTAAGTACTAGGGTGTAGTAAACATGACTACAAGCGTTGGTAAGGTAAAGCTCTTTTAATCAAAATATAGACCGCTGCGATGTCGCAGCTACCGCCTCAACCGTCCTCTTGACTCAGAGTGTCTCGAGCTCTCTCTATCACGAGCTCGAGACGTAAAACGGGAGTCGCGAGGACGCGGCAACACCACATTATCCTCTTCCCTTACAAGCAAGTAAATAACAATTTAACTATTACTCATTAAGATAACAGTCTACAGAAAAACAATAACAACAAAATAAATAAAAATAAATTTAAAGATACAAATTATGAAGAAAGATGAAACACAAAATCATAACTCAAATACATGTCACAGAATTAATGGTATCTCAAAGGTTTCACTCTTTGTCTGCCACTCCTGCGTACATAACGTTCAAAAACGACTTTATCCACATCCGTCGGATTCGTTTCATCAGTAACTGGTTCACTGTGAGATGGTTTGTTCAGACATTCCATAGAATGATCAGACTTACACATTTTGTTAGGAATTTCCTTGACTTTAACTACCCTGTCAACATTCCACCAATTCCGCAAATTAACCCTAACAGCATTACCACATACTTTGTCAATTATCATGGGTTCTGAAAATCTCTTTTCTCCTTTCTTCCTGTGAACAGGAAGTTTGATTCTAATCTTGTCCCCTACTTCAAATTCATGGGGGTAGACCCTCTTTGATAAATCAAAGTATTCCTTCTGCTTCATTTGTGCCCTCCGGACATTATTTCTGACAGTACCATCAATTACACTCAAATCACTTCGTTTCACCCACTTAGACATCCAACCAGGACAGATCCTTGAAGATGGTTTCCTTCCACGCAACAGTTCAAATGGAGAAACATCTGTAGAAGAATGGGGGGGTTGTGCGATAAAACCAAAGCATAGTACGTACAGAAATTTGAACATTTGACTTGTTAGCAATAGCCCATTGTACACAATTCCCCAACACTCGATTCATGCGCTCTACAAGGCCATTGGTTTGAGGCTGATATAGTGAACTCCTTATGTGTTTGACATCACCTTCTAGTAAAAATTCTTTAAATACCTGACTAACAAATTGCACACTATTGTCAGAAACAAAGGCCGAAGGGAACCCCTCCCATAGAAATACATCTCTCAGGAATTCAATTACATTTTTTGATGAAGGTTCACCTATAAACTTGATTTCAGGCCACTTATAATAGTAGTCAATTAAGACTACAGCAAATCTACATGGACTTGGCAAAGCATAGAAAGGACCAATAAGATCAATTCCCAGCTTTTCCCACGGCCTAGCGGGTAGTTCAATAGGTTGTAACGGTGGAGTCCTCACCTTGAACCCCTTTTCACAACTGTTGCAAATCACACATTCATCCACACAGACATCAACACATTGGTCCATTCCAGGCCACCAAAACGTTTCACGTAATCTGTGCTTGCTAAGTGTCCTGCCCAAGTGTCTCTCATGCGCAGCAGCAACTATTCTTTTCCTCAGGCTCTCCGGGGGAACAAATCTCTCACCCCTCATCAGAATGCCATCCTCAACTGACATTTCACCTGACACCTTGACAAAAGTTTGGAATTGAATAGGTACATTTCTTTCTCTGGGCCACCCTTCTTTTATAAATTTGGCAATTGGAGCCAACACAAGTCTTTTGCCAATTCCCTTTTCCACTCACATTCACTTATTGCGCACATATCTTCCAGATCAACAGCTGCTATAAAACAGTTATCAACATCATCTTCATCTTCATCCTCACCAACACCCGCATCCTCAACCAGTGGAAATCTGGATAGAAAATCCGCTCTAAGATTCTTGTTACTTGGAACATAACGGACTTCAAAATCATATTGCAATAATTTTGTGACCAATCTACAAATGCGAGGTGTTGATTCTCTGATTTTGTCTCCAGTCAAAATAGGAATAAGAGGACTATGATCTGTGCACAACACAAACTTGTTTCCCCAGACATACGGATGAAACTTCCTTATAGCCCACCAACATGCCAACAATTCTTTTTCAATAACAGAAAAGTTTAATTCAGACCCTCTCAAAACTCTTGATGCATATCCCAAAGTTTTTTCCGTACCTTCTTTCACCTGAGTCAACACAGCACCCACACCGAAACTGCTTGCATCAACAGTTATAATACACTGCACGTCAGGATCAAAAGGTTTCAAAATTTTAGGCCCAACTAGTTGTGACTTAATCCACTCAAACGCTTCCTGACAATCCTTACTCCAAACAAAAACAACATTTTTCTTTAACAAATTCGTTAAAGGTTTAGTTTTAGTAGCGTAATCACTAATGAACCGTGAATAAAATTCGCACAAACCAATAAAAGACTTCAATCCTGTTTTGTCTGATGGTGGAGAAGCATTCATAATCGCTTTGACCAACCCTGGTTTGGGTTCAATCCTTTGTTTGGAAACATGTCCTAAATATTCGAGACTATTAAGCAAAAATTGGCATTTTTCACTTTTTAGAACCACTCCTGTTCGATGGCATCTGTCGCTGTAGATACACATGTTGTGCATAGCCCGCCATCTGGTGTTGGGTCGGAGTGTTACAAGTTGTTTTTCTTCGAAGAAGTCTTTCGAGTCACGGGACCGAGGGACTCCTCCTCCTTGTCTCCATTGCGCATGGGCGTCGACTCCATCTTCGATTGTTTTCTTTCCGCCATCGGGTTCGGACGTGTTCCTTTCGCTCCGGGTTTCGGAACGGAAAGTTAGCTAAATATCGGAAAAATTACGTCGGTATTGTTGCGTTCGGGATCGGCTTAGATAGAATCGACACCGAATCGAAGAGTGAAGAGCTCCGGTACCCTTCGGGTAGTTTTCGATCCCCCGTCGGGGCCTGGTCGGCCCGACCGCGTGTAAAACAACGCTGATGGAACGGACCCCGTTCCGGTCCTAAATGCCACAACAAATACCCGTATACAGACCAACATTTGGTCTGTAACCTGTGCCTGTCGCCTGAGCACAGTGAAGAGACTTGCGAGGCCTGTCGTGCGTTCCGGTCCCGAAAAACACTCCGTGACCGTCGAGCCAGAAGACTGCAGATGGCGTCCACGCCGACAGCTCACCGAGAGTTCGAGGAACAAGAGGAAGAAGAAACCTTCTCGATCCATGAATCGGACTCCGAGGAATTCGACGACCAAAGAACTGTGAGTAAGACGTCGAAGCCAGCACACAAGAAAAGTGACAAAGCCCAGGGGACGCCACTGCCACCAGGCCATGGCTCGACCCATAAATTCGGTGACCGACCATCGGCACCGAAAAAGGCCGAAATAGTGCCGAGATCGTCCGACTCCGGTCGAGACACCGGCATGCAGCCTTCTCGGGACCGAGAAAGTGCTGCTGAAAAAGATCGACGCCGAGATGGCGGAGCCGAAACTGCTCGACGCAGAGACAGCGGCACCGAGGAAGATCGACGCCGAGAGGGTTCGACTCCGAAAAAGAAGAAGGTCACCTCGGAGCCGAAAAAGACTACAGACAGGGTTTTGGTGCCAAAACGACCCGCAACCGACCCAACTACCGGTTCCTATTCAGAGGAGCAATCACTGTCCTCTCAGATGCGAAAGCATAGATTTGAGGAAGAGTTGCAATCCACCGAAGTGGACCACACTCAGAAACGTATTTTTATACAGGAAGGAACAGGGAAAATAAGCACCCTTCCCCCTATTAGGAGAAAAAGGAGACTGGAGTTTCAGTCAGACCAAGCACCACAAACAAAAATGGTGAAAAAGGTAACTCCGCCACCCTCTCCTCCACCTGTAACTAACGTTTCACCAGCACAAACTCCATCACATTCCCCGGCTCACACCACCATGAGCCAAGGTGACCAGGACCAAGACGCTTGGGACTTATACGACGCCCCAGTGTCGGACAACAGTCCAGAGGCGTATCCTACAAAGCCATCACCACCGGAAGATAGCACAGCATACTCACAAGTGGTGGCTAGAGCAGCAGAGTTCCACAACGTGTCCCTACACTCGGAACCAGTCGAGGATGACTTCTTATTCAACACCCTCTCCTCCACCCATAGCTCCTACCAAAGCCTGCCTATGCTCCCAGGAATGCTTCGGCACGCAAAGGAAATCTTCAAGGAGCCGGTCAAGAGTAGAGCAATAACACCAAGAGTGGAAAATAAATATAAAGCACCTCCCACAGACCCTGTTTTCATCACCTCGCAGCTGCCACCAGATTCCGTCGTAGTAGGAGCAGCTCGCAAGAGAGCCAACTCTCACACATCTGGGGATGCACCACCCCCAGATAAAGAGAGCCGCAAGTTCGATGCAGCCGGAAAAAGAGTCGCAGTACAAGCTGCAAACCAGTGGCGCATCGCTAACTCTCAAGCACTACTTGCGCGCTATGACAGAGCCCATTGGGGCGAGATGCAACACCTCATTGAGCATCTACCCAAAGAGCTACAAAAAAGGGTGAAACAGGTGGTTGAGGAAGGACAGAACATATCTAATAATCAGATACGCTCCTCTATGGATGCAGCGGACACAGCTGCAAGAACAATTAACACATCTGTGACTATAAGAAGGCACGCATGGCTACGAACGTCTGGTTTTAAACCAGAGATACAGCAGGCAGTGCTCAATATGCCATTCAATGAGAAACAACTGTTCGGACCAGAAGTGGACACGGCAATTTAGAAACTCAAAAAGGACACTGACACTGCTAAAGCCATGGGCGCACTCTACTCCCCGCAGAGCAGAGGCACTTACAGCACCTTCCGCAAAACAACCTTTAGAGGGGGGTTTCGGGGTCAGGCCACACAAGCCAGCACCTCACAGACAACACCGTCCAGCTACCAGGGACAGTACCAGAGGGGAGGCTTTCGGGGCCAATACAGAGGACAATTCCCTAGGAATAGGGGAAAATTTCAAAGCCCCAAAATCCCTACAACCAAACAGTGACTCACATGTCACTCATCCCCTCCACACAACACCAGTGGGGGGAAGAATAGGTCAGTATTACCAAGCATGGGAGGAAATAACTACAGACACTTGGGTCTTAGCAATTATCCAACATGGTTATTGCATAGAATTTCTACAAATCCCTCCAAACATACCACCAAAAGCACAGAATTTATCAAAACAACATTCAGACCTTCTGGAAACAGAAGTTCAAGCATTATTGCAAAAGAACGCAATAGAACTAGTACCAAAAACACAAATAAACACAGGAGTTTATTCACTGTACTTCCTAATACCAAAAAAGGACAAAACACTGAGACCAATCCTAGACCTCAGAACACTAAACACCTACATCAAATCAGAACACTTTCACATGGTCACGCTACAAGAAGTGTTACCATTGCTAAAGCAACAGGACTACATGACAACCTTAGATCTCAAAGACGTGTATTTCCACATACCAATACATCAGTCGCACAGGAAATACCTCAGGTTTGTATTCAAAGAAATACATTACCAATTCAAAGTATTGCCGTTTGGTTTAACAACCGCACCAAGAGTCTTTACAAAATGTCTAGCAGTAGTGGCTGCACACATCAGAAGGCAGCAAATACACGTATTCCCGTATCTAGACGACTGGCTAATCAAGACCAACTCACTGACAAGGTGCTCACACCACACAAATCAGGTCATACAAAACCTCTACAAACTCGGTTTCACCATCAACTATGCAAAATCACACATTCTGCCGTGCAAAGTACAACAATACCTAGGAGCCATAATAGACGCAACAAAAGGATTAGCCACTCCAAGTCCACAAAGAATTCAAAATTTCAACAAAATCATACAACGCATGTATCCAACACAGAGAATACAGGCAAAAATGATATTACAACTCCTAGGCATGATGTCCTCATGCATAGCCATTGTCCCGAACGCAAGACTGCACATGAGGCCCTTACAACAGTGCCTAGCATCACAATGGTCACAAGCACAGGGTCACCTTCTAGATCTGGTGTTGATAGACCGCCAAACATACCTCTCGCTTCTATGGTGGAACAGTATAAATTTAAACAAAGGGCGGCCTTTCCAAGACCCAGTGCCACAATACGTAATAACAACAGATGCTTCCATTACGGGGTGGGGAGCACACCTCGATCAACACAGCATACAAGGACAATGGGACGTACATCAAACAAAACTGCACATAAATCACCTAGAACTGCTGGCAGTTTTTCAAGCACTAAAAGTATTCCAACCAATCATAACTCACAAATACATTCTTGTCAAAACAGACAACAATGTATTATCTAAACAAACGGGGGGACACACTCAACGCAGCTGAGCCTTCTAGCACAAAAGATATGGCGATGGGCAATTCACAACCACATTCGCCTAATAGCACAGTTTATTCCAGGGATCCAGAATCAACTTGCAGACAATCTCTCTCGAGATCACCAACAAGTCCACGAATGGGAAATTCACCCCCAAATTCTAAACACTTACTTCAAACTCTGGGGAACACCTCAAATAGACTTATTTGCAACAAAAGAGAACGCAAAATGCCAAAACTTCGCATCCAGATACCCACACAGGCAGTCCCAAGGCAATGCCCTATGGATAAACTGGTCAGGGATATTTGCATACGCTTTTCCCCCTCTCCCTCTCCTTCCATATCTAGTAAACAAATTGAGTCAAAACAAACTCAAACTCATACTGATAGCACCAACATGGGCAAGGCAACCCTGGTACACAACACTGCTAGACCTATCAGTAGTACCCCACATCAAATTGCCCAACTGGCCAGATCTGTTAAAACAACACAAACAACAGATCAGGCATCCAGATCCAGCATCGCTGAATCTAGCAATCTGGCTCCTGAAATCCTAGAATTCGGACACTTAGACCTTACACAAGAATGTATGGAAGTCATAAAGCAAGCTAGAAGACCATCTACTAGGCACTGCTATGCAAGCAAATGGAAAAGGTTTGTTTGCTACTGCCATCATAATCAAATCCAACCATTACACGCATCTCCAAAGGATGTAGTGGGTTACTAGCTACACTTACAAAAATCAAACCTAGCTTTCTCTTCCATTAAAATACACCTTGCGGCAATATCTGCATACCTGCAGATTACCTATTCAACTTCACTATTTAGGATACCAGTCATTAAACCATTTATGGAAGGCCTTAAAAGAATTATACCACCAAGGACACCACCCGTTCCTTCATGGAACCTCAATGTTGTCTTAACAAGACTCATGGGTCCACCTTTTGAACCCATGCACTCTTGCGCAATACAGTTCCTAACCTGGAAAGTTGCATTTCTCATCGCCATCACATCTCTACGGAGAGTAAGCGAAATTCAAGCGTTTACAATACAAGAACCTTTTATCCAAATACACAAAAATAAGGTAGTCCTAAGGACCAATCCTAAATTTTTACCAAAGGTTATTTCACCGTTCCACCTAAATCAAACTGTAGAACTACCAGTGTTCTTCCCACAGCCAGATTCCGTAACTGAGAGGGCACTACATACATTAGATGTCAAAAGAGCACTAATGTACTACATTGACAGAACAAAAAACATCAGAAAGACTAAACAACTATTTATTGCATTCCAAAAACCTCATGCAGGAAACCCAATATCAAAACAAGGTATAGCCAGATGGATAGTTAAGTGCATCCAAATCTGCTACCTTAAAGCAAAAAGACAGCTGTCCATTACACCAAGGGCACACTCAACCAGAAAGAAAGGCGCTACCATGGCCTTTCTAGGAAATATTCCAATGCACGAAATATGTAAGGCAGCCACATGGTCTACGCCTCACACGTTCACCAAGCACTACTGTGTAGACGTGCTATCCGCACAACAAGCCACAGTAGGTCAAGCCGTGTTAAGAACCTTATTTCAAAATACTTCCACTCCTACAGGCTGAGCCACCGCTTTTTGGGGAGATAACTGCTTACTAGTCTATGCACAACATGTGTATCTACAGCGACAGATGCCATCGAACTGAAAATGTCACTTACCCAGTGTACATCTGTTCGTGGCATCAGTCGCTGAAGATTCACATGTGCCCACCCGCCTCCCCGGGAGCCTGTAGCCGTTCGGAAGTTAGCTTAAGCTTTGTACATTTGTAAATATATTATTTAAACCTTAAATAGGTACATACTTATTCACTCCATTGCATGGGCACTATTACTACAACACAACTCCTACCTCACCCTCTGCGGGGAAAACAATCGAAGATGGAGTCGACGCCCATGCGCAATGGAGACAAGGAGGAGGAGTCCCTCGGTCCCGTGACTCGAAAGACTTCTTCGAAGAAAAACAACTTGTAACACTCCGACCCAACACCAGATGGCGGGCTATGCACAACATGTGAATCTTCAGCGACTGATGCCACGAACAGATGTACACTGGGTAAGTGACATTTTCATTTTCCTGCATGATTCTTAACACTTTCCTCACAATGTGATCATGTTCCTCTTTGGACGCTGCATGGATCAAAACATCATCTTGAAATACAGCTACCCCTTTTATGTCCTTTAACATCTGAGACATTACTCGCTGAAAAACAGCTGCTGCTTAGGCTAACCCAAAAGGCATCCTGCAATACTGAAATGTGCCCAAAGGTGAAACAAAAGCAGTAAGATGCCTTGAGGCCGGGTCTAGAACAATCTGATGATATGCTGTAGCTAGATCCAACTTGGAAAACCACCTTGATTCACCAATAGTGGCCACATTTCCGTAATATTAGGTAAAGGATGCAAGTCTACCCAAATATGTTTATTCAAACTGCGCAGATCCACACAGACCCTCAAATCGCCATTTTTCTTCCTTGCAATAACCAAGGGAGACAACCACAAAGAGGAATCTATAGGTTCAATGATACCTTTCATACACAAGTCCTTCAACTCCCTTTCCAATTTGTCCCTCACACTGAATGGTACACTCCTAAATTTGTGTTTCACTGGAATGGCTCCCTCTTTTACTTTTATTACATGAGTAAAGCCTTCAATGGTGCCCAACATTTCAGAAAATACCAAAGGAAAATCCTTTATCAGATTGGCTGCATAATCACCTGATTCTACAACAGATACCTGTTCCTTAGTGCCTGGCCTCAAAACCATTTGGAATAAACCTTGATGGAACCAACCTAAAAATGTTTAGTCCCTTTATCGCCACATAAACCTTGCCAAAAATTCTCCTTCCCTTGAACTCGAGTACATCTTCGAAATAACCAGCCAATTCAATCTTTCTCCCTTCATAGGAGACAGGTGCTCTGTCATGTGCACAGAGAGTTCTCTCTCCCCAAACCTCCTTGCACAGCTCTTGAGTAATCGTGATCCGAGCTCCAGAATCCACCAAAAGTTTGATCCCTTTGTCACCAACACCAATTTCAACATAAGGATCCACACACCTAGTAGGATCTCCAGTCACTATGTGATCCTCTGTGACAATCATCACCATGTCTCTGAACTCTTCTTGGATTCTATCTACATCATTATCATCTACTTCTGTAACATACGCCACCCCTGAACCGTTTGGAAACCTCCCTGAACCCTGTTGATAACCAACACTCATTGTGCCACTCTGACACACTTTAGCAAAGTGTCCAACTTTGTTGCACTTCCTGCATGTGGCATTCTTAGCAGGACATCCTCTGCCACTCTTAATATGGTTCAGATTACCACACCGAAAACAAATGTTGCTTTGCTTAAAAAATGGTTTGGAAATTCTTTGTTGACTTTAACATTTTTCCATCCTGAGAATTCACCAATCCTATATTTTCTGTCGTTCTGGATTCCAGTTCCTTCACAGACACTTTAGACGTCTCAATGCTCTTTGCCAATCGTAATGTCTCATCCAGTGACGGATTGCTCAAGGAAAGAAGTTTTTGTTGGATAGTCTTGTCCGTGCATTTAGCAATAAATTGGTCCCTGACCAGCTGGTCACTAAACGCCTGAAATTGGCAATCAGCTGCAAGTTTTCTCAGTGCTGATACAAAGGTATCCACGTCTTCACCAGGATTTTGTTCTCTTTTGAAAAACTTGTGCCTAATAACGACTAAACTGGGTTGTATGTCAAACCTCAGTTCCAATTTTTTTACTGTTTCGGCATACTCCTCAATCTCTTCTCCTTCTTCCAATACCAAGGCAGGAAGATATTTAAAAACAGATCTCCCTTCAAATCCTAGGGAATGGAATAAAATATTTGTTTTCTTTCAGGACGGAAGCGTGCTGCACCAATTGCTCCTAAGTACATCTCAAATGCATCAAACCAATTTTTCCACGGAATTGGAGGGTTACCCGGTGTTTCCAAAATAAATGGGTGGATTCACAGACTGCATTCTTAAAACAGTACAAGTGCAGAAGGTAAGTAATATCACAGGGTGTGTGACGCAGAAGACAATGAAAGCTGAAGAAGCCCAGCCACAATTTTTACTTAACCTTCTTTACTTTTACATCTGTATCAATATAAGATCCACAGCAGATCACCGTTTAAAAAAAAACCGCTGATGTTTCCTTGTAATTTAAGCAGCAAACAAAAAAAAATGAACTGTCAAAATTATTTTTCTTCTTAAAATCAAAGTGCAGTACCTCTTAATTCCATGAGATAGCAGAGTTGGACCAAAAATTCAAAGTAACTGCTTCAGCTCTTCCTGAAAACAAAAAATAAGTAACCAATCATGAGCTCAGATTGACGTTACTATTACTAGCTGTACTTCCTGCTTGGTTTTGACGAGGAAAATGGGTCCAATGCAGCGGTCTACTCGTCGCCAGAAATACTTGTGGTAAACATGACTACAAGCGTTGGTAAGGCAAAGCTCTTTTAATCAAAATATAGACCGCTGCGATGTCGCAGCTACCGCCTCAACCGTCCTCTTGACTCAGAGTGTCTCGAGCTCTCTCTATCACGAGCTCGAGACGTAAAACGGGAGTCACGAGGATGCGGCAACACCACATAGGGTGCCACCCAGCAACCAGGAGAAAATACTTAAGTACCTGGTTCTTCCACAAAGCCACCAAAAGGACTTAAGAAGGACCAAGTCCAGTTCATGTTGGAGTGTCCGGTCGTGACAAGAGCCACTACCCACCCTTCTGTGTATGAAGATCCGGGTCGAAGGTGGTGGGGGGGGAGATCAGCTGGAGAGGCCAGAAGCTGCAGAGGAGGCCTTGGAGCAGTGCAGATTGTCTCACATCAGTCGCCGGGTAGCAGATGGGCAGTGATTGGGAGAACCACCAACAAGCACTGGCAAATGCAAGAGGAGGCAAAAGAAGAGTTGTAAGGCTGAAGAGGATCAGTAAGGTCTATTGGAGTCCAGGCTGACCCTCAGCGGTCGGAAAAGCCAGCAGAAGCAGTCCCAGCCCCCACAGACAACCCACTGGCAGCAAGCACAGTAAGTTGCAGTGAGGCCCAATGAGCACACCTGGAGAGGAGACCCACATCGCTGTAACAGCAAAGGTGAGAATGTCCTTGCAAGGATGAAGTGCTGGGGGCTGGGGCCACTCGCAGCATGAAGATCCCTTGGAGCACAAGACAAAGAGCCTGGGTTGCTGCAGGAGTTGCAGTGCACTGGGGTATGTCCTGCTAGGAGAGGCAAGTGCTCACCGTCTCCCAAAATGGACAGAGGGCAGAGAGGACCAAGGGGACCACTCCAGACTACCACCTGTGTTGCAGGATCCAGGCAGTTCCAGAAGAGAGCAGATCCAAGCAGCCGGATGTTGTTGCTGTAGATGCCTGCAGATGACACCTTCACTCCTAGGGAGATTCCTTCTTGGTGCAGCTGAAGTCTTGCAAGCCAAACCTGGGGACCCACCTGCAAGGGAGTTCCTAAATAGCCCTTACAAAGGTGGGGGTGGGGGGTTGTTGGTCACTTTGCACGGAGACCACCTTTCAGAGGGGGTCACTGAAGTCACCTGCCTGACTTGGCCACTCAGATGCTCCCACGGGCATCTGCACATCTTGTTCTCAAGATGGCAGAATCAAGTGGCCACCTGAAGGAGCTCTGGGCACCACCATTGGGGTGGTGATGGACAGGGTAGTGGTCACTTCCCTTTCCCCTGTCCTGTTTGTGCCAGGGCAGAGGCTGGGGGTGCCTGGGCTGGTGCAAACCGTTTTATGCAAGCAGTGCACCAAATGTGCCTTTCAAACCAAGCCAGTGGTTTGGGGAAACTACCCCTCCCAAGCCTTGTGACACCTATTTCCATGGGAGAGGGTGTTGCCTCCCCTTTCCCACAGGAAATCCTTTGTTGCCTTCACCTGCCTGAGTTGGTCAAGCAGCAGGAGGGCAGAAACCTCTGAGGGGGGTGCAGCAGTGTGGGCTGCCTGCACACTCTGGAATACTGGGGGTCCTATAAGGAGCCCACAGAGTGCATGGAATCATGCAACCAATACTGGAAACAGTATTGGGGTATGATTACGTAGCTGGTCCACAGGTAGTGAGTGATCTGTGGCCAGTAAATGGGTAAAATGGCATCCCTGCACTTATGAAGTCCAGTGCATTGGAATTGAAATTTGTAGGAGCCCCTCTGCTCATGCAGGTGTGTCCTCACACACAGGGACCTGCACCCTACCCTTTGGGCTGAAGGGCCTACCATAGGGGTGACTTACAGTGACCTGGTGGTGTGATCTGTGGTGAAAGGGTGCATGTACCTTTTCACACAGGCTGCATTGGCAGGCCTGCAGACACATTTTGCACTGGCACAATACATGCTGCAGCCTTGGGGGGGGGGGGGGGGGGGGGGGAGTAGGCACCCCCGTATCCCAATGCCCTGGGTACCTAAGTGCCATATACTAGGGACTTAAAAAGGGACACCAATATGCCATTTGTGGAGTGCACAAAGGTCCAAGGTAACCAAATTTGGAGGGAGAGCGCACAATCATGGGGGTCCTGGTTAGCAGGATCCCAGTGAAAACAATCTAAGCACACTGATAGCAGTCAAAAAGTGGGGGGTAACCATGTAAAAAAAGAGCGTACTTTCCTACAAAGGATATTAAACCAAATGATAAGGCAGAGAACAGCATTTGTGATGAGATGAGAACAAGACTTACAGCCCCGCTTATGGAAATGGAGCAGCAGAACTCGGAGCAAGGGAGGAAAAAAACAAGCTTGTGAAGCAGAATGTCTATATCTATTTTTGTTTTTTTGTTTTTTAACTAAAGAAACATCAAGTTGCTGAACGGAACAGAAATGGCATGAGGAGGTGAATAATAAAATGGATCTGTGATGGAAAAGAAGCACCAGGTTTAGGGTGGGAGGGAGCTTGTAAAAACAGAATCGCTTGTGTTGAGTGCCCAAACACAAAGAAAAAGTAGCTTCTAAGATGGAAGGGGTTGAAGGACACAAATCCTTTGGAAGATCTCTGTGGGCAGAACTAAACACGATAAGGCATGGCCATGCTTGCCATGGACAAATGAGCACAAAAGATACAAGAGCGACAATGGCATCAGCAAATGGTTAGCCTGAAGGCAGGCTGAAGCCCACAGACTAAAAACGACATGTCTCTTCGAGACAGCGCATGCAGGGTCGAGCTGAGACCTACAAAAGGATAAAGAAGATCTGTAGATGTAAGAACTATGGACTAGACGCCAAACATTTGCCTCCTCCTGTCCCAACAGTTGCAAAGACCCAACTCATCCTGCAGCCGTGCATCTGCCCAGAGCATTGGAGTACTGCCAGCACTTTGCCAACCAGTCAGCGTCTCCCTTGAAGTGGAGAAGCTACTTTCCTGCAGGCCCTGACTGCACAGTTCGGTTCACCAGTCTGCTGACCACCAGGTCCACCGACGCAGCAGCAGCCCAGGAGGAGGTCACTGAGTTTCCAGGAGGCCATCCCCATCTATCCATCATGTCCTCAATAACCTGATCCACCCTGAGGCTCCCTGCACCAATACCCGGGGTACCAGAGCTTGTTGCAAGCACCAAGGCTTGTTTATGTTCAACCCGAACACCCCTGCAGCCAAAACTTGCCTGCACATTGAGGTAGAGCAAAATGACTTCATGACAGGAGCTAGCCACGATCGGTCTCTTCCCCCCTTCTGCAGGTGCACTGAGAACCAAGAGAGCCTCAAGCTTGCCCAGTCGCCGGACAAAACACCTAGGCACCCGTGCCCCTCAACCCGAGTCCATGGAAACAGACGGTATCTCTGTGGACTTGAGACCAAACAACCCCCCCACCCACCCACCACCACCAGGCTCGTACCCGCTTTCCTGGTGGAAATACTGTCCAGGACAGAATGGACTGTGTAGTACCTGCCAGTGATGGGCTTTATGATAAAGGTCTCTAAATAAATCTTTAAGGAGCCCATGAAATGCAGGGTTCTAACTCCAAGGATTGAGCGAAAATATAGGACTTCGCCCTCTGAACCTCTCTACATCAGAGGACACCATACTGCCAGCTCACTGGTGCGGCAGGGCAACGTGGGGCGCCCTGGGGCATTGTAACACCAGGCTTGAGGCTTTGTGGCTCTTCGCCAGGTTGTACAGTTCCCGCAGGGGGGATTTGAGAAGCACCTCCACTCAGGACAGGCTTTGTTTCGGACATCAGAGTGCCCAAAGGCATTCACCCATGTGGTCAAACTCATCTATAAGTGGCAGGTTGGCACAGACCGGTCAGCCTTCCGCTAGCAGTTGGCTAACATACAGGAGGCATCTCTAAGATGCCCTCTGTGTGCAATTTTCAATAAATCACACACTGGCATCAGTGTGGGTTTATTATTCTGAGAAGTTTGATACCAAACTTCCCAGTATTCAGTGAAGTCATAATGGTGCTTTGGAGTTCGTAATGACAAACTCCCAGACCATATACTCAGTATGGCTACCCTGCACTTACAATGTCTAAGAATTGACTTAGGCAATGTAGGGGAATAGTGCTCATGCAGCTATGCCCTGACCTGTGGTATAGTGCACCCTGCCTTAGGGCTGTAAGGCCTGCTAGACGGGTGACTTACCTGTGCCACAGGCAGTAGTTTGTGGGCATGGCACTCTGAGGGGAGTGCCATGTCGACTTTCTTTTCCCCACCAGCACACACCAGCTGCAAAGCAGTGTGCATGTACTGAGTGAGGGGTCCCTGAGGGTGGCATAATACATGCTGCAGCCCTTAGGGATCTTCCCTGGCCACAGAGCCCTTGGTACCAGGGGTACCTTTTACAAGGGACTTAACTGTGTGCCAGGGCTGTACCAATTGAGGGAGCAAAGGTACAGTTTTAGGGAAAGAACACTGGTGCTGGGGCCTGGTTAGCAGGGTCCCAGCACCCTTCCAATCAAAGCTGGCATCAACACTAGGCGTATCGTGGGATGTGACTATGCCAACAGTGGCATTTTCCTACAGAAGCCGAATAAAATAGATGTAGGTTAAAGTGCAAAGCGACAGGCCTAGTATGCTAAAATACCATGTATAAAATTAGTCAAAAATGGCTACACAGAACCCTCCCCTTGCAGGATCACAAGGTGGTTCAAAGCCTAATCCAATATATAAAAGCCACTAAAATGCATCGTAAAGGATATGTGGGAATGTCAGTGATGACAAGTTAAAGGACACTTGAGCATGTATTAAAAGGTCAATTTAAAATGTTAATTGTGGTGTCAAGGAAAGACGGATTTCAAAAGTCAGAGTCATTTTAAAGTCGACAATTGAATCCAGGATAATTGAGGATAGGAAATCTTCAACTTCGGAGGAGGTAAAGTAGGAAGTTCATT
Source organism: Pleurodeles waltl (assembly GCF_031143425.1). Taxonomy (NCBI): domain Eukaryota; kingdom Metazoa; phylum Chordata; class Amphibia; order Caudata; family Salamandridae; genus Pleurodeles; species Pleurodeles waltl. The sequence goes on from NC_090443.1 coordinate 30,570,018, forward strand.
GCCAAGGAAAACCAAGGAGCATTTGTGTTCCAAAGCCTGAGCTCCAGCTGAGGCAGCAGCATTCTGTAGTGTGCCCAACAGTGAGTTTAGAGCTGCATGATCCACAAAGGGCAACTCATGTACTGCTTCCTGTAGCAAACGCACCCTCAACGCGCATGTCTGGTAAGGAGCTCTCAGCGAGAACATCAGCAGATAAGTATCCAATGAGAGCAAGCGCTGCATAGAAAGACAGACTTTCAGTGCACATTTAAAAGAGCATTAGAGGCACTGAAACACAGGCTGCACACAATGCAAAACCGGTCTGAATGATGAGAGACCAGTCACACTCCTGTTGCTCCAGGAGTGGTTCTCCAAAGTACTGCATTATGCATTCACGACACCGCTGCGCTGGTGGAAGCGATTTCAGTCCTCCTTGTTGTAACGGGACAGCCATTGCGCAGAAAAAGTAGCAATAGCAGATACCACCTGTTATAACCAAAGTTGTCAAAAATTCTCAGAAGATACTGGAAAATATTGAATGGATGGCTGAAGGTATTAAGCCAAATATAGAGGAGAAGGTGTGAACGAAACCAGAACCAACAGCCTTAAATGTGTGATTCCAGTAGTACTGGACGCATTAAACATCCATCCCACGAGTTCACTTAAGTGTCTCGGAAAGTTCTGTGGATGACCTCGCAACTTGAAGCACATAGGCCTCGCGTGCAGATGTAAGCGTCACATGTTTTTGAAACAATAAAGCCTCGAGTCTGCTCAACTTGTCAGCATTCACATTTGAAGTAGCGATATGGGGCCAAATCTCAGCTGCTTCCCTTTGTCGTGTAGGAGGAAAAAGTACATTCACGCAGCTTGTAGCAATTTTGGAGAACAAAACGACACAAACTCTTCCTGCTCACATCCCACATCAGCTCTCACTATTAAGGAGCCCATAGCTGCCAATCTAGAGCACCTAGAACATAGGTCTAATCAAGGGGACTCCCTTGAGATAACAAGCCAAGTTCTCTGCCGAAGCATTGCATGCCCCGAGCAAGGACAGCTGTTACCAAAATCGAATGACTGACAGAAGTCTCACATTCACTACAGCTAAGAAAGACCTCTTTCATGCCACTGAGACATTTGTACGAGAAGGGTAGCTCCCACACCGCGTGTATAACTATCTCCTAGCTTTTCAGGTCTGCCCACTGTGATGTGTTTTAAGCAGGATGTGAATTGAAGTGTTGAAATAGGCAGATTGATGACCCTGTGCATTAACCACTCAGCAGATGGTATTTCAGCCACAGTAAAAGGCAACTTATCTAATTTCTCAATATTTAACATGACATAAGTCGCTTCTTTTTTAGCCGTTAGTTGTTGTCACGTTAAATTAAATGTGGAATATGTCCCTCGCGCTGACGTGTTGCCAGGAACGCGACCTGCTTTCAGTGTTTGTAATGTCCAACCTAACTGCATAATGGATCTAATTTCACTCTGTCCATGGTGTAAAGCAGACGTGTCACTCTGTGCATGTCTATTGCAGAGGAAACAATGTTGTTTAAGGTGTATATTCGGTCATACAGGGTATTGATCCCGTTATCCACAACAGCTAATGCTTTCTGTGAATTTTCCTGATCTATTTGCCTTAACTGGGCAGCAGCTTCTTGTTGAGAAAGCTTCCAGATTTCATTATAGACTGCATATAAGAAGAGCTTTCTACGTTGTTTTCTGGGGCCTAACTGGAAATCCTCTAAATCACTATTAGACAGGAGACTGAGGTGATCTTTAACAGCATCTAGTGAGGAACTCTTCAACCATTGCTGGCATAGTTTCTCTACACTGTATTTCGCCACTATATCTGCATGTTCAGATGACACGTAGTAAGGGTCAGGCCTACTTGCTCTAAAAACCCCAGTGGGGTGTACAAAACGTTTGGTTTCTGTGGGCCACAATAACCACCCACCAGGACGTAAAAGTGAAGCATTAAACGTGCCATTTTGGACCCATTCATCTAGCTGATCTTCAGTTGCATTTATATACTTTTGCAATTTGTAAAATTTTGCAGGAGCAGGAATACTGGGTGCATTCATATTCCTAATTTTTGCCAAGGCTAAACAACTTGTCTGTGTACAGTTTCATTTAAAAATATCATTTGAACAGGTATCAGGCATGCTCTAAATAAAGCTTCCTTTCCCCTTATTTGCCAATGTTTTGTTCCCCCACATTCATAGCCTTTTATAGCCAACTGGGAAACAAAGGAATCCTAATGAATGGATTTCATATCTGTCAATAATATATGTACTTTTTCCATAAACGTCAATTTAAAATAATAAAACTCCGCATTTTTAACATTGTGCCCAGAGAAATATGCAAATGTTCCAGAATATATTTTAGAACTTCCTTGTGGAGGAGTTGGACAATATTCCCTTCCCATTTTGTGTAATTAAAAATAGTATTTGGGTTATTTGCTCTATGAATGAAATGGTGTCCATAATAATTATAACAGAACATATCTCCATTATTTTCTTTGGATTGATAAACATAGTCACTTTCAAATACAGTAAAATACTGCAACTCAGTCAACATAGAATCAACTGTTTTCACATCCCTGTCATCAAAAACAACTCCGGGTATTATTACATAATTCTTAGAAAGTTTAAACACACGTGGTATTTGAATGACCTCCTTCAAGCCGTATACATCAAATGTGACTTTATCCCAAACAGTCCCATCGCAAATTGGTTTAGCGGAAATGTCTCTGCGGACTTTGTGAGAAGAGAAATTGGGTTTCAGGACCTCATCCACCAGTTCCACTGTTCATCGTTCAGGAAGGTAATGAGCATGTATCAGTAGAAAGAAAGTAATAACAAAGCCAACCCATAAGAGGAAAGCTATTATAGTCGAGGAAAGTCAGATAGTTCCATGGTAGAACAAAATAATTTGTTTTGAGCCAAATTATCAGCTTACGTGCTTTTGATTCAGATGCAGAAGAGGCAGATGAGTCCCAAAAGGTGTCATTGATGTCGGCAAAGTATCCAGAAGCCGTCTGGGCAAAAACTGGAGCCATATTTTGAAGAGGAGAACTAACAGTGGTCTCCCGCAGTAATTTGTAATAAACAATGCCATCAGTTTGTGTTGAATGTGAGAATGATCGGTCAACATTTTCTGTATTGCTTGTTGTAAAAGATGCTAGTGGAACGAATGAAAGATCATTTTCCGCCCTCACCAAGCTCGGAGAGGTGTCAGTGTTGCTGTTTAAAATTTGTAAAGGGACTTCTTGACCGGTAGTGAGAGGGATTTGTGTACTACTGGTTGTTCCTCTTGGTCTGCTGTGCAGGATCGGCCTCATGGTGTAACCTGACATTGTCGATGGAGACAAAGCTGTTTTCTTTAGAACCAGGCAGCGGTGGTAGAATAACAGTTCTGGTACCGTGTATCCCCAGGACTGGAACCGGTGCACAATAGGAAGGACGAGCAACTCTTTCACCTACTAGATCCCCAACCTTTGGAATCCAGACAGTAGATGTTATTGGTACATCCTTAATTCCTAAGGAGGCATTACTGGCAGAAGCGTTGTCATCACGGAACTGTTGTAATTCCTGCAAGACAGTGACACATTCATTTATGTCAAAAGGTGTTTCTGCCGCCTCCACTCCAGGACCATCAAGATCTGGAACATAAATTTGAGTTCCAAACAGGCACTCGTATGAAGTACGACCCACCACAGGGACCTCCTAGGCTGATTATTAAGTGCTCTCTGGACTCCAGACAAGTGGTTAAGCCAACTACGACCCTCTCCTAATACTCTGGCTGTTAAGGATTGCTTTAAATTTCGGCTTCGTCATTCCACAACACTATTTCCCTCTGGATGAAATGGAGACGAGTAATGGAGTTGGACCCTTAACGAAGCCATGGTGTCCCTGGGTGCCCTTGAGGAGAAAGCAGTGCCCTGGTCCGAGTGGAAAGCTGCAACTGCATATGTGCCGATAAAGACTTGCAAATCTTAAACAGTCTGAGCCACACCCATAGGAATCTGGAGCAGGAGTCAACAGCGACTAGAATGTATTTGTATGCACGGTCAGGTGTCAAAGGACCGCAGTGGTCCAGGTACACACATTGTAATGGTTTGTTAGAAATTAAGAGGGGTGTCTGCGGTGGGCGTCTAATGGTGGATCCCTTAATTTGTTGGCAAATATCACACCAAAGGACATACTGCTTGATCTGTTTGTATTGACCTGGCCACCAATAATGAGCCTGCAACAATGATATTGTAGCCGTCATACCAGCATGGGCAGAAGTGACTCCCTCATGCGCCGCTTTAATCAACTCTGGTCTTAGGTCTTTATTGGGAATTACTCAAACTCCCACGCCTGGTATTTTTACTTCTGCGTCAAGCATGCCTCTCATCCGGTAGGAATATTCAATGGGATATACTTTAGGTAAAGGTGTGCCGTCAGCCGAAGCTTTCACAGCAGCCAATATTTCATCATCCGGTTTCGTCCTAGAACGAGACTGGAGTTTCCCACACAGGTTTTGAATGTTATTTCCTGTTAATCTGTGAGTGATGAGCCCTACCATTTGCTTCACGTAGGCGAGGTTTTGGTGCACTCCTAGGTTTGGTGGGATGGTGCTGGTTGATCCTTCAGTTGTGGTCACTGCCAGGTACCCCAGAATGAGTGCCCGGGGTTTGCTATGTAATATGCCTAGGCAGCCTTTGTGTATATAGTCATCCTGCCTTTTGGCTTGTGTTTTATGAGACATGCCGCTTTGAAGCACTTGTTGTATTTAGTTTTTTTTTTAGGAACTGTGAAGAAACTAAAACTTTTTTTTATTCTTATTTGGGTGTCAATTGTTACACTGTCCACATGTTATGTACACTTTCGGCTGCTATATTTTCTCATTAGTATCACACTATTAGGACTGGCAGCCCTCCGCTATCTCCGGTTTCCAGATTTTTGAGGTTTGCTGTATTAACACTGTGAATACCAGCAGGGTTTGCATACATTATGTATTTTATATTCCCTCACACGTGCATTACTTTGAAGGTGGCCACCACCATTCGAAAGTCGAACACACTTTGCTCCAACTCCCGTAGGAATGCCACACTTGGGCCGCATTGAGCTGACATACTTATGGCCACTCGTCGATCATTAGTTACCTCTGTGGCTGCAAAGGACGGGGTAGTTACGGGCACAGCACGCTCTGACTCCCTGTAAGTACGCGTCACACCTTCTCCTTGTTGCCATGAGAATCTTACTTGGATACTCTGTAATTGCTGTTGGTTGTTTCCTTTTTCCAGCTTAATTTAAAATGCCAGTGAGCACTTACTTTGCCACTCATATTAGGTCATTGCATTTATCATTGGTAAGCCTTTTTAATCATTCAGACATGGGCACTTGTTTGCGGAGCATGGCATTGACAGAATTGTGCATTATAGTCCTGTTCTTTATGTTAAGTGTGTGTTTTTTCTTTTGTATAAGTTTAACACATTGAGTTATGTAGCCCTGATGTTGGTCCCACCAGCAGTATTAAGGTGACCCCTCCCTGGCATGCTTCTCATCATACTGTGCAGCATACCATTAAATGCTAATGCTATTCTTTGATGGTACTTTTGCTTTTCAGCTAGGTTACGTAACTTGAATGTACATTTTAGCCCATTTTTCACATCTTTGGGGTATGATTACAATTATCTTTCACCCCATTCACGAGTAGATTAGGATTTTGGTCCTCATGATTTGCCCTGATCAGTATTGACATTAAATAGGCAAGAAACATGTTGACCTTTTCCTTATATATCACTCTTTGTGCCAGTTTGGATCATTGTACCCGCTTCTGGCAAGTGTCATTTTGCTCATAACAAGGGTTCCTGTATAGAAGATAGGATTAGGATATCCCTTTGTGTAAGGAAATGCCTCCTTGGCATGGTTACCCCCTGACTTTTTGCCTTTGCTGATGCTAGGTTTTGAGTTAAAAGTGTGCTGAGGCCTGCTAACCAGGCCCCAGCACCAGTGTTCTTTCCCTAACCTGTACTTTTGTTTTACACAATTGGCACCCTGGCATCCAGGTAAGTCCCTTGTAACTGGTACCCCTGGTACCAAGGGCCCTGATGCCAGGGAAGGTCACTAAGGGCTGCAGCATATCTTATGCCACCCTGGGGACCCCTCACTCAGCACAGACACCCTCCTTGCCAGCTTGTGTGTGCCGGTGAGAACGAAACGAGTAAGTCGACATGGCACTCCCCTCAGGGTGCCATGCCAACCTCACACTGCCTATGCAGTATAGATAAGTCACCCCTCTAGCAGGCCTTACAGCCCTAAGGCAGGGTGTACTATACCATAGGTGAGGGCACCGGTGCATGAGCACTGTGCCCCTACAGTGTCTACGCCAAACCTTAGACATTGTAAGTGCAGGGTAGCCATAAGAGTATATGGTCTGGGAGTCTGTCAAACACGAACTCCACAGCACCATAATGGCTACACTGAAAACTGGGAAGTTTGGTATCAAACTTCTCAGCACAATAAATGCACACTGATGCCAGTGTACATTTTATTGTGAAATACACCCCAGAGGGCACCTTAGAGGTGCCCCCTGAAACCTTAACCAACTACCTGTGTAGGCTGACTGGTTTTAGCAGCCTGCCACACTCGAGACATGTTGCTGGCCACATGGGGAGAGTGCCTTTGTCACTCTGTGGCTAGTAACAAAGCCTGCACTGGGTGGAGATGCTATCACCTCACCCTTGCAGGAGCTGTAACACCTGGCGGTGAGCCTCAAAGGCTCACCCCCTTTGTTCCAGCGCCACAGGGCATTCCAGCTAGTGGAGTTGCCCGCCCCCTCCGGCCACGGCCCCACTTTTGGCGGCAAGGCCGGAGGAGATAATGAGAATAACAAGGAGGAGTCACTGGCCAGTCAGGACAGCCCCTAAGGTGCCCTGAGCTGAAGTGACTCTAACTTTTAGAAATCCTCTATCTTGCAGATGGATGATTCCCCCAATAGGGATAGGAATGTGACCCCCTCCCCTTGGGAGGAGGCACAAAGAGGGTGTACCCACCCTCAGGGCTAGTAGCCATTGGCTACTAACCCCCCAGACCTAAACACGCCCTTAAATTTAGTATTTAAGGGCTTCCCTGAACCCAAGAATTTAGATTCCTGCAACTTACAGAAGAAGAGGACTGCTGAGCTGAAAACCCCTGCAGAAGAAGAAAGAAGACACCAACTGCTTTGGCCCCAGTCCTACCGGCCTGTCTCCTGCCTTCCAAAGAAACCTGCTCCAGCGACGCTTTCCCTGGGACCAGCGATCTCTGAATCCTCAGAGGACTGCCCTGCTTCCAAGAGACCAAGAAACTCCAGAGAACAGCGGCCCTGTTCAACAAAGACTGCAACTTTGCTCTGAACCCCCAACGGTGGGCTACCTTGGACCCCAATTTGAACCCCGTAGGTGGTTTACTTACCTTCAAGAACTAACATTACTTTACCTCCCCCAGGAACAGTGAAAATTGCACTGTCCACTTTTAAAACAGCTAAATGTGTTTTATGTAAAAAGTATATATGCTATTGTGATTATTCAAAGTTCCTAAAGTACTTACCTGCAATACCTTTCAAATGAGATATTACATGTAGAATTTGAATCTGTGGTTCTTAAAATAAACTAAGAAAATATATTTTTCTATAACAAAACCTATTGGCCTGGATTTGTCTCTGAGTGTGTGTTCCTCATTTATTGCCTGTGTGTATGTACAACAAATGCTTAACACTACTCCTTTGATAAGCCTACTGCTCGACCACACTACCACAAAATAGAGCATTAGTATTATCTCTTTTTGCCACTATCTTACCTCTAAGGGGAACCCTTGGACTCTGTGCATACTATTCCTTACTTTGAAATAGTGCATACAGAGCCAACTTCCTACACTTAGGTATTAAGTTTCACCTTACACAAATCTACTCACATCACCACACAATGCTGTACCATACTCTTCACATTTAAAAAAAAAATACAAAAGAACTCCAGCAAAGAGCCCCCTAGTGGGTCCCGTTAGCACTGCATCGCCAGCCCACTAAGGAGCAGCCTGCTGATGAACCCTTTTGGGTGTGTGAGGGCTCTTGCTCCTGAGCAATTAAATCTTCTGATCAGTTGGCTCAAGTTACTCTCTGACCTCCTCCTTTTTCTTTCATAGTTACTGCATACTCTTTCTAATTACATCACAAAAGCACCAGCCTTTTCAGAGATCCCTAGGCAGACGGGTGTAGGAAGTTGGCTCTGTATATACTATCTCAAAGTAAGAGAGTATGCACAGTGTCCAAGGGTTCCCCTTAGAGGTAAGATAGTGGCAAAATTAGATAAGTTTAAGTTTTTTAAGTTTAAGATAATTCTAATGCTCTATTTTGGGGTAGTGCAGGCAGCAGGCTTATCAGAGGGTAGTGTTAAACAGTTGCTGTACACACACAGGCAAAAAATGAGGAACACACACTCAAAGACTTTACTCCAGGCCAGTAGTTTTTATATAGAAAAATATATTTTCTTAATTTATTTTTAGAACCACAAGTTCAAGATTTTAAGTAAATACATAAAATGCAAGGTACTCCACATATGTAAGTTAGGAACTTTGAATTAGAGCAATAGCATTCAACGTTTTAGTTAAAATGGCAATAAGCTATTTTAAAAGTGGACACAGCGCAAAAATCCACAGTTTCTCTGCGAGGTAAGTAATGGTTAGTTTGTCAGGTAAGTAAGACACAAGTCTAAGTTCCTGGCCATAGGCAGCCCACCGTTGGGGGTTCAAGGCAACCCCAAATTTACCACACCAGCAGCACAGGGACGTTCAGGTGCAGAGGTCAAAGAGGTGCCCAAAACACCTAGGTGCCTATGAAGAACTGGGGTGCTCCAGTTCCAGTCTGCCAGCAGGTAAGTACCCGCGTCCTTGGAGGGCAGACCAGTGGGGTTTTGTAGAGCACTTGGGGGGTGGGGGGGACACAAGTAGGCACACAAAACACACACCCTCAGCGGCCGGGTGCAGTGTGCAAAGCAGGTGTCAGGTTTTGTATTAGAATCAATGGAGGGACCCTGGGGTCATTCTAGTGGTGCAGGCAGGGCACAGGAGGGCTTCTCGGGCCAACCACTAACTGGGCTAGGCAGAGGGTCACCTGAGAGTCACTCCTGCACTGAAGTTCGGTTCCCTCAGGTCCTGGGGGCTGCGGGTGCAGTGCTTGGTCCAGGCGTCTGGTTCCTTGCTACAGGCAGTTGCTGTCAGGGGGAGCCTCTGGATTCTCTCTGCATGCGTCGCTATGGGTGTCGTCTCGGGGTACTCACGAGGTCGCAGTCGCCTGGGAGTCCTCCCTATAGTGTTGGTTCTCTGAAGCTCAAGCCGGGGGCATCCGGTGCAGAGGGTGAAGTGTTCCGCTTCCGGCAGGAAGAGTGAGGTCTTTAAAGTTGTAGAAAAGTTGCAGGTTTGTTGCAGTTTGAACAGAGCTGCTGCTCACGGGAGTTTCTTGGTCCTGGGGGTCACAGCAGTCCTCTGAGGCTTCAGAGGTTGCTGGTCCCTGTTGAATGCGTCGCTAGTTGCATGTTATCGAGTCAGGAGACAGGCTGGTAGGGCTGGGGCCAAAGCAGTTGTTGTCTTCCATCGTCTCGGCAGGCTTGTAGGTCAGCAGTCCTTCTTCTTTAGTTCAGGTTACAGGAATCTGATTTCCTGGGTTCTGGGGTGCCCTAAATACTAGGGTCTGGGAGGGCAGTAGCCAATGACTACTGTCCTGGAGGGTGGCTATATCCTTTGTGCCTCCTCTCTGTGGGGAGGGGGGCACAGCCCTAATCCTCCAAAACTCAGATGGAGTATTTCTAAAGGCAGAGGTCACCTCAGCTCAGGGCACCTTAGGGGCTGTCCTGACTGGTGGGTGACTCCTCCTTGTTTTTCTAATTATCTCCCCCAGCCTTGCCTCCAAAAGTAGGGGCAGTGGCCAGAGGGGTAGGCATCTCCACTAGCTGGGATGCCCTATGGCGCTGTAACAAAGGGGGTGAGCCTTTGAGGCTCACCGCCAGGTGTTAGTTCCTGCAGGGGGAGGTGTGAAGCACCTCCACCCAGTGCAGGCCTTGTTCCTGGCCACAGAGTGACAAAGGCACTCTCCCCATGTGGCCAGCAACTCGTCTGGTTGGGGCAGGCTGGCAGAAACTGGTCAGCCCCACACTAGAAGTCGGGTTGGTATTCAGGGGGCATCTCTAAGATGCCCTCTGGGTGCATGTTACAATAAATTGCACACTGGCATCCGTGTGCATTTATTGTGCTGAGAAATTTGATACCAAACTTCCCAGATTTCAGTGTAGCCATTATGGAACTGTGGAGTTCATGTTTGACAAACTCCCAGACCATATACTCTTATGGCTACCCTGCACTTACAATGTCTAAGGTTTTGCTTAGACACTGTAGGGGCACAGTGCTCATGCACATATACCCTCACCTGTGGTCTAGTGCACCCTGCCTTAGAGCTGTAAGGCCTGCTAGAGGGGTGACTTACCTATGCCACAGGCAATGTGAGGTTGGCATGGCACTCTGAGGGGAGTGCCATGTCGACTTAGTCATTTTCTCCCCACAAGCACACACAAACTGTGAGGCAGTGTGCATGTGCTGAGTGAGGGGTCCCCAGGGTGGCATAAGACATGCTGCAGCCCTTAGAGACCTTCCCTGGCATCAGGGCCCTTGGTACCAGGGGTACCAGTTACAAGGGACTTACCTGAGTGCCAGGGCTGTGCCAATTGTGGAAGCAAAGGTACAGTTTAGGGAAAGAACACTGGTGCTGGGGCCTGGTTAGCAGGGTCCCAGCACACTTTAAATCAAAACTTAGCATCAGCAAAGGCAAAAAGTCAGGGGGTAACCATGCCAAGGAGGCATTTTGTTACAAGCATGAAAATGTGCTAATAGTCAATCCACAGGGGATATGCCTCCTCATGATAAGGAAAGTAAAAAAAAAAAAAAACTGCATGCTGTGTGAAAGAGTGGCTGCACAAGCTGCCAACCATTGGCGCATTGCCAATTCGCAGGCACTTTTATCACGATTGGACAGGGCCCACTGGGACAAAATGGAGGATCTCCTCCAGTACCTCACAGAGGAACATAGTAAAATGGCACAGGAGATAGTTTGAGTCAAATGAGCTCTAATAATTCTATTAGGTGTGCAACTGATGCTGCAGATACTGCAGCACGTGGTATTAACACTAGTTTCATCATATGTGGGCATGCTTGGCTTAGGTGTTCAGGATTCAAGCCAGAAATATAGCAGGTAGTCGGTAACCTGCCATTTGACAGGGAACACCTATTTGGCCAAGAAGACAACACCATAGAAAAACTTAAAGAAGAATCAGACAGAAAGCTATTGGGGCATTACTCACCAACACATAATGTTTACCACAATTCAGGGGAGGCTTCAAACCATCCTCTAGTGAGCCTTCCATCTCACAAAACAAACAAGGTTCCCATTTCTGTAATAGAGCTTCCTTCAGAAGATTCTACAGAGGTGCAAACGGGCAGAGGAAAGCCATCCACCTCCAGAGTACCTGCCTCCACTGCAGACCAGTGACAATTTACATCTTCTTCTACCGCCCACCTCTACAGTAGGGGGAAGACTCCAAAATGTCTACCCACTGTGGTCCAATATCACCACAGACGAGTGGTTTCTCAGTTATCCAACATGGTTATTGTCTGGAGCTCACTTCCACTCCACCAAATATTCCCCCTAGGACTCCCAAATTCTCACAAAAACATCATACTCTTCTCAAGGAGGTGGAATTCCTTCTTCTCAAAGGGGCGAGAGAACCAGTCCCCTTCTTACAGCAAGGGTCAGGTGTATACTCCCTATACTTCCTTATTCCAAAGAAGGATGGGTCACTCAAGCCAATTTTAGATCTCACACCAGTAAATCTCTACATTCTCTCAAAGCATTTTCATATGGTCACTTGCCAAGATGTAATTCCACTGTTTAAGCAAGGTGACTTTGACAGCTTTAGATCTAAATGGCACTTACTTTCATATTCTCATTCCCAGCACACCACAATATCTCAGATTCATAATTGTGGGAAAACCTTATCAGTTCAAGGTTTTACCTTTTTGGATTACAACTGCTCACAGGGCCTTCACAAAAAGTCTAGCAGTAGTTGCCACATATCTCAAATATCAACACATTCATGTCGTCCCTTACTTGGACTTTTGGCTAATCAAAGCCAGTACATTACAACCCTTTCAGCGTTACTCAGATCGCAATGGATCACCTTCACACTATTCACAATCAACTTTCTCAAATCCCATCTCCAGCCTTTACAGACACAGCCTTATTTAGGAGCAGTGCTCAATGCACAGACTGGGTTAGCATACCCAAGTCCAGATCGAATTCAAACTTTAATTTCCCAGTTACAGGAAGACCACACTTAAACGGTGAAGTCAGTGATACAGCTATTAGGAATGATGGTGTCTTGCATTGCCATCGTACCTCATGCCAGACAGCACATACATCCCCTACAGCATTGTCTGTCTCATCAGTGGTCCCACGAACCTCACCTAGTGGCTGCCCTTTCTCGACCTTGTGCCTCAGATCACTCTGACTACAGATGCATCATAGACAGGTTGGGGAGATCACCTCAACAACCTCACACTACAAGGTCTATGGGATCCCATTCAACAAGCTTCATGTATCAGTTACTTGGAGTTTCAATCAGTTTTCCTAGCAATAATGGTTTTTCATCCACAACTCTCCCACAAAGTGGTTCTAGCCCATACAGACAGCATGACAACCATGTATTATCTGCAAAACAGGGGGGGTGGCGGGGGCATGTTCTTCTCAGTTGTCCCGTCTTGCTCAAACAATATGGAAATAGGCAATTCCCCACATTCACTTAGTGTCAGAGTATCTCCCTGGCATGGACAACCAATTTGCAGACCTCCTCAGCAGGATGTAGCAACAAGTCCACAAATGGGAATTCCACTCACAAGTCCTTCAACAGTACTTTCTAAAGTGAGGAATGCCCCAATAGATCTCTTTGCCACCACAGAAAATACAAAATGCCGAAACTGTGCGTCCAGGTACCCACACCCTCAGTCCAAGGGTAATGCTCTATGAATTATTTGGTCAGGAATATTTGCTTACACTTCTTCACCTCAGCCGCTCATTCCGTCTCTAGTGCACAAACTGAGAGAAACCTCACTCGCCATGATCCTTGTAGGTCCCAACATGGGCACGTCAACCTTGGTTCAGAACACTTCTGGATCTGCCCATAGTTACCCATGTGAAACTCCCCAACCGGCTGGATCTTCTCAGTCAAGGTCAGATCAGGCATCCAAACCCCAAAACGCTCAACCTTGCGATATGGCTCCTGAAGTCATAGTTTTGGTTATTTAAATGTTCCACCAGAATGCATGAACATTCTCAAAGAGGCATGTAACCTTACAACCAGACAGTGTTATGCAGCAGAAGGGAATCGTTTAGTATTCTACTGTACGCCTAAACACATTAACTTACTCAAAGATTTAGTCCAGGATATTGTTTATTTGCTGCATTTGCTAAAGGCAAATCTAGCATACTCATCTGTTCCTTGTATTTCATAGCTGTAGCGGCCTACCTGCAAAACAGACAACATATCTCCTTATTCAGAATTCCAATTATCAACGCCTTCATAGAAGGCTTCAAAAGAGTAATTCCACCCAGGGTTCCTCCAGCACCATCCTGGAATCTTAATATTGTACTTACTAGGCTCCTGGGTCCATTTTTTGAGCCTTTGCATGCTTGCAATTGCTTTCATAGAAAGTAGCTTTTTTTTTTTTTTTTTTAGGGGCAATCACTTTCCTAAGACGAGTCTGTGAATTCCAGGCGCTAACTTTAGAAGAACCATTTTTCTAATTATACAGAGATAGGGTAATTCTCACAAACCCTAAATTTCTTCATAAGGTAGTGTTACAATCTCACATGAATCAATCAATCAATTGAATTGCATGTTTTTCCCCACAACCAGACTCAGTTGCAGAGAGAGCTCTTCACACATTAGATGTTAACGCTTTAGCTGCTGGGCCTCACCCCCCCCCCCCCCCCCACCCCCATGCTGAGCCCTGTCCACATAAGCTATCCATGTCAAATTTGCATCCCTTTTTTCCAACATCCTTGAGATTCTAAAGGTACCCAGAGTTTGTGGGTTCCCCTGGAGGAGGCCATGAAATTAGCCAAAATAATGCTAAAATGTCCCTTTTTTTTTTCTCAGAAAAATAGGAAGAATGGGGAAAAAGGGCCAATGAAGAAAGCATGTGGTTTTTCCCCCGAAAATGGCATCAACAAAGGGTTTGCGGTGCTAAAATCACCATCTTCCCAGCTTTCAGGAACAGGCAGACTTGAGTTGGAAAAACACATTTTTCAACACAATTTTGGGATTTTACTGGGAAAGACCCAATTTTTTGTATTTTTTGTGCTTTCAGCCTCCTTCCAGTTAGTAACAGAAATGGGTGTGAAACCAATGCTGGATCTCAGACAGCTAAATATTTCTGAAAAGTAGACACAATTCTGAATTCAGCAAGGGGTAATTTATGAAGATCCTTCAAGGTTTTCATACGGAAAGTAACTTCTAAAATAAAAATATATTGAAATTGAGGTGAAAAAAGAGACATTTCCGGCCACGTTCTCTTCTATAACTTTTTCCACCTATGACAGATGTTTTAGAGCAATATATTGTTCCATCTGCTGGACTCTTCTGGTTGTAGGGATATATAGGGCTTGTAGGTTCATCAAGAATCCTAGGTACCCAGAGCAAGTAAATGAGCTACACCTTGCAATGGGTTTTCATAGTATACTGGGTAATTCATTTGATGAAATATAAAGACTGAATAATAGGTATGAAGGAAACCTTTGTATTTCCAAAACGGGCATAGGATAAGATGTTGAGAAGCAGTGGTTATTTGCACATCTCTGAATTCTGGGGTCCCCATACTAGCATGTGAATTACAGGGCATTTCTCAAATAGACTTTTTTTTTACACACTTACATTTGGAATTAAAAAATGTAGAGAAAGACAAGGGACAATAACACTTGTTCTGCTATTCTGTGTTCCCTCAAGTCTCCAGATAAAAATGGCACCTCACTTGTGTGGGTAGGCCTACTGCCCGCCACAGGAAACGCAACATGGACACATCACATTTTTACATTGAAATATGACATATTTTTTGCAAAGTGCCTAGCTGTAGATTTCGGCCTCTAGCTCAGCCTGCACCTAGGGAAACCTACCAAACCCGTGAATTTTTTAAAACTAGACACCTAGGGGAATCCAGGGCGGGGTAAATTGTGGGGCTCTTACCACGTTTTGGTACCCAGAATCCTTTGCAAACCTCAATATTTGTCAAAAAAACTTTTTCTTCACATTTCAGTGCTGCAAAGTTCTGGGAACTGAGAGGAGCCACAAATTTCACCCAGCATTCCCCCAAGTCTCCTGATAAAAATGGTACCTCACTTGTGTGGGTAGGCCTAGTGCCCGTGTTAGGAATAGATCACACAACGGTCAATGTTCGTCCTTACATGAGGACAACTATTGACCCTGGGGTGATCCATTCCTGACGCAGGCACTAGGAACAGGTACTCAAGTAGGGTAGTGTTTTTATCAGGACAGGTGGGGAAACACTGGGTGGTAGGAATATTGTGGATCCCAGCATATTCCTGAGCTTGTGTGACAGAAATGCAAGAAAAAATAGTTTTTATTGTACATTCAGCTTTGCAGGGTATTCTGGGTAAACTTTGGGAAATCCACACAAGTCACTCCTCTGTGGACTCCCCCAGATGTCTAGTTTCCAGAAATGTCTGGGTTTGGTAGGTTTCCCTGTATGACCGCCGAGCCCGGGACCACAAACGCAGGTGCCTGCCTTACAAAACCAGATAGTTTTGTGATAGATAATTTTGATGTCTCCACAATACGATTTGGGCGGTGGAATTTGGGGCTGAACTAAATTGGGGAGCGCCCAAGCCCTGTGCTTGCTGCTGCATGCACTTGCTCCCTAGGTTGGGCTAACCCACTGTTGTCCCGATGCACAGACTGTGCTTGCAAAGGGACAGCAGGACTGTCCTCATCACCTCCCTCATAATCACTGGAAGAGGAGTTATTGAATGGGACTCCTCAGACTGAAAAATCACTCCCAGAGTCTGCACCATTGTCCTATCCCTCAGATGCTGTCTCAGTATCTGCTGTCTCTGATCCTATGACAGAACTGTCCTCTATAACCCAAGTTAGGGCTTGAGCAGCAGTCATCCAATGAGATGCCATCCCTGCTACTGGTTAAATTGTTGCTCTAAAATACTAGCCTATGTAGACAGTCACAAAATTGCTGGTGGGTGTGTGATACCTGCAACAGTAGAGGCCACCTTACCTTCTTCCCTCAATCAGCATGTTCTCTCAAGACACTCAAAAAAACCAAAAAAAGACACACTGTTACTTCACCTTGTCACATACCAATCGTCAGTCTTTAGCGCCCAGTCCAACAATCATTATTGGCTCTCCCACTCCCATTACCTCCTCCTCCGATTCCCTCACTACCACCGAGCAAAAGTGCATTTCATCTCTCCATAGCCTTTCTTGCACATACCATTTTTTTTATAGTGCAGGTAATCGCTGGCTTTACTAATCCACTCAGCTATTCACATATAATACAGTTTTGATCCTTGCAGGAGGCATATAAACTTTCTGCACTACTTTATGGCATCAAAACTGCCACTAGACAAAAGTCAGATTTTTTCTAGCAGAAACATAATCACGAGTTACTTGACTTTTTTTTATTGCTACCTAAATGCTACAGTTGAAATACGTCAGTTGAAGTATGTGCATTGCTTTGAAGACGTAAGCTGCAACTGCAATAGAACTGGTGGCGAATATATATATATATATGTTCGGTGGCATGTGTAGCTGCAGATATACATGCTGTGCACATCCCGCCATCTGGTGTTGGGCTCGGAGTGTTACAAGTTGTTTTTCTTCGAAGAAGTCTTTTCGAGTCACGAGATCGAGGGACTCCTCCCATTTTGGCTCCATTGCGCATGGGCGTCGACTCCATCTTAGATTGTTTTTTTTCCGCCATCGGGTTCGGACGTGTTCCTTTTCGCTCCGTGTTTCGGGTCGGAAAGTTAGTTAGAATCTCGGAAAAATCGTCGGTATTGTTTGCGTTCGGTATCGGGTTAGTTATAACAGATCGACACCGACTTTTGAAGAGCTCCGGTGGCCCTTCGGGGTTTTTTCGATCCCCCCGTCGGGGCCTGGTCGGCCCGGCCACGTGTTTCTTCAAGGCTGATGGAACGGACCCCATGCCGCTTCTGCCCAAAATGTCATAACAAGTATCCATATACAGATCAGCATCTGGTCTGTAACTTGTGTCTGTCTCCAGAGCACAAGGAGGATACCTGTGAAGCATGTCGAGCGTTTTGGTCGAGGAAGACATTAATAGGCCGAAGAGCAAGAAGACTGCAGATGGCGTCGGCGCCGACAGGAAAAGGGCGTTTCGAAGAGGAAGAAGAAAGCTTCTCCATCCATGAATCGGACTCGGACGAGCTCGATCCCGAAGAAACGCCGAAAACCATGAGTAAGACATCGAAACATAAAACTCACGAGAAGACAACAAAAGCCCAGGGGACGCCACCGCCAACAGGCCATGGCTTAACCCGAAAAATAGGTGACCGATCATCGGCACCGAAAAAGGGCATGCATGTGGCGAAGTCATCCGACTCCAGTCGAGATACCGCCACACAGCTATCTCGGGCCCGAGACAGCGGCTCCGAACAGATTCGGCACCGAGACAGTGGCACCGAAATGGTTCGGCACGAGACACCACGACGCCGAAAATAAAGAAGGTTGCCTCGGAGCCCAAAAAGGCGACCGAAAAGATTTAGATTCCGAAACATCCAGCCTCGGAACCGAAAACAGGTTCCTACACAGAGGAACAGGGATTGTCCTCCCAGATGCAAGGACATAAGTTCGGAGAGGAACTTCAATCTGTGGAGCCAGACTACACTCAAAGAAGGCTCCACATTCAAAAAGACACCAGGAAGATAAGCACTCTTCACCCAATTAAGATGAAAAGAAGGCTTGCCTTTCAAGAAAAGGACAAGCAGCCACAGGCAAAGGTGGCAAGACAAACAACTCCACCACCATCAATGCACACATCACCGGTAGCCACTCCACCACTGATGCAATCCCCGACTCGTACTGCAATGAGTCAAGATGATCCTGATGCATGGGACCTTTATGATGCTCCTGTATCAGATAACAGCCCAGACTGTTACCCTACAAGGCCGTCGCCACCTGAAGACAGTACATCCTACACGCAGGTGGTCTCAAGGGCAGCTGCGTTTCATAACGTCACCTTGCATTCAGAACCAATTGAGGATGACTTTTTATTTAATACACTCTCCTCCACTCATAGCCAATACCAAAGCTTACCTATGCTCCTGGGAATGCTAAAACATTCAAAACAAATATTTCAGGATCCTGTTAAAGCCAGATCCATAACTCCATGGGTGAAATACAACAAGCCGTGCTGAATATGCCCTTTAATGAACAGAAGTTGTTTGGGCCGGAAGTCGACACTGCTATTGAAAAACTCAAAAAAGATACTGATACCGCAAAAGCCATGGGCGGACTCTACTCCCCCCAAAGCAGAGGCACATTTCGCAAGACACCATTTAGGGGAGGGTTTCGAGGTCAACCTACAGAGGCCACAACCTCACAAGCAAGGCCCACTTATCAAAGCCAATACCAGCAGGGAAGTTTTCGGGGGCAATATAGAGGGGCACAATTCCAAAAAAATAGAGGGAAGTTCCAAAGCCCCAAAACCCCTCAAAACAAACAGTGACTTCCAAGTCACACATCCCCAACACATAACACCTGTGGGGGGGAGACTAAGACTATTTTACAAACATTGGGAGTAGATAACAACAGACACTTGGGTACTGGCAATTATCCAGCATGGTTATTGCATAGAATTTCTCAAATTCCCTACAAACGTACCACCAAAAACACACAATATGTCAAAAGAACATATAAATCTTCTAGGACTAGAAGTTCAGGCATTACTACTAAAAGAAGCAATAGAATTAGTACCAGAACACCAGAAAGGAACAGGAGTTTACTCTCTGTACTTTCTCATACCCAAAAAAGACAAGAGTCTGAGACCTATATTAGATCTCCGAACATTAAATACCTACATCAAATCAGATCACTTTCACATGGTGACATTACAAGACGTAATCCCACTACTCAAACAACAAGACTACAGGACAACACTAGACCTAAAGGATGCATATTTCCATATACAGATACATCCTTCACACAGAAAGTACTTAAGGTTTGTATTCCAAGGGATACATTACCAATTCAAGGTGTTGCCATTCGGAATAACAACTGTGCCAAGAGTTTTTACAAAGTGCCTAGCAGTCGTAGCTGCACATATCAGAAGGCAGCAAATACATGTGTTCCCGTACCTAGACGATTGGTTAATCAAAACCAACACGCTACAAAAGTGTTCACAACACACAGAGTATGTCATAGAACCCCTCCACAAACTAGGTTTCACAATCAACTACACAAAGTCACACCTTCTGCCGTGTCAAACACAGCAATACTTAGGGGCGACAATCAACACAGCAAAAGGGATTGCCACTCCAAGTCCACAAAGAGTTCAGGCATTTCACAATGTAATACAGGCCATGTATCCAAATAAAAAAATACAAGTCAAAATGGTGATGAAACTCTTAGGCATGATGTCCTCATGCATAGCCATTGTCCCAAGCGCAAGGTTGCACATGCGGCCCTTACAACAGTGCCTAGCATCACAGTGGTCACAGGCACAGGGTCAAATTCTAGATCTGGTGTTGGTAGACCGCCAAACATACACCTCGCTTCAATGGTGGAACAGTATAAATTTAAACCAAGGGCGGCCTTTCCAAGACCCAGTGCCACAATATGTAATAACAACAGATGCCTCCATGATAGGGTGGGGAGCACACCTCAATCAATACAGCATCCAAGGACAATGGGACACTCACCAAAAACAGTTTCACATAAATCACTTAGAACTATTGGCAGTATTTCTAGCGCTGAAAGCATTTCAACCCATAATAAGCTACAAACACATTCTTGTCAAAACAGACAACATGACAACGATGTATTACCTAAACAAACAGGGAGGCACACACTCAACACAGTTGTGTCTCCTGGCACAGAAAATATGGCATTGGGCGATTCACAACCACATTCGCCTAATAGCACAATTTATTCCAGGAATTCAGAACCAGCTAGCAGACAATCTTTCTCGGGATCACCAACAGATCCACAAATGGGAGATTCACCCCCAAATACTGAATACTTACTTCCAGAGTTGGGGAAGACCACAAATAGATCTATTTGCAACAAAAGAAAACGCAAAATGCCAAAACTTCGCATCCAGGTACCCACAAGATCAGTCTCAGGGCAATGCGTTATGGATGAGTTGGTCAGGGATATTTGCTTACGCTTTTCCCCCTCTCCCACTCCTTCCATATCTAGTAAACAAGCTGAGTCAAAACAAACTCAAACTTATACTAATAGCACCAACATGGGCAAGGCAACCTTGGTACACAACACTACTAGACCTCTCAGTAGTGCCTTATGTCAAACTACCAAACATACCAGATCTGTTAACGCAACACAAACAACAAATCAGACACCCAAATCCAGCATCGCTGAATCTAGCAATCTGGCTCCTGAAGTCTTAGAGTTCGGACATTTAGACCTTGCACAGGAATGTATGGAGGTCATAAAACAAGCTAGGAAACCTACCACTAGACATTGCTATGCAAATAAGTGGAAAAGATTTGTTTATTACTACCATAATAATCAAATTCAACCCTTACACGCATCTGCCAAAGACATCGTAGGATACTTACTACATTTGCAAAAATCAAAGCTAGCTTTTTCTTCCATTAAAATACATCTTACAGCAATTTCAGCTTACCTGCAAATTACGCATTCAACTTCTCTATTTAGAATACCAGTCATAAAAGCATTTATGGAAGGTCTAAAGAGAATTATTCCACCAAGAACACCACCAGTTCCTTCATGGAACCTCAACATTGTCTTAACACGACTCATGGGTCCACCTTTTGAGCCCATGCACTC
Organism: Pleurodeles waltl; assembly: GCF_031143425.1. Lineage (NCBI taxonomy): Eukaryota > Metazoa > Chordata > Amphibia > Caudata > Salamandridae > Pleurodeles > Pleurodeles waltl. The sequence goes on from NC_090443.1 coordinate 30,591,139, forward strand.
TTGTGAAATGCAAAACTTAACGTGGAAAGTTGCATTTTTAATTGCCATCACATCTTTAAGAAGAGTAAGTGAGATTCAAGCATTTACCATACAATAACCATTTATTCAGATACACAAGCATAAAGTAGTTCTACGAACAAATCCTACATTTTTACCAAAAGTCATATCTCTGTTCCACTTAAATCAAACAGTAGAATTACCAGTGTTCTTCCCACAGCCAGACTCTGTAGCTGAAAGAGCACTACATACATTAGACATCAAAAGAGCGTTAATGTACTACATTGACAGAACAAAACTAATTCGCAAAACAAAACAATTATTTATTGCTTTCCAAAAACCTCATACAGGAAATCCAATTTCTAAGCAAGGCATTGCTAGATAGATAGTTAAGTGCATTCAAACCTGTTATCTTAAAGCAAAAAGAGAACTGCCTATTACACCAAAGGCACCCTCAACTAGAAATAAAGGTGCTACCATGGCCTTTCTAGGAAATATTCCAATTACAGAAATATGTAAGGCAGCTACATGGTCTACGCCTCATACATTTACCAAACACTACTGTGTAGATGTGCTAACAACACAGCAAGCCACAGTAGGCCAAGCAGTACTACGAACATTGTTTCAGACAACTTCAACTCCTACAGGCTGAACCACCGCTTTTGGGGAGATAACTGCTTACTAGTCTATGCACAGCATGTGTATCTGCAGCTACACATGCCACCGAACGGAAAATGTCACTTACCCAGTGTTCATCTGTTCGTGGCATTAGTCGCTGCAGATTCACATGCGCCCACCCGCCTCCCCGGGAGCCTGTAGCCGTTTAGAAGTTGATATTGAACATCTGTATATTTGTAAATATATATATTACTTTAAATTACATTATGTACATACATATTCACTCCATTGCATGGGCACTATTACTAGCATATACAACTCCTACCTCACCCTCTGCAGGGAAAACAATCTAAGATGAAGTCGACGCCCATGCGCAATGGAGCCGAAATGGGAGGAGTCCCTCGGTCTCGTGACTCGAAAAGACTTCTTTGAAGAAAAACAACTTGTAACACTCCAAGCCCAACAGTAGATGGCAGGATAATGCACAGCATGTGAATCTGCAGCGTCTCATGCCACGAACAGATGTACACTGGATAAGTGACATTTTCCTTATTAGACCTGTCAGTAGTACCACACTCAACTCCCAGACAGACAACATCTGTTGACACAAAACAAAGGACAAATCAGGCACCCAAATCCCAAGATACTCAATCTAGCAATTTGGCTCCTGAGGTCATAGAGTTTAGATGTTTACAACTCCCATCAGAATGTATGGGAGTTATTAAACAAGCAAGAAAACCCACTACTAGACGGTGCTATGCAAACAAATGGAAAATAATTGTATATTACTGTCAGTCTAAACGTACTGACCCTCTTACAGCATCAATACAAGACATCGTATGCTATTTACTTCATTTGCATAAATCAAATTTAGCATTCTTGTCCATAAAAATTAATCTAACTGCAATTTCAACATATTTACAAAATATACAGCACAGCTCCTTATTTGGAGTTCCTGTCATTAAAGCTTTCATGGAAGGTTTAAAACGCATCATTCGACCCAGGACACCTCCAGTCCCCTCTTGGAACTTAAATATAGTGCTTACACGACTTATGGGACCACCATTTGAACCCATGCACTCCTGCCAAATGCAGTTCTTAACATGGAAGGTTGCCTTCCTAGTGGCAGTACTTCTTTAAAAAGAGTAAGTGAAATCCAAGCCTTTACTCTTGAAGAACCGTTCTTCCAAGTACACAAGCATAAAGTTGTACTAAGAACAAAACCAAAATTTCTTCCAAAGGTCGTATCACCATTTCATATAAATCAAACAGTAGAATTTCCAGTCTTCTTCCCACAGCCAGCTTCTGTGGCAGAAAGAGCTCTACATACTTTAGTCATCAAAAGAGCTTTAATGTACTATATAGACAGAACAAAACAATTCAGAAAGACTAAACAACTATTTGTAGACTTCCAGACACCTCATACAGGCAATCCCATATCAAAACAAGGTTTAGCAAGATGGATTGTAAGATGCATCCAAACATGCTACATTAAAGCCAAAAGACAACTCTTTGTTACTCCTAAAGCACACTCTACAAGGAAAGAAGGTGCTACAGTGGCTTTTTTAGGGAATATACCAATGGCTGAAATATGTAAAGCAGGCACTTGGTCAACACCACATACCTTCACTAAACACTACTGTGTAGACGTTTTATCACGACAAGCCACAGTGGGCCAAGCGGTGCTAAGAACATTATTTCAAACAACTTCAACTCCTACAGGCTGACCACTGCTCATTTACGGGAGGGCAAACTTCTTTGTAGTCAATGCACAGCACGTGTATCTTCAGCTACACATGACATTGAACAGAAAATGTCACTTACCCAGTGTACATCTGTTCGTGGCACGTTCCGCTGCAGATTCACATGCACCCTCCCACCTCCCTGGGAGCCTGTAGTCATTTAAGTTACAAACATTTGTACATATGTATATACATTAATATTAGCATAGACCTCTTTTACTCTGCACCAATATACTCTATCACTCTTTCCTTTACCCTCTGTGGGAAAACAATCTAACAATGGAGTTGATGCCCATGCGCATTGGAACCGAAGAGGAGGAGTCATTCGATCCAGTGACTCAAACACTTCTTCGAAGAAAATCAACTTGTAACACTCCGAGCCCAACACTAGATGGCAGAATAATGCACAGCATGTGAATCTGCAGCGGAACATGCCACGATATATAGATAGAGAGATAGAGAAAAAACTTGTATATGTGGGTGTGGTTTACCTGGTGGCCAATCACAGCTATTGGAAACCACTCATACGATATATATCTACATAGATATGTCTGTGTGTATATAGGAATACATATATATATGTGTGTGTGTGTATATATATATATATATATATATATATATATTGTTTTTATTGTACCCCCCCACACGCCAGTTACCTATTACCCCTACAGCACATTCCACGGGAAAGAAAGGTGCTTCTATGGCTTTTTTAGGTAACATCCTAATAGCAGACATATGTAAAGCTGCTACTTGGTCTACACCACACGCATTTACCAAATACTACTGTGTAGATGTTTTAGCATGACAACAAGCCAATGTTAGCCAAGCAGGGCTTAGAACTCTCCCAACTCCCACAGGCTAGCCACCACTTACTTGGAGGGACTGCTTTAAAGTCTATGCGAAGCATGTGTATCTACATCCACACATGCTATCGAACAGAAAACATTACTTACCCAGTAGACATCTGCTCATGGTATGTAGTGCTGTAGATTCACAGGCACCCTCTCCAGACTCCTGTAGCTGTTGCATTCTCAAGTAAGTATTGTATATATGTAATACACAGCATGGACATCTCTTTTTCTTTACTCTCTATACACTCTTCATCTCACTTACCTGTGTGAAAACAATCTAACAAAGGACTCTATGCCCATGTGCAGTATTACCGAGAGGAGGAGTCACTCAATCTCGTGACTCGAAGATTCTTTGAACAAAAAAAACTGGTAAGACTCCTGATCCAACACTAGATGACAGACTTATGTCAAGCAGGTGAATCTACAGTACTGCATGCCACCAATAGATGTCTACTGGATATGCAACATTTTCCTTTTATAGTATTTTAAACTTTATGCTCCTTAACGCTACTGTTTTTTTTTCTTCTTATTTCCCTCCATAGAACAACCTGAGTAATCCTCCAACACCCCCATCTTCTCTTCCTCCTACCCCACCCCCATCTGTACAGCAGAAAATGGTCAATGGTGTCACCTCTGAAGACTTAAGGGAGCGACACAAGGACTCAGATTCTGAAGCATCCAGGGAAGCGGAGAGTCAAAAGGGTAATTGAATTTCTTGGCGAGATGTGGCACCCCTTGGTACGACCTTGCTGTAGTGAGCAGAAGCACTTCATTATAGGCACATAGCATTGTGCACGGTGAAAGCGCTTGTGTGTTTTGCGAGATGGCATAACTTAATACAAACAAAACCTCAACCTGGATTGAATATTCAATGCTGGTGAAGGTACTGCAGCCTGCCTGTGGTTATCATGTAGCATTAAATACTATACCACGGTAAAGAGATCAGGGGTGATATGGAAAATGACATTGTAATGTACACAAGATATCTCTTTACGAAAGGGTACACAGAGAGACTATAAACCATGCAATCTGACATGCTAAAGTACATGACAAGAATGCTTAAGTGTGAGGACCACGTACAGGCTGCAACAATCTATTGTTGTATTTGAGGCATAGCATATGCATATCAAGGAGGCCTCCCTCTGGGCAGAAGACAAAATATGAGAGAACAGGAATGCCTTTGAAACAGTTAGATGGCCTAGGAAATTACAGGGCAAAAACACATCTTTGTGAACAGAGACAAATATACAGGTAAAAAAGCTGCACTGCTTGAGGTAGAGTGTTAATCCAGATATACAGGGGAAAATGTCTCCTATGTTGAGGGCTGGATACTGGGATCTGCTCATGTGGGAGTGTTCCTCAAGTACAATAGAAATCAGAAAAGCTAGAAATGGGAAGTGGTAGAATTAGTAAACAGGATTTCTATATGAGGAATATGCATTATCTGTCATGACATCCAAGCTGCCTCCCAGTGTTCATATCTCAATACTCTTATTTAACAGCACCTTCCTCTGAGTGCATTTGCGGAACTGATTTTATGTTGATTGTAGTTTTGAGTAATACTAGTGTATTTTCGTAAACAGCATTTTCAATAGCTGAGCTAATACTTCTAACTTAAAATCTGGGGTACTTAACAGTAAGTATTTTCCATTCCTTGCCTGTATGTCTTTCTTCAAGATATTTATGCATTATAATTCTGAAGTGATTTATGCAGTCAGGATCAGTTTAGCATCCCACCTCAGTTATCTGCCTCCCCTTATGCTCATCTTTACATAGATATTGCAGAAATGTTTCTATTTTGGTCAAGTCTTTTCGATCCTTGTTCTGTAGGCTCAGCCAAATGAGCAGAGTCCACCCACCCACTATCCTTTTCTCAGCCAGTAATCTTCAGCACATTAGCGTGATGTAGCTAGCCCTGTACGCACTCCAGTTGGTGGTTCACATTATAGAAATCCATCTGCCATGTTCTGCTTAGTTTTGAAAATGCACCACATTACCAAAAACCTTTTTCATATTCTTTATTCGGTCCCTTAAGTTAACCACCTTTCCAAGTCCTACCAGCAATTCTCCACTTCTGCTGCAAATAGGTGTATTGAGGGTAACACAGGCTAGCTTCATATGAGTGTGGCAAGTTGCAGTAGGATGACTGGTAACTATAGATCTTGTGGCATATATCTTTTGACATCTGCTTACAAGGTTGTCCAGTCTTCAAATAGCATGCACATTTCCCGTTGCATCGACACTCTAGAGCACCTAAAACTATATTAAGCTGTAGATAAGGAGGTTAAGCCTTTACTTCTGATTTCCTGTTTTTCCTTTTAGTCATCTGTGGCTCTGAAGTAAAGAAGCTGGACCTGTTGGCAGCACTACCAACTCCACCACACAACCAAACGGAGGATGTCAGGTGCATAGATCTTTGACTGATGGGATGCCCATTTCATTTGTGTTGTATGCCCTGAATGTTGTTTTGCCCATTTATAGGTGGGGAGAGTCGACAAATGTAGAGATTTTGTATCCTATGATGGGTATATGGTATTTTTTAAAGACTTCTACTTCAGTGTCTGGTCTGTATATGCCAGTAGTAACTTATTAAACCTTGGATACAAATAAGCACTAGTATGTCTTGGCTGGTAGCATTGATTTTGAAAGGTTTTGTTGATTAATGACTCCGTCTTTGCCAGTTATATATTGTTCAGTGTGAATTATTAACTGTTCTGCACCTTGAAGGAGCCTTTGTTTATCACTACGCCAAGCAAAGAAAGGTGCAGTTTATATTTGTGCGAATGTGTTTGTGATAGAGACGTGTGACCACAGATTCCTCACTTTTCTAATATTTCCCCAGACATCAGTCTTGATCCAGAAACTTTGTGGTAGTTACCTCTGTGCGCTGATAGGTGGTGCTGTGCCCCACAGTGGCCCATTCTGTTCAGCAAATGACCAACGATGTAGGTGCTACTCCGTCACACGGACGTATGTGAGTTCTTTTCCACTCCACCAAACCCTTAGAGACTTCTTTAGCTCAAACATGTCTAAACAAAAAGTGTGTGTAAAACAACAGTTTAAACCTTGTGAGTACTGCCCAAGCAGATGTCTGTGACAGAGCCCCATTAGGTTTTCCTTTGTTGCCTGGGGTTGACTTACAATTCTAAAGCCTGCAGTGGCTGCACGTCAATGCATCAGAAAACCCTATGTCTGGGACATTCCAAGTCCTAAGGTTGATCTCTATCCCAGTGCAGAAGTCTGGCCCAAGTTTGTCGTCCTGATTCAAATCCTCAGACAAGTCAAAAAAAAAGCGGGACTCAGATAATTCCTGCCAGTGTTGTCGCATCATTGTGCCTCTCAGTCTTTTGCCTGAAGTAGGTCAACTTCTAAGCCAGTTCTGCAACTTGTCCTGGAACAACCAGAGTTTCCAGGTCCACATGTGACACTGGGGCTGATCCAAGAAACTGCAAGGCCATGGTCAGATTATTTGAATCCCTCTGATGCACCTACAGACCCCACTGAGCCTAGAGGCCTTCCATCTGGGATACCGCTGGAAGGTTCGCCCTCTACACCCGTTGGGCCATTTGAGCCAACCACTGGGACCCTACTGGTGTCTTTACTGACTCCAGCTCCACTTTCCACACCGGCCCTGAGGAATATCTGCTGATGCAGACTCAGTAGAACCCAAAGGACCAGACACTACCCATTGTGCTCTCTGACTCCTTCAACACTGTCCTGACCTCGACTGAGGCTACGCTCTGTAGCCATTGAGCTGCATCCCTTGTCCGCTCCACCTGAGCCTCTTGGTTCTGTGTGATGGACCTCACACGCTGCATTCTCTATTGGGGACAAACTCTGACAATGAGTATGATGCAGGCAAGTTCTGTGCAACCCTACAATGAATTGGTATGAAGACCTCCAGGATGCAACTTGCCTCAACACCTCTCCTGATACAGGCCTAGTCTCCCCTCCAGGCCCTGCCACTGTAGAAAGTGCCTCCTTCACAATGGTCATGCAGACAACGGCTGAGGTTCTCAACCTCCAGCTCCACCACCTTGGTAGTCAAAAATAATGTGTTAAATGAAGGTCTCCAACCAGGGCAGGCTAATACTGAGCCCTTCTTTCCCTTTAATGAGGCCTTCACCAACCCTCTTTTAGGGGCCTGGTCCAAGCCTTGTTCTCGTCCCTTAGTGAATCGCCAGATTGTGAAGCTCCATCCCACTGCCACCCCACGTGCAAACCTGCCTTTCTTACTCTACGCCTTTCTACCAAGAGCTTGTTGGTGTAAGCTTCCACCAGCTGGACAAACCCGAATAACGTCCCAACTAATCCTCTGAATAGGGAGTCTGAGTTGAGACTTTCAGGAACAGGGTGTTTTCTTCCATGAGTTAGGCTCTTCAGTCAGTAAATGCCAACTGCCTTTTAGGCTGCTATTCTTTATCAAAGTAGGACTCTGTTGCTCAACGTATTGGAAGATCTTTGTTCCATATTGACCTAAGCTACACAAGATGGCTGTAATGCTGCAAAGTTTACTAACCATTGTATACCACATGGTTCATTGGTCGAGCCATTGGCACTAGCTTTGCTATCAGTTGCCATGCCTGGCTGAGATCTACAGGTTTCTCAGGTGACGTACAGACATCCCTTATGGACATGCTCTTTGATGGGACTCACCTTTTGGTGGCAAAGCAGACACTGCCCTAGAGCATTTCGAAGAAAGTGGGGCCTCAGCACGCTCCTTGGGTTTGTCTGCCCTGGCTGCCAACCTCATTAGCTACACCTCTGTGACTCTGGCATGGGCATTCCATACAGACAACCACTTAAGCCTCAGCAAGGTTCCCAGCCCCTTTCATGATCCAACCTTAGCATCTGCTGATCCCATGGTCAGGATCAGCGTGCCATTCAGTTTACTGTCTCTTTTCCTCCCTCTCCCGGTCACACCTGCCAACCCCTTTTAGCAAGCCCTTAGTCGAGCTCACCACCCCATTGAGGCATGATCCAATGACTTTTACTGGCCTGCCAGGACTTAACATCAGACAGGTGTACAGCAGGGTCATGCAATACCCTTCCTGACTGCTAGGCTGCAACTTCCACAATCCTCAGACCCCCCCCACAAGCACACAAACAGACCCACATTTTTTGTCTGATATTGATGCCAACTTGACTGAGAGTGTGCTGGGATCTTGCTAACCAGGCACCAACACCAGTGTTATTTCCCAAAAACTATACCTTTGTTTCCACAATTAGCACATCCCTGGTACACAGTTAAGTCCCTTGTAAAGGGTCCCCGGGAGCTACAGCATGTATTATGCCACCCTAGGTGAGCCCCACCAAGCAAATGCACACTGCCATTACAGCTTGTGTGTGCTGGTAGGGAGAGAAAGACAGACAGCATGGCACCCCTCTCAGGGTGTCATGCCCACAAACCACTGCTTGTGGCATAGGTAAGTCATCCCTCTAGCAGGCCTTACAGCCCTAAGGCTGGGTGCGCTATACTACAGGTGAGAGCGTAGCTGCATGATCCATATGTCCCTACAGTGTTTAAGTCCATTTTTAGATGCAAGTGCAGTGTGGCCATATTAAGTACATGGGTTGGGAGTTTGTCATTACAAACTCCACAGCTCCATGATGGCTTCACTGAAGGCTGGGAAGGTTAGTATCAAACTTTCTCAGTACAATAAACCCACACTGATGCTAGTGGTGAATTTATTATACAATGCACCCTGAGGGTATCTTAGGGATGCCCCCTGTATTTTACCCAACCCTTTAGTGTAAGGCTGACCAGTCTGTGCCAACCTGCCACTAAAAGAAACGTTTTGACTCCATGGGGTAAGAGCCTTTGTGCTCTCTGGGATCAGGATCAAAGCCAGCTCTGGGAGAAGGTGTGTTACACCTCCTCCCTGCAGGAACTTCAACACTTGGCGGTGACCCCACTCTGCACCTGACACAGAGCTGGTCCCCAGGCGATTCTGACCCAGTATCCACCCTGGGTTGACCTCTCCTGTCCCACACTACAACGCCTGCAGCCTAAATCCAGAGGGACCCCCCTGACTGCAACAGAACCGGACGAAGATTCCTGATGCCAAAACGTACCCCTGCAGCCCCCTGATCTTGAGGAATCCGATCTTCGGTGCAGCAACATACAACAGGCGGTCCTCCTCCTTGTCCAGCCTTTGGTTTTCCAGGCCTGGACTTTGCCTGCAGCATCTGTGTGACCCCTGGGGTCCCCCTATATGAAAGCATTGGGAGCAAATGTACTTACTTGCAACTTTAATCTTGTGGTTCTAGAATGAAAAGTAACAAAACAATTTTTTGCTATATAAAAACAATTGGCCTGGAGTTAGTCATTGAGTGTGTGCTTCATTTATTGTGTGTGTGTGTGTGTACAACAAATGCTTTGCACTACCCCTAATAAGCCTAACTGCTTGTCAACACTGCCACAAAACAGAGCATTAGTATTATCTACTTTAGCGTCTGCTAAGCCTCTGGGGAACCTCTGGACACTGTGCCACTATATTTCATTTTTAGTATACAGAGAGCCAGCTTCCTACAGAGTGCAAGCAGGGGTGCCTGCATCAGGAGTGGGTTGTGGTACACCTGGTACTTCCTTGTGTCATAGAAGGACTGAGGCCTCCATCCCATTTTAAACCTGTGCCCTCTCAATGCCTTTCGTTGGAAGGACATTTAAAATGCTCATTCTGGCGTGGGTTCTGTCTGCCCTTCAATCTGCAGGATGCTAATTTTCACATTCCTGCTCTGAGGGTCCACAGGTGCCATCTGCAACCTAAGGTGGGACAGGAGCAATTTCAGTTTGCTGTGCTCCCATTTTGGCCTCTCCTGTACCATTTGGGTGTTCATGAGAGTGAATGATGCTGGCAGCACATCTTTGGAGTTCAGGGGTTCTATTCTTCTCCTACCTTAACAAGTAGCTGCTGATGGCTGGCTCACATCAGACTGTCGTCACCCACCTCCAGACTACATCGAACTGTCCGACACCCTTTGGGTTCACTGTCAATTTGCCAAGGTCACACTTGCCACCTGCCCAAATGCTCCCTTCCATTGAAGCCATTCTGGGTACGGTTTTGTGATTGTCTCCCGGAAAGGAGATTTTAAGACATTCTGGCTATGATCCTGATCTTTCAGCTTCTGTCTTGGATTTCAGTGATGTAGATCTTGAGGCTGCTGGGACTGATGGCCTCCTGAATATTGTTAGTCAAGTCCTCCAGGTGACTTAGAGGGCTCTGAGGTGGGATCTGAAGTCTCAGTGGTCCCAACATCGAGGGGATCTCTCCAACAATGTTCAGATCTCCGAGGGGACTGCAAAAGATTTACAGTGGTGTTCATTTGATGACAGTTGGGTCAGTGGGCCACCCCTCAATCTGCCCCACCCTGAGCGAATAGTTGAGAATGATGCGTTGATTCTGGGTTGTGGCAAGAGGTCTCTCGTCTGCAGCTCTATACAAACCTTTTGGCGCTGAGGGCCATCCACTTGACATTGAAAGCAGTCCTAGCCTTCATCAAGGGAAGACTGATGCAGGTGCTTACAGACACCACCATCATGTGGTATTGCAGCCAACAGTGCATTGTGGACCCTGTTGCCAGGAGGCTTTTCCCCCCACTGCAAATTGCTGTAACATCCAGGAACTTCCTGGTGGGATTTATTTAACACCAGAATGGACAGTCTAAGGGCCTGATTTAGAACTTGCAGACGGGTTACTCCATCACAGTGGTGAGGGAGAGCCCATTCGCTGAAACCGAAATCTTATAGAATATAATGGGATTTACATTTTGGCAGACAGGATATCCGTCACCGTTGTGACAGAGTAACCCGTCTGTTGAGTTCTAAATCAGGCCGTAAGCCATCAATGCCTGGCAGGTCGTGAGTGGCAGTTACACCTGGACGTGGTGCAAGGTCTCCTCCAGGCATGGGTAGAACCTAGGCTTGATCTCAGCCACTGCTGAGAACTCACTATGTCAGCAGTTCTATGCGTTGGAGTTTTTAATCTCTCTCTCTCGCTCTCTTTCTCTCTCTTTCTCTTTTTCTCTCACTCTTTCTCTTTCTTTCTCTCTGTAAGGAAATGCCTCCTTGGCATGGTTACCCCCTATCTTTTTGCCTTTGCTGATGCTAAGTTTTGATTGAGAGTGTGCTGGGACCTTGCTAACCAGGCCCGAGCACCAGTGTTCTTTCCCTAAACTGTGCCTTTGTCTCCAATTGGCACAAGCCTGGCACTACGGTAAGTCCCTTGTAACTGGTACCCCTGGTACCAAGGGCCCTGATGCCAGGGAAGGTCTCTAAGGGCTGCAAGCATGTCTCAAGCCACCCTGGGGACCCCTCACTCAGCACATGCACACTGCTTCACAGCTTGTGTGTGCTGGTGGGAGAAAAAGACTAGGTTGACATGGCACTCCCCTCAGAGTGCCATGCCAACCTCCCACTGCCTGTGGCATAGGTAAGTCACCCCTCTAGCAGGCCTTACAGCCCTAAGGCAGGGTGCACTATACCACAGGTGAGGGCATATGTGCATGAGCACTATGCCCCTACAGTGTCTAAGCAAAACCTTAGACATTGTAAGTGCAGGGTAGCCATAAGAGTATATGGTCTGGGAGTTTGTCAAACACGAACTCTACAGTTCCATAGTGGCTACACTGAAAACTGGAAAGTTTTGGTATCAAACTTCTCAGCACAACTTCTCAGCACAATAAATGCACACTGATGCCAGTGTGCAATTTATTGTAACATACACCCAGATGGCATCTTAGAAATGCCCCCTGAATACCAATCCGACTTCTAGTGTTAGGCTGACCAGTTTCTGCCAGCCTGCCACAACCAGATGAGTTGCTGGCCACATAGGGAGAGTGGCTTTGTCACTCTATGGCCAGGAACAAAGCCTGTACTGGGTGGAGGGGCTTCTCACCTCCCCCTGCAGGAACTGTAACACCTGGCGGTGAGCCTCAAAGGCTCGCCCCTTTTGTTACAACGCCACAGGGCATCCCAGCTAGTGGAGATGCCCGCCACTCCGGCCACTGCCCTCACTTTTGGCGGCAAGGCTGGAGGAGATAATGAGAAAAACAAGGAGGAGTCACCCACCAGTCAGGACAGCCCCTAAGGTGTCCTGAGCTGAGGTGACCCCTGCCTTGAGGAATCCTCCATCTTAAGTTTGGAGGATTCCCCAATAGAATTAGGGATGTGCCCCCCTCCCCACAGGGAGGAGGCACAAAGAGGGTGTAGCCACCCTCAAGGACAGTAGCCATTGGCTACTGCCCTCCCAGACCTAAACACCCCCCTAAATTCAGTATTTAGGGGCTCTCCAGATCCCAGGAAATTAATTCCTGCAACCTGAAGAAAGGAGGACTGCTGACCTACAAGCTTGCAGAGAAGGAGGAAGACGACAACTGATTGGGCCCTAGCCCTACCGGCCTGTCTCCAACTTCGAAAACCTGCAACCAGCGACGCATCCGACAGGGACCAGCGACATCTGAAACCTCAGAGGACTGCCCTGGACTAAAGGACCAAGAAACTCCGGTGAACAGCGGCCCTGTTCAAAACCTGCTACTTCTTTGCAACAAAGATTCAACTTTCCAAGACTGCACGTTTCCCTCCAGAAGTGTGAGACTTCTCACTCTGCACCCGACGCCCCCAGCTCGAGATTCAGAGAACCAAAGCCTCAGGGAGGACTCCCCGGCGACTGCGAGCCCGTGAGTAACCAGAGACGACCCCCCTGAGCCCCACAGCGACGCCTGCAGAGAGAATGCAGAGGCTCCCCTGACCGCAACTGCCTGTAACAAGGCACCCGACGCCTGAAACCTACATATCACCCGCAGCCCCCAGGACCTGAAGGAACCGAACTTCAGCGCAGGAGTGACCCCCAGACGACCCTCTGCCTAGCCCAGGTGGTGGCTGTCCCGAGAAGCCCGTACCCCCCCCGTGCCTGCCTGCATCGCTAGAGTGCCCTCCATTGTCTCCTCCCTGAAACCCGACGCCTGCTTTGCACACTGCACCCGGCCGCCCCTGTGCCACTGAGGGTGTGTTTTGTGTGCCTACTTGTGTCTCCCCCCTCCACCCCTCCCTCACACCCCCTCTCCCCCTCAGTGCCCCAGAACTGAGATTTGTAAGTGTTTTACTTACCTCCTAATCTGACCTTTACTTACCTCCCCCAGGAACTGTTGATTTTTGCACTGTGTCCACTTTGAAATTAGCTTATTGCCATTTTTGCAAAGACTGTATATGATATTGCTTTTATTCAAAGTTCCTAAATTATCTAAGTGAAATACCTTGCATTTAAAGTGTTTACTGCAAATCTTGAACCTGTGGTTCTTAAAATAAACTAAGAAAATATATTTTTCAATATAAAAACCTATTGGCCTGGAGTAAGTCTTTGAGTGTGTGTTCCTCATTTATTGCCTGTGTGTGTACAACAAATGCTTAACACTACGCTCTGACAAGCCTACTGCTCGACCACACTACCACAAAATAGAGCATTAGAATTCTCTTTTTGCCACTATCTTACCTCTAAGGGGAACCCTTCGAATTTGTGCACACTATTTCTTACTTTGAAATAGTATATACAGAGCCAACTTCCTACACATTCTCTTTCTCGCTCTTTTTCTCTTTCTCTTTCTGCGTTGGGACTGTTCTGGTCAGGAAAGACCAGGCCCTTGTCCTACTTGTGGCCCTAGATTGAGCAAGTATGGTATCCAGAGCTCTTGGCCATGAGCATCTGTCCCCTGATCAGTCTGCCCTTCCAGTAGGATCTGCTGTCACAACAGGGCAGATTCTTAAACCCGGCCCTCTGCTATTTCCAACTTCATGCTTGGAGATTGAGCGTCTACAGCTGAACACCTTTGACCATCCTCTGGAAGTGGTTTATGTCATCCTAGCAGCCAGACATCCCTCAACAAAAACTGTGAATGCCTGTCGTCGTGTGATCTGATGCGAGAGACTCTCTCCAGGCCAAATTGATGTTCGTTTGCGCTCTCCCTTGCCCAGCAAGGCTTCGATTGAGGCACAGTCAAAGGATATCTCTTAACATTTTAACAACTCCAAACTAGCTTATTTATCTAAATCGCCTGTTGTGATGTTTTTTTTTTTAAAGGACTTCAATGTTTTTTTCCTCCTTTTCCATTTGTTAAACTGCAGTAGGTCCTCACATATTTGATGTGTACTCCCCTTGCCCCTATACACAGCTGTTTTTTGTGACAGTGTTCCTCGTTGCCATAACATTGAAGCAGCATGTAAGTGAACGCCAAGCTTTGTCAACCTGCCTGTACCACCTTCTTCCTAGGCAAACAAGTTCTGCAGAGTAGGGCATCCTTTCGCCTCAGACTAATGACACAGTTCGATGTCTGTCAAATCACCACCTTACTTGCGGTCCGAGAAGGGGGAGAGACAACACAAGACCCCACATGAGCACTGAGCTTTTACATCAATCGTACCAGAGAACAGCGAGTAGATAATCAGCTCTTTGTGGGGTTAACAGGATCAAAGCTGGGAAAAGCCATGTAGAAAAAGACCACCTCTCACTGGATTGTGCTCTGCATAAAGATCTGCTACATACTGGCCAAAAAGCAGCAGCTGAGACTACTTAAGGGCTCATTCCACCAGAGCTAAGGCTGCGACCTCTGCAATGACACGTGGTGTGCCTTTCCTGGACTTTTGTGAGGTGGCTACATGGGCATCCCTCACAAAGTACTACTGTTTGGACATCCATGTTTGACCAGGGGGTCATTTCCCTTTGAGCCGATTTTCAGACCCAACTCCGAATAGGAGTTGCATTGGTTTTAATCATAAGGTGAGAAATCTACAGGTAGAAGTCCTTATCAGAAGAAATAGTTACTTGCCTTCAGTAATGTTCTTGATGGTAGATGCTGGATGGTAGATGCTGTATATAACTACAGATTCCTCACTAACCCTCCCATCCTCCCCATTCTGTGAATCACTCTGCCACTAAAAGTATCCCAAGTTTAGGAATCAATACACTGGGAGATGCCAATTTTCTGTTTGGGCTTTGCATCCAGGAGCATATACTGCCCCATAGCAACTCAAAGCAGTGTGCGAAAGTGTCTCTTATATTGGTTCTGCATGTCATTTCTGGAGTTGACCAATAACAATCCTTCGCCGCATGGCACCCCCTGCTCCTGCACGCAGAGGTACTGCTCAGAAGTTTCTAGATTCACTCTGACATCTGGGGAAATAATCAAAAGAGATCTGGGGAAAATTTCGAAAGATAAGAAATCTACAGTTAGACTGTCTTTACTAAAAAAAAAAAAAAAAAAAAAAACATTACCGAAGGTAAGTAATCTGTTCTTTGAATTGAATTCTAGTGAATTGACTATGTAAGGAGTACAATCTTAACCCTTTTTTCTAGGATGGAAAGCGATGAGGAGAATGAGAATCCAGACAGCATTGTCCCTGCCTCTTCTCCAGAGAGCGTGTTAGAAGAGGAAACTACACGCTTCCCGTTGCTGACAGATCTAAAAGTGGGACGTGATGATCGAGCTCTCTCACCAGTTATTCCGCTCATCCCAAGAGTCTGTATCCCAGGTCAGTAGACAGAGGCTTCACTATGTGACAGTGACATTTTGTTATTTGCACCTTTTTTGTCTGATAATAACTGAGATGCAGAAAAGTAACAAAAAATAAAGGGTTCGTATTATCTTGAAGACGCCCAGTTCAGTGTGTCAGATGCACAATGTTATTGTCTACTACAGTCACTGTGTTAAGTTTAACTGGGCTATCAAAGCAGTGCCTGCCAGGCTAGCACTGTTAACTTCAGAATTTAATATTAGGATGTTGGGGAGTTAGAATTTACATGTTCTGGATCACACAAGTCTTTGGTACATATGTGATTGTTTTTTGGCGCTGAGGTTGATAAACACCATGTGTTAATGTGCCACTCATCATCTTCTGTGTCACCATGCTCCATCTGATACTTCACTATTTTAAGTAGTAAGAAAGGTAAAGATGTGTTTGAGGCATGTGTGGCTGTAGATGAGCTTACTTAGCATAATCCTGCCATCTAGTGTTGTGCTTTGATGTGTGCAAGTTATTTTTCATCAAAGAAAGTTTTTTGTGTCCGGAGGTAGTGTGGTGACTCCTCTTTATGGTAATGCACACGATCATTGACTCCATTGGTAGGTTGTTTTCTTCCACCTTCAGGGTCGGACGTGTGCTCCTCTGCTCCGGTTCAACACCTTTGTTGCTTATTTCTCTTAGGCTTTACCATCTGTATTGTGTTGATCGCGGCTTGTTCTATCGCTCTTGTCACCTTGTCGACTTCATTAGGGTGAGTCGGGTTGGCCGTGGGCCTACGGCCTTTGGTGCGAACCTTACATCTTTGGTGTTTCACAGCAGAGCCAAAAACACTTATTCGACAAACCAGCACACAGTTCCGAGCCTGTGGAACCTTTGCTTCAGCATCTAGAGGATGAGAAAGACCTCAGGCAAAAACATACTTTGATTCATCAGGCACTGGACGCATCATCACAAGACCTCCACACACTAGTACACTGCCATCTAAGACAGCTTTTCTAGGGAGCTGGATTCTGGCTGCTACTCTTTCCCCCCCCCCAATCACCCCCCCCCCCCCTTCCCAAAATAACACACTTTTTGCCTGTTTTTAGATGCAGCGTAGACTACTGAAGTGCACTGGGTTCCTGCTAACCAGGTTCTCAGTGACAGTGTTCCTTCCCTAAAACAAAGACACTGTAGAGGTGCCTACTGAAACCCTACCTGCCTCTGGTGTGTTCATAGACTGATTTCTACCAGCCTGCCACCTGAAACTCCATTCTGGACCCCTAGAGTGAGAGCCTTCTGCTTTCAGGAGGTCCGGAACAAAAGCCTGTCCGGAAAGAGGGTTTAAAACCCCGCCAACAGGATGACCTGCTGATTAGCCTTCCTAAGGCTGTAAGCCGCCTTTGAAATGTGAATCTGGCTCCCCTCACAGGAGAGGAAGCCACCCCTCCTCTCTGTCCAGAGCACATTTGGCACAGGAAGTGGTCATATAGGGGACATAGTGACCCCAAGGGTTAGTAGCCCGTTGGCTCCTACCTCACACACCCCTAATGCCCTTAAGTTCAGTGATTAGGAGAGCCCCTGACACCAGAGAATCAGATCCTG
Source organism: Pleurodeles waltl (assembly GCF_031143425.1). Classification (NCBI taxonomy): domain Eukaryota; kingdom Metazoa; phylum Chordata; class Amphibia; order Caudata; family Salamandridae; genus Pleurodeles; species Pleurodeles waltl. Next base: position 30,608,445 of record NC_090443.1, read on the forward strand.
ATGACCTAAGACAACCAAGGACAAAGAAGAGCTGCAGAAGATGGGAAAAGAAGCAGCTGACCTGGTACCAGCCCCACCAGCCTGTCTGCATCCCTCGTTGAAATCCGCACCTAAGTCGACTCGTCCTGCAACTGTGTTTTCAGAAATTCAGGAGGACTGCCTTCCTTCAACAGACTTAAGACCTTCTGTGAACAGCATACCTGTTCTCTAACTCCAAAGAAGAGACTCTGAAGCCTCCCGAACTGCTAAGACCCAACACCTGAAGGCACCACTGCATCTGCTGTCTCTAACCCAAGGTGAAGTGGACCACCAAGGTTTCCCAGCTCCCCAGAGTCAGAGTCCATCGTGGTTTCACCCATCCTGGACTTTCTGTAGTCGCCTGCAGCCTCAGCGTGCATGCCCCCTCTCCCACAGCTTCTGTGGTGAGAGACCCAACATCTAAATCAACCAATGCACCCCCTGTGGCTCGATTCGAAGTGGGCCCTTGGTGTCAACGGAGTCCCCCAGCTCTCCTGAACTCGGGTCTACTTTGGTTTCACCCCTTCTGGACTCCCCGACGACGCCTGCAGCCTCAGACCACAGGACCCTTCAACTACGAGTGCTCCCGGGCACAGAAACCCAATGCCAAAGGACACGTCTGCACTCGTCGCCCCTTACCTGGTGAGAAGAGGACCAAAGGTACACCTACATCCACGAGCATCCCACTTTTGGAACCTAGCTGTTGGTTGCCCTTGACTGGCCTCATAGCCAGAGCCTGCAGCCTTTTTTTCCACGGAGACCAATCCCTATTGAAATACATTGGGCACCTGATGCCGTACTACACCTCTGCACCCGGCCGCCCCAGTGCCACCTGGTTTGACTTAATGGTGTGGTCCTGATCCTTGCTTAATACTCACCGTAAGTGTCTGAGATTGGTCTCACAAATCGTCAGACAGTACCCGATTGCAGAACTTGTTTTTCCTCCCACAGGATAACATTGCAGAACTCCAAAATTGCACTGTCTCTTTTTAAAGTGAAAAGAATTCCTATTGAAAAACATACTTACCTGAACAAATTTTCTCTTATGCCTAAACATATATAACGATGTCTGCTATTTTTATAAATTGGTGTGAATCTCCTTCTTGAGTCATGTCTTATTTATTGTGTGAATTTGTAGATGTCTTCCACTCCTCTGTGCTAAGGCTGCTTGACCAAACTACCCCTAAATATAGAACACTTTGGAATTGTATAGCAAGCCCTGCCCACTAACTTGGTGTAGGAAAATGCCTCTCATGGCATGGTTACCCCCTAACTTTTTGCCTTATGTTGATGCTAGTTATGATTGAAAGTGTGCTGGGACCCTGCTAACAAGGCCTCAGCACCAGTGTTCTTTCCCTAAACTGTACCTTTGTCTCCACAATTGGCACACAGATAAGTCTCTTGTAACTGGTACCAAGGGCCCTGTGGCCAGGGAAGGTCTCTAAGGGCTACAGCATGTATTATGCCACCCTGGAGACCCCTCACTCAGCACATGCACACTGCCTCACATCTTGTGTGTGCTGGTGGGGAGAAAATGACTAAGTCAACATGGCACTCCCCTCAGAGTGCCATGCCCACACCCTACTGCCTGTGGCATAGGTAAGTCACCCCTTTAGCAGGCCTTACAGCGCTAAGACAGGGTGCACTATACCACAGGCGAGGGCATAGTTGCATGAGCACTATGCCCCTACAGAGTCTAAGCCAAATCTTAGACATTGTAAGTGCAGGGTATCCATAAAGAGTATATGGTCTTAGTTTGTCAAACAAGAAATCCACAGTTCCATAATGGCTACACTGAATACTGGGAATTTTGGTATAAGACTTCGCCGCACAATAAACCCACACTGATGCCAGTGTGGGATTTATTGAAAAATGCACACAGAGGGCATCTTAGAGATGCCCCCTGTATGCCAGTCCAATTCCTAGTGTTAGACTGACCAGTTTCTGTCAGCCAGCCACATCCAGACGGGTTTCTGGCCACATGGGGTTAGTGCCTTGGTCACTCTGTGGCCAGGAACGAAGCCTGTACTGGGTGGAGGTGCTTCACATCTTCCCCTGTAGGAACTGTAACACCTGGCGGTGAGCCTCAAAGGCTCAAGCCTGGTGTTACAGCGCCCCAGGGCACTCCAGCAAGGGGAGATGCATGCCCCCACGGACACAGCCCCCACTTACGGCGGCAAGTCTGGAGGAGATAATGAGAAAAACAAGGAGGAGCCACCCACCAGTCAGGACAGCCCATAAGGTGTCCTGAGCTAAGGTGACCCCTGCTTTAGGAAATCCTCCATCTTGGTTTGGAGGATTCCCCCAATAGGATTATGGATGTGCCCCCCTCCCCACAGGGAGGAGGCACAAAGAGGGTGTAGCCACCCTCCAGGACAGTAGCCATTGGCTACTGACCCCCAGACCTAAACACACCCTTAAATTTAGTATTTAGGGGCGACTGAACCCAGGAAATCAGATTACTGCAACCTACACAAACAAGGACTGCTGACCTGGAAGCCCCGCAGAGACTACGGAGAAAACTGACTTGGCTCCAGCCCTACCGGCCTGTCTCCTGACTCAGAACCTGCACAGTGACGCATCCATCGGGACCAACGACAACTTAGGACTCAAAGGACTGACTTGCACCTAAAGTACCAAGAACCTCCAGAGGACAGCGGCTCTGTCCAAAACTGCAACAAGGAAACCAACTTTAAAGAGACTCAAGCCTCACTCCGAAAGCGTGAGTCTTCACACTCACACTGCACCCGACATCCCCGGCTTGTATTCAGAGGAACCAACACTGCAGAGAGGACCCCCAGGTGAATCCCAGCGACGTGGACACCCTGAGTTGACCGCGATGCCTGCAGAGAGGATCCAGAGGCTCCCCCCTGACCGCGACTGCCTGGTAACAGAGGAAACTGACGTCTGGACAAAGCACTGCACCTGCAGCCCCCCGGACCAAGAGGAACCAACTGCCGGTGCAGGAGTGACCAGCAGGCAGCCCTCATCCTAGCCCAGTCAATGGCTGGCCCGAGAAGCCCCTCTGTGCCCAGCCTGCATCGCCTGGCTCCACTGCTGGGTCCACTGCTTTCAACGCAAAACCTGACACCTACTTCGCACCCTGCATCCAGCCGCCCGTGCCGCTGAGGGTGTATTTTGTGTACCTGTTTGTGACCCCCAGTGCTCCACAAAACCCCCCCTGGTCTGCTCCCTGAGGACGCAGGTACTTACGTGGTAGCAGACAGGAACCGGAGCACCCCTGTAGGAAGTTGCCTCTGTATGTACTATTTCAAAGTAAGAAATAGAATGCACTGAGTCCAGGGGTTCCCCTTAGAGGTAAGATCGTGGCAAAAAGAGATAATTCTGATTCTCTATTTTGTGGTAGTGTGGTCGAGCAGTAGGCTTATCAGAGGGTAGTGTTAAGCATTTGTTGTACACACACAGGCAATAAATGAGGAACACACACACTCAGACAGGCCAATATGTTTTTATATAGAAAAATATATTTTCTTAGTTTATTTTAAGAACCACAGGTTCAAGATTTACACACAATACTTTAAATGAAAGGTATTTCACTCAGGTATCTTAGGAACGTTGAATCATCACAATAGCATGTACAGTTTTGGTAAAAATGGCAAGCTATTTTAAAAATGGACACAGTGCAAAAATCAACAGTTCCTGGGGGAGGGAAGTAAAAGTTAAGGTTACAGGTAAGTACAACACTTACAGGGTTCAAAGTTGGGTCCAAGGTAGCCCACCATTGGGGATTCAAGGCAACCCCAAAGTTACCACACCAGCAGCTCAGGGCTGGTCAGGTGCAGAGGTCAAAGTAGTGCCCAAAACGCATAGGCTTCAATGGAAATAGGTGTGCCCGGTTCCAGACTGCTAGCATGTAAGTACCCGCGACTTCGGAGGGCAGACCAGGGGGGTTTTGTAGGGCACCGGGGGGACACAAGCAGGCACAGAAAGTACACCCTCAGCGGCACAGGGGCGGCCAGGTGCAGAATGCAAACAGGCATTGTGTTTGTAATAGGATTCAATGGGGAGACCCGGGGGTCTCTTCAACGATGCAGACAGGCAGGGGGGGGTGGGGGGTGTCCTCTGGGTAGCCACCACCTGGGCTAGGAAGAGGGCTGCCTGGGGGTCGTTCCTGCACTGGAGTTCGGTTCCTTCAGGTCCTGGGGGCTGCGGGTGCAGTGTGTCTTCCAGGCGTCGGGTTCCTTGAAGCAGGCAGTCGCTGTCAGGAGGAGCCTCTGGATTCCCTCTGCAGGCGTTGTTGTGGTGGCTCAGGGGGGTAAACTCTGGCTACTCACGGGCTCGCAGTCGCCGGGGAGTCCTCCCTGTAGAGTTAGTTTTCTACAGGTCGAGCTGGGGGCATCGGGTGCAGAGTGGAAAGTCTTGCGCTTCTGCCGGGAAACGTGTGGTCTTTAAAAGTTGCTTCTTTGTTGCAAAGTTGCAGTTTTGTTGAACAGGGCCACTGTCCTCAGGAGTTTCTTGGTCCTTTTAGATGCAGGGTAGTCCTCTGAGGCTTCCGAGGTGGCTGGACCCTGGGGGATGCGTCGCTGTTGCAGTTTTTCTTGAAGTGGGGAGACAGGCCGGTAGGGCTGGGGCCAAAGCAGTTGGTGTCTCTGTCTTCTCTGCAGGGCTTCAGGTCAGCAGTCCCTTCTTCGTCTTCAGGTTGCAGGAATCTATCTTCCTCGGTTCTGGGAGCCCCTAAATACTCAATTTAGGGGTGTGTTTAGGTCTGGGAGGATAGTAGCCAATGGCTACTAATCCTGAGGGTGGCTACTAATCCTGAGGGTGGCTACACCGTCTTTGGGCCTCCTCCCGGTGGGGAGGGGGTCACATCCATAATCCTATTGGGGGAATCCTCCATCTGCAAGATGGAGGATTTCTAAAAGTAAGAGTCACCTCAGCTCAGGACACCTTAGGGGTTGTCCTGATTGGCCAGTGACTCCTCCTTGTTTTTCTCATTATCTCCTCCGGCCTTGCCGCCAGAAGTGGGGCCGTGGCCGGAGGGGGCGGGCATCTCCACTAGCTGGAGTGCCCTGTGGCGCTGTAACAAAGGGGGTGAGCCTTTGAGACTCACCGCCAAGTGTTACAGTTCCTGCAGGGGGAGGTGAGAAGCACCTCCACCTAGTACAGGCTTTGTTCCTGGCCACAGAGTGACAAAGGCACTCTCCCCATGTGGCCAGCAACATGTCTGGTGTGTGGCAGGCTGGCAGGAACTGGTCAGCCTACAGTAGAAGTCGGGTATGTTTTCAGGGGACATCTCTAAGATGCTATCTGGGTGTATTTCACAATAAAACGTACCCTGGCATCAGTGTGCATTTATTGTGCTGAGAAGTTTGATACCAAACTTCCCAGTTTTCAGTGTAGCCATTATGGTGCTTTGGAGTTCGGTTATGACAGACTCCCAAATCATATTCTCTTATGGCTACCCTGCACTTACAATGTCTGAGGTTTTGCTTAGACACTGTAGGGGCATAGTGCTCATGCACCTATGCCCTCACCTGTGGTATAGTGCACCCTGCCTTAGGGCTGTAATGCCTGCTAGAGGGGTGACTTATCTATTCCATAGGCAGTGTGAGGTTGGCATGGCACCCTGAGGGGAGTGCATTGTCGACTTAGTCATTTTCTCCCCACCAGCACACACAAGCTGGCAAGCAGTGTGCATGTGCTGAGTGTGGGGTCCCCAGGGTGGCATAAGACATGCTGCAGCCCTTAGAGACCTTCCCTGGCATCAGGACCATTGGTAGCAGGGATACCAGTTACAAGGGACTTATCTGGGTGCCAGGGTTGTGCAAATTGTGGAGACAAAGGTACAGTTTAGGGAAAGAACACTGGTGCTGGGGCCTGGTTAGCAGGCCTCAGCACACTTTCAAATCATAACGTGGCATCAGCAAAGGCAAAAGGTCAGAGGGTAACCATGCCAAGGAGGCATTTCCTTACAACCCCCGTTCTCCATAGGCACCTATGCTACTTGGGCCCTACTTTGACCTCTGCACCTGACCGGCACTGTGTTGCTGGTGCTGGGTGTTTGGGGTTGACTGGAACCCCCAACGGTGGGCTGCCTATGCCCAGGAGACTGAACTTGTAAGTTCTTTATTTACCTGAGAAACTAACTTATACTTACCTCCCCCAGGAACTGTTGATTTTTGTAGTGTCCACTGTTAAAATAGCTTATTCCCATTTTTGCTAAAACTATGTACATTACTGTTTTAATTCAAAGTTTCAGACTTACCTGTGTGAAGTACCTTACAATTTGTGTACTTACCTAAATTCTGAATCTTATGGTTCGAAAATAAATTAAGAAAATAATATTTTTCTATATAAAAACCTATTGGCCTGGTGTAGGAAGTTGGCTCTGTATATACTATTTCAAAGTAAGAAATAGTATGCACAGAGTCCAAGGGTTCCCCTTAGAGGTAAGATAGTGGCAAAAGTAGATAATTCTAATGCTCTATTTTGTGGTAGTGTGGTCGAGCAGTAGGCTTATCAGAGGGTAGTGTTAAGCATTTGTTGTACACACACAGGCAATAAATGAGGGGCACACACACTCAAAGACTTACTCCAGGCCAATAGGTTTTTACATTGAAAAATATATTTTCTTAATTTATTTTAAGAACTACAGGTTCAAGATTTACATTAAACACTTTAAATGTAAGGTACTTGACTTCGATACTTTAGGAACTTTGAATGAAAACAATACCATGTACAGTCTTTGTAAAAATGGCAATAAGCTATTTTCAAAGTGGACACAGTGCAAAAATCAACGGTTCCTGGGAGAGGTAAGTAAAGGTTAGGTTAGGAGGTAAGTAAAACAGAAGTCTCAGTTCTGGGACATAGGTAGCGTAGCCCACCGTTGGGGGTTCAGGGCAACCCCAAAGTTACCACACCAGCAGCTCAGGGCCAGTCAGGTGCAGAGGCCAAAGAGGTGGCCAAAACACATAGGCGCCTATGGAGAACAGGGGTGCTCCGGTTCCAGTCTGCCAGCAGGTAAGTACCTGTGTCCTTGGGGGGCAGACCACGGGGGGTTTGTAGAGCACTGGGGGGGACCCAAGTAGGCACACAAAACACACCCTCAGCGGCCGGGTGCAGTGTGCAAAACAGGCGTCGGGTTTTAGATAGGAAACAATGGAGAGACCCGGGGGTCACTCTAGCGGTGCAGGCAGGCACGGGGGGGCTTCTCAGGACAGCCACCACCTGGGCTAGGCAGAGGGTCGCCTGGGGTTCATTTTTGGGCTGAGGTTGTTTCTTCAGGTCCTGGGGGCTGCAGGTGCAGTACTGGTTCCAGGCGTCAGGTCCCTTGTTACAGGCAGTCGTGGTCAGGGGGAGCCTCTGGGTTCTCTGTAGGCGTCGCTGTGGGGGTCAAGGGGGGTCGTCTCTGGCTACTCACAGGCTCGCAGTCGCCGGGGAGTCCTCCCTGTGGTGTTGGTTTTCTGCAGGTCAAGCCGGGGGCGTCGGGTGAAGCGTGTAGAGTCTCACGCTTCCGGTGGGAAACATGCAGTCCTTGGAAGTTGCTTCTTTGTTGCAAAGATTTTGAACAGGGCCGCTGTTCACAGGAGTTTCTTGGTCCTTTAGTCCAGGGCAGTCCTCTGAGGCTTCAGAGGTCGCGGGTCCCTGTCGGATGCGTCGCTGGAGCAGGTTTTCGAAGCTGGAGACAGGCCGGATAGGGCTGAGGCCGAATCAGTTGTCGTCGTCCTTCTCTGCAGGCTTGTAGGTCAGCAGTCCTTCTTGTTTCTTCAGGTTGCAGGAATCTAGTTTCTTAGGTTCTGGGGTGCCCCTAAATACTGAATTTAGGGGTGTGTTTAGGTCTGGGAGGGCAGTAGCCAAAGGCTACTGTCCTTGAGGGTGGCTACACCCTCTTTCTGCCTCCTCCCTGTGGGTAGGAGGGGGGCACATCCCTAATCCTATTGGGGGAATCATCCACCCACAAGATGGAGGATTTCTAAAAGTAACAGTCACATCAGCTCAGGACACCTCAGGGGCTGTCCTGACTGGTGGGTGACTCCTCCTTGTTTTCCTAATTATCTCCTCCAGCCTTGCCGCCAAAAGTGTGGGCAGTGGCCGGAGGGGTGGGCATCTCCACTAGCTGGGATGCCCTGTGGTGCTGTAACAAAAGGGGTGAGCCTTTGAGGCTCACTGCCAGGTGTTACAGTTCCTGCAGGGGAGGTGAGAAGCAACCTCCACCCAGTGCAGGCTTTGTTCCTGGCCACAGAATGACAGAGGCACTCTCCCCATGTGGCCAGCAACATGTCTGGTGTGTGGCAGGGTGGCAGAAACTAGTCAGCCTAAACTGGAAGTCGGGTATGTTTTCAGGGGGCATCTCTAAGATGTCCTCTGGGTGTATGTTACAATAAATTGCACACTGGCATCAGTGTGCATTTATTGTGCTGAGAAGTTTGATACCAAACTTCCCAGTTTTCAGTGTAGCCATTATGGTGCTGTGGAGTTCGTGTTTGACAGACTCCCAGACCATATACTCTTATGGCTACCCTGCACTTACAATGTTTAAGGTTTTGCTTAGACACTGTAGGGGCACAATGCACCTATGCCCTCACCTGTGGTATAGTGCACCGTGCCTTAGGACTGTAGGGCCTGCTAGAGGGGTGACTTATCTATGCCACAGGCAGTGTTTTGTGTGCTTGGCATGGCCCTGAGGGGGATGCCATGTCGACTTAGTCATTTTCTCCCCACCAACACACACAAGCTATGAAGCAGTGTGCATGTGCTGAGTGAGGGGTCCCTAGGGTGGCATAAGACATGCTGCAGCCCTTAGAGACCTTCCCTGGCATCAGGGCTCTTGGTACCAGGGGTACCAGTTACAAGGGACTTAACTGAGTGCCAGGGTTGTGCCAATTGTGGAGACAAAGGTACATTTTTAGTAAAAGAACACTTGTGCCTGGTTAGCAGGGTCCCATCACACACTGTCAAGTCAGCATCAATATCTGCCAAAATGTGTGTGTGTGTGTGTGTGTGTGTGTGGGGGGGGGGGGGGGGGGGGGAGGGGGTAATTGCAACAAGGAGCCATTTTCCTACATAGGCCCTTCAGCCCACGGGCAGGGGTCATGTCTCTAAGTGTGAGGGTAAGCCATCTTAAGGTATGTAGTGCACACTGGTCAACATGAGTGGTCCAACTACATAATGGCTTCTCTGAACTTAGGCGTGTTTGGTATAAAACATGTTGGACTCTTGCAACTACACGGATTCCAGTGTTAGTTGCATGATACCATGTACTCTGGGGGTTCCATAGGGGATTCCCCAGTTATGCTTGTGCAGCCTGACAGGGTCTGGCTACTAGCCCACGCTACTGCTGACCCCAGGCACTGTTCTGCCATCCTGCTGGTGAGCCAGGCTCAGGCTGGAGGAGCAGAACAAAGGATTTCCTGCAAGGGAGAGGTGTGACCACCCCTCTCCCTGTGTATTAGGTGTCTAAGGGCTGGGGTGGGGTGGCCTGTAAGCTCCACCAGTCTGATTTGAAGGGCACATTTGATGCCCTCCTTGCATAATCGATTTGCACCAGTCCAGGGATCCCCAATTCCCACTCTGGCTTGAAACTACACAAAGGACAGGGAAATGGCCACACCCTGTCCATCTCCTCTCCTAGGGACGTGCCCAGAACTCTGCCTGGTGGCCACTTGATTCTGCCATCTTGAAAATACGATGTGCAGAGACCCCTGGGAGCATCTTACTGGTTAGGCCAGATAGGTGACATCCCTGACCCCATCTGATAGGTGGGTCACTGCAGAGAGTGACCAACCCCCTTTAGAGTTATTTAAGGGCTCCCTCGAGGATGGATCCTCAGATTGGTCAAGCAAGACGCATGAAGGGACTCTCCCTTGGAGTGAAGGAGTCACTCCCCTGCATCCGCAGGCACCTCAAGAGGACGTCGACTGGTGTTTGGGGGTCAGCTGTCTCTGGACATCTGGTGGTCCTGCTTCACAGGTGGTGAGTCTGTGGCCTCCTATGCGTCCTGCTTGTCTTCTATCCAACTTGGGAGACACTGGGTCCCTGCTCCTGTCACTGGACTGGCACCCCTGTGCACTGACACTGTTGCACTGGCTAAGGCTTATTGACACTGCAGAGATCTGCAGGCACGTGAAGCTCAGGCCTCCAGCACTCTGCAGTCATGCTGGTCAGGCCTCCTTGTAACTCCCTGTGTCCATCACTTGTGGGGACTACATCGACTTCTGTTGGCCTTCGTGTGTGCTGAGGGCCAGCCCTGTTTCCCCCTACTGGTTAGAGTCTGTTGGACCTTACTGGTCCCCAAAACTTTACAAACTCCTCTTCTGCTCCTGTTTGCATTTGTCAGAGCTTGTTGGTGACCTGGCTAGTCACTAACCCTCCTGCAATCTGGCGAACGGTGAGGTACATCTCGTAGGCGACACCTGGGGTCTTTTGCAGGTCCTGGACCCCACAGCTGGACGACTTCTTTCACCGACTTGCAGGAACATCATCTTCAGGAGGTGGGCATTGCCAACTGGGCACCACAGAGGGTGCAGGACTCACCCCCCTTCCTTTGTAGGTCCTCCATGTCTGGAATCCATCCCTGGATTCTACCTGCCTGGTCCACGGGTCGTGACAGCAGCTGGACAATCTGAGGCATTCACAGACTTCAGAGAGTCCCTTCTCCCCACTGCATCTGGGTTCCTGGTGTCGGTACTCCTGTCTTCTGGGTATCCTGGGGTAGGGGCACTCTTCATCCTCTTGCTTGATGGTTTCCTCTGGATCCACTGGGAAGAGTCCTGAATTCCACATACTCTCAACTACTACTCTGTGTTAGCCTATGGGACAACTGGGTGGGTAACTGACTTGCTTCTGGTTGCTGGGGTCTCATGCTGTACTTACCTCTAGTGTTTCTAACTTTTCCCAGCCCCTAGCTAACCACCGCACTTACCTTGGTTAGAGTTATACTTTCACATTCTATTTGTTAGTATATGGTTTGGTCCTCCCCTAGGGCCCTGTATATTTCCATGCTAATTTTCTGGTTATTTTATGTGCATAAGTGTATGTAATATCTCCAAAAGGAAATCTGCCAAGTTCAGTTTAGTAATAGTGCAATAATAAAGTATCCTTTATTTTTGCAACACTTGTGTGGTTCTTTCTGGTGACTAAGTTATTGTCTGACTGCTGCTGTATTGCAAGTGCTTTACATTCCTTCTGGATAAGCGTTAGCTGCTCGCCTCAGCTACCCCAAGAGATCTTCTGCTATCTGGGCACCTATTCACTGTCACTAAGGGTTGCCTGGACTTAGCATAGGGTGCCACACCATAGGTGTACACAATGAATTGAGACAGCCTCCTACAGTGATTGATGGTAATCCCCTAGTCCGGACCTGCCAATAATTCCCACAGTTCAAACTGCCGTCTTTTCGGTAGTTCCTGTTGTTTTATGGAATATACTGGTAATATATCCCAGAAACATTGTTTTGGAGATTTTTCTAAATGGCAGGACCTTTGTGACAGCTCTAATTCTCCGAGACCTAGATGTCCAGAGAAGATAATCCTCCCGCCCTCCCCCAACCTCCCCCCCCCCCCCACCCCCACCCCCTCCCCCTCCCCCTCCCCCCTCCACACACGCACACAGAAAGCAAACTGATGCTACCTATTCCCTTCCTGTAGTCATAAGAGGCACTCTGGCTTGAATCTGTGTCAGTGGGAATCCAGCAATGAGCTTCAGATTTCTTTGCACAATCACTGAATAGTCGATTTTTCTAGAAACATCTGTTTGAGCATAGGACTTCCTCCATCCAGTATGTAATCTCCAGAAGAACCAGGTGTGCAGGACATGGTGGGAACTAATCACATTGGTTTACTGAACGTACAACAGGCTAAATGAGAGTGCTAATATCTGCAGCTCCATCAAAATGATTATTTCAAATGGTGAGTCACACAAAATCAAGAGGGCTTGCTTTTTGTTACGTGCCCTGACTAAAACTTGTGTGTTGCTGCATTTTGTTCTAGCATTTCCAGAAAGGAAGCCTTTTGATTGTATGGATGTCTTCCCAGAGCATGCTGAGAAAGTGGTGTTGACTGCAACTGCGGGGCAAGGAATCTCATGGGAGAAAGGCACAGGAAGTGAAGTGTCTGTTATGCTGACGGTATCCACTGCGGCAGCCAAGGTAGGTGTGAAGTGAAATGGAGCAGGGGATTTTGACACAATACCTTTAGCATTAGCATGGCCAGATTCTCCTTTATGCATTTAGGGCCATATGTACGAACACATTTTCCCATAGACAGAAAATGGGTAAAACCCTTTGCTACATCTGGCCCTTTGCTCCCAAAATTTAGCATCTGTGGTTTTAGGATAGGCACTTGCAGGATCAGATCAGCACTTGCAGGCCTAGAGGGGAGCTTTTTGGATACTGTTTATTACAGGGGACATTTATCTTCTGCTATTGTAAGACAGCTCGTGGAACTACCTTTCTCACAAGACCTATTGGGCATGTCAGTTACCCATTGCATCATTTCTCATTTGTGTTCATACACCTCTTCCCTGGTGTCTTTTTTATTAAGTACCTGCCTTTATCTTTCTTCCGAATGTCTTACATTGCAGAATTTGAACGGAGTGGTGGCTGCCGTAGCAGGCCTGCTGAGCATCAAAATCCCCAATTCATATGTTTTCCCTGAGGGCTCTGCAGGGAACCAAATTGAAATGAAGAAGCCTGTGCCTGAATCTGTAGAAGAGGGTGAGTCCCGGGCCACTTTAAAATCCCTATGTTCATAGCATATGTGGATGTCGATACACATGCTCTGCACACACTGTCACTTATTGTTGGGCATGCACATCTGTAAGTTGTTTTTAAATCAAAAGTTCTTTTGTAACTATACCCTTAGCTCACAATGCACCAAGACTTATCCACCTTCTAGTTCAGATGATTGAGTGCCTAATCCTCAAATGTCCCTGGCTCATAGGGGCCTTTGGTGCTAGCTGTCAGAACTACTACAACAGTTAACGGCAAAGTTTCTGCAGAAATGTGCCAGCAGACAAGACCTTTGCTTCACTGATGTAACATCTGTAGGAAAATACCCTCTTTTTGGCATGGTTGCCCCACTTTTTGCCTGCTGTCCGTGTGTTTCTGGGATCCTGCTATCCAGCACCCCAGTGACTGTGGACTCTCCCTCTAGATTTGGTTGTTCCTGACTTAGTGCACCCCACAGTTGGCATACTGGTGCCCCCATGTAAGTCCCTAGTATATGGTGCCTATGTACTCAGGGTATTGGGGCACCAGGAGTTCCCCATGAGCTGCAGCATGTATTATGCCAACCGTGGCTATCCAGCACCCCAGTGACTGTGGACTCTCCCTCTAGATTTGGTTGTTCCTGACTTAGTGCACCCCACAGTTGGCATACTGGTGCCCCCATGTAAGTCCCTAGTATATGGTGCCTATGTACTCAGGGTATTGGGGCACCAGGAGTTCCCCATGAGCTGCAGCATGTATTATGCCAACCGTGGGAGCCCATGCAAAATGTGTCTGCAGGCCTGCCATTGAAGCCTGCGTGAAAAGGTGCATGCACCCTTTCACTACAGGTCACTGTAATTCATCCCTATTTCAGACCCTCCTAGCCCAGAGGGCAGAGTACACATAACTGTGTGTGAGGGCCCCCTTGCATTAGCAGAGATGCCCCTGCAAACTCGGCTCCATTTTCCTGGACTTTGTAAGTGCAAGGAAGACATTTTACATGTATACTGGACATAGGTCACTCCCTATCTGTGTCCAGCTACATAATGGTAACTCCGAACCTGGACATGTTTGGTATCAAACATTTCGGAATCATAACCCAATACTGTTGCCAGTATTGGTCGTATGATTCCATGCACTTTGGGGCCTCCTTAGCGGACCCCAGCTTTGCTCCTACCAGTTTACAGTGTTTTCCCGGGCAGCCTGTGCTGCTGCCGTCCTGCAGATAGGTTTCTGCCCTCCTGCTGCTTAATCAGCTTAAGTCCTTCTGCCTTTGGAAATAGGTGTTACATGGCTTGGGAGGGATAGCATCCCCAAGCCACTGGTATGTTTTGAAGAGCACATTTTTGCCTTCCTTGCATAAAACAGTTTGCACCAGTCCAGGGACCCCCTGTCCCTGCTCTGGCACAAAACTGGACAGTTGAAAGGGGAGTAACCACTCCCCTGCCTATCACCACCACCAGGGTGGTGCCCAGAGCTCCTCTGGGTGGCGGCTTAATTCTGCCATCTTGAATCTAAAATAGGCAGAGGCCTCCGGGAGCATCTGAGTGGCCTGGACATGCAGGTGACATCACAGCCCCCTCGTCGTAGGTGGCATCCCTGCTAGGTGACCAGTCCCCCTTTCTGGGCTTTTTAGGGTCTCCCTCTTAGGTGAGGTCCTCAGATTCAACGTGCAAGATTCCAGCAGGACTCCTCTGCTGCGTTTACTGCGACTTCTAGCCCCTGAAACTGCAACTGACTTCACAGGGACCTACAGTCTGCAGCTGCAACGACGACTCTGCTATGCAACGTTTTTCTCCGACTCCTTCCAGCAACTGCAACATTTCTCCAGCTGTTCATCCTCTGAGCTCCAGCATATACCAAGAAGTAAGAAGGGATCTCCCTCGGAGTGAAGGAGTCACTCCCCTGCATCTGCAGGCATCAATTGCAATGACGACCAGCTGCGTGGATCTTCTGTCCTCCAGGACTGCATGGATCCTGCATCACAGGTGGTGGTCTGGAGTGGTCTCCTTGGACCTCTCTGCCAGCTGTCAAACTTGGGAGACAGTAAGCCCTTGCCTCTCCTTGCAGGACGTACCCCGTGCACCATGACTCTTGCAGCTGCCAAGGTTTGTTTGCTCCTGCTCCAAGGGATATTCAAGCTACATGTAGCCCTGACCCCCAGCACTTCTTCCTGCCAAGCACAGTCCTCTCTCTGCAGCTCCAGCGACGTGGGCTCCTCTTCAGATGGGCTGAGTGGGCCTCACTGCAACATGCTGTGCCTGCTGCCAGTGGGTTGCCTGTGGGGGGCTGCATCCTCTTCTGGTGACTCTCCTGACTGCTGATGGTCACCCCGGACTCCCCTCCTTGGGTCGAGACCCCTAGGCCTTGCTGGTCCTCTTCAGCCTTGCAACACTTCTTTTCCTTTTCCTGCATTTGCTAAGGCTTGTTGTTGGTCTTCCCGCACCACTGACCAACTGCAGCCCCACAGCCGACGTGGCCACCCTCTGCATCACTTCAGGGCCTATTCTTCATTTCCAGTGCTGCACAGCTGGTTTTCTTTGTCTCCCGTCGACCTGATCCTGCAGCCACATAAGGGTGGGTAGTAGCTCCTGCCACGATCAGACACTCCGTCAAGAACTGGAGTTGGTCCCCTTTCTTTGCAGGTCCTCTTCTGCCAGAATCCACCTTTGGGTTCTTCCAGTCTTGTTTGGGTCTTGCACAATTCTTTTCCTAAGTCCTCCTGTTGGCTTTGGGGAAAACCAGGTACTCACCTCTGCTGTTGTGGTCGCCGGAGGTCACTCAAGTACTCGCCTCCTGGGGATCCTAGTTCCTCCAGATCCCCTCTGATTCCACAACCTTGGGTGGGAGACTGTGTCTCGAATTCCACTTTCTTAGTATTTGGTTTGGCCCTACCCCAGGGCCCTCATTATTTTTTTATTACTTTTGCCAATACTTATTGCTTTATATACTCCTTACTGATTGCTAATGTGTATATAATAGTGTGTTCGGTGGCATGTGTAGCTGCAGATACACATGCTTTGCATAGTCCGCCGTCTGGTGTTGGGTCGGAGTGTTACAAGTTGTTTTTCTTGAAGAAGTCTTTTCGAGTCACGAGACCGAGGGACTCCTCCTCCTTTGGTTCCATTGCGCATGGGCGTCGACTCCATGTTAGATTGTTTTTTTTCCGCCATCGGGTTCGGACGTGTTCCTTTTCGCTCCGTGTTTCGGGTCGGAAAGTTAGTCAGAATCAACAGAAAATTTGTCGGTATTGTTTCGTTCGGTATCGAGTTAGATTAGAGTCGACACCGAATCCAGAAGAGCTCCGGTAGCCCTTCGGGGTAATTTCGATCCCCCGTCGGGGCCTGGTCGGCCCGACCGCGTGCAACATCGAGGCTGATGGAACGGACCCCGTTCCGATTCTGTCCTAAATGCCACAGTAAATATCCCTATACAGACCAACATTTGGTCTGTAACTTGTGCCTGTCACCCGAGCACAAAGAAGAGACGTGTGAGGCCTGTCGAGCGTTTCGGTCGAGGAAAACGCTCCGAGACCGAAGAGCCAGAAGGTTACAGATGGCGTCCACGCCGACAGGACAACAAAGGTTCCAGGAAGAGGGAGAAGAAGAAGCATTCTCCATCCACGAATCAGATTCCGAAGAATTCGACGTAGAAGAAACCGTGAGTAAGACGTCGAAACAAACATCACAGGGAAAAACAGACAAAGCCCAGGGGACGCCACTGCCAACAGGCCATGGCTCAACCCATAAAGTAGGTGACCGTCCATCGGCACCGAAGAAGGGCGAGACGGTGCCGAGATCGTCCGACTCAGGTCGAGACACAGGCACGCAGCAATCTCGGGACCGAGAAAGTGCCACAGAAAAGGGTCGACACCGAGACAGCAGCACCGAAGCTGCTCGGCACAGAGACAGCGGCACCGAAGCTGCTCAGCACAGAGATAGCGGCACTGAAGATGGTCGACACCGAGAAGGTGCGACGCCGAAAAAGAGGAAAATCTCATCGGAGCCGAAAATAACAAAAGGCACGGTTTCGGTGCCAAAACGCCCAGCAACCGAACCGAAAGCCAGTTCCTATTCAGAGGAACAATCACTGTCCTCCCAACTACAAAAACACCGATTTGAGGAGGAATTAAAAGAAACAGACGTAGATCACACGCAAAAGCGGATCTTTATACAAAGTGGGACAGGGAAGATCAGCACACTTCCCCCAATCAGAAGGAAAAGAAAACTAGATTTCCAAAACCAAGACAAGACACCACAAGCAAAAGTGGTAAAGAAGGTAACTCCACCACCCTCTCCACCACCAACAACTCGTATATCACCGGCACAGACTCCGCCACAATCACCAGCTCATACCACCATGAGCCAAGATGATCAGGACGCATGGGATCTCTATGACGCTCCAGTATCAGACAATAGCCCTGAGTCGTACCCCACTAAGCCCTCACCGCCTGAGGACAGTACGGCATATGCACAGGTGGTAGCTAGGGCAGCAGAGTTTCATAATGTATCGCTGCACTCAGAGCCTATCGAGGATGACTTCCTCTTTAACACCCTGTCATCCACCCATAGCAATTATCAAAGCCTTCCTATGCTCCCGGGGATGCTAAGGCACGCTAAACAAATTTTTAAGGAGCCAGTGAAAAGCAGAGCAATAACTCCAAGGGTGGAGAAGAAATACAAGGCACCGCCCACAGACCCTGCTTTTATTACATCACAACTGACACCAGATTCAGTTGTCGTAGGAGCAGCTCGTAAAAGAGCCAACTCACACACATCAGGCGACGCACCACCTCCTGACAAGGAGAGCCCCAAGTTTGATGCAGCGGGGAAAAGGGTTGCAGCACAAGCTGCAAATCAATGGCGCATCGCTAACTCGCTGGCACTCCTAGCGCGATATGCTAGAGCCCATTGGGACGAGATGCAGCATCTCATCGAACACCTCCCAAAAGAATTCCAAAAACGGGCAAAACAAGTGGTTGAAGAGGGACAGAACATTTCCAACAACCAAATCCGTTCTTCTATGGATGCAGCAGATACAGCTGCAAGAACAATAAATACTGCTGTAACAATGAGGCACGCATGGCTGCGCACATCCGGCTTCAAACCCGAGATACAGCAAGCAGTGCTTAATATGCCGTTCAATGAACAACAATTGTTTGGCCCAGAAGTGGACACTGCAATTGAAAAATTAAAGAAAGACACTGATACAGCTAAAGCCATGGGCGCACTCTATTCCCCGCAGGGCAGAGGCACATTTGGCACATTTCGTAAAACCACTTTCAGAGGAGGGTTTCGAGGTCAAGCCACACAAGCCAACACCTCACAAACAACACCGCCTACCTACCAGGGACAATACCAAAGGGGAGGCTTTCGAGGCCAATACAAAGGGGGCCAATTCCCAAGAAACCGGGGAAAATTTCAAGGTCCGAAAACCCCTCAAAACAAGCAGTGACTCACAGGTCACTCAACCCCTTCACACAACACCAGTGGGGGGAAGACTAAGCCAGTTCTACAAATCTTGGGAGGAAATAACAACAGACACTTGGGTCTTAGCAATTATCCAACATGGTTATTGCATAGAATTTCTCCAACTCCCTCCAAACGTCCCACCGAAAACACACAATATGTCAAAACAGCATTTAGACCTTCTAGGACTAGAAGTTCAGGCATTACTGCAAAAAGACGCAATAGAATTAGTACCAGGTCCACAAAAGAACACAGGAGTTTACTCACTGTACTTTCTAATACCCAAAAAAGACAAAACTCTAAGACCAATATTAGATCTCAGAACACTAAACACCTACATCAAATCAGACCACTTTCACATGGTGACATTACAAGACGTAATCCCACTGCTGAAACAGCAAGACTACATGACAACATTAGATCTAAAAGATGCGTATTTCCATATACTGATACATCCCTCGCACAGGAAATACCTAAGGTTCGTATTCAAAGGAATACACTACCAATTCAAAGTGTTGCCATTCGGAATAACAACAGCGCCAAGAGTCTTTACAAAGTGTCTAGCAGTAGTAGCTGCACACATCAGGAGGCAGCAAATACACGTGTTCCCGTACCTAGACGATTGGCTAATCAAGACCAACTCGCTAACAAAGTGTTCACACCACACAGATTATGTTATACAAACCCTTTACAAGCTGGGTTTCTCCATCAACTATGCAAAGTCACACCTTGTGCCGTGTCAAACACAGCAATACTTAGGAGCGACAATCAACACAACAAAAGGGATAGCCACTCCAAGTCCACAAAGGGTTAAAAATTTTCACAAGGTGATACAAGCCATGTATCCAAATCAAAAGATACATGCAAAAATGGTATTAAAACTCCTAGGCATGATGTCCTCATGCATAGCCATTGTCCCAAACGCAAGATTGCACATGCGGCCCTTACAACAGTGCCTAGCATCACAATGGTCACATGCACAGGGTCAACTTCTAGATCTGGTGTTGATAGACCGCCAAACATACATCTCGCTTCTATGGTGGAACAGTACAAATTTAAACAAAGGGCGGCCTTTCCAAGACCCAGTGCCACAATACGTGATAACAGATGCTTCCATGACAGGGTGGGGAGCACACCTCAATCAACACAGCATCCAAGGACAATGGGAAGTACATCAAAGAAAGTTACATATAAATCACCTAGAACTGTTAGCAGTATTTCTAGCATTGAAAGCATTCCAACCCATGATAACCCACAAATACATTCTTGTCAAAACAGACAACATGACGACAATGTATTATTTAAACAAACAGGGGGGGGGGACACTCGACACAGTTGTGTCTCCTAACACAACAAATATGGCATTGGGCAATTCACAACCACATTCGACTAATAGCACAATTTATTCCAGGGATCCAGAACCAGCTAGCAGACAATCTCTCTCGGGATCACCAACAGGTCCACGAATGGGAAATTCACCCCCAAATCCTGAACAATTACTTCCAAATTTGGGGAACACCTCAAATAGATCTATTTGCAACAAAAGAAAACGCAAAATGCCAAAACTTTGCATCCAGGTACCCACACTGGCAATCCCAAGGCAATGCTCTATGGATGAATTGGTCAGGGATATTTGCGTACGCTTTTCCCCCTCTCCCTCTCCTTCCATATCTAGTAAACAGATTGAGTCAAAACAAACTCAAACTCATACTGATAGCACCAACATGGGCAAGACAACCTTGGTATACCACACTACTAGACCTGTCAGTAGTACCTCATGTCAAACTACCCAACAGGCCAGATCTGTTAACACAACACAAACAACAGATCAGGCATCCAAACCCTGCATCGCTGAATCTAGCGATTTGGCTCCTGAAATCCTAGAATTTGGACACTTAGGACTCACTCAAGAGTGTATGGAGGTCATAAAACAAGCTAGAAAACCTTCCACTAGACACTGCTATGCAAGTAAATGGAAAAGATTTGTTTGTTACTGTCATAATAATCAAATTCAACCATTGCATGCATCTCCAAAAGATGTAGTAGGGTATTTACTACATTTGCAAAAGTCAAATCTAGCTTTCTCTTCCATAAAGATTAATCTCGCAGCAATATCTGCATACCTGCAAATTACTCATTCAACTTCCCTATTTAGAATACCTGTCATAAAAGCGTTTATGGAAGGACTAAAAAGAATTATACCACCAAGGACACCACCTGTTCCTTCATGGAACCTCAATATTGTCTTAACAAGACTCATGGGCCCACCTTTCGAACCCATGCATTCTTGCGAAATGCAATACCTAACGTGGAAAGTTGCATTTCTCGTTGCCATTACATCTCTAAGAAGAGTAAGTGAAATTCAGGCGTTTACTATACAAGAACCATTTATTCAAATACACAAAAATAAGGTAGTTCTAAGAACCAACCCAAAATTCTTACCAAAGGTTATCTCACCGTTCCACTTAAATCAAACAGTAGAATTACCAGTGTTCTTCCCACAGCCAGACACAATAGCTGAAAGAGCACTACATACATTAGACATCAAAAGAGCACTAATGTACTACACTGACAGAACAAAACTAATTAGGAAAACAAAACAACTATTTATTGCATTTCAAAAACCTCATACAGGAAATCCAATATCAAAACAAGGTATAGCCTGGTGGATAGTTAGATGCATCCAAACCTGCTATCTTAAAGCAAAAAGAGAGCTGCCTATTACACCAAAGGCACACTCAACCAGAAAGAAAGGTGCTACCATGGCCTTTCTAGGAAATATTCCAATGAACGAAATATGTAAGGCAGCAACATGGTCTACACCTCACACATTTACTAAGCACTACTGTGTAGATGTGTTATCTGCACAACAAGCCACAGTAGGTCAAGCTGTACTAAGAACTTTATTTCAAACTACTTCCACTCCTACAGGCTGAACCACCGCTTTTGGGGAGATAACTGCTTACTAGTCTATGCAAAGCATGTGTATCTGCAGCTACACATGCCACCGAACGGAAAATGTCACTTACCCAGTGTACATCTGTTCGTGGCATTATTCGCTGCAGATTCACATGCGCCCACCCGCCTCCCCGGGAGCCTGTAGCCGTTTGGAAGTAATCTTCAACATTTGTACATTTGTAAATATATTATTTGAATCTTCATTTTGTACATACTTATTCATTCCATTGCATGGGCACTATTACTAGCATACACAACTCCTACCTCACCCTCTGCGTGGAAAACAATCTAACATGGAGTCGACGCCCATGCGCAATGGAACCAAAGGAGGAGGAGTCCCTCGGTCTCGTGACTCGAAAAGACTTCTTCGAAGAAAAACAACTTGTAACACTCCGACCCAACACCAGACGGCGGACTATGCAAAGCATGTGAATCTGCAGCGACTAATGCCACGAACAGATGTACACTGGGTAAGTGACATTTTCCTTACTTGCCTGCAGTTAGGGGCTTGTCTATAAGTATTCTACTATTTATGTTACCATAATAAAGTACCTTTTATATTTGTAACACTGTGGTTCTTTCATGTGTGATAGTGGTGTGTAACTATAGTGGTATGGCATAAGCTTTGCATGTCTCCTAGATAACTCTTGGCTCCTCATCCACAGCTACCTCTAGAGAGCCTGGCTTCCTAGACACTGACTACACCTCACTAATAGGGGATACCTGGTATGGGGTGATAACACCATAGGTGCTCACAACACACCAGGCCAGCTTCCTACAACACTGGTTTACAGAGTGGATTCTCCTGTACGTGACCAAATCCATCCGTCTTCCGAAGAAACAAACGCTTCTAACGAGGAACCAGGCCCAAGTTTTAGACCCAGATTCAGCTTCTCTTCAGTTGTACGCATGGCTCCTGAGTTCTGTGAGTTCCGATGTTATTGGTGTCATCAGAATAACATGCACCCGTTTAAAGCCTGTTCCGAACAGATCATATCTTATATTTCACTAGCCAAGTCAGGCCTTGTTCATGCATCAATTAACGTTCACCTTCCACAATGTCCAGGTACAAACGTTCCACACAAACTACAGCTCTCTGCTCCACAAGACTCAATAAACAATTAATGAAAGGGCTATTCAGAACTTTCGCTCCGGTGCAAGCGCCTCCCCCGGAATGGCATCTCAATCCCCCTTTCGAACCACACCTGATTGGTCATAGTTTGTTTGGCTTTTTAAAAAGGACATAGATAAGCTATTACACTGATGGCCTACTGCCATTATAGCCTATTATAATTCTTGCATACTGCTTTATTATGGTACCGTGGGACTCCCACTTCGGGGAATGATTCAAGCATGTGAATCTATGAAAGATACCAATACTGGACAACTGCAGTTTCAGGAAAATAACAAATGTTCTTCTGAAAATGTGAGCTCCTACAAATTGACCTGTTTTCTACCTAGCCCTGAAAAAGCTCCAGGAGTATAGAGAAAAACACGTTGGCTGAACTTCCACAATTACAGTTGACAGTATTAAGTACATTTTGAGATAAAGGTTGAACTTTTGCAACCACAATCAACTCGGTTAGCACATTTTGAAAGAAAGAACATTGATGAATTTGTTTAAAAAATGGATATTCTTTCAATAAACACACACACACACAACCCCCTCTTAGTGGGACTTGGGTATCTCAATGTTTTGCCCATGCTTGATTCTTTGCTGTAACTGAGCTCTGTCAACTAGTATCTGTTAGCATGACATTTCAGATCTCATGCTTTTCTATTGCAGAGGAGATCATCAGAAAGGACAAACCTGCAGTAGTCGTAAAGGGTCCACAAAAGAGCAGTGAGTGGTTGAAGCAGTTTGACACTTTGTTGCCCGGGTACACGCTGAAGAACGATGTGGATATACTGAGTCTCCTGACACAGGTCAGTAGAGAGTAGGGTATTATTTTAATTGTTTTTGTTTATTTTTTTTTACTTGAAAATTCTTATAGAACGTTAAGCTTGTTGCAGTGTATGTACATGAGAATTCCTTGTTGCAGAAAATTATTAGTAGTCAAATAAGCCCCAGATTAGACAGCACAAGCACCAGATTATTCAAACCCACATGTGTCCTACCTTATGCTCTTGTTTAAACATAGGCATGTGATCTTACAGCAGTACTGGTGCATTCTAGCACTTGTGTTTGCAGCATGGGTTGCGGAACAGCACATGCTATGCACTTTCCTGCCATCTTGTTTTGGGATAGGACAAGTTGCTTTCCAGTAGTAATGTTTTTCAAGCATGTCATGAAGGACTTGTGAATGCTTACTTGAAAATTACAGTGCACCAGGATACAGAATCACATTGGATTCGTTTTCTTCACTATCTGGTTTGTATGTGTCTACGTGCTCAATCATATGACGCCTCGCCAAGTCTTTGACATTAGAGACTGGAGAAATTTGGCAACCAGAAATACACCAGAACACTTCGCAGTGCTGAAGAACTTTAGGACAAAAAGCTAATTTGGTGAGTGTCCATGGATAGCAGACTGTATGAAAATGACTAGCTTGGTCATTGCTCCAGTTTTACCTTAAAATTCCTGTGGTCTGATCAGCACCTTACCACTGCAACTTAAGTTTACAGTGGAATCATGGCAAGATAAAGTTTTGTGTGTGTAAAGCTTTCCACTGCAAAAGCACCATTTAGCCTAGATGAAATTTACAGTTAATGGAGTATGCCCTAATTTAGCAGCAAAACAATCTCCAGAATGTACTTTTGTTGAGGAAAATGGAGGACCCTTTTTCAGGGGTATTAAATGAAGGAGCAAGCCTTACAGAAAAATCAGTGTTCATTTGCAGAAGCAGAACCCATACCCACTGTATTTAGAGGGCAGTGACTCTGAGGAACGTTATTTTCCAGACCCCTGTGAGAAACACAAATAACACTGGACAAAGATTCCAGAATGTAACTTAAGAAAATCCACCTCAGTGTTTTCAGCTCCAGGAGGGTGGCAAGTGCCTTGAAGATGTCTATCGCCTAATAGAGGATTCACGTTTAGGGGTCAAGGTCATCTCGAAAGCCAATGAAGAGTCTCAGTGCTGTAAGGATTTGAAACCCACATCACCCCTTCAACCTGTAAACCGAAAGATATTGCAGTGTACACTTCTCAACATCCGAACACAGCAGGCAACACATGAAGGTTTCTGCT
Organism: Pleurodeles waltl; assembly: GCF_031143425.1. Taxonomy (NCBI): domain Eukaryota; kingdom Metazoa; phylum Chordata; class Amphibia; order Caudata; family Salamandridae; genus Pleurodeles; species Pleurodeles waltl. Next base: position 30,632,746 of record NC_090443.1, read on the forward strand.
GAGCTTCCTGAGCCGACAAGGAAGTTTTCATATGAATCCCTTATTGCACAATCACTGTAAAGGAAAGGAACAGGAAGATACTCTGAAGTGCAGGAAACATTTTTTTGAAGAGGACTTGAAACAGTCCCTTGAAAAAAAAAAAAAGACAACCCTTCAATACTAATAGCCCACTTGAAAACAGAAAAACAACCAATACCTACTCATGCTCAAAACAGTGTTTACAAGGCCTAAGGTGATACTTAAACACTTGTAATCACTTGATGGTGGCCCATATGGCAGGGGGAACGGTTAAGCTAGTTTCACAGGACACATTTAACAGTAGGGGTCCTGTACTACCAGAGTTCATAGGGGGTCCTGTACCACCAGGTTCTGTAGTAGTCTACACAGCTATCAAAAGAACACTTGTTCCAGACAAGGAGAGAAAGAAGCTACATCCAGTGGGAGAAAGTGTTGCTACAGGTGCTAGTTCATAAGCACTAAGTTATGATAAGAATTTTTGTTAGAAGATGGAAAGCCAAGACATCGTCAAGGAATACAAGACCATCTCTGATGCTTGAATCGCATGTGCTTTAAATGCAGTCAACACAGCTACACAAATCAACACTAGAATGGTCATTAAAAGACCTGCAGGGTTATGCATGTGTGGCTTCACAACAGATCCAAGAGCCTCTGCTGTCCCTGCTTTTTTATAATAATCAAGTCCTAAAGTAGATGAAACCTCAGAAAACCTCAAAAACTTTACTACCATTGCAAAGTCCATGAATGATCTACAACAGCTGACAGTTTACCCCCTCCTCAATAGAGCAAAATGTTCCAGATCTCCATGATAGTAATAGAGAATGGGATTAATTCAGCACCCCCATCCCAAGTGCCAACTGGATCTAAGTCTTAGAATTTGTATATTTACCACTTCCTTGAAACTGCAGGACAGTTCTTGAGGAAGCAAGACAGCCTTCTTCAAAGGCCTCTTACTTGGCTAAATTGAAATGTTTGTGCCTTACTGTGGTAGATCAAAGAGTGAGCTCTCACAGGCTTCATTGCAGATTTTAATTCAATACCATTAGGCATTTGCATAAAACAGGGTTGCCTGTAGTAGGGGACTCTAACCTAATCTTTTTTAATGTTGGAAATTTCTCAGACTAAAAAGGATTTCCAATCAATCAATCAATCATTACATTTCTAAAGCGCGCTACGTACCCGTTAGGGTTTCAAGGTGCCGAGGGGCGGGGGTAGCTGCTATTGGTCTAAGAGCCAGGTCTTGAGGAGTCTCCTGATGGTGAGGGGGTCCTGGGTCTGGCGCAGGGGGGTCGGGAGGGAGTTCCAGGTCTTGGCGGCGAGGTAGGAGAAGGATCTGCCGCCGGAGGTCTTGCGTTGGAATCGGGGAACGATGGCGAGGGAGAGGTTGGCGGGAGGGGGACGTAGAAGTTGAGTCTGTTATTCAGGTAGGCGGGTCCGGCGTTGTGTAGTGCTTTGTGCGCGTGGGTGAGGAATTTAAAGGTGATCCTCTTGTCCACGGGGAGCCAGTGGAGGCCCTTCAGGTGGTGGGAGATGTGTCATCAGCGGGGTACGTCGAGGATCAGGCGGGCGGAGGCGTTCTGGATGCGTTGGAGTCGTTGGATGTCTTTTGCTGGGATGCCTGTGTAGAGTGCGTTGCCGTAGTCAAGTCTGCTACTGACGAGGGCCTGGGTCACCGTTTTTTTGGTTTCCGTCGCGATCCACTTGTAGATTCTGCAGAGCATGCGGAGGGTGTTGAAGCAGGAGGAGGAGACTGCGTTGACCTGTTTGGACATGGTGAGGGCGGAGTCGAGGATGAAGCCGAGGTTGCGTGCGTGGTTGGCTGAAGTAGGGGGGTGGGGGGGGGGGGATCCCAGCGCGGTGGGCCACCAGGAGTCATCCCAGGCCGAAGGGGTGCGTCCGAGGATGAGGACTTCCGTCTTGACGGAGTTTAATTTCAGGTGGCTGTTTCTCATCCACTCGGCGATGGATTTTAATCCCTCATGGAGGTTGGCTTTGGCGGTGAGTGGGTCATTGGTGAGGGAGAGGATGAGCTGGGTGTCGTCGGCGTAGGAGAGAATGCTGAGGTTGTGCTGACGGGCCAGTTGTGCGAGGGGTGCCATGTAGACGTTGAACAGCGTCGGGCTTAGCGAGGAGCCTTGGGGGACGCCGCAGATGAGGTTGGTGGCTTCGGAGCGGAAGGGTGAGAGTCGGACTCTCTGGGTTCTGCCGGAGAGGAATGAGGAGATCCAGTTGAGGGCTTTGTCTTGTATTCCGGCTTCGTGGAGACGTGTTAGTAGGGTGCGGTGGCAGACCGTATCGAAGGCAGCGGAGAGGTCCAGGAGGATGAGGGCTGAAGTTTCGCCGTTGTCCATTTGCTGTCTGATGTCATCTGTGGCGGCGAGGAGCGCAGTCTCGGTGCTGTGATTGCGTCTGAAGCCGGATTGGGAGGGGTCTAGGATGGAGTTGTCCTCGAGGTAGTGGGTGAGCTGGGCGTTGACGATCTTCTCGATGACCTTCGCTGGGAAGGGGAGAAGGGAGATCGGGCGGAAGTTATTGAGGTCGTTGAGGTCAGCCTTGGGTTTCTTGAGGCGGGCTTGGATATCGGCGTGCTTCCAGCTGTCCGGGAAAGTTGCAGTATCGAAGGATAGGTTGATGATCTTTCGAAGTTGGGGGGCAATGGTGGAGTCGGATTTGTTGTAGACGTGGTGTTGGCAGGGGTCTGAAGGGGATCCTGAGTGGATGGAGTTCATGGTCTTTCGAGTTTCGGCGTCATCTACATGGGTCCAGGTGGTGAGGCGGTCGGCGTAGGAGGGGTTGTCGGGGGTGGGGTCTGGCGGAGGTGTGGTGTTGAGGCTGTTGTGGATGGCAGCGATTTTCTGGTAGAAGAAGGTGGAGAGTGCGTCACAGAGTTTCTGGGATGGTGGGACGTCGTTGACATTGGCGCTAGGGTTGGAGAGCTCCTCCACGAGGCAGAAGAGCTCCTTGCTGTCGTGTGCGTTGTTGTTTAGGCGTTCTGTGAAGTGGGAGCGTTTGGCGAGTCTGATAAGTTGGTGATGCTTGCGGATGGCTTCCTTGTGGGTTGCCAGGCTGTCGGGTGTGCGCTTGAGGAGCCATTTTTTCTTAAGTTTCTGGCAGGTGCGTTTTGAAGGTGATGAGTTCGTCTGTGAACCAGGCTGCTTTTTTCTTTTCTTGGTTGACGGTGGGCCTCTTGAGTGGTGCGAGGGTGTTGGCGCAGTTGAGGATCCACTGATGGAGGTTGATGGCGGCGGAGTCCGGGACGGTAGGGTTGGTCGGCGGGTTCTTGGCGAGGGTGCTGGTTAGTTGGTCCTCAGTGACTTTGCCCCAGCGGCGGTGCGGCGGTAGTGGGGTGCGGTGGTGTTCGGTGTGTTTCTTGAATGTGAAGTGGATGCAGTGGTGGTCGGTCCAGTGGAGTTCGGTGGTGTGGCTGAAGGAGATGTGGTTGCTTGCAGTGAAGAGAGGGTCTAGCGTGTGGCCGGCGATGTGGGTGGGTGTGTTGACCAGTTGTCTGAGTCCGAGGTTGGAGTGGTTGGTGGCCAGTGATGCGGTGTTGGCGTCGTCGTTGTTCTCCAGGTGGAAGTTGAGGTCTCCAAGGAGGATGTAGTCCGTCGAGGGCGTGGGTGCTTGCGAGGTCGGAAATGGTGTCACTGAAGGGGGCTTCAAACAGTTTGCTCAAGGAAAAAGAGGGCGGCTTCCTGTGGAGCTCTTTGTTTGCTTTCTGTTCTTGTATAAAGATATATTGTAAGATTGTTCCCTGTTGTGATATTCAAGCAGGGAAAGAGGTGCAAGTGGGTTAAATTTTAGGCATCTAATTTCTTCCTCTAACTTCCTCTGTAGAGAGGGGGCTACTTTTACAATATATGCAGCGTGATATCTACAGCCACACATACATTTCAACCACACACTACACAGAGTATTGTGCTAGCAATGTTGACAAGCGCTTCAGTATCTCACATAGCAGAACTATGTGAAGTCAAAATACAGTACATGTTTCAAAAATAAAATGTTACTTGGCACTGACTCAGTTTGCAGCTTGTGCTGTACATTCACTTGAACCCTCACACCTCCCTGTAAGCTGGGAAGGTGTTGAAGAGGTACTGGCTCACTTTAATAACAATCATAATTTACTGTCCTGAAGGGTAATAATTTTCATTATTTAAGTTGCAGCCTGTATCCTAGTGCATTGTTAAATTTGCGACCATGATCAGGAGTCAGTCAGTGCATGCTTGAGGTCAAAGGTTTTATTACCAAAAAGCAATTTTCTTATTCCTAACCCAACTCTTGATGGTACTAGAATACACAGCATTTGATTCTCAACACCGCATGCCTCAAACACGGTGTTACTGGTAAATAACTTTTTTATTTTGCCTTGGTTTCTACATAGTTCCATTCAGTCACAAGGGAACCTTCAAATGAAGTGATGAGATGTGTCGATGCTATATGGGGCAGTTGATTCTGGATATTTTTAAGATGATAAATGTGCGATAAACCCTCCATGTAGATAGGTCTTGTATAATATTAGTAAGGTAATACATTTTAAAGAGATCCTGCGTGCTGGTGTTTTTTATCGCTGCCACAATTTGGTAATCAGAATATGATTTGATGCATTGAAATATCTTTGGATCTCAGCCGGATACTATTTTTGGAAATACATTCAGCTGATTAATTTCATGTCTAATTGAGTTGACATCCTGATCCCTTTCACTGCTTTTGAGTAGACTGTCGACATAAGGTGCTTCTGGCTTTCACATTTTGCATTGTTTAATCAGTACCAGCTCTCCCAGTAGAGAGTTTGAGATTTGCACCTGTTGTCTTTTATCAGGATATTTCTTAATCTGTGCCAAGGACAATTGTTCAGACACTAGCCACTTGTTGGTCCATGCAGGTCTCCCCTCTTTTTCCATTTGTGCGTCATTTTGAAAGGAGGAACATTGTCGACTAAGTCATTTGGGGATGAAGTACCATTTCTTCCTTACATGCTAGAGAAAGACAATTGTTGTCTTTCTTTTATTAATGTATGCAAGGTAACTCTTTGTCCTATATAAAGCCCCGCTATTTTACTTTGACTTGCATATTTTCCTGATGTTGTTTCCTGGTTTATGGACCATTCGTGTCAGTCTAATCTTGTTACTTACATTTTTTTTCTGAAACTCCTATAGGAACCACCAGCCATACAGAAAGTTGGGCAGCATCGTTATGTCAACAAAGTATCTAACTTGGATGTTCGCCAGCTGCCGAATACGCCAGAGGAGTCCTCTCCACCAATGTCTCCTTTTGTACAGTCTCCAAGTAGCACAGAACCAAAACCCCAGGAACTCGAATATGGACCAGAATCAGGACCGCTTGTGCCAGATTCCCCACTTCCTCCATCTCCTCCACCACCCTCTCCTCCAGTGGAAGAGTTGAGAGAGATTGTGAAATTAAAACAGCGCTCACGCCCCTCTGAAGACAATGATGAGATGCGTCCACGGATCAAAAAATGGAAGGGGCTGCGCTGGAAGAGGTTGCGAATTCTTATCACCATACAGAAGGGTGGTGCAAAACGTGATGGTGAAAAAGAGATTTCAGAGTTTATTGAAAAGCTTGGTACCACCCTCAGGCCAGAAATGCTTCCTACAGACCTGCGGAAGTGCTGTTTCTGTCATGAGGAAGGGGATGGTGCAACAGATGGGCCTGCGCGACTACTAAACCTTGACCTTGACCTCTGGGTGCACTTGAACTGTGCTCTCTGGTCCACAGAGGTTTACGAGACACAAGGGGGGGCTCTTATCAATGTGGAGGTGGCACTACACCGTGGACTACTCACCAAGTGCTCTGTGTGCCAGAAGACTGGTGCCACCAACAGTTGTAATCGCATCCGCTGCCCTAATGTCTATCACTTTGCCTGTGCCATCCGGGCCAAATGCATGTTTTTTAAAGACAAGACCATGCTCTGCCCCATGCACAAGCTAAAAGGACCATGTGATCACGAGCTCAGTTCATTTGCCGTTTTCCGTCGTGTTTACATAGAACGTGATGAAGTTAATCAAATTGCCTCTATCATCCAGCGGGGTGAGCGTATCCACATGTTCCGTGTGGGCGGGCTAATTTTCCATGCCATCGGTCAGCTCCTTCCCCATCAGCTAGCGGACTTCCACAGTGTAACTGCTCTCTACCCTGTAGGGTATGAGGCCACGCGTATTTACTGGAGTATGCGTTATAACAACCGGCGATGCTGCTACCGCTGTTCCATCTGTGACGACAACGGCCAGCCCGAATTTACTGTGCAGGTGATAGAGTACGGTCACGAAGATATTGTGCTGTCTGATTCCTCTGCACAAGGTGAGACATTGGTGCATACAGGTTTTTCAAGATCCAGAGTATAGAAGCTACTGGGTCGGATTCAGGGTTTGTTGAATGTGGATAGAGAAGTTCAGTGGACTGCCCATAATGATAGTCCTGGTCCCATCTAGATCTTTATCCTTTTTCATTAGATTCGGTGAGTATAGTGAGACTGAGTCTGCTGTGTTGTTGCCATTGCATAGAGAATTGTTTGTATTAAAACTGGCAGTACTCGAGGTTACAGGTCACAGTCGGGTCTAGAGGACCTTTTTAGGCAGTGGTTGGAGTTATCCACAGTGACTGCATGTGGTTTGTGACAAGGAAGGTAATTTCCTGCAGCTGTTGAGCTCAGTTTACTGTTGATGTCTTCTCCGGTGCTTTTTGTGATTCAAGGTCCCTTTGAGCAGATCTGACTACTTTTCTCTTTCAGCTGTTTGGAATCAGATTGTGGAGCCTGTGGCAAGGATGAGAAGAGAGTTGGACATGCTGCGACTGTTTCCTGAATATTTGAAAGGAGAGGATCTCTTTGGCCTCACGTTGCATGCTGTTGTACGTATTGCAGAATCGGTAAGTAGTGGTTTCTCGCTGCAGTGCATTTTTTGAGAGTTAACTGTGGGGAGTTTTCTCACTTGTGGTGTCTGTAAATGTGCTGTATATACAGCAACTACTCCTTCATTGTTGGCCTCTGTACAGGTTACATTAGCCATTCTCAGCCTTTGCTGTTGGCTTGCATACATACCCTGAGTGAAATGCAGCATGCTTTTTCTGTAGCCTTGCTTGCTGTTGATGTGTGAGCAGAGTGAGAAGTTGCATTTGGGGTGCTTCCTATGCATGATATTTAAAAGAAAAGTGACTCGGGCAGGTTGTACACTTGATTAAACTAGGTGACTGCTGACCAAGCAGTGTTTTTTTTACTGTTATTGCTGAGTGAGCATTGAGTGCCTTCTTGTGTTATTGATGAAGAATCTGTGAGAATCTGCTTGTGCTAGTTTAGTAAATTGTCAAATGTCTTTGAGATTACTGAGTTAGTAGTAAGTTTGTGTGGCTCATAAAGCGAGGTTGTGCACCTACTTGAATGAACAGTGAGTGATCCCGGACGTGTGTTGATTTGTAGTATTTCTACCCTCTTCTGGGGTGCAGAAGTGCATTATTGAACAGGTAGCCGGCCTCGCAGTGGGAGAGTGCATAGTTGACAGTGTGTTATGTTTACTGTTATCTTTTAAGGGAAGAGAGTTTTTATGTGCACGAGTACCCTAGAAAATGTTTTTTATCTTGCCTTGGAGAACAGCACGTAGCTGTATGATGAAGGTGAGGATGTGAGGATTAAGTGTGCAAATTGCAATTATTAGCTGGCAATCATAGTTTACTCTGCAGGTAATTTATTACTAAATGGGAAAGAAAGGGAGTTGATAACATGAGCAGTAGCTATGCAGGTTTTTAAAGGCAGGAATACTGCCATCTCCTGTGAAAATTCCCCTAATAAATTAGGAACGAAGTGGGAGAACAATCAAGGTTGGAAACATGAGCAGAATGTACATAATGTTTAATTGTCCAGATTTCACCTGCTCCTAGAAGGCTGAAAGAGGACAAAACTTTGAACAGGGGTTGGTGCCTGAGCCCTTCTCATGCCCCAGAAGGCTCTCATAGGATATCTTGGACAGCAGTGAGAGAATGGTTATGTGCTTACTGCCCGTGCACTAAAAGCATCACAACAAAAGACATAACAATCCCTTTCCTTTTGAAAGGTGCAATCAAAACAGTCCCATTACAAGAAAGGAACACAGGACGATATTCCATATACTTCTTCATTCCCATACAGGACTTAGTTTTAAGGCCAGTATTGGACGTGTGATTTGTAAACAGATTCATTGATTTGCAGAAGTAGTTCCAAATGATTCTCCTTGATTGGATGATTCAATTAGTAGAAAATTGCAGTTTTCCTGGCAGTAAACCTCAGGGTGTGTGCATTTTCACTTTCCCAATACATCTGTCGCACATAAATCTCTAAGGTTTGTAATGAAGGGAATACTTAACTAATTGAGTCATGCCCTTGAGCATCTCATTTGTTCCATTAAAGTTTACAAAGACACTGGCAGTAGTAGTAGCACTTCTGATGGATGCTTCCCATTTAGAATAATCCCATGTGCCAGACTTTATCTGGATTTTCAACAGCAGTTGCTTCCACATGCACGCAGGTAACTGTCAGACTCTGCAAAGGTCTTGCACTTTCCTGGAAGTAAAGGTGGGTAGGCACCACCCCTGCATGCTGACTTTGGTTCCTTTGTATTCGTGCATTTCAGTGTGGATCCACAGCTCTTCTCCCAACTTAGCCCATTGTATCTACACCATATTGCAACAAGTGATTCTGCTCCCACTCCAAGTCACAGGGTTGTTTCTGCACCAGGTCAAGGGTCTGTTTCCGCACTAACACAGTCTGCATTCCATGGGCCTGACTGTGCAGGCATTTTTCAGTTCACTCCAAGGTATGTCCCTGCATGCCTTGAGTTCCCAAGGCCATTGTTATTCTTACATCACATGAAGGGCTTTAAGTAGCCATGCTTCAGGTATTTTAGTCCTGGGCAGATACCTCTGCAGTGCCTTCGTGCCGCATAGAGCTGTGGGGGCCACCAGTTGCACTTTCACCAAAGTGTTCCCTGGCATGGACTGACCATGCTGGACCTTTTCTTGGTTCACTGCCTACTCAGTTTTGCAGCATGAAACTTTACTGCCATTTGTTGGGTCTGAATTTTTTTTCTTGTTTGTTTTTCTTTTATACGGGCATTGTCGACCACAGTTTGGTGCCATTTGAGCCCCTTTGTTACATCAGAGGTGCGTGTAGGAAGGTATCCTCTTTCTTGGCATGGATACCCCCATTTTCTGCCTGTTAGTGTGTTTGACTGTGTTCATTGGGATCCTGCTAACCAGGACCCCCATGATTATGCTCTCTCCCTCCAAACTTGGTTACTTGAACCACTTAAACCCCACATTTGGTGTACTGGTGCCCCCATGTAAGTCCCTAGTACGTGGTACCGAGGTACCCAGGGCATTGGGTACCGGGGGATCCCCGTGGGCTGTAGCATGTATCATGCCGCACATGGGGAGCCCATGCAAAGTGTATCTGCAGGCCTGCCATTGCATGCACCCTTTTCACTAAAGGTCACTGTAAGTCACTCCGACACAGGGCCTCCTAGCCCAGAGGGCAGGGTGCAAGTACCTGTGTGTGAGGGCACTCCTGCATGAGCAGAGGTGCTTCCACGAACTCCAGCTCTATTTTCCTGGACTTCATGAGTACGGGGACACCATGTTATGCGTTAACTGGACATAGATCACTACCTAGTTCAGCTACATAATGGTAACTCTGAACCTAGGCATGTTTGGTATCATACATGTCAGAATCATACCCCAGTTCTGTTGCGATCACTGGAAGTATGATTATCCAGTATTGGATCTTTCATAAATTCACATGCTTGAATCATCCCCGTCGTCGAAGTGGGAGTCCCACTGTACATGAAAAGCAATAAGCACCAAAACATTTTTCCATAGGCCATAATGCTAATCCAATGACTCATGTAGCCTATCTATGTCCTTTTGTGAAAGGACCTGTAGGAAGTTGGCTCTGTATATACTATTTCAAAGTAGGAAATAGTGTGCACAGATTCCAAGGGTTCCCCTTAGAGGTAAGATAGTGGCAAAAAGAGATAATTCGAATGCTCTATTTTGTGGTAGTGTGGTCGAGAAGTAGCCTTATCAGAGGGTAGTGTTAAGCATTTGTTGTACACACACAGGCAATAAATGAGGAACAAACACTCAGACTTACTCCAGGCCAATAGGTTTTTTATTTAGAAAAAAATATTTTCTTAGTTTATTTTAAGAACCACGGGTTCAAGATTTACAGTTAATACTTTAAATGTAAGGTACTTGACTTAGATACTTTAGGAACTTTGAATGAAAACAATACCATGTACAGACTTTGTAAAAATGGCAATAAGCTATTTTCAAAGTGGACAAAGTACAAAAATCAACAGTTCCTGGGGGAGGTAAGTAAAGGTTAGTTTTGAAGGTAAGTAAAACACTTACAAGTCTCAAGTTTGGGGCATAGGCAGCCCACCGTTGGGGGTTCAAGGCAACCCCAAAGTTACCACACCAGCAGCTCAGGCCCGGTCAAGTGCAGAGGTCAAAGAGGTGCCCAAAACACATAGGCGCCTATGGGGGACAGGGGGGCTCCAGTTCCAGTCTGCCAGCAGGTAAGTACTTCCATCTTCGGGGGGCAGGCCAGGGGGGTTTTGTAGAGAACCGGGGGGGGGGGGGGGGGGGGGGGGGACACGAGAAGGCACACAAAGTACACCCTCAGCAGCACAGGGCCGACCGGGTGCAGTGAGCAAAGCAGGCGTCTGGTTTTAGATTGAAATCAATGGAGGGACCAGGGGGTCACTCTGGCTTTGCAGGCAGGCACAGAGGGGGCTTCTCAGGACAGCCACCACCTGGGCTAAGCAGAGGGTCGCCTGGGGGTCGCTCTAGCACTGAAGTTCGGTTTCTTCAGGTCCTGGGGGCTGCAGATGCAGTGTTGGTTCCAGGTGTCGGGTCCCTTGTTACAGGCAGTCACGGTCAGGGTGGAGCCTCTGGATTCTCTCTGCAGGCGTCGCTGTGGGGGCTCAGGGGGTTAGTCTCTGGTTACTCACGGGCTCGCAGTCGCCGGGGAGTCCTCCCTGAGGTGTTGTTTTTCTGCAGGTCGCGCCGTGTGAAGTCTCACGCTTCCGGCGGGAAACGTGAAGCCTTTGGAAGTTGCTTCTTTGTTGCAAAGAAGTTGCAGGTTTTGAACAGGGCCGCTGTTCACAGGAGTTTCTTGGTCCTGTAGTCCAGGGCAGTCCTCTGAGGCTTCAGAGGTCGCTGATCCCTGTCGGTGCGTCGCTGGCGCAGGTTTTCGAAGCTGGAGACAAGCCGGTAGGGCTGAGGCCAAATCAGTTGTCATCTTCCTCCTACTTTGCAGGCTTGTAGGTCAGAAGTCCTTCTTCCTTCTTCAGATTGCAGGAATCTGATGTCCTGGGATCTGGGGAGCCCCTAAATGCTTAATTTAGCAGTGTGTTTAGGTCTGGGAGGGCAGTAGCCAATGGCTACTGTCCTTGAGGGTGGCTACACCCTCTTTGTGCCTCCTCCCTGTGGGGAGGGGGGCACATCCCTAATCCTATTGGGGAAATCCTCCAAACTCAAGATGGAGGATTTCTCAAGGCAGGGGTCACCTCAGCTCAGGACACCTTAGGGGCTGTCCTTTATCTCCTCCAGCCTTGCCGGCAAAAGTGGGGGCAGTGGCCGGAGGGGCGGGCATTTCCACTAGCTCGGATGCCCTGGGATGCTGTAACAAAAGGGGTGAGCCTTTGAGGCTCACCGCCAGGTGTTACAGTTCCTGCAGGGGGAGGCGAGAAGCCCCTCCACCCAGTGCAGGCTTTGTTCCTGGCCACAGAGTGACAAAGGCACCCTTCCCATGTGGCCAGCAACATGTCTGGTGTGTGGCAGGCTGGCAAGAACTGGCCTACACTAGAAGTCGGGTGTGTATTCAGGGTGCATCTCTAAGATGCCCTCTGGGTGTATTTTACAATACATTGCAGACTGGCATCAGTGTGCATTTATTGTGCTGAGAAGTTTGATACCAAACTTCCCAGTTTTCAGTGTAGCCATAATGGAACTGTGGAGTTCGTGTTTGACAAACTTCCAGACCATATACTCTAATGACTAACCTGCACTTACAATGTCTAAGGTTTTGCTCAGACACTGTAGGGGCATAGTGCTCATGCACATATGCCCTCACCTGTGGTTTAGGGCTGTAAGACCTGCTAAGGGGGTGACTTTCCTATGCCACAGGCAGTGTGTTATTGGCATGGCACTCTGAGGGGAGTGACATGTCGACTTAGTCATTTTCTCCCCACCAACACACAAGCTGTGAGGCAGTGTGCATGTGCTGAGTGAGGGGTCCCTACGGTGGCATAAGACATGCAGCAGCCCTTAAAGACCTTCCCAGGCATCAGGGCCCTTGGTACCAGGGGTACTTACCTGAGTGCCAGGGTTGTGCCAATTGTGGAGACAAAGGTACAGTTTAGGGAAAGAACACTGGTGCTGGGGCCTGGTTAGCAGGGTCCCAGCACACTTTCAAATCATAACCTAGCGTCAGCAAAGGCAAAAACTTAGGGGGTAACCATACCAAGGAGGCATTTCCTTACAGGGCCCAAACTTGGCTCCTGGCAAATCGGGCACCAGCACCCTCTAGAATACTCTCCAGAGAGGCTTTTTCCCTCAGGTGTTCTACCGCACGTCGTGTGAAGGGAGTCTCCCTGACCTCTGCTCAGTTTTCTACTTCTGTCAGAAAGATTTTCTCTCAGAAAACTTCAGAAAATGTTGCATTCTTCTAGGAAAGGCCTTATCCGCCCATGTAAGACCTGTGGCAAGAAAAGGCTGCACGTGGATGATCCACATAAAAACTTCTTATACTGCTTATATCCAGAACACCAGGTGAAAGACTGCAAGATATGCCTCACTTTCTCTGCAAAAACCCTCAGAGACCGAGAGGGTGGGCTTTTGACATGGTTACAGGCAAAATCCTGTACTTCAGGTGAGGAGAGTGAGTCAGAAAGGCCACATAAAAGGTCAAGATCTGAGGACCTGGGACAGGCTGAAAGATCCAGGAAGGGTCAGAAAATGCATCATAAAGAAGGTGCTAAGGGCGTACAAGGCTCAATTTCATCTTCTCGTCGAAAAGTCATCACACCGTTCTCCTTCATCTGAGCCTTCCACCTCTAGAAAGATATCTATCAAACTTAAGTCGACAACACCACCATCGACGACAGTGACGACAGCGGTTGTCACATCTACCATCTCCACCACCTCGTCGACAAGACCGACGTCGATTACGTCGATGTCTGTGGTAAAAGCTCCTATTCCTTCAATTAGACCACCGTCGACAAAGGCTCCAGAAAAGACTTTGTCTCTGAAGGTAACGTTGACACCATCGTCGTTGAAATAGTCAATGAAAATACCATTGACGAGAGTACCGTCGGCGGCATCACCGTCAACGAGGACACCACCGTCGACGACACCACCATCGACGAGGCCGCAATCAAGGAAACCACTGTTGATGAGACCGTCGTTGCTGGAAAAATCGTCCACGACATCAGTTCCGTTGACGGTACCATAGTCATCGACACCATCGACTATGCCAATAGTAACTGTGAGCCAGGATGTTCCTATTTCTTCTGGGTCTCCTGACCTTTGCGCTACGGTTAAGATCACAGCAATGTCTAGGTATACAATATATCCTCAGGATACTTCACCAAGTAAAGTAACAACCTTGCTGCCTAGTCATCTGCTGGACTGGGAAGAATCAGATGAGGGCCCATTTGGTGATGCACACAGCCCATCCCAGTTGCATGTTAAGTATCAGGAGGATGATGAGTACGATCAATACCAGCCTTATTACTCTCATCAGGGATGTTATTACGAACCTCCGCCTCAGCCAAGAGAAACTGTACAGTTGCCTGCCTCCTTGATCCAGGACTTGCAGTCAATGTTGCAGGTTTATAAGAGGAGGTTCCCAGCTGCAGCGGAGGAGCAACTGCCTCTTCCAACCTCTCCTGTTACACCAAGGAGTATACCTCCAGCAATTCCTAGGATGACTCCACAGTCTACATTAGCCGCTCCCCTAGAGATGAGGTTTCAACATCTGGGGATGAAGAAGGTGAAATTTCAACACCACAGCACCCTAGTGAGGAATGGGACGACTATCTAGGGGGCTTCTTCACCAACTCCTTGTCTTTCAGATTCTCCACTGGAGGATTTAGGTGGGTTTCACCACTTGATGGAAAGGGCGGCCACACGTTTTCACTTGCCAACGTCGGTCTCGCAGTCGGAATGCTTCCTCCATGACTTCAAGGAACAAGCAAGAAAGTCTGTGAGGGCTATTCCTATCATAGACTTCATTTGGAGTGAGGGGATCAAGATCATGCAGAACCCGGCGACTGTTCCACCAGTTCCACATAAGCTTGACAAAAAGTATAAAGCGACACAGGACTCTCCGGCGTGTTTGACCGGGCATCTAAGACCAGACTCCGTCATCTCCCAGGCTGCCCAAAGGCATTCTAAGAACCAGTCAACGTCTATATCTACTCCTCCTGATAGGGAAGGAAGAAGACTGGACAATGTGGGCAAGAGATTCTCTTCCATGTCGGCCATAACTGTTCTTGCAGCCAATTCCCTGGCGATTTTGGTTCGCTATGATCGCCAGATGTGATCGGATATGAATGCTTTCATGAATCTCATTCCGTAGAGCAAGCAGTCAAAGGCACGGAAGATCCTACGAAATAATTGACTGCACCCTCGATATAGCTTCCACAGGTTTTCGACAGCTGGTGGGAGCGGCTGTAATACGCGGCCAAGGTTGGTTAAAAGCAACCTTTTCAGACCAGAAATACAGTCCAGGATTCTATACATGCTGTACAACGGAGAGTCTCTCTTCAGTAAACATGTACACAACGCATTAAAGGCCATCAAGGCTGACACACACACTGCTTGGTCCCTGGGTACTTTGCAGTACTGAAAGCAGCCCTTTCGGGGTGCAAGAGGTAGGGGTCTTTCAGCATTTCGAGGCTCCTACCACAGGCAGTATCAACAGCCTCAATATAGACCAACCTATCAGCAGCAATATAAGCAACCATCCACCGCCTCCTACGTCAGACAGGGAGGAAGGAGAAAGAAGAGTTCCCAAAGCCAGGATCAGCCTCAAAAGCAATGATTCTTGTTGGCCACCAGCTACACATCCACAGTATTCAGAGCCATCAAGTGGGAGCGAACATCTCCAATTATCTCCAGAATTGGAAAAGCTTAACATCGGACAAATGGGTGCTTGATATAGTGGCTCTAGGTCATACGCTGGAATTTAGACAAAAAACACCACACCATCTGCCAGGAAAATCCAAACTGCTTCATCTTCACTTGCTTCAGCAGGAGGTTTTCCTGATGCTTGCCAAAGGTGCGATAGAGGAGGTTCCGGTGCAGCACAGAGGACTCTGGTTCTATTCCCGGTTCTTTCTAATAAGGAAGAGGTCAGGGGAATGGAGGCCAATCCTAGACCTCAGGAAGTTGAACAAGTTTTTACGGAAGCAATCCTTTCATATGATCACGCTGTGGCTATCTTGCTCCTTTTGAACCCTGGAGATTACATGACAATGATGGATCTCCAGGATGCTTATTTCCACATATCGATACATGTAAAGCATCGCAAATATCTACGCTTCACTGTGGCCGGTGGCCATTATCAATTCAAGGTCCTCCCATTCGGCTTGAAGTCAGCGCCACAAATTTTCCCTAAATGTCTTGCCCCTGAAGCAGGCTGTCTCCGCAACAGGGGTTTTCAGGTCTTCCCATACCTGGACGACTTGCTGATAAAAGCTCCTACATTGCAGCTAGCGTCCAAGACTACCAACGTCTGCCTAGAACTATTTCACAGTTTGGGGCTAACAGTGAATTTCCAGAAATCAGTCACTCTTCCCACACGCAGGATAGTCTTTTTGGGTGCAGAACTCGACACCATTGAGAGCAAAGCGTACCTCACACAGGCATGGCAGCAGAAACTGTCCAACTTGGCTGTCAGAATCTCAAGAAGGTGGTTCGTTTCAGTACGACTGTTCAAGACGCTCCTAGGCATCATCTCCTCATCCATCGTCCTAGTCCATCTGGCAAGGTTGAAAATGAGACCTTTGCAAGAAGAGTTACAGCTGCAGTGGACCCAATCCCAAGGATTCTTTGAGGATTTGATAAATGTTACACCGAGGATAGTAGAGACATTGCAATGGTGGTCTCAAGCCAACCATCTTTCTCAAGGACTGACCTTTCTCACTCCAATGACAGACCATGATCACAACGGACACTTCATTGGAGGGTTGGGGAGGTCATCTACAGGACATGCTCATTCAAGGGAGATGGTCGGCCGGGCAAAGAAGAATGCACATAAATCTGTTGGAAATAAAAGCAATTTTTCCCACGGTCAAGGTGTTCCTTCCATGGATTGCAGGTTCATCTGTGTTGGTCCGTACAGACAACACAACAAGCATGTTATATATCAGCAAGCAGGGAGGAACAAGATCTCTTTCTCTCTCAAGAGAAGCTCAATCTCTTTGGGACTGGATCATGCTGCACAACATTTGCTTCAGAATTGAGCACCTGCCAGGTGTCGTCAATGTCCTGGCGGACTCTCTCAGCAGGACGGACGTCAACTGCCACGAATGGGAACTCAACCAGAAGGTGTACGGGACAGCATCTTTCTAGGCTGGGGACGGCCAACCCTGGATTTATTTGCGACCCATCAGAACGCTAAATGCCTATTGTACGCCAGTCGATACCCACTCCCGGGGTCTTGGGGGAATGCTGTTTCGATGAGATGGTCCGGGATCTTTGCATACACTTTTCCCCATCCCATTGATTTCCAGGCTTCTGAGGAAGATGAAGTCGGAGGGTTGCAAGATCATACTCATAGCGCCCAGGTGGCCCAGACAGTATTGGTACACGGAGCCCCTGCTCCTGTCTGTGACCAATCCCATACGTCTTCCTTGCAACCACGACCTTCTCACGAAGAGTCACGGTCAGATTCTTCATCCGGATCCAGCATCTCTGCAATTGCACTCATGGCTCCAGAGTTCCATGAGTTCCAGGGTATGAACATTGATGAGGATTGCAAACTGATTTTGTCCAGGGCACGAGCGTACAGTACAAATAAGATGTACAGACTCAAATGGAAGAGATTGTGTCTGGTGCCTGAAGAACAATTTCCATCCGTTAAAGATTAAGTCGGAGCAAATGCTCTCATACCTTCTCACCCTTTCAAATGCTGGGCTATGTCACGCTTCTGTTAAGATCCATTTGGCAGCTATAGCTTCTTATAGACGCTCGGCGGATATGCCCTTGCTTGGCTCATCCAGAATTATTAAACAGTTCATGAAGGGCCTGTTTCGCACTTTTCCTCCGGTGCGTCCACCTCCGCCAGAGTAGCATCTAAATATAGTTCTGTCTCAGCTAATGAAAGCCCCGTTCTAACCTATTCACAGAGCGGAGCTGAAATACATCACATGGAAGGTGGCAACTCTACTTGCTCTTAAATCCACAAGAAGAGTCAGCGATATACAGGCCTTTACCATTAAGGAACCCTTCCTTATCTTTTCAGACAACTTTGTTCTTCTTAGGACTAACCCGAAGTACATTCCTAAGGTACCCTCATCCTTTTACCTGAACGAGCCAGTAATATTAAGAACTTTTTTCCCGAATCCGTCAACAATCGCAGAAAAGACTCAGCATTCATTAGACATCAAGAGATGCTTGAAATTTTACCTTCAGCGTACTAAGCAGCTTCGGAAGAAAGATCCGCTGCTAGTCTCTTATGCTCAAGGATGGCAAGGGCCAGGGGGGTCACTAAAGCCGCCATTGCCCAGTGGATTGTATCCACCATTCAGTTTTGCCACACAAAAGCGGGAAAACCATTGATTAAGTGCCCGAGAGCGCACTCCACAAGAGCAGTCTCCACATCGGCTGCTTTGTTTCAAGGCATTACTTTTGATATGGATGTCAGGCTGCAACTTGGAAGACTACACACACTTTTGCGCCGCACTACTGTTTGGAATAGTCACAAAGAACTGATTCCCTCGTTCGACAGGCGGTCCTACGTCATCTTTTTCATTAAGGTGAGATCTTTCCTTTAATGTGTAGACATAATTCTATATGCAATAGTCTATAATTGCTATGCAATTTTGTTGGTTATGTATATTTTTTTATGCAAATACAACAAGATTTATAAGTATGTTATTTGGTAATATGTTTTAGAGGATTGCAATGCTCGCACTCACCACCCTCTGCGGGCATAACGTTTATTAGGAGTACTGCTGGCTATTCAGATTCAAGCATGTGAATTTATGAAAGATCCAATACTGGATACGAAAACAAGTTACTTAACTGTAACTACAGTTATCCAGTATTGGTATCTTTCATAAATTCACATGTGACCCACCCTCCTCCCCTTAGAGGCTCGCATTTCCTTCTCAGGTCATAGTCTTAACTCTTGTGCTAGAAAATCGGAGGGAAAGAGCCTCTCTGGAGAGTATTCTAGAGGTTGCTGGTGCCTGATTGGCCAGCAGCCAAGTTTGGGTTCTTTCACAAAAGGACAGAGATAGGCTATATGAGTCATTGGACTAGCATTATAGCCTTTGGAAAAAAGTTTTGGTGCTTATTGCTTTTCATGTACCGTGGGACTTCGACCAGGATTATTCAAGCATGTGAATTTATGAAAGATACCAATACTGGATAACTGCAGTTACAGGTAAGTAACTTGTTTTCGTATATGCACTCTGGGGGCTCCTTAGGGGACCCCCAGCATTGCCCCTACCAGCGTTCTGGGGTTTTCCGGGCAGCCCAAGGTGCTGTCACCCCTCACAGGTTTCTGCCCTCCTGCTGCTTGACCAGCTCAGGCAAAGGAAGGCAGAACAAAGGATTTCCTGTGGGAGAGGGAGGTAACACCCTCTCCTTTGGAAATAGGTGTTACATGGCTTGGGAAGGGAAGCCTTCCCAATCCACTGGTATGCTTTGAAGGGCACATTTGGTGCCCTCCTTGCATAAACCGGATTGCACTAGCCCAGTGACCCTCCTGTCCCTGCTCTGGTGCAAAACTGGACAAAGGAAAGCGGAGTGACCACTCCCCTGTCCATCACCACCCCAGGGGTGATGCCCAGAGCTCCTCTAGGTGGCTACTTGTTTGTGCCATCTTGACTTTAAGGTGGGCAGAGGACCCTGGGACCATCTGAGTGGCCAGGTCAGGCAGGTGATGTCATAGCCACCTCCTGATAGTGGTCACCCTGCTAGGTGACCAATATATGTTCCTGGACTATTTAGGGTCTCCCTCTTGAGTGGGTCCTCAGATTCAACTTGCAAGAATCCTGCAGGACTCCTCTGCATTGTTTACTCCATCTTCTAGCTCCGGGACTGCAACTGGACCCTCCAGGAACCAACAATCTGCAACTCCAGCGACAACTCTGCTCTGCAACATTGTTTCTCCGGCTCCTTCCAGTAACTTCAACATTTTCCTGGCTTTGCATCCTCTGAGGGTGACGAGTCTTCAGCCTCCACAAGAAGCAAGAAGGAATCTCCCTTAGAGTGAAGGAGTCACTCCCCTGCATCTGCAGGCACCAACTGCAACGACGACTGGCAGCGTGGATCTTCTTTTCTCCGGAGCTGCGTGGATCCTGCATCACAGGTGGTGGTCTAGAGTGGTCCCCTTTGTCACCTCTACCAGCTGTATAACTTGGGCGACCATAAGTCCTTGCCTTTCCTTGCAGAACAGTACTTCTGTGAACCGCAACTCTTGCAGCTACCAAGGCTTGTTTGTTCCTCCACCAAGGGATTTTCAGGGTCCATGTAGCCCTGGCACCCAGCACTCTTTCTTGGAAAGCACAGTCTCCTGCCTGCCGCTCCAGCGACCCACTGCATCACGATGGCCGACATGGGACATCACTTGCATCACTTCTCGAACGCCTCTTCTGCTCCTATGCTGCACTGCTGACTTTCTTCGTCTACCTGGTCCTGCATCCACAGAAAAGTGGATAAAGGCTCCTGCCACAACCGGACACTCCAAATGGAGCTGGACTTGGACCCCTTGATTTGCTGCTCCTCTTATGTCATGATCCTTCTTTCGGTTCTTCCAGTCTTGTCTGGGTCTTGCACAAGCCTCTTCCAAAGTCCTGTGGGTTTTGGGGGAAACCAGGTACTTACCACTATTCTTCTGGTCGCTGGGGGGTCACTCTGGTACTTAACTCTTGGGGTTTCTAGTTTCTCCAGCTCCCCGCTACTGATTCCTCTTCCTTGGGTTGGGGACTGCCTTTCACATTCCACTTTTTTCGTACATGATTTGGCCCTACCCTAGGGCTCTCACTGTTTGCTATTGCTTTCACCAATGCCTGTTGCTTTTTATGCTATTTTCTGACTGCTAATGTCTATAAATGTGTTTACTTACTTCTAGATGGCGTATTGCCTATACAGTATTTTAGTATTTGTCACTATAATAAAGTACCTTTATTTTTATAACATTGTGTGGTTCTTTCATGTGTGTAATTGCTGTGTGACTACAGTGGTATTGCATGGGCTTTGCATGTTTCCTAGATAAGCTTTGGCTGCTCATCCACAGCTACCTCTAGAGAGCCTGGCTTCTAGACCCTGACTACACTTCACTAATAAGGGGATACCTTGACCTGGTATAATGTGATAACACCATAGGTGCTCACCAGACCAGCTTGTGACAAAGCCTAAAACATCTTACATTAAAAATGAGCATTTTAAATTATAATTTCAAGAAAGGTTAGTCCATTACATGCTTTAACAGTGGTATACTATTACCAGGTTGGCCACAAAAGGGCAAAGCGGTCTTGAGAACAAACCCATCATCCATAGCAAATGTATTCTTAAAGTTTTGCATCAGTCAAAAGAACTAAATTCATACTTTACAAATTCTACAAATGCAGCAAAAAGAGCATTGCATGCATTAGAAGTAAGAAGAACAGTAATGTATTATATGTAGGAGTCACAAAACTTTAATTGAATTATTTTTTTGATGCACATGTTCTGAGGTGGGGAGGAGGGGGGAAATCAACACTCACTAAAAGTGCATTTTGAACGATGGATCATTCAGTTATGTTGTCAGCTAACAAACAAAAATTATATGGAGGCTACATTAACCTTCCTGGAGAAAGTAATTGCAAGACATATGCAATGCAGCCATATGGTCAACTAAGCATACTTTCAATAACATTGTATAGTCATTTAAGCAAAACCTTAGTCTGTAAAACGCTCTTAAAATACTTAGTTTGAACAACTTCCTCCTCCTCATATGATCTTCCACAGGGAAAAATACCACTACATAATCTTTGCACAGCAAGTGAAGTTAGAAGAGATTTCACGCTTCTAAAGATACCATTTACTTAGTTGCAGGTATGTTTTTGCAGGTTAACGCTCTTCCAGCTTCACTTGCAATCCTCTGACCTGCATGATGATGGCAGAAGTTTAAAAAAAATCTCTAAGATTGAAGTCCCACATGAGGACATTGCGTGTTTACAGTCCACCTCGGAGCAATTTATAGGACTCCATCCATGTCGAGTCTCAGTAAGTTTAAAAACAAAAATACTACAAAGCTACTCTACCTCTAGATGGTGGAATTATGCACAGCTTCGAAATCGGTGATTTTTAAGCTGCAAAACCATGCATATAGGTCCATAACTGGTATCTTTCTGACCTTGGAGACATTAGGGGTGTGCTCTGGAGTTAAGGGGCACCTAAAGAGCACTAACATTTTCATGAGAATGCTACTACTGCCTTTGCTGTGGCTGTGCAAGACTAGTAGTGGTGATGATCTGTCTTATGATCTGAGTCCACCGGCTATTTCACATGCACTCCCAGTTGGGGATGAGGGGCTGTTTCCTGCCTCCCATGTGTAAAGTCTGTTCAGACTCCTATAACAAGTCTTCATCATGAATGCCCGTAATGTCTGTGTGTATGTGTATTCTTGTGAGTTCAGACAGACACCACATGCATGACCTGTACAAGATTGCAGCAGCTGTACAGGGCTGACATGATCCTTTTGGATATGCAGCCAGTTTGCATCTCCTACCCCCCAACCCCTTACAAAAATAAGCCTAAAGGTTTGAGGCAGGTAGCCAGTGCTGTCTTTCAAAGCTCCGTTCCAGGACTGTGGGAATTAGCGTTCACTGGAGATTTCACTGCTTAAAGCTCTGAGAAACCCTCTTGTGCAGGTCAGTAACCTACTGGCCACTGATCTTCAGCTTCCTTTGTGGGTGATCCTGTTGTGGATCCACTACCACTGGAAAATTTTTACTGACTAGTTTGTCACAGGCCTTTAACCCCTTGCCCATCAGCTGAGGGACATATAGCTTGTACTGACCTTCTAACAGCAACTCTTACAACCCTAGTGAACTACAGAACACAAGTCCTGTGCCAAGCATTGTGACACCTCCTAGACCCCCTCCTCCCCCGATCCCCTTAGTCCCTTGCCCCCTAAACTCCTTCCCGCCTGTGAGCAGGAACTCGGCCACCTCTCAGACAGAACCAGGAAGAACCTTGTGATCCTCTAAAATACTTTTGCTTGCATGGTGGACATTTCTTTGCTTGCATGCTGCTCTCCTTAGGCTTTTGGGGATTGCAGCAGTGTGAGTTTGTGGAGTTTGTCATAGGCCTTCTACCCCTAGCTGAGGGACATATAGCATGCACTGACCTCCTAACAGCAACTCTCCCAGTGTGCTTCAGAACTCAGGAGTAGTTCAGTTCCATGTACTGTGACCTCGCCCAGCCATCTCCTTCCTGCTGGGTGGCGTGGTGAGCAAAAGAACGATGAATTAAACCCAGATCTGTGACTGAGGGTGAGGGTTTGAAAGATTTCAGCACTCCATCCATCATCCTTTTGTGTTGCTAAGGTCACCCTAAATAGCCAGGGTATGCCCCCCAGACATGGACGCCTTGCTCATTGTGCCCTTGGATTCAACCTAGCCTGGCTGATGAGGGATGATAGCCCAAAACTGGTCCCAGAATGCTTGTTTCCGGTCCAGGAAGAACCTGTCCTGGCAATTCGGGCAGGACTGTTACCATGGGAAACAGGTTCAAGACTGATTTGCATTGGCGCAGTCCATACCGGGGTGGCGTGGTGAGCAAACGAACAATGTATTAAAGCCAGATCTGTGACTGTGCGTGAGTGTTTGAAAAGTTTCAGTACTCTGTCCTTCATCCTTTTGTGTTGCTAGAACCAGGAAGAACCTTGTGATCATCCAAAATACTTCTGCTTGCATGGTGGGCATTTTTTATGTTTGCATGCTGGTCTCTTTAGGCTTTTTAGGATTGCAGCACTGTGAATTTGTGGAGTACCACAGATACAACGTTATCTACAAATATTTCAAAAGTTTCAGGTGGCCATCATATCAGTTTATTCTGATGTGCTCCTTGAATCCATTTACTAAATCAAAGAACTTCAGTGCTTCCAACCAGACCTGAGTTGCCCCAAAGTCCACACTCCTCGACCTGCAAAACACCCTACCAGGCACAGTAATTAAAACATATTTCCCAGTGCAAAACGTGCATTGTTGTAACTAATTTAGAAGTTCTAGGCAATTATGTGCTTCTCTGTAGATCACTTTTGAATTTAGATTAATTTTTATTACGTCCTGTTGTAGGAAGTTGGCCTGGTGTGTGAGGGGTACCTGAGATACTGACACATTAGTCAGGGTATCCCCTATTAGTGAAGTGTAAATAGTGTCTAGAAGGCAGGCTCTCTAGAGGTAGCTGTGGATGAGCAGCCAAGGCTTATCCAGGAGACATGCAAAGCTCATGCAGTACCACTGAAGTCACACAGCACTTACATACCTGAAAGATAACACTCAGTGTTAAGAAAATAAAGGGTCTTTATTACAGTAACACAGTACCAAAACATTAGTTAGGCAACCCTCCAATAGGAGGTAAGTAAACATACTAAATACGTACACTACTTATCAGTAATAGGCATAAAAAGTGATAGACAATGGTGCAAATGCAAATAGACAATAGTGACCTGTAGGAAGTTGGCTCTGTATGTACTATTTCAAAGTAAGAAATAGCATGCGCAGAGAGTCCAAGGGTTCCCCTTAGAAGTAAGCATAGTGGCAAAAAGAGATAATTCTAATGCTCTATTTTGTGGTAGTGTGGTCGACCAGTAGGCTTATCAGAGGGTAGTGTTAAGCATTTGTTGTACAAACACAGGCAATAAATGAGGAACACACACTCAAATACAATTCCAGGCCAATAGGTTTTTGTATAGAAAAATATATTTTCTTAGTTTATTTTAAGAACCACAGGTTCAAGATTTACAATCAATACTTTAAAAGAAAGGTACTTCACTTAGGTATCATAGGAACTTTGAATCAGCAAAATAGCATGTACAGTTGTGGCAAAAATGGCAATAAGCTATTTTAAAACTAGACAGTGCAAATTTCAACAGTTCCTGGGGGAGTTAAGTATTTGTTAGTTTTGCAGGTAAGTAAACCACCTACATGGTTCAAAGTTGGGTGCAAGGTAGCCTGCCGTTGGGGGTTCAGGGCCACCCCAAAGTTACCACACCAGCAGCTCAGGGCCGGTCAGGTGCAGAGGTCAAAAGTGGTGCCCAAAACACATAGGCTTAAATGGAGAAGGGGGTGCCCCGGTTCCAGTCTGCCAGCAGGTAGGTACCCACGACTTCGGAGGGCAAACCAGGAGGGTTTTGTAGGGCACCGGGGGGGGGGGACACAAGTCAGCACAAAAAGTACACCCTCAGCGGCACGGGGCAGCCGGGTGCAGAGTGCAAACAGGCGTCGGGTTTGCAATGGAGTTCACTGGGAGACCGGGGGTCTCTTCAGCGAGGCAGGCAAGGGGGGGGGGCTCCTCGGGTAGCCACCACCTGGGCAAGGGAGGGGGCCACCTGGTGGTCGCTTCTGCACTGGAGGTCGGTTCCTTCAGTTCCTGGGGGCTGTGGGTGCAGTGTCTTTACCAGGATTCGGGTTCTTAGAAGCAGGCAGTCGCGGTCAGGGGGAGCCTCTGGATTCCCTCTGCAGGCGTCGCTGGGGGGGCTCAGGGGAGTCAACTCTGGCTACTCACAGGGTCGCAGTCGCTGGGGAGTCCTCCCTGTAGTGTTGTTTCTCCGCAGGTTGAGCCGGGGGCGTTGGGTGCACAGTGGAAAGTCTCACGCGTCCGGCGGGAAACGTGCAGTCCTTTAAAAGTTGTTTCTTCTTTGGAGCAGAGCCGCTGTCCTCTGGAGTTCTTGGTCCTTTTAGATGCAGGGTAGTCCTCTGAGGCTTCAGAGGTTGCTGGACCCTGGGGGACGCGTCGCTGTTGCAGTTTTTCTTGAAGTGGGGAGACAGGCCGGCAGGGCTGGGACCAAAGCAGTTGGTGTCTCCGTCTTATCTGCAGGGCTTTCAGGTCAGCAGTCCTTCTTCGTCTTCAGGTTGCAGGAATCTGTCTTGCTTGGTTCTGGGGACCCCTAAATACTCAATTTAGGGGTGTGTTTGGGTCTGGGGGGTTAGTAGCCAATGGCTACTAGCCTGGAGGGTGGCTACACCCTCTTTGTGCCTCCTCCCTGAGGGGAGGGGGGCACATCCCTAATCCTATTGGGGGAATCCTCCATCTGCAAGATGGAGGATTTCTAAAAGTCAGTGTTACCTCAGCTCAGGACACCTTAGGGGTTGTCCTGACTGGCCAGTGACTCCTCCTTGTTTTTCTCATTATCTCCTCTGGCCTTGCCGCCAAAAGTGGGGCCATGGCCGTAGGGGGTGGGCATCTCCACTAGCTGGAATGCCCTGTGGCGCTGTAACAAAGGGGATGAGCCTTTGAGGCTCACCGCCAGGTGTTACAGTTCCTGCAGGGGGAAGTGAGAAGCACCTCCACCCAGAACAGGCTTTGTTCCTGGCCACAGAGTGACAAAGGCACTCTCCCCATGTGGCCAGCAACATGTCTGGTGTGTAGCAGGCTGGTAAAACTAGTCAGCCCATACTGGAAGTCGGTTATGTTTCCAGGGGGCATCTCTAAGATGCCCTCTGGGGTGTATTTCACAATAAAATGTACACTAGTGTAAGGAAATGCCTCCTTGGCATGGTTACCCCCTGACTTTTTGCCTTTGCTGATGCTATGTTTTGATTTGAAAGTGTGCTGAGGCCTGCTAACCAGGCCCCAGCACCAGTGTTCTTTCCCTAACCTGTACCTTTGTTTACACAATTGGCACACCCTGGCATCCAGGTAAGTCCCTTGTAACTGGTACCCCTGGTATCAAGGGCCCTGATGCCAGGAAAGGTCTCTAAGGGCTGCAGCATGTCTTATGCCACCCTGGAGACCCCTCACTCAGCACAGACACACTGCTTGCCAGCTTGTGTGTGCTGGTGAGGACAAAACGAGTAAGTCGACATGGCACTCCCCTCAGGGTGCCATGCCAACCTCACACTGCCTATGCAGTATAGATAAGTCACCCCTCTAGCAGGCCTTACAGCCCTAAGGCAGGGTGCACTATACCATAGGTGAGGGCACCAGTGCATGAGCACTGTGCCCCTACAGTGTCTAAGCAAAACCTTAGACATTGTAAGTGCAGGGTAGCCATAAGAGTATATGGTCTGGGAGTCTGTCAAACACGAACTCCACAGCACCATAATGGCTACACTGAAAACTGGGAAGTTTGGTATCAAACTTCTCAGCACAATAAATGCACACTGATGCCAGTGTACATTTTATTGTAAAATACACCCCAGAGGGCACCTTAGAGGTGCCCCCTGAAACCTTTACCAACTACCCGTGTAGGCTGACTGGTTTTAGCAGCCTGCCACACTCGAGACATGTTGCTGGCCACATGGGGAGAGTGCCTTTGTCACTCTGTGGCTAGTAACAAAGCCTGCACTGGGTGGAGATGCTATCACCTCCCCCAGGCAGGAGCTGTAACACCTGGCGGTGAGCCTCAAAGGCTCATCCCCTTTGTTCCAGCACCACAGGGCACTCCAGATAGTGGAGTTGCCCGCCCCCTCCGGCCACGGCCCCACTTTTGGCGGCAAGGCCGGAGGAAATAATGAGAATAACAAGGAGGAGTCACTGGCCAGCCAGGACAGCCCCTAAGGTGTCCTGAGCTGAGGTGACTCTAACTTTTAGAAATCCTCCATCTTGCAGATGGAGGATTCCCCCAATAGGGATAGGAATGTGACCCTCTCCCCTTGGGAGGAGGCACAAAGAGGGTGTACCCACCCTCAGGGCTAGTAGCCATTGGCTACTAACCCCCCAGACCTAAACACGCCCTTAAATTTAGTATTTAAGGGCTCCCCTGAACCTAGGAACTCAGATTCCTGCAACCTAAGAAGAAGAGGACTGCTGAGCTGAAAAACCCTGCAGAGAAGACTGAGACACCAACTGCTTTGGCTCCAGCTCTGCCGGCCTGTCTCCCCCCCTTCGGAAGAAAACTGCTCCAGCGACGCTTTCCCCAGGACCAGCGACCTCGGAATCCTCAGAGGACTGCCCTGCTCTAAAAGGACCAAGAAACTCCCAAGAACAGCGGCCCTTTTCACCCAAGACTGCAACTTTGTTTCCAAAGGAGCAACTTTAAAACGACTGCGTTTCCCGCCAGAAGCGTGAGACTTGCAACTCTGCACCCGACGCCCCGGGCTCGACTTGTGGAGAAACAACACTTCAGGGAGGACTCCCCAGCGACTCCGAGACTGTGAGTAACCAAAGTTGTCCCCCCTGAACCCCCACAGCGACACCTGCAGAGGGAATCCCGAGGCTCCCCCTGACCGCAACTGCCTGACTCTCAGATCCCGACGCCTGGAAAAGACCCTGCACCCGCAGCCCCCAGGACCTGAAGGATCAGAACTCCAGTGCAGGAGTGTCCCCCAGGAGGCCCTCTCCCTTGCTCAGGTGGTGGCTACCCCAAGGAGCCCCCCACTTGCCTGCCAGCATGGCTGAAGAGACCCCTTGGTCTCCCATTGATTCCTATTACAAACCCGACGTGTGTTTGCACACTGCACCCGGCCGCCCCCGTGCTGCTGAGGGTGTACTTTCTGTGCTAACTTGTGTCCCCCCTGGTGCCCTACAAAACCCCCCTGGTCTGCCCTCCGAAGACGCGGGTACTTACCTGCTGGCAGACTGGAACCGGGGCACCCCCTTCTCCATTGAAGCCTATGTGTTTTGGGCACCACTTTGAACTCTGCACCTGACTGGCCCTGAGCTACTGGTGTGGTAACTTTAGGGTTGCTCTGAACCCCCCACGGTGGGCTACCCTGGACCCAAACTTGAACCCCGTAGGTGGTTTACTTACCTACAAAAACTAACAAATACTTACCTCCCCCAGGAACTGTTGAAAATTGCACTGTCTAGTTTTAAAATAGCTATATGTGTTTTATTTGAAAAGTATATATGCTATTGTGATTATTCAAAGTTCCTAAAGTACTTACCTGCAATACAAATGCTTAACACTACTCCTTTGATAAGCCTACTGCTCGACCACACTACCACAAAATAGAGCATTAGTATTATCTCTTTTTGCCACTATCTTACCTCTAAGGGGAACCCTTGGACTCTGTGCATACTATTCCTTACTTTGAAATAGTGCATACAGAGCCAACTTCCTACAACTAGCATCAGTGTGCATTCATTGTGCTGAGAAGTTTGATACCAAACTTCCCAGTTTTCAGTGTAGCCATTATGGTGCTGTGGAGTTTGTGTAAAACAGACTCCCAGACCATATACTCTTATGGCTACCCTGCACTTACAATGTGTAAGGTTTTGCTTAGACACTGTAGGGGCATAGTGCTCATGCACCTATGCCCTCACCTATGGTATAGTGAACCCTGCCTTAGGGCTGTAAGGCCTGCTAGAGGGGTGACTTATCTATGCCATAGGCAGTGTGAGGTTGGCATGGCACCCTGAGGGGAGTGCCATGTCGACTTAGTCATTTTCTCCCCACCAGCACACACAAGCTGGCAAGCAGTGTGTCTGTGCTGAGTGAGGGGGTCCCCAGGGTGGCATAAGACATGCTGCAGCCCTGAGAGACCTTCCCTGGCATCAGGGCCCTTGGTACCAGGGATACCAGTTACAAGGGACTTACCTGGATGCCAGGGTGTGCCAGTTGTGGAAACAAAGGTACAGTTTTAGGGAAAGAACACTGGTGGTGGGGCCTGGTTAGCAGGCCTCAGCACACTTTCAAATCATAACTTGGCATCAGCAAAGGCAAAAAGTCAGGGGGGTAACCATGCCAAGGAGGCATTTCCTTACATGACCCTAGGGGGAGCCCAAACCATATACTAAAACAATGGAATGCGAACACAGGTCCCTCACCTAGGTAAGTGGAATGTGTAGAGGGGAGCTGGAGGTCCTGGAAACCCCAAAGATAAGTACAACAGTGCCCCCAGCAACCAGGAGGAAAGAAGTAAATTACTGGATTTTACCCAAACCACCCAGAAGGAAGGAAAAGAAAATGCAGCTCCCAGACGAGACTGCGAGAACTTAACAGTGGATTCCTAAAGAGGAAGACCTGTGAAAGAAGGGGGCCAAGTCCAGAAGTCACAGATGAGCCTAGGGAGAGCAGGAGCTACTACCCACCCAGCTGTGGGTGCAGGAGTTGGTCGACGGTAGGACGAAGTCGAGTCAGGAATGCAGCCCTGGAGCAAGTGAAGAGTTCCTGGAGGATGCAGGTGATGTCTCATGCCGGATAGATGATTGCACTCAGTCAGTGGCGTGGAAAAGCCACCAACAAGCCTTGGCAAAGGCAGAAGTCGCAGTGAAGCAAAAGTGGAGCTGCCAGGAACCAGCAAGGTCCAGGAGGACTCAACCCATGAGGGGCAACTAGGGGGACCCTCAGTAAGACAGAGTCCACAGAAGAAGAGGCAGCCCCTACAGGAGACCCACTGGATGAGGAATCAGGAGTCGCAGAGGAGCCCACGCAGCACAACTGGAGAAGGGTCCCATGCCGCAGGAGAAGCACGCAGAGGGCTGTACATCGCAGGAAGGAGTGTTGGGGCCAGGGGCTACACAGAGCCTGAAGAGCCCTTGGAGGAGATGCAAACAAGCCTTGGTAGCTGCAAGAGACATGGTGCATGTGGGTACTGTCCTTCATGGGAAGGCAAGGGCTTACCTCCACCAAAGTTGGACAGCTGGCAGAGAGGACCAAGAGGACTACTCCGGACCACCACCCGTGATGGAGGATCCACGCAGCTCAGGATGAGAGGAGATCCACGCAGCCGGTCATCATTGCAGTTGGTGCCTGTGGATGCAGGGAGTGACTCCTTCACGCCGAGGAAGATTTATTCTTCCTATTCATGCAGACTGAAGACTTGCCGCCCTCAGAGGATGCACTGCCAGGGAAATGTTGCAGAAGATAGAAGGAACCGTGGAAACTGTTGCACGCAGAGGCTTTGTTGTGGATGCAGATTGTGGGTTCCTGGAGGGTCCTGTCGCGATTCTATTGGCTAGAAGTGGAGGTTGCAGAGGAGTCCTGCTGAAATTTTGCAAGCCAAATCTGAGGACCCCCCTCCCCCCCCACCTAGAGAGAGACCCTAATAGCCCTGAAAGGGGGATTGGTCACCTAGCCAGGTGCCCACCTATCAGGAGGGGACTCTGACGTCACCTGCCTGACTGGCCACTCAGATGCACCCAGAGGTACCTGCCAACTTTGGATTCAAGATGGCAGAACCAAGGGACCCTCTGGAGGAGCTCTGGGCACCACCCCTGGGGTGGTGATGGGCAGGGGAATGGTCAGTCCCCTTACCATTGTCCTGTTTCGCGCCAGAGCAGGGACTGGAGGTCCCTGAACCGGTGCAGACTGGTTTATGGACGGAGGGCACAAAATGTGTCCTTCAAAGCATACAAGTGTTTTGGGGTGGCTACCTCTCCCAAGCCATGTAACACCTATTCCGAACAGTGGGGGGGGTAATGGGTGAATAAAACTTTTTGTCCTTCCTGGGCTTGAGCCGTTCAAGCAGCAGTAGGGCAGAAACCTGTCTTAAGGTTGGCAGCAGCCTGGACTGCCCGGAAACCCCCAGAAGGCTGGTAGGAGCAATGCTGGGGTCCTCTAAGGAGCCCCCAGAGTGCATGGAATCATACTTCCAATACTGGAAACAGTATTTGGGAATGATCCTGACATGTTTGATACCAAATATGCCTAGTTTCGGAGTTACCATTATTTAGCTGGACATAGGTAGGTACCTATGTCCAGTACATGCATAAAATGGCGTCCCCGTACTCACGAAGTCCAGGAAAATGGAACTGGAGTTCGTGGGGGAACCTCTGCTAGTGCAGGGGTGCCCTCAGACACAGATACTTGCACCCTGCCGTCTGTGCCTGCCATAGGGATGACTTACAGTGACCTGATGCAGTGACCTGTTGTGAAAGGGTGCATGCACCTTTTTCACACAGGCTGCAATGGCAGGCCTGCAGATACACTTTGCATGGGCTTCCCATGGGTGGCATAATACATGCTGCAGCCCATGTGGATCCCTTGGTACCCCAGTGCTCGGGGTACCATTACCATATACTAGAGACTTACATGGGGGCACCAGTATGCCAAATGTGGGGTGAAAATGGTACAAGTAACTAAATTAAAAGGGATACCGAATAATCACTGGGGTCCTGGTTACCTGGATCCCAGTGAACACAGTCAAACACACTGACAACAGGCAAAACAAGCATTTGCAATGCAATAGGGTCTCTCATTTCTCCGAGTTAGAGCTATTAGCAGTTGCAAACTCCCAACCGGATTTTTCTTGCCATATTAAATGGAAAGACACAGCGCGATTGCGCTGCTAAAGTTTACTTGTAGTGAAACCTATCGGCAGAAGTGCAATTATCTATGTAACCGGTAAACGTGCAATTATCTACGTAACCAGCAAAAGTGCAATTAACTATGTAATAGGGTCGATGTTATGCAAATCGCTCGACTTCTGCCAAGCGAGATCGTGCTGCGGAAAAAATATAAAAAGTAGTCCACAAACCTGATGGGAAACAGCGAGCCTCGCAAGTTTTCAGTTCCTGGTCGCTGCGCTCAAAGAGGGCTAACTACCGGAAAGGGCAAGACGTATGCGTGCCTTCCACTAATGAAAGCAAGCAAATTTTGAAAGGCAAGCCCACGAACCATTGAAAGACACTGACGTGACATGGACGGGGCTCTGAGCCCTTTTCTGACTCCTAAAACGTCTCGCAAGCGCATGTGACGCATGCTCGACCCTAAAAATGGGGGTAACCATGCCAAGAAAGAGGGTACTTTTCTACACCTTTCCTAAAGTTAAGAATTGTTAACTAATGTGTTATGTTGTTTCTGGGCTTATAATCCCACAACACCTCCTGGGATAAATCTGGACTAGCTCTCGACATCACTACTCTGAGAAAGCCATGTGCTCAATTGGAGTAAGGACATGGTCTTTTAGTGGGAGTGTATCAGAATTGTAACCCAACAGTCTAATACTTTAACTTGTAATTGTCTTGGGACCCTAAGAAAAGGTCCTACACTATTGTGTCCATATTGAAGAAATTGTGAGCAGTCCCAGCTAAGGAATAGCCAAGAGATCAGTAAGATCCAAGTTGTGCTGCAGCATTTTAAGATGATTTCAGAGTCTGAGTGTGCTTGCTATACCGATCAGTCTGAGCAGTGATCACTATGCAATTTGAAATGTATGCTTACTTTAAGTTTTCGTTATAAGTGCTTATGACTCGGTTGCTTGTATATGTGGCAGTCAAAATACTTTTCTGCAGATCCCAGTCTTTTCACTGAAGGAGTAATGTGAATTGTTTTTTTCTATTCTTTTTTTTCACTTAGTTGCCCGGGGTTGAGAACTGTCAGGATTACTTGTTCCGCTATGGAAGGCATCCCTTGATGGAACTGCCACTTATGATAAATCCTACTGGCTGTGCGAGATCCGAGCCCAAAATCCTTACGCACTATAAACGGTGAGCGTCATAGAAGACGGTGGGTGGGGGCTGGTATGGAACAATGGAAGCAGGAATAACAGCACAAGATTAGTCTTGTTAATGGGGCTTGTGGGGGCGTAAAGTTGTGCTGCAGTAAATTGTGTTCCCTCCAGAGGCTTTATTTGTGCTTAAGAGTTGTTGCATTTGTACAAGTGTAGGGTTTGCTTTGTTTTTTGTTGTGTCCTGGTGAGTTCTCCCTGATATTCCTAAGTGGAGGAAGGTCTCCTTTTGTGGGATGGTGGAAGTTAAACATTTAAATGTATATAGTTTTAATATGGAAAAAATGAAACCCGAAAACATGACTCTGGAAAAAATTACACTTCAAGTATACTCGAAGGTGTGTTCATTCATACGTACTTGGAAGAGTCAGGCAATTAATTTTCTAATCACTGATGATGGATCCAGTACGCTTCTGCCTTTTTAAAGACTATTCCTGGCTCTTCTATTAGACAAATGTTTTTTTTTCTTGTTTGTCATTCCCGGACGTCTCTTCCTGCAGCACCATTGCTATTGTTTTTTATTGTCTTCTTGCAAAAGGGGCTGACCAGCAGGAGCCAGTCTTCCTCAGCATGAAGAGGCGAGCTTGGAAAATAGTAGGAAAGGACTCCTGCATTATCCACAGCCACTAACAAGGCACAGGTGCTTCCTTCCTTCTCAGCTTTATAGGAGACCGGGTCTGACACCCAATGGAGATTGAAAAATGAAAACCATGGTAGCCCAGCTTTTCGCATTCAATACTGATCTTTATCTCCCCTCAAACCTTGGATGCCATTGCTTCCTGGATATCTTGTATATTACACGTAGTCTGCATGGTAATAGTGTGGGTTTTTGCTACATGATCGTGAGGCATTTGCATAACCACAAAATGAATCTTTATGGGTAGTAGGAGTAATATTCCAAAATCAACATTAGATGGTAGGACAAACTCTAAAACATTTACTTACTGGTGAGTAACATTTTCCATAGTCTATATACGTGTTATTTCTTGAACTTGCAAAGGACATATATTTCACACTACTTGGGTAAAAACTGGATGACTCAGACCTGTGCTTCAGATTAGGAACCAGACTTGTCTGGTCCTACTTAAAAGGTAGAGCAGATAAGTGGTTAAACAACGTAAAGTGAGTCAAACCTCTGCTGTCACCATAGAGGCTGCTGGTTTGTTCATCTGCACTTGATGAGCCTCCATAGAGCAGCCTCCTGTTACAAATAGGATCCTAATAACCAGCTTTCTAACTTGGAATTTCAATCTACAAACCTGGTTTGAGACTCAGTATTGGTTGCCGGATTATTTCATCATTTAACTTGCATCATGAATAATACATCCTAATCCCCACCTCCCACTCAAATATAGCAACCCTAAGTGTCAGTTAATACCCATTTCACCTTCCCATTCTAATCTTTCCTTGGGGTACAAATGTGTTAAAAAAAAGAGTATGGCCTTCATAGTATAGAAGGATCAGAATTATTTGATACATTCTTATGATCTGAGTGTGCGTACTGCAAACCGTACCCAGTAGGTGGGTCCAACATGTTGCCTTGAGAACATTTGGATCAGGAGGGAAGTGCAGCTAATCCCAAAACTGCTGTTCAACCCTCTTGACCACTCTTCAGATGTGGGTCCAGTCCTGAGAGTTTGAGGTATAGTGGCTCTGATCCTGATGCTACTCGACTTGGTGCCCCTAGAGACCTCAGCCTTTGTGCAATTTAGAGGCAGCTCTTGCCTACTGAGACGCCTGCCTCGTGCCTTCTGTGGCCCCCACAGAGCCTGTTTTGGCACCTCTTCCACATTATATGTTGGCAGGCATTATATAGGTGGCACAAGAAAAGATTCTTGCCTTTGATGACAAACTCCTTTTGTAGTGCCTCCCTAGGACCCAGAAGTTTGCCCTGAAGGTGAAACTCCTCAGAAGAGATTCCATGACCTCGGATATGCCGATATGAACAATGAGCGTATGGAGAAGGGCTCTTTGAAGGATGGCAAACTCCTCCCTCCTTATCACTCGAATGATAGCCCTTATTTAGACGTTTAAAACACTAGTGGCAATCCCACCTCTCTAGAAGGGGACTTTCCTTACCCCCACACAGTAAGAGGATGTCTGTTCTTTTCACATCTGTTATGTGGAAAGCAGTCAAAGCTGTAGGAAAGTGGCCCTTTTGGCATGGGCACTCCCAACGTTTTACCTGATATCTGATGTTAACTTGACTGAGTGTGCTCGGATCATGCTAACCAGGCCCTAGCGCCTGTGTTCTTGCCCTTAACTCTCCCATTGCTTCCACAATTGGCTCACCTCTGGAACACAGCTAAGACCCTTGTGAAAGGTATCAGTGGTACCAAGGGCCCTGTGGCCAGAGAGGGGGTCTAAGGTATGCAGCACGTATTATGCCACCCTAAGGTACCCCTCAACAAACACATGCACTCTGCCACTGCAGATTGTGTGTGCTGGTGGGGGAGAAAAAGGTAAAGTCACCATGACATCCCTCCCTTGGCGCCATGCCTACAAAAAACACTGCCTGTGGCATAGCTAAGCAACTCCCCTCCCCCCCTCCCAGCAGGCCTTACAGCCCTAAGGCAGGGAGCACTATACCACAGGGGAGGGCATAGCTACATGAGCAATATGTTCCTACAGTGTCTACATCCATTCTTAGATATTGTGAGTGCAGTGTAGCCATATTGAGTGCATGGGCTGGGGGTTTGTCACTAAGAACGCCACAGCTCCATGGTGGCTGTATCAAACTTCTCAGCTCAATAAGCCCACACTGATGCCAGTGTGGGTTTGTTTGTAAAATGCACTAAGAGAGCATCTTAGCAATGCCCCCTGAAATTCTCCCACCTCTCTAGTGTGTGGTTGACTGGTCTATGCCAGCATGCCACCACCAAACAAGTTTCTGACCCCATGGGGTGAGAGCCTTTGGTTCTCAGGAGTCCGGGACAAAGCCTGCTCTGGGGGAGGTGTTTCATACACCTCCCCCTGCAGGAACAGCAACACTTGGTGGTGAACCCAAAAGGCTCCTTCCTGCCTTTGGTTATGCTGACCCAGGGCTCTCCAGCCAGTGGAGATTCCCACCCTGTGGACTAAACCCCGCTTTTGGCAGCAGGTCCGGTGAGAAAATTAGTAAACATGAGCAGGAGCGTCCACTCCAGCTGACACCACCCCTATGGTACCCAGAGCTGAGGTGAACCCCTCTCAGCAGAATCCTCCATCTTGATTTGGAGGTAAATTAACCAATAGGGTTAGGGATGTGACCCCCTCTCCAAAGGGAGTGGGCACAGGAAGGGTGTTGACACTGGCTACTGCCCTATGACCCCTGTCATGCCCCTAAATCTAGTATTTGGGGCACCCCGAACATTGCTTTTCAGATTCTTGGCAACCTTAAAGAGGAACTGAAGAGCCGCACGAGCAGTGAAGACATTAGATGACAACTTACTTGGCCCCAGCCCCACCGGTCTGTCTGTAGCTTCAAGACTCACGCTACAAAAAGACAACTCATCCTGCAGAACCAGAAACCTCTACAAACCCCCAGAGAACTGCCTGCTTACCCTAAGGACCAAGACCTCGTGAGGACCGCGGCCCTGTCCACAAAAAAATCTCCAAGTCTCCAGAGCCCTCTGGATCCGAGAGTCCTGCCCACTCTGCACCAGACACCCACGGCCCACCGGTCCAGAGAAGGTCCCCAAGTGATTCCGACCTCAAATCCACCCTGGATTGAGCCGTCATGACCTACACGACGACGCCTGCAGCCTAAATCCAGAGGACACCCCCTGCCGCCCCGACAGCAACCGGCTTCACTGAAGATTCCCAATGCCTAAAATTACCCAGAGCCCCCTGGCCTTGGGGAACCCAACCGACGGCCCACTGACGTGCAGTGGGATCTCTACTCTCCTATTCAGCCATTGGTCTGCTTCAGGCGACTCCCTGGAGCCAGCCTACAGCCTCTTGTGAACCCAGAATTCCTCATTGAAAAGCATTGGGCACCCGATGCTGTGTTTGCACCCTTCAGCCAGACGCCCTTGCGCTGCTGAGGGGGTATGTTTGGTGCTGACCTGTGGCCCTCCCATTGCTGATCTAAACCCCCAGGTCTGTGCCCTGCAGTCGCAGGTACTTACCTGCAATCTGTTTTCTCCGAAGCTTCCCCGGTTTAAATTGCTGTTGGTCCACACTTGGTGTCTTCTTGAACCTTGCCCTGTGGACACCTTAACCCCCAAAGGCTGGGACCGTAAGTAGAGTACTTACCTTTGAACTCTGTATGTATCTCTCTCTCTCCCTTCCCCCCCCCCCCCCCCCATCCTCTTTTGGACTTCATTGCCTTCAGTGATATTTGCACTGTCTACTTTTGATATCGAAAATTATTACTTACCTGAAACCTGTATGAACTGTTGTAGGAAGCTGGCCTGGTGTAAGGTGGGTACCTATACCAGGTATCCCATATCGGTGTAGGCAGTGCCTAGAAGCCCGGCTCTCTAGAGGAAGCTGTGGATGAGCAGCCAAGGCTTATCTAGGAGACATGCAAAGCTCATGCAGTATCACTGTAGTCGCGCAGCACTTGCACACATGAAAGAAAACACTTAGTGTTACAAAAATAAATACTTTATTTTAGTGACACAATTATCAAAAAGTACTAGAGTTGAACCCTCCAATAGGATGTAAGTAACACACTAGTAATCAGTAATAGGCATAAAACGTGATAGAAAACAGCGCAAATGCAAGAAGACAATAGTGACCCTAGGGGGAGCCCAAACCATATACTAAAAAAGTGATTGTGAATGCAGGACACCCACCTAGGTAAGTGGAATGTGTAGAGGGGAGCTGGGGAAACTAGGAAACCCCAAAGTGCCACAGTGCCCTCCAGCGACCAGGAAGAAAGGAGTAAGTTACTGGATTTTCCCCCAAACCACCCAAATGGAAGACAAAAAAGAAAATGCAACACCTAGACAAGACTGCAGGAAACCAGTTGTGGATTCCTGAAGAGGAAGACCTGTGGAAGAAGGGTACCAAGTCCAGAATTCACAGAAGAGTCAAGTGGGAACTGGAGCCACTACCCACCCGACTGTGGTTGCAGGAGTTGGTCGACAGTAGGGCGAAGACGGTCAGGAATGTAGCCCCGGAGCAGGTAGAGTTCCTGGAGGTTGCAGTCGACATCCCACGCCGGATACATGATTGTAGACAGTCAGTGGCGTGGAAAAGCCACCAACAAGCCTTGGCAAAGGCAGAAGTTGCGGTGAAGCCGAAGTTGAGCTGCCATGGACCAGCAAGATCTAGGAGGACACAATCCACGGGGGGAACTTTAGGGGGACCCTTAGCAAGGCAGAGAGTCCACAGAAGAAAAGGGAGCCCCCACAGGAGACCCACTATAAGAGGAACCAGGAGTCTCAGAGAAGCCCATGCAGCACAACTGGAGAAGTGTCCTGCGCCGCAGAAGAAGCATGCAGAGGGCTGTGCATCACAGGAAGGAGTGCCAGGGTCTGGGGTTACACAGAGCCTGAAGATCCTTTGAAGGAGATGCTAACAAGCCTTGGTAGCTGCAAGAGACGCAGTGCGCGGGGGGTACTGTCTGAGTGGGAAAGCAAGGGCTTACCGCCACCAAAGTTGGACAGTTGGCAGAGAGGACCAAGAGGACTACTCCGAACCACCACCTCTAAAGCAGGATCCACACAGCTCAGGACAAGAGGAGATTCACGCAGCCGGTCGTCATTGCAGTTGGTGCTTGCTGATGCAAGGGAGCGACTCCTTCACTCCAAAAGAGATTCCTTCTTCCCTTCCCTGCAGACTGAAGACTTGCCACCCTCAGAGGATGCACAGCCGGGGAAATGTTACAGAAGCTGGAAGGAGCCGTGGAAACAATGTTGCAAGCAGAGTCTTCATCGTGGTTACAGATTGTCGGTTCCTGGAGGGTCCAGTCGTGGTTCCAGTGGCTAGAAGTCAAAGTAGAGATTGCAGAGGAGTCCTGCTGGAGTCTTGCAAGCCGAATCTGAGGACCCCCACAAGAGATAGACCCTAAATAGCCCTGAAAGGGGGATTGGTCATCTAGCCAGGTGCCCACCTATCATGAGGGAGCTCCCATGTCACCTGCCTGACCTGGCCACTCAGATGCTCCCAGAGGTCCCTGTCAGCATTGGATTCAAGATCGTAGAACCCAGGGACCTTCTGGAGGAGCTCTGGGCATCACCCCTGGTGTGTTGATAGACAGGAGAGTGGTCACTAGTGTAGACTGGATTGTGCACAAGAGAAGGCACCAAATGTGCCTTTCAAAGCATACCAGAGGCTTGGGGAAGCTATCCCTCCCAAGCCACATAACAACTATTTCCAGAGGGAGAGGGTGTTACCCTTTGTTTTGCCTTCCTGGGCTTGAGCTGTTCAAGCAGCAGGAGGGGCAGAAACATGTCTGAGAGGTGGCAGCAGCT
Source organism: Pleurodeles waltl (assembly GCF_031143425.1). Classification (NCBI taxonomy): domain Eukaryota; kingdom Metazoa; phylum Chordata; class Amphibia; order Caudata; family Salamandridae; genus Pleurodeles; species Pleurodeles waltl. Next base: position 30,671,996 of record NC_090443.1, read on the forward strand.
TGGGCTGCCTGGAAAACCCTAGTAGGCTGGTAGGAGCAATGCTGGGGGTCCTCTAAGGATCCCCCAGAGTGCATGGAATCATCCTTCAATATTGGCAACAGTATTGAGGTATGATTCCGACATGTTTGATACCAAACATGCCTAGGTTCGGATTTACCATTATGTAGCTGGACTTAGGTAGTGACCTATGTCCAGTGCACTCATAAAATAGCATCCCAGCACTCACGAAGTCCAGGAAAATGGAGCTGGAGTTCGTGGGGGAAACTTTGCTAGTACACAAGTACTTGCACCCTGCCCTCTAGGCTAGTAGGGCCTGAAGGGGAGTCCCACGTCGCTGGAGTAGCAAGCAGGAGACTGTCCTTTGCAGGGAAGAGTGCTGGAGGCCAGGGCTTCACGGAGCCTGAAGATCTCTTGGAGGAGGAACAAACAAGCCTTTGTAGTTGCAAGAGTCTTAGTGTACGGGGGTTAGGTCCTGCAAGGGGAGGTAAGGGCTTACTGTCTCCCGAGTTGGACAGCTGTAAGAGAGGACCAAGGGGACCACAACAGACCACCGCCTGTGAGGCAGGATCCACGCAGTTTCAGTGGAAAGGATCCACGCAACCAGTCCTCATTCCAATTGGTGCCTGCAGCGGCAGGGGGAGTAACTTCTTCACTCTAAGGGAGATTCCATCTTCCTTCTTGCTTCTTGTGAAGACTCGTCACCCTCAAGGAATGCACAGCCAGGGAAATGTTGCAGTTGCTGGAAGGAGCAAGAGACAAAATGTTGCAGAGCGGAGTCGTCGCTGGAGTTGCAGATTGTCGGTTCTTTGAGAGTCCAGTTGCAGTCCTGGTTGCCGGAAGATGACATAAACAATGAAAAGGAGTCCTGCTGGAATCTTGCTTGTCACCCCAGAAGACTGATAGGAAGAATGCTGGGGGTCCTCTAAGGAGCTCCAATGGAGCATGGAGAGTCATACAACCAATACTGGCAACAGTACTGGGCTATGATTCCGACATGTTAGATAATAAACATTCTCAGGACTTACGAAGTCCAGGGAAATGGCGCTGGAGTTCGTAGGGACACCTCTGCTTATGCAGGGGTGCCCTCACACACAGTTACCTGCACCCTGCCCTCTATGCTAGCAGGGCCTGCCATAGGGGTGACTTTCAGTGACCTGTTGCAGTGACCTTTAGTGAATGGGTGCATGCACCTTTTCACGCAGCCTACAATAGCAGGCCTGCAAACACATTTTGCATGGGCTCCCATGGATGACACACAACGTGCTGCAGCCCATGGGGAACCCCTGGTGCCCAATGCCCTAGGTGCCTAAGTACCATATACTAGGGACTTATATGGGGGCACCAGTATGTTAATTGTGGGGTGTACTAAATCCTAAGCAACAACATTTGGGGGAGAGTCCTGGTTAGCAGGAGCCCAGTGAACACAGTCAAAGCACACTGGCAGGCAAAAAGTGGGGGTAACATACGAAAAAGAGGGTACTTTCCTACACTGTGCATTAAAATGTGCTACACATTGGCTAAAAAGCAATCCTCAGAGGGTTTGTGCGCTCATTCTACCAGTCCTAGACATCTGTCAAGTAGCAACGTAGGCATGCTTGCACATGTTCACCAAATGCTACTGCCTGGACAGTCCGGTCCGAAGGGACGGGTACTTTGCCTGTTCGGTCCTGCAGGACTTCCTAGTATGATCTTGGTTCACAGACCCAAGTCCGGGGCTGGTATTGCTTGGTTATCTATTCTAAGGTAAGGAATCCACAACTAGAAGTCTTTACCAGATGAACATGTAACTTACCTTCAGTAATGCATTATCTGGTAGAGACCTATTCTGGTTGTAGATTCCTTACCGACCCACTGCTCTGCAAACTGATTTCTAAGGACAGGTACTTCCCTTTTCCTAGTTCTGACACACCAGTGGTCGGTGTTCTTCATGGCTCTGTGCTTCTGGCATGGATAGTTGCGAAAAGAAACTGACCGCATGCTGGGACGGCGCCTATTTAGGACTCGCACCGTGATGTCCGGTGCGCACGATAGAAGTGGAGCTGACCACCTGACTTTAATCAGGGGTATTGCTTGAGAATAATCTCCTTATCTAGACTGACACCTTGGGGAAATTCTATGGTAAGGAATATGCAACTACAATATGTCTCTACTATATAAGGTGTTACCAAACGTAAGTAACTTGTTTGATCTGGTGAGCCATGTTTTGGAAGGTACCAAACAGATACTGGAGTGCAGCCTGGATCCTGCTGACTAGATAAGGCATTGAAGTTGCATTAATGAACATGCCTTTCAGTGGCTTTTCAGGGAGAAAGCGATTCTTTCCTGGAACGCTTCAAGAATAGTCAAGCCATACAGCATTGTCTGGTCCTCCCCAGTGCAACAGTTCCATTAACAATACTGGGCCAGATGTAGGATACGTTTAGCGAGTCGCAAACTGCAAAAATTGCCGTTTGCGACTCGCTAAACGCGTTTCCCAATGCAGAAATGCATATTGCGAGTCGGTACCGACTCGCAATATGCATTTCAGACTCGCAAATAGGAAGGGGTGTTCCCTTCCTATTTGCGAGTCTGAGTGGTATGCAATACCATTTGCGACCGCGTACGCGGTCGCAAATGGTATCGCAGTTACCATCCACTTCAAGTGGATGGTAACCCACTCGCAAATTGGAAGGGGTCCCCATGGGACCCCTTCCACTTTGTGACTGGACCAAAAAATATTTTTTCAGGGCAGGGAGTGGTCCAAGGGACCACTCCCTGCCCTGAAAAAATACCGAAACTAAAGGTTTCGTTTTTTTTTTTAAGTGCAGCTCGTTTTCCTTTAAGGAAAACGGGCTACACTTTAAAAAAAAAAAAAAAACTGCTTTATTGAAAGCAGTCACGAACATGGAGGTCTGCTGACGACAGCAGGCCTCCATGTTTGCGAGTGCCTATACTCGCTATGGGGCCGCAATTTAAGACCCACCTCATGAATATTGATGAGGTGGGTCATTGCGACCCCATAGCGAGTCGCAGTCGGTGTCTGAGACACCGTACTGCATTGCAAATTGCGACTTGCGAGTCGGATGGACTCGCAAATTGCAAGTCGCAATTTGCAATATTGCTACATCTGGCCCACTGTTCTTTCTGGTGCTATTCCAGGGGTCAACATGAACTGAAATGGCAGCCTTTCCAACTGGTCCAGAGCTCTCAGCAACTATAATGTACCTTTTCCACGAGGGTGAACCTAAGGGACACTAAAACCACAAACAGCATATGCCCCAGTCTCATGCCATCTTTTGCTGAATCTACCACCTCAAAACAACTTTGACTCTAGCACCAGCCTCTAGAGTACAGAAGGATCTCCTACTCAATTTGTAGACTATCATGACAGATTGGTGTGTGCTCCAACTTTTAGCCAAGGCAAATGTTCTCCCATTTATATATACTCAAGAGGACATCGAGGAATCTGCTCTCTATATAGTGCACTAAAATTAGGTGCACTGCAGAGAGTCCAGTGGATCCCCAATTTGTATTGTAGAAGTTAAAGTAGATAGAACTAATGCTCTGTTTGTGTTAGTGTGGGCGAGCAGTTAGGCTTATCAGAGGTTAATGCTAAGGATTTGTTGTACTCACAGAGGCAATAAATGAGGCACACACTCCAAGAATAAATCTGAGGATCCTTTGAGGTCAGCAGGCAGGCCGGAGGGGCTGGTTCCAGGTCAGCTGCCTCTTGTTTGCGGGTGCAACTCTTCTTTGTCTGGGTCTTCTTAGGTTGTCGAAACCTGAGTTCTGAAGTTCAGGGTGCCACTTCAGTGCTCAATTTAGGGGCGTTCCAAGGAGTTCCAGGCGGTAGCCAAATGGGCTGACAACCTTTGGGGTGTCTACACCCTTATGACCACTCCCTCTGGGAAGTGGGTATAACCCTAACCTTAGAGGCCTAAACCCTTCTGAATCAGATGGAGAAATTTTTTAAAGCAGTGTCCACTTAAGCTCGTCCACCGTAGGGGTGGGATTGGCATGAAGTTGGGCACTCCTCCTAATTTAACTTTCTGATAGAGACTTCTAGTTGGAGATTCCTTACCTTAGAATTTCCCCCAAGCGTCCGACTGAATTCGGAGATTTTTCTTTGAGCAGTATCCCTGCGTGCCGTCAGATTGTGTTGGTCGAATCCGCAGATGTTGGCGTCGTGGTCGCCATGACGACATCGCGGTCGTATATAGGTGCCACCCCAGCACCCTGATGTCAGTTCTTTTCTTTCCATTCCAGCCTACGTACAGTCCGGAGAACTTTTTGGCGAGTTTTGGATGCGTCAAGGGATATCCCGGAAGACCGATTTTAAACCCTGCGACTCCTGTCACCAATTGATGTCGGTGACGGATCTGCATCTCTTCTCCCTTTGGTGTCTGGAGTGTGACCCGAAGTCATGATCAGAGTGTCAGGCCAGGAACCCGAAGGCTTTGAGAGTGCTCCCTGAATGTGATTGTAGCCCTGCACTCCGTGTCGCTCCTGGTCTCCTTCGAGAGGAAGGTCAGGAGACCGCTTGTGGAGTCAGTACCACACCTCTTCGTTGAAGTCATCAGGGTGATCGGGTCACAGGATGAAAGCTGAACATTTTTCAACTTCACCCTGTCGCTCAGAAGATGCGACACAGGAAGAGCTTTGGTGCTCTTGGCCTGTGCCTTTGGAGCCTGCGCCTAGGTCAACTCTGTGCCACCACGATTTCCCGGGTGCTGGTACCACCCCTGCCTAGCTAAAAGTTCTATGAGGCCATGTGCCTCATCTTTGAGCAGACTAACCGGTCTTCGGGCCCAGGAGAGTCAGGGAGGGTCCCTTTAGGGTCCACGTTTGCGGCTTGATCCCCGGATTTTGAGGGGTTGGGGGTGGCGGCTGAGGGTGGTCCTGGGGGGGAGGAGAGGCACCTCCTGGATCTGTTCTTGAATATGTCCCATCGCCTGTCGTGCTAACGTGATTTTCCCCAGTGTTCCAGTGTTCGGACGGATGTTGACGCTCCCGACGACGGTTGGGCCTGCAATCAATGTCAATCCTATACTTATCCCCGACGAGCCAGAACAGCGCCGGCAACCCAGATTCCATTTTCCATGGGCTCTACTGGACCCAAGACATATCCAGACCCTTCTTTTTATAGGTATGGATACCGGGATAGTGTAGAGGACAGGACTCTTTAGAATACCAGCGTGACCCTGACATTGAGTGGGTTCAGGATTTGGGCTTCACTAGTTGTCTAGATACCTCTCCTGGTGCTGGCACGCTTTCTCCCCCTACCGTGGCTATGGAAGAGGGAGCTTCATTATCCATGGTGGTAAGAAGGGTTGCTGAGGTTTTGGACCTCGAGCTTTCTTTTGTGGAGGTCAGGACTAACCTCCTTACTGAGGTGCTTCAGTCTGGGGCTTCCAGTTCAGAACCCCTCCTTCCCTTTAATGAAGCCCTTACAGACGTCCTACTGAGTACCTGGTCCAAACCTAGCACATGGGCTCCTGTGAATAGGATGGTTGCCAGCTGCCATCGACCTGCGCCAACTGACCCAAAAATTCCTGCTCCAACATCCTCTGTCTGAGAGCCTTGTGATCTAGGCTTCTTCATCATCTGGCACATTCCCTTCTGCTCTCCCGGATAGAGAATCAAAAAGTCTGGATAACTTTGGTAAGAACGTTTTTTCTTTCTCCAGTCTAGCGCTGCGGTCCATGAACACCGCATGCCTTTTGGGCAGATACTCCTACTCTCTCTGGGATACAGTTGCACAAGTGCTGCCTCAAGTACCGGAAGAGGTCTGGGCGGGTCTCTCCCAAGCTGTTACAGACGGGAGAGATGCAGCAAACATAATGATTAATTGTGAACTGGATGCAACAGACTCACTAGGTAGATCGGGTTGCATCGGCAGTGGCCTTGAGGCGCCACGCCTGGTTGAGGAAGTCTGGGTTTTTTTAGGGGATGTGCAGCAGTCTTTGATGGACATGCCCTTTGATGGCACCCACTTCTTCGGAGACAAAGCGGACTTGGCTCTCAAGCGCTTTAAGGACTCCCAGACTACAGCTCGGTCTCTTGGCCTCGTAGTGGTTCCATGCCCCCCCACAGTCTGCTTTTCGCCCCTTTTGAGGCTACGGAAGCCAGTTTTATTTCCAGCCTACCTGTACATACTTAGCCTCTGCGTGGTCACGGGATCCTACATGCTTGTGGATCAGGGAGCCAGCGGTCACCCAGTCCACCTCCTCCACTGCCTTTCAAGCCTTCCTAGTCCGTTGGATCATTTTGGGCCAGTTGGCAGCTGGATTCGCCATCACCTGCCCCACTGGGGATTCATCACCATGGACAGGTGGGTTTTGCAAATTGTCCGAAGGGGATACTCCCTCCCCTTCTAGACTTCCCCTCTGACCATGCCACCATTATACAATCATCAGTCTGAGAATCATTTGCCACCGCTCCACGAGAAAGTCACATCTCTCTTGGCCAAGGGTGCCATAGAGAAGGGCCCCTGCGCCAGAAGTAGCGAATTTGGTTGTTATTTCCGCTTCTTTCTGGTGCCCAAAAAGAACAAAGGCCTTTGCTATATCCTCTATCTCTGGTCCCTCAATCTCTTCCTCAAGAAAGTAAAGTTAAAAATGCTAACTCTAGCTCAGGTTCGGTCTACCCTGGAGACTCAATGGTAGCGTTGGACTTGCAGCACACCTATTTCCTTATTCCCGTCCTGCCGGCCCACAGACATTACTTGCAATTCGTGGTAGGTCACAAGCACTTTCAGTTCACTGAGCTCCCATTCGGTCTTACCAATGACCCTTAGGTGTTCACGAAAGTGATGGTAGTGGTTGCAGCTCATTTGCACAGGTTAGAGGTTTCAGTCTTCCCCTACCTTGACAACTGGCTGTTGAAGGCGGACTTGCCCCCGGCTGTCGTCTCCCACCTCCAGACTATGGCGAATCTCCTGCATTTGCTGGGGTTCACTCTAAACGTGCCAGAGTCACACTTGACTCCCTCTCAGACGCTCCTTTTCATCAGAGCTGTTCTGGACGCAGTGCAGTTTCGGGTTTCTCCTCCCGAAAAGCGAGTCCAGGATATTCGGGCTATGATCCTGATGTTTCAGCCTCTATCCTGGATTTCAATGAGAATAAATGAGGCTGCTGGGCCTCATGGCCTCCTGCATCCTGCTGGTGAAAGATGCCATATTCAGGCTCTAAAGTTCCAGTGGGCGCAGCATCAAGGTAATCTCTCCAACACGGTCTAAATCTCGGAGTGGACTGCTCTAGATCTGCAGTGGTGGCTATCAAATCCAGATTAGGTCAACGGCAGATCTCTCTCGCCCTTCCTTAAACAGATCTCAAAGTAGTGACAGATGCATCACTCCTGGGATAGGGCGGCCACATGGGAGAGGCGGAGATCAGAGGACTCTGGTCTTGGTTGGAGTCTGGGCTCCACATCAACCTTTTGAAGCTCTGGGCGGTCTGACTTGCATTGCAAGCATTCCTTCCCTCTCTCAAAGGGAAAGTGGTGTGGGTGTTCACCGACGACACTACTGCCATGTGACACTGCAACAAGCAGGGTGGAGTGGGGTTGTGGTCCCTCTGTCAAGAGGCTCTTCGCCTCTGGACATGGCTGGAACGCCAGGGCATTTCTCTGGTGGTTCAACATCTGGCGGCTCCCTGAACGCCAGAGCAGACTAACTCAGCTGTCAATGCATAGTCAATCACAAATGGGGTCTCTAAACGAAGGTGGTGCAAGGTCTCTGACAGGAGTGGGGAGAACCTTGGTTAGATCTGCTTGCCTTAGCAGAGAACACACAATTTTGGCTGTTTTGCATGTTGGAGTTTCCAAGATTGCACGTGCTCGACGACGCTGTTTGTCACTAGTGGATCTCAGGCCTCTTTTACAACTTCCCACCAATACCACTTCTGCACAGAGTTCTGAAGAAGATCAGGCCCAACTGGGCCCAAGTAATCCTGGTGGCTCTGGACTGGGCACGAAGAGTCTGGTATCCCGAGCTGTTGAGCATGGCCATCAATCTCTCGATCAGGTTGCCCCTGCAGGAGGATCTTTTGTCACAGTAGCAGGGGGACAGTCCTTCACCCAACTTGTCCAGTCTCCACCTCCTTGCGTGAAGTTTGAGTGGCGGCAGTTGACAGCTTTCAACCTTATGCCTGAAGTCTGTGATGTTATCTTGGTAGCCAGACGTCCCTCCACCAAAACGGTATTCACCTGTCGTTGGAACAAATTTGTGGCATGGGGTATCAACAAGTCTGTTCCCCTTTCTGCACCTCTCTCTGGGGTTCTCCTCTTCATTCTTTCTCTTGCCCAGCAGGGCTCGGCTCTGGGCACCCTCAAGGGTTATTTGTCTGCCATCTCTGCCTTTTTAGAGCTGCCAGACCAACTGTCTCTGTTCAAATCTTTCATTGTTGGGAGATTTCTTAAACGACTCACCCATATGTTCCCTCCTATCCCTTTCATAATGCCTCAGTGGAATTTGAACCTGGTCCTCGCATATCTCCTGTGTGCTCCTTTCGAGCCGCTCCACAACTGACCCCTGCGGCTCTTGAACTTAAAACTGCCTTCTCAATTGCCATCACCTCTGCTTGCAGAGTGAGCGAGCTCCAAGCTGTCTCTCTTCAAAGCCACCATTTCTGGCTATCCATCCACACAAGATGGTGCTTCGTACCAGGGCTTTCTTCCTTCCCAAAGTGGTGACACCTTTTCAAGAATTTCCATCCAAGAAACAGACTCGGATGAATCCGAAGGTGAACGACCCTCAACGGTGCAACAAACTGTGAGTAAACCTGCCCAGTCCAAAACCCAGGGTCACACCAAAAAATTCAAGGCCACGGGGACGCCACCGCCAGCAGGCCATGGCTCAACCCACAGAAGGGAAGGTGACCAGATTACATCGGCACCTAAAAAGGCCAAAGAGTTGTCGAAGATTTCCGACTCCGGTCGAGATTCCGGCACCGACATTTTTTGGCATTGAGTTGTTGAATCAAGCAAGCCCCGAAAGAGCTCCTTGGAACCGAAAAAGACAATTAGATTAGGAATTTCGGTACCGAAAAAAACGGCTTCGGAGCCGAAACGATCATCATACACTGAGGAGCAAGGGCTGTCATTGCAACTCAAAAAAAAAAAGGCATAGATTTGAGCAAGATCTGGATGTAGAAGAACCTGAACAAACCCAACAAAGGTTACAAATCCAGAAGGATACAGGGAAGATACAGACCCTCCCTCCACTCAAATCTAAAAGAAAACTAGCCTTTCAAGAATCAGAAATGCAACCAAAAGCCAAAGTGGTTAGAGACAAGTTACCACCACCACAGGTATCACCACAACCATCCCCACTGCAATCACCACACTTGTCACCAGTGGGTACACCGATAACCCAGTCACCCACACATACTGGGATGACCCAAGATGATGCTGATGCATGGGATCTATACGATCCACCTATATCGGACAACAGCCCAGAGTGTTATCCACCCAAGCCTTCACCACCAGAGGACAGTACAGCATATACGCAAGTACTAGCCAGGGCAGCTACGTTCCACAACGTAACAATGCACTCTGAACCAGTGGAGGATGACTTCCTTTTCAACACTCTGGCATCCACCCACGCATCCTATCAAAGCCTGCCAATGCTACCAGGCATGCTCAAGCACGCACAACAGGTCTTTCAAGAGCCTGTAAAGAGAAGAGATATCACGCAGAGGGTCGAAAAGAAATATAAACCACCCCCGACAGACCTAGTGTTTATAACGCAACAGCTCACCCCGGACTCAGTGGTTGTGGGGGCTGCAAGAAAAAGGGCGAACTCACAATCATCAGGGGATGCCCCACCACCTGACAGAGTCGAAAGTTTGACGCAGCAGGCAAGAGAGTGGCATCACAAGCAGCCAATCAATGGCAAATTGCAAATTCGCAAGCCCTACTTGCACGCTACGACAGGGCACACTGGGACGAGATGCAAGACATTATGCAGCACTTGCCCAAGGAGCACCAAAAACGTGCCCAGCAAGTAGTTGAAGAGGGACAGGCCATATCAAACAATCAGATAAGGTCTGCATTAGACTCTGCAGATACAGCAGCACGAACTGTCAACACGGCTGTAACCATTCGAAGGCATGCATGGCTGCGAAGTTCTGGATTCAAACCAGAAATACAACAAGCGGTACTAAATATGCCGTTTAACCAACATCAGTTGTTTGGGCCGGAAATCGATACAGCGATTGAGAAGATGAAAAAAGACAGACACTGCTAAAGCCATGGGCGCGCTCTACTCCCCACAATTCAGAGGCACGTTTAGGAAACCACAATTTAGAGGGAGGTTTCCGCAACAGACATCTGAACCATCCACCTCCCAAACAAAACCCACCTACCAGTCACAATACCAAAAGGGGGGGGGGGGTTGTGGTTCCTATAGAGGACAATTCCCAAGAGGAAGAGGGAAATTCCAGCCCGCCAAACCAAGCCCTAGCAAACAGTGACTTCAATGTCACACTACCCCAACACTTGTCACCAGTGGAGGGGAGGCTAACCAAATACTACCACAATTGGACACATTACCACACACACGTGGGTCCTATCAATTATCCAACATGGTTATTGCATAGAATTCACAACATCCTCTCCAGATTTTCCACCAAAACCGCACAGATTGTCTCCACAACACTTGGACCTATTGCATATAGAGGTCCAAGCACTGCTACAGAAACAAGCCATAGAGCTAGTACCCTATCACCAAAAGGGAACAGGCGTTTACTCCCTGTATTTCCTTATTCCAAAAAAGGACAAAACATTAAGGCCTATCTTAGATCTCAGAACACTGAATCTCTTCATCAAATCAGATCATTTCCACATAGTAACACTTCAGGACGTAGTTCCCTTACTAAAAAAAAGGGGAATACATGACAACACTGGATCTCAAGGATGCATATTTCCATATACCCATACATCCATCTCACAGGAAATACCTAAGGTTTGTAATACAAGGCAAACATTATCAATTCAAAGTGCTACCGTTCGGAATAACAGCCCCCAGAGTATTTACAAAATGCCTAGCCGTAGTAGCAGCTCATATAAGGAGACAGCACATGCACGTATTCCCATATTTGGACGATTGGCTAATAAAAGCCAACACTCAGCAACAATGTCAATTTCAAACACAATACGTCATAGATACTCTACACAAACTAGGGTTTTCTATAAATTACCAAAAATCACATCTACAACCATCCCAAATACAACAATACTTGGGAGCAACACTCAACACATAAAAAGCAATTGCCACTCCAAGTCCACAAAGAGTTCAGTTGTTCCAAAATGTAAGATCAAGCATACAACCAAACCAACACTACACGGTAAGGTTCGTAATGAAACTACTAGGCATGATGTCCTCACGCATAGCTATTGTCCCAAACGCAAGACTACACATTCGGCCCTTACAGCAGTGCCTAGCAAAACAATGGACGCAGGCACAGGGTCAACTCCAAGATGTAGTGTTGATAGACCGCCAAACACACTCTTCGCTTCAATGGTGGAACCCTGTAAATTTAAACAAAGGGCGGCCTTTTCAAGACCCAGTGCCTCACGCCATTATCACAACAGACACTTCCATGGTTGGGTGGGGAGCACACCTCAACAATCACAGCATACAAGGTCAATGGGACAATCAACAAAAACTACTTCACATAAATCACTTGAAACTGCTAGCGGTATTTCTAGCATTAAAAGCAGATCAACCACTGCTAGCCCACAAACACATTCTTGTCAAGACAGACAATATGACAATGTATTATCTAAACAAACAAGGGGGGGACACACTAGTCACAGCTGTGTCTCTTAGCACAAAAATGTTGGCGTTTGGCAATTCACAACAACATTCGCCTGATAGCACAATATATACCAGGCATTCAAAATCAATTAGCCGACGTTCTCAGTCGAGATCAACAGCAAACTCACGAATGGGAAATACATCCCCAGATTCTACAGGACCACTTCTACCGCTGGGGGACATCAAACCTAGATCTATTTGCCACAAAAGAAAACGCAAAATGCCAAAACTTTGCGTCCAGGTACCCACACCCTCAGTCCAAGGGCAATGCTCTAGGGATCAGCTAGTCAGGGATATTTGCATACGTTTTTCCCCGTCTCCCACTCATTCCTTATCTGGTCAACAAACTGAGTCAAAACAAACTCAAACTAATACTTATAGCACCAACGTGGGCTCCCCAACCATGGTACACCACACTGTTGGACTTATCAGTAGTACCCCACATCAGACTACCAAACAGACCGGATCTGTTGACCCAACACAAACAACAGATCAGACACCCGAATCAAGCATTGCTCAACCTAGCAATCTGACTCCTGAAGTCTTAGAATTCAGATATTTAAACCTTTCAAAAGAGTGTATAGAGGTCATTAAACAAGCAAGAAAACCCACAAGAAGACATTGTTACGAGAACAAATGGAAAAGATTTGTTTGCTACTGCCAGGCTAATCAAATTATGCCACTAGAAGCCTCCATACAAAACATTGTAAGTTATTTACTACACTTACAAAAGTCAAATCTAGCTTTTTCTTCCATTAAAATCCATCTCACTGCAATACCTTCTTATCTGCAGATTAAACATACAAAATCGCTTTTTAGAATCCCAGTTATTAAAGCCTTTATGGAAGGACTAAAAAGAATCATACCCCCAAGGACACCAACTGTACCTTCGTAGAATATTAATATTGTATTAACACGAATCATGGGCCCACCATTTGAACCCAGGCATTCTTGTCAAATTCAATTTCTAACTTGGAAAGTAGCCTTTCTAATAGCCATCACATCACTTCGAAGAGTTAGTGAGATACAGGCGTTTACTATTCAAGAACCCTTTATACAAATACATAAACATAAAGTGGTTCTCCGTACAAATCCAAACATTTTACCAAAAGTCATATCACCATTCCATCTAAACCAAACTGTGGAACTCCCAGGCTTCTTTCCACAACCAGACTCAGTAGCTGAAAGGGTATTGCATACATTAGACATTAAAAGAGCGCTAATGTATTACATTGACAGAACAAAAAAAATTCGTAAAACTAAACAATTGTTCGTAGCTTTCCAAAAACCTCATGCAGGTAACCCTATATCCAAACAAGGCATTGCCAGATGGATAGTTAAATGCATTCAAACCTGTTTCCTTAAAGCTAAAAGAGAATTACCTATTACACCAAGGGCACACTCCACTAGAAAGGAAGGAGCCACAATGGCTTTTCTTGGTAATCTACCAATGACAGAAATTTGTAAGGCAGCCACCTGGTCTACGCCCCATACATTCACTAAGCATTACTGTGTAGATGTGTTAGCAACACAACAAGCCACAGTAGGACAGGCTGTATTAAGAACATTATTTCAGACAACTTCAACTCCTACAGGCTGACCACCGCTTTTGGGGAGATTAGTGCTTTGTAGTCTATGCACAGCCATCGAACAGAAAATGTCACTTACCCAGTGTACATCTGTTCGTGGCATGATACGCTGCAGATTCACATGCGACCTCCCCGGAAGCCTGTGGCCGTTTTAGTTGCATGAAAATTGTAAATATGTAAATAAATATTCTTTTACTACACACTATGTACATACATTTCTACTACATTGCATGGGCACCACTAGTATCCTTACTTTACCACCTCCTACCTCACCCTTTGAGGGGAAAACAATCTAAGATGGAGTCGACGCCCATACGTAATGGAGCTGAAGGGGAGGAGTCACTCGGTCCCGTGACTCGAAAAGACTTCTTAGAAGAAAAACAACTTGTAACACTCCGAGCCCAACACTAGATGGCAGGAACAGTGCACAGCATGTGAATCTGCAGCTTATCATGCCACAAACAGATGTACACTGGGTAAGTGACATTTTCCATGTTTTATTGTATGGAGTTCACACATATTGTGCTTGTGATGGTGTTCCCCCATTCGCCTCGAAGGCACAGTTAAAAAAAAAAAAAAAAAAAGTGAGTGAGTGAAACACGTCAGCATGCCAGCAAGGACTTGTTATGGCTCCGATGACGTCCGAAGTCGTATGCGGAGCCATTTCATTATGACGTCCTCGTCGACGTGGAGAGATAGAAAAGATTTCCGTTGGATGCTGGCACATTGGAAATATTCAAAAGGTGAGGAATCCACAGGTAGATACTGTATCCACCAGAAAAAGTGTTACTGAAGGTAAGTAACTTATTCTTTTGGCCACAGTCCAGTATCGAAGGGTGTGGTCAGGGTCATAATGATCACAAACAGTTGCTGTTATTGACTTAGAAAATGGCTCCCTCCTTATGTCAATTAAAGCTAGATGGGTTGTGAAAGTTTGTAGTTCTAAAAATTTGGTTGTGGCTCTAAAATTTTGGGAAGCCCTGGTTTAGTGCTACAAGTCCTTCAGTCAAAAGGATGATACAGAAGGTATGCTCCAGAGAAGAGAGAAAGTTAAGAAGGCGGAAGGCAAGCCATTAAAGAAGTCAGCCAATGGCAAGGAATTTGGTTGATCCTTTGGAACTATTGTTATTGTACATAGTTTGTCAACCACAGCCAGCTGATGCTGTGTATAGGCAAGACCTAAAAAAGGACCATACATGCACAAATTGTATGTAAACTGTGCAAAACTTATTACACTGCTTTAACAGACCATTGTTTCAAAACTAGAAGAAAATGACCCAAGGTTCCAGCACCCCCTTTTCAGCAGAACGCAAAAATTATTTAGAGCGTTCTGTGACTTCCACTTATTCATCAGCTCTGGTAATCTTGTCTGCCTTAAATTGGCGTAATCCATTTCTTTTGCTGGAAGTCTTCTGTTGATATTGTATTTTCTTATTTTCCCCACTTATTGAAGGTGGTGATTCGAAAGGTTAACAGAGTTGCTTTCTCAGCTAGATTTTTTATTCTGATTTTTATTTTAAGAACCTATTTTTTCAGATGAGGATAAGTGTATTTCTATAAAGGTGTACTGGGATCTTTCACAAAGGCAGATAGTTGTTTGTGGAGTTGACAGCAGTATGTTGTGATGTAGATATAAATTTCCTTTTTTCTCATCTGTTAATGTACTTTGTTCTGCCTATCCTTGGACGATGCCTACATTGTTCTGCCCTCCTCAGCTGTATTGTACTTGTCCCTGCTTTCCTCAGATGTTGCATAGCAATCTCTGCTCTAGTCTATACTCTAATCTCTCCGGCTGCTGCGTTCCATTCTCAGAATTTCTGTTGCTTTTGATTGGAGTTGCACTACACCTACTAGCCCAATGATCCCCACTGTGTACTCAATTCCTACCTTTGCTTAACACACCACTCTTCTCTTACTGTTGCTATTTCAGTTTTTTTAAATGGTTGCCTCTGCTTCTGCAGGCCTCACACTCTAAACAGTACCAGCATGTCCAAAGCATACCAGAGTACCTTCACTGGTGAGACCAACACTCCTTACAGCAAGCAGTTTGTGCACTCCAAGTCCTCACAGTATCGACGACTGAAGACTGAATGGAAGAACAACGTATACCTAGCTCGTTCGCGGATCCAGGGGCTGGGTCTGTACGCCTCCAAGGACATAGAAAAGCACACCATGGTCATTGAGTACATCGGCACCATCATCCGCAATGAAGTAGCAAATCGCAGAGAGAAGATTTATGAGGAACAGGTGAGTGTGCGCTCCTTAAGGGAGTAGAGGGTGTCATTGATCTTCCAGAAGATAGTTGGTACTCTGTGGAGATGTGATTTGCAGGGTCACTAAGGTGGAAAAGACGCAGCAAAATAGACTTGTGTTGTAAATTTGGGAGCACGTTAAGTATCACCACCACCACCACCCCCAACTCTCTCCACCAACCCACAAGAGCAATCCTTAAAGGACTTCGAATGTTCGGAACATGTCGGTGAAGATTACATAGAGGTGCCAGCAGTTGTTGAGAGAAACTAGACAGAGACTTTAGGGCAATTATGGTATGTTAGGAAACTTGTGCAGGTATCTGAGGACTCGAATAATTTTAGGTACTAGTGGGTGGCTTACATGAAGATATGCCACAAGATAAGCCTTGGCAAGGATGTGTTCCTGTGCAAGGTAGACTTGAGAATTGTAAAAAAAAAAAAAAGTAAAATAAAATGGCAAATGTCATGTTTAGTGTGATCTCCTGCCAGTCATTCAGGGTGATGGAAATCTTAGGATGTGTAAATATCCAAATTGTTTCCATACAGCCCATGGGTGATATTTGTGACTAAGATGTATGAGCCCTAAATAAGTTTTTTCCTTTGCAACTGCTTTCCAAATAATCAAAATGCACTGAACCTAGTTTATCGCCTGTGAAAATCCATAGAATTGGATATGAAAGGTTTTATACTTGTTTTTTTTTTTTTTTGTCCTGAGTTCGATATCTGTCATCAGAATGATCTACACGAATATGAAATAGTTGATTATGAAGATTACATTTCATAGGAAACCCCACAAGTATTTGGTATTGCTGGACTTTCAGGGCACCATTTCTTTGGCTGGCGTACCAGGACTTAGATTTTACTTTCGAGAATTGCAACAAAAAAATTGGGCAAATTTGTGGATTTTTTTTTTTAAAATCTAATTTTCATTATATCATCAGACCGCAGTGAGAGTGTGGGGTTTGCATCAATAATGGTATTGAATGTGCTGGAAACAGGTTGAATGAGTGCAAAGGGAGGCCAAAGAGGTACAAGTGCTTGATATTTGTGGCAAGGAGGTACAGGCCTGCTCAAGTGAACTCTTCAGTCCACCCAATCCCCTAAGATCTTGGTAGTCCTGACTCCTTGCAGTCCAAAACAAGTTTCTGGCAGGTTTCCAACTCTCTTGGCGGATTTGGAATCTAAAACTCAAAGCCAGGGGATGAGAACCAGAAGGCACACTCTTCCACATCGTTTAGAGTTCCCGATCATACAACTGTATTGGGGGAAGTGGTTCTGAGAATGTCTCGAGTAGTAGCCATAGAGGTTCCCATAGAGTTTTGATGCAAAATGGCTCCTTTTGACTATAACAGGGGAGGTGACCTGGCTAAAATCTTAGAAGATCTACCTGGTGGTTTCAGCGGGGGTATCTAAACATATTGTGCAACCCCCCCACCCCCATAGATAGAAGACTGGGAGTCCAAAGCAGGGGCTGCCTGAAAAGTGTGGGGTGGGGGGAGGGCGGAAGGGGAGTAAAGCCGGGGTAAGAAGGCTCAGCACTGTCCCTCGGTTGTCTGCTACTCTGTGACCTACAAAATGTCATTGGCCATAAAGACGCCGTTTCAAGCTTATAACCATATTTTACTTTTGTTATTTGCTGCTTTAACTGAAATGTATACTGAATGTTCGCATCCATATCATTCCTGCTCTTACTATAGGCTGAGTGATGTTTTAATAAAAAGTAAAAAGAATAATAATAAAACTCAAATCCAGGTATTTAGCTGAAAAGCTTTTGAATGACAGATGGTGAGATGCTTGCACACTTTGTGGGACATGCTCCAAATAGCTAGCTATGGTCCATATAGCTCTTTCTCGTTCATCAGTTCATCTCAAGGAGCAGTTTTCCAAGGTGTTGTAGGGCTGTCTGAAGGATCTAAGTGCATTAAGGCCAGTCCGGGCACTGCCAGCTATGTAGCAAGGGTTATGGGTTCTTAAGTGGCCCTTTGAGAACACACCAGGATTTTCTAACGATGTCCAGGCAAACCTTATGGATTTCTAAATTGTTTGTGGACAAGGCACACTCTGCTTTAGGAAGGTTAAAGGCAAGCAGGTTTAGAGATTGTTTTTTGCAGCCCTCTCAAAAAGACTTCTGCCAAAACCAGATTGTTTTGTGGCTTCTCACGTGGATTTCATTTTTTGCCTGCATCATATACAACCCCAGGAGCAACCTCAACTCTTTTCAAACAAAGCAGAGGCTGGGGAAAGAGCAAAGGTCATGGCATCAAACAGGCAGTCTCCTCTTGCTCTGCATCGCAATGGAAGCAGCTCTTGTTAATCCTTGTTGGAGCATGTAGGGTCTATAGGGGGACAGGTGTATTACTTTCTGCAGGACTGGACTGACATGACAGATTGTATAAAGGAGGCATTGCCCACTCTTCCAGGAGGCCCCTCCCCACATCCCTCCCTTGCAGCCCTTAAGACAATCTACACTTCTCCAGTATTGGATCTTTCATAGATTCACATGCTTGAATCATCCCCGTCGTCGAGGTGGGAGCCTCACGGTAAACTTAAATATATAAAAAGCAGTAAGTCAGTAAAAGTAAAACCAGTAGGCCCTAGTAGGCCTCATAGGGTATTTTACAGTCTATCCACTTTGTTTTG
Source organism: Pleurodeles waltl (assembly GCF_031143425.1). Classification (NCBI taxonomy): domain Eukaryota; kingdom Metazoa; phylum Chordata; class Amphibia; order Caudata; family Salamandridae; genus Pleurodeles; species Pleurodeles waltl. Next base: position 30,690,274 of record NC_090443.1, read on the forward strand.
TGAAAAGACCCAAACTTGAGTATCAACCAATCAGGATTCCACCCCTCCCAAACACTCCCAACAGAGGCTGAATTCCCTCAGATTTTCTACCGCACGTCGTGTGAAGTGAGTCTCCCTGAGCTCTGCTCAGTTTTTTTCCTATTTTCTGACTGAAGATTGTTTTTTCTCTCAGGAAACTAGTTACAACTTTACTATGTCTGAAAAGGCAAAGAAGGGTCTGTTCAGAGACTGTGACAACTGTGGGAAGAAGAGACTACATATTGATGACCCCCACAAGAAGTGTATTTACTGCCTTCATCCAGACCATAAGGTGAGAGACTGCAAAATCTGTCGCACCTTTAGTCAAAAAACCCTCAAAGACCGAGAGGGTAGACTTCTCTTATGGCTGCAAAAACAGAAAGCCTTAGAGCATCCTTCATCAGACAGCGAAGAGTCACCACAAACTTCTCGCCCTCAGAAAAGAACAGGTGAGAGAGATAGAGGTGCGGATGAACCACCAAGAAAAATGCACAAAAAGACAAAACAAGTCTTAACTGAAGAGGCAGTTAAACATGGACCAAAAAAGGTTCATTCAGAACCTACTACGCCGTTACACCGGAAAAGCACCTCAAAGAAACCATCCCTGTCTCTGTCACCACAAAAAGAGCCAGAAAAACTCCTTTCGGTGAAAAACCAACCGTCGACGACCGCCCCGTCGACGACAGTGTCGACGGTAACAGCGACCACGGTATCGTCGACGTTCACAACACCATCCTCACCGATGATTATGACGTCGTCGCCGTTGTCATCGACGATTATTACTGCAAAAATCTTCAAAAGAGCTTCGTCGGCAACCACAGCGTCGACAGCGGAGGCCTCCTGGGTTCACAAATCATCCAGGGCACTCCCATCTACGCAAGATACGTCGGCGAAGCGACCGTCGTCGGTAAAATACCAGTCGACGAAGGGACCGTCGACTAAGGACCCATTGACAAAGACGCAGTCATGGACGGAAGCGTCGACGAGAGACCCGTTGACGACAGTACCATCGACGAGGGAACCGTCGACGAGGGAACCGTCGACGAGGGAACCGTCGACGAGGGAACCGTCGACGAGGGAACCGACGATCACCACAGCATTAACAGTTTACAAACCTTTGGACATTTCACCAGATCATTCCTCATACCATCATGAGGACTCCACCAGATTCTTACCCCTTTCCCTTATTAATATAGGGGACAAGCCATCTGACATTTTGCCGATGCATACATCACCAAGTAAAGTGCTGCCATACCCACCGCAACATCTTTTAGACGATGATGATGATGAGGATCAAGGAATGTTTGGGGCAGCTAGTAGCCCGTCCCAACTAAATGTCAAATGTCAAGAGTTTGATGAAGAAGAGGATCAACATTACCAGCATAGTTATGCTTCAACATCTTATCCACAGGCAAACCAACCATCGCCACTAGCTATGCCTAGCACATTAGTGACAGATTTACAACATATGTTGAAGGACTACTATAAAAGGTTCCCACCGTCAACTCAGTCCACGCCACCTAGACCTCAAAGTTACCAGCAAGCTCAAACTACTAATATTTCCGAAAAGCCACAGGCTAGTAGACCTGTAACTAGCCAAGCTCCGGAAGCTTACCTCTCGTCGGACGACGAAAGGGAAGAGGGCGAGCTAGCAGATTCAGCGGCTAGTGAATGGGACGATTATCTCGTTCCCACACCATCTCCACCTCCAGCAGCTCCAGTGGATTCTCCTCCAGAAGACATAGGAGGTTTCCATAATATCATAGAGAGAGCGGCGAAACGTTTTGGCCTGGCAATTGTTTCCCATGAAACTGAGTGTTTTTTGTATGACTTTAAAGAGCCATCAAAGAGATCTGTAAGAGCCATACCGATTGTGGATTTCTTATGGCAGGAGGGTTTGAAGGCAATGAAAAACCCGGCAACAGTGCCTTCACAAATGCCAAGGCTAGAGAAAAAATACAAGGCCCCAGATGATTCTCCGGCCTGTTTAGTCTCACAGCCGAAACCTGACTCGGTTATATCACAGGTGGCTCAACGACGATCCAAAAACCCCTCTACGCCTATTGCGTCTCCCCCAGACAAAGAGGGAAGGAGACTGGACAATATCGGTAAGAAATTCTCCTCGGTTGCTGCAGTAACGGTCAAGGCGGCCAATTCCCTCGCCATCCTGGGAAGGTACGATCGCCAGATGTGGGCAGACATGTCCGCTTTTGTAGATTCACTGCCAGAAGATCTCAAGGTGGAAGCTAAAAAGGTCTTGCAGGAGGGAGAAAGGGTCTCCGCAGAGATAATAGACAGTGCAATAGATATTTCCCTCACTGGCTTTCGACAATTAGCTGGAGCAGCAGTCCTGCGCAGACAAGGGTGGCTTAAAGCTACTTCATTCAGACCAGAAGTCCAGACTCGTGTTCTCGACATGCCCTTCGATGGAGAGAGTTTGTTTGGCAAACATGTCGACGACATGCTGCAGGCTATCAAGACGGATACCGATACAGCTAAATCCCTAGGTACCCTGCAGTATAAAAAACTACCTTTTCGTGGAGCAAGGGGTAGAGGTAATTACTCCTTTCGAGGTGGATACCAACAATACAGGTCACAATATCCATCTTCCTCCACAGGACCAGGACATCAGCACCATCAACAACAGCAGCATTATCGATTACCACCAGCCGCAGCTTACAAACATCCGGCTAGAGGAAGAGGAGCTGCCCGAGGAAGAGATACAGGCAGAAAGCAATGACCAGCGGATAATCTCAACACCTCCCCAATCAATATTGAAGGTCGGAGGTCGCATCAATTCTTATTTCCCCAAGTGGAAGGCTAGAACATCGGACAGATGGGTACTAGATGTAGTGACCAGAGGTCATACTCTGGAATTCATGCAAACACCACCGAGTGTCCCTCCATCGGGTACACCGCCTCCGAGGTTGAACCAACTTCTCAGGGAAGTAAGAATAATGCAAACAAAAGGAGCAATAGAACCAGTCCCTTTATCTCAAAAGAACAAAGGATTCTACTCCCGGTTTTTCCTTCTAAAGAAACCCTCAGGAGACTGGCGCCCCATCCTGGACTTGAGAGCACTAAACAAGTTTCTAAAGAAACAATCGTTCAGGATGGTAACGTTGCAGGATGTCCTGCGTCTCTTAAACACGGGAGATTGGATGGCATCCCTAGACCTCCAGGATGCTTATTTTCATATCCCCATATATCGCAAACATCGCAAATTTTTAAGGTTCAGGGTAGGAAGTATGCACCTCCAATTCCGGGTTCTACCATTCGGTCTCAAATCAGCCCCCAGAATCTTCACAAGAATGTTAGCTCCAGTAGCAGCACATCTTCGCCAGTCAGGTATCCAGGTCTTCCCTTACCTGGACGACTGGCTTATAAAGGCACCCTCAAAATTCCAAGTAACAAATCATATTTCCTATTGCCTTCAATTGTTACACAGCCTGGGGTTTGTAGTCAACTACCAGAAATCTCAGATATACCCCAAACAAGAATTGAGTTTCTTGGGAGCAATTTTGGACACAGTACGCAGCAAAGCGTACCCATCACACGAGAGGAAACAAAAGTTAACCTCTTTGGCAGACAACCTATCCAGAAAAAAGTTCATTTCAGTCCGCATCTACAAATCATTGCTCGGAATGATATCATCGTGCATTCCGCTAGTCCCAGATTGCAGGCTCCATATGCGACCCCTGCAAGAGCAATTGGACATACAATGGACACAGGTCCACGGCTCCTTCGAAGACAAGATTCGCATAACGCCTCTAATGAAGAACACTATGAGGTGGTGGGCGACTCCAACCAATTTCTCAAAAGGGCTGTCTTTTCTTCTTCAAACACCAAGTTGCATAGTAACAACGGATGCCTCTCTCGAAGGATGGGGTGCACACTGCCAGGACCTGCAAATCAGCGGAATCTGGAATCAGCAAGAGAGCCAGCTCCACATCAATTATCTAGAACTCAAAGCAATACACTTAGCTCTAAAAGCTTTCTTGCCAAAGATACAATGTTCAAGCGTCTTAATCCGGACGGACAACATGACCAGCATGTTTTATCTAAACAAGCAAGGAGGCACAAGATCCCTACAACTCTCGCAGCTAGCCCAACAAATTTGGACATGGGCCATCAAACACAATATTTCACTAAAAGCGGAGCATGTGCCAGGACAGATCAATGTTCTAGCAGACACCCTGAGCAGGACAGTGATTCCTTATCACGAGTGGGAGCTAGACCAGAAAACTCTCAATGGCCTGTTTCTATTATGGGGCAAACCAAACTTAGACCTATTTGCCACTCTCGAGAACAAGAAATGCCAGTTCTACGCAAGTTGGCTTCCCCAAAAAGATTCGTGGGGGAATGCGTTTTCGATGAGATGGTCAGGAGTTTATGCCTACGCTTTTCCTCCGATCCCGCTCATTCCGAGAGTCATCAGAAAAATGAAGACGGAGGGGTGTCGACTTCTACTCATAGCTCCCAGATGGCCCAGACAAATATGGTATACGGAGCTCCTCATGCTCTCCGAACGACCACATCTACCACTCAGACAGAGTCCGACTCTTTTAACGATGCACCAGGGACAAGTCACACACCCACATCCGTCGTCTCTTCATTTGTCGGCTTGGCTCCTGAACACAATGAATACTTAAATCTCAAAATTTCCCCAGAGTGTAGAGACATCTTAGCAAAAGCTAGAGCTGACACTACCAACAAAACCTATAGACTTAAATGGAAACGGTTTTGTGTTTGGTGTGCAGCGGAAAATATACATCCTTTATCTTCTACTCCGGAACAGATACTTCCATATCTCCTGCTCCTGGCAAAATCAGGACTTGCATATTCTTCCATACGGGTACATCTGGCAGCAATTTCCAGATACCGCAGATCACCAGACAGACTCTCTTTGTGTTCCACAAGAATTGTCAAACAATTTATGAAGGGCCTTTTTCGGGTCTTCCCGCCAATTAGGAAACCTCCGCCTCTATGGTCATTGAATGTTGTGTTGATGCAGCTCATGAAAGCTCCTTTTGAGCCGATCCACAAAGCTGACCTAAAATTCCTCGCATGAGAAACAGCGTTACTGTTAGCTCTTACTTCGGCAAAAAGTGTCAGTGACATTCAGGCGTTCACTATCAAACAGCCGTTCCTCCAGTTTACAAACTCGTGTCATCCTGCGGACAAATCCTAAATTCATTCCGAAAGTTCCCTCAACATTTCATTTAAATGAACCAGTCATCTTAAAAACCTTTTTTCCAAATCCGCAAACAGTGGGGAAAAAACATTACATTCTCTCGATATTAAAATATGTTTAAAGTTTTATCTACAGAAAACTCAGGCCATCCGCCAGTCGGATCAATTATTTGTAGCATTCGGCGGAACAAAAAAGGGACACGCGGTGTCCAAACAGACTTTAGCAAGATGGATTGGCCTGGCGATTCAATTCTGCCATTCAAAAGCAGGAAAGCCGCTCCACACCAGGGTGAGAGCCCACTCTACAAGATCGGTAGCCACTTCAGCTGCACTCTTTGCAGGTGTACCACTACATAGCATCTGTAGAGCAGCGACCTGGTCCAGCCAACACACATTTACAAGACATTACTGTCTAGAGGAGACTAACCAGGTCGATACAGCAGTGGGACAAGCAGTGCTGAGGCATCTATTTCGTTAAGGTGAGCCTCTTACACATCCCACCACCACACTCGAGGTATGGTCATTAATGGTTCATTTTCTTATACTGTGTTAACGTGTCGTATTCTCCATAATAATAGCATAAATTGTGTCAGGATTTCTTGCCACACACCTTTTATTGCTCTTATATTCGGATGTTTATGACTATAAATATAATTATATGTAAGTGCATATTTAAAACTGAACTAATGTGAATCACATCACGTATAGAATTACGATGGAATTACAGTCAATGTAATTCAGTAAGTAAGAAAACATTACTGCTCGTTACTCTGATTCAAGCATGTGAATCTATGAAAGATCCAATACTGGAGAAGAAAATTAGTTACTTACCTGTAACTGCAGTTCTCCAGTATTGGTATCTTTCATAGATTCACATGCGACCCACCCTCCTCCCCTCAGAGGCTCCCCTATTATACAGATATTAAACTTCACACTCCTACTAGAAAATCTGAGGGAATTCAGCCTCTGTTGGGAGTGTTTGGGAGGGGCTGAATCCTGATTGGTTGATACTCAAGTTTGGGTCTTTTCACAAAACAAAGTGGATAGACTGTAAAATACCCTATGAGGCCTACTAGGGCCTACTGGTTTTACTTTTACTGACTTACTGCTTTTTATATATTTAAGTTTACCGTGAGGCTCCTACCTCGACGACGGGGATGATTCAAGCATGTGAATCTATGAAAGATACCAATACTGGAGAACTGCAGTTACAGGTAAGTAACTAATTTTCATTCTGTGCATTCTTCCTGGCTGACAAGAACGATGGCAGTTTAGTCTGATCTTGAGGCTCTGGGTCTTAAATCTTTTTGTCTGGCGGTTCAAGTTCAAACTGCTGTCCTTGGCTCAGGTTCTGTTGATGCTAAAGGCAGAAGACTCAGTGGTGTTTCTCGATTTACAGGATTTCACATACCAAACCTGCACTCTCACACGAGGTACCTGCTTTTAGTGGTAAGTTCTGCCCCAATACCAGTTTGCTGCCCTCCAAGTGGGGCTAATATCTGCACCTCAACTTTTCACCAAGATTATGGCGCTAGTCACGGCCTACCTCAAGAGGTCAGGAATTCCTGAACTGCTGCTCAGAACATGTTAATCACTGATTGTGTTATGTCACCTGCAAACATCAGCATCCCTGTTGTGCTTCTTAGACTTTTATGTCAACATTCCCAAGTCTCACCATGAACCTATCAGCACCTCCTGTTTATTGAGGCGGGACTGGACATGACATGGCTTTGAGCTTTCTCTCCTCCCCAAGGAGCCTAAGACTTTCAAACTATCATTCTGGTGTTTCCTGAAGGGGGTCGGATTCCAGTCCTGCTGGTCCGATGCTTTCTAGATCTGCTGGCTTCCTGCATCCTCCTGGTGACACTCTCATCCTGGTTGTTAAGTGGTTCCTCTGCAGACAGTTGTTCGAGCATGGGGGAGAACTGTCAGACAGGTGACCATTTCCTGTGTCACTTCATGAAACCAAGCTTGGTGTTCAGTGGAGGAGAACCCATCCCAAAGGGGATGTTCTTGAAGCCTTCACCAGTTCTGGCCAGGGTAGTGACCGATGCATCTTGGTCGCCCCTCGAAAGGACCTGGAATCGGAATCCTCTGCTTTTCAGATAAGCAGGTATTCCACATCACTCTTCTGAAGCTAAATGCAATTTGGGGTGAACACAAGGCCTTCCTCTCTTGGTTAGTCTGGCCACACGCACACTCATACACACTCGCACACACTCACACGGACTGCCTCTCACGGTGGACCTTCCCTTCCTGTTTGACTGGTCCTGCCCCTAACCTCTCGAGTCTTAACCTTCATTCCTGAGGCTTCAGCCAGGACCCCTAGCTTACTTTCAGTTGCCGCCCAAGGTTGTCATTGCTCTTTTGTCTGCTTGTTGTCCTTCCACTACATCAGTCTGCTGTGGAAGGTGGAATAAATGTGTCGCTTGCTGTGCTGAAATCAACATGGATCCCTTGAAGTGTCAGCTTTCAGAGGTTCTCTATTTTGCACTTTTGCTAGCTCAGCAGTGTTGTGTGGTGAGAAGCGTCATGGGATACATAGCCTTCTCAACATTTCTCTACTTTTCAGACCAACCTTCCCTCTTTAAGTCTAATATGACAAGATTTTTGAAGAAACTTACTTGTTTCATCCTACCTCGTTCGTTATGCCACAATGTGACCAGAACTTAATGTTAACTTTTCTGCTGGATTTGTCCTTTGAGTCCCCTCATGGTTGCCTGTTAAGGCTTTTGACTTTTAAAACTGTTTTTTTGAGGCAACAACATCAGCAAGTTGTGATGCTGAGTTGCAAGCGCTGAGTTGCAAGCACTGAGTGTCTGCCCTCCATTCACGTGCTTTTCCCCAGATAAACTGGCCCTTCAGTTCCAGGCTCATTTATTCTTTGCAGGGTTTTCCTATGGAAGTGGTCCTGATACAAGGGCTGAATGATGCTCCAAAAGGATGCTGTGGGTGGGATGCGATTCACTGGGGTCTTGCTGTAGCTACTCCTCGATCTAAGGATAGGGTGAGGTGGTCTTGGCCACAAGGTTGACATTCCTTGAACTCCTCTCAGTGCTGGAATTCCGTCTACCAGTTACCCAGTATTGGGGTCACAGATCAATCCTTCGTCTGTTAATAACTGGCCCTCTAGAGGTCCCAGCTGCTCTTCAGCGACACTGCTGGGCTCAGCCAACTCGGGTGCAACTTTAAGCGCCAGAACGTGAACCCTGGTGCTTCATGACGATGCTTGGCAGTGGGTTAAGCACTTTGAACTACCAGCTTGTCCTAGCAAGCTTCATGGCTGTTGTATCCCTGTGCTGTGAACAGGAGGCCAGCTCACTGATCCTTGGAGCCTCTTGGCTTTGGCTGGACTCCAGAGATGACTTCTCCTCAAACAGTACACAGCAGGCACAGTCCCTCTTCTCTGCTAGCCACCAGTTTCAGCAGGTGCCGTCTCTTTCCTGGGCCAACAGTGCAGCAGGGCAGTCCTTCAGTAGTCCTTCCAGTGCAGTCGAAATCTGAGTTTGGGGTGTCCTGCTAATGCTCAGAAAATGCACTTTGGGCAGGATGCTTTTGGTAGCCAATGGGCTACCAGGTTTCCTCCCACCTGATGACCACTTCCAGCAAAGAATGGCATCCGGGCATCCTAGGATGCACCATTCTACCCAATTCCAAAGTGGCACGACCTCTGTCCCAGTGTATGGAGCTCCCTAACCCAACCCGAAGTGTGGCTACCAATGATGCTACACGCCCTTGGAAAACAGGTTTGACAACTGGTTTCTCCTCTCCTGTCCCTAGGGGCCACCATGTCTGCCTGAACAATGGAACAGCCCTTCCCCCAAGTGTTACCCATTTGCCCTTCAGAGCGGCTTCTCCTTTGAAGCTCTCCTTTTGGGCCAACACCCATTTGGCTTCTTGCAGGAAGAATATGATGCCTCCTTCCAGCGCAGGCCCTTATTGTATCTTTTCCTGGGAGTCATTAGTACTTTTCTTCAGGAAGGCAGAAAGCTGTCTCGCTGATAGGACCCCATATGCAACCAGTATGGGCAGAGGGGACTAAAGGTAACAACGTGGCAAATGTACTAAAGTTGAACACTGAAACTTGTTATAGCAATTTTGACCCGAACATTGTCTGGCTTAATATAACAAGTTGTTTGGTACCTTGGATGACCCACTTTGGTTGCATTGTCCCAGCATTTGCACACCTGAGGGGGTCAACGTGTAACTTTGTACTCACCCATTGGGAGACCAAGCTTTTCCCCAGTAAAAACGACAGTTTCACTCATTTACTATCAGAACATGTAAAATTACTTGTTATGCCTGTGGGATATTGTAAGAAGCTGGTCTGGTGTGTGGTGACCTTCATACCTTGTCCAGGTACCCCCTATTAATGAGGTGTAGACAGTATCTAGAAAGCCAGGGCTCTTTAGAGGTAGCTGTGGATGAGTAGCCAAGACTTATCTAGGAGACATGGAAAGCTTATACAGTACCACTACACTCACACAGCACTTACACACATGAAAGAACAACACAGTGTTACAAAAATAAAGGTTCGATGGCATCTGTCGCTGTAGATACACATGTTCTGCATAGCTCGCCATCTGGTGTTGGGTCGGAGTGTTACAAGTTGTTTTTCTTCGAAGAAGTCTTTCGAGTCACGGGACCGAGTGACTCCTCCTTCTGTCTCCATTGCGCATGGGCCTCGACTCCATCTTCGATTGTTTTCTTTCCGCCATCGGGTTCGGACGTGTTCCTGTCGCTCCGAGTTTCGGAACGGAAAGTTAGTTAATATCGGAAGATTTTCGTCGGTATTGTTGCGTTCGGGATCGGCGTAGTTAGATTCAACACCGCATCGAAGATCGACGCGCTCCGGTGCCCTTCGGGGTAGTTTTCGATCCCCCGTCGGGGCCTGGTCGGCCCGACCGCGTGTCGAACAACGTCGATGGAACGGACCCCGTTCCATTTTTGTCCCAAATGCCACAACAAATACCCGTATACAGACCAACATTTGGTCTGTAACCTGTGCCTGTCACCTGAGCACAGTGAAGAGACTTGCGAGGCCTGTCATGCGTTCCGGTCCCGAAAGACACTCCGTGACCGTCGAGCCAGGAGACTTCAGATGGCGTCCACGCCGACAGCGCACCGAGAGTTCGAGGAACAAGAGGAAGAAGAAACCTTTTCGATCCACGAATCGGACTCCGAGGAATTCGACGATCAAAGGAACCGTGAGTAAGACGTCGAAAACAACACAGAAGAAAAGTGACAAGGCCCAGGGGACGCCACTGCCACCAGGCCATGGCTCCACCAATAAATTCGGTGACCGACCATCGGCACCGAAAAAGGCCAAAACAGTGCCGAGATCGCCCGACTCCGGTCGAGACACCGGCACGCAGCCTTCTCGGGATCGAGAAAGTGCTGGAGAAAAGCAACGACACCGAGATAGCGGTGTAGAAGCGGCTCGACGCCGAGACAGCGGCACCGACGAAGATCGACGCCGAGAGGTTTCGACTCCAAAAAAGAAAAAAGCCACCTCGGAGCCGAAAAGAGATACAGGCAGGGTTTCGGTGCCGAAACAACCCGGAACCGACCTAGGTCCAGGCTCTTATACAGAGGAACAATCACTGTCCTCTCAGATGCGAAAGCATAGGTTTGAGGAAGAGCTGCAATCCACCGAAGTGGACCATACGCAAAAACGTATTTTCATACAGCAGGGAACGGGAAGAATAAGCACCCTTCCCCCTATTAGGAGAAAAAGGAGACACGAGTTTCAAACAGACCAGGCGCCACAAACAAAAATGGTGAAAAAGGTGACTCCGCCACCCTCTCCTCCACCTGTAATTAACGTCTCACCAGCGCAAACTCCGTCACATTCCCCGGCTCACACCACCATGAGCCAAGGTGACCAAGATCAAGACGCTTGGGACTTATATGACGCCCCAGTGTCGGACAACAGTCCGGAGGCATATCCAACAAAGCCCTCACCACCAGAAGACAGCTCAGCATACTCTCAAGTGGTGGCTAGAGCAGCACAATTCCACAACGTAAACCTCCACTCAGAACAAGTCGAGGATGACTTTTTATTCAACACCCTCTCCTCCACCCACAGCTCCTACCAAAGCCTGCCTATGCTGCCAGGTATGCTTCGGCACGCAAAGGAAATATTCAAGGAGCCGGTCAAAAGTAGGGCAATAACGCCAAGGGTGGAAAAGAAGTATAAGGCACCTCCTACAGACCCTGTTTTCATCACCACACAGCTGCCACCGGATTCCGTCGTAGTAGGAGCAGCTCGGAAAAGAGCCAACTCCCACACATCTGGGGATGCACCACCCCCAGATAAAGAGAGCCGCAAGTTCGATGCAGCTGGGAAAAGTCGCAGTACAAGCTGCAAACCAGTGGCGCATCGCTAACTCTCAAGCACTACTTGCGCGCTATGACAGAGCCCATTGGGATGAGATGCAACACCTCATCGAGCATCTTCCCAAGGAACTACAAAAGAGGGCAAAGCAGGTGGTTGAGGAAGGACAGAACGTATCAAATAACCAGATACGATCTTCTATGGACGCAGCAGACACAGCTGCAAGAACAATTAATACATCTGTGACCATTAGAAGGCACGCATGGCTAAGAACGTCTGGGTTCAAACCAGAGATACAGCAGGCAGTGCTCAATATGCCATTCAACGAAAAACAACTGTTCGGACCAGAAGTGGACACAGCAATCGAAAAACTTAAAAAAGACACTGACACTGCTAAAGCCATGGGCGCACTCTACTCCCCGCAGAGCAGAGGAACCTACAGCACCTTCCGCAAGACACCCTTTAGAGGGGGGTTTCGGGGTCAGGCCACACAAGCCAGCACCTCGCAGGCAACACCGTCCAGCTACCAGGGACAGTACAGGGGAGGCTTTCGGGGCCAATACAGAGGAGGGCAATTCCCTAGGAATAGAGGAAAATTTCAAAGCCCCAAAACCCCTACAACCAAGCAGTGACTCAGATGTCACTCACCCCCTCCACACAACACCAGTGGGGGGAAGAATAGGTCATTATTACAAAGCATGGGAGGAAATAACTACAGACACTTGGGTCTTAGCAATTATCCAACATGGTTATTGCATAGAATTCCTACAATTCCCTCCAAACATACCACCAAAAGCACAGAATTTATCAAAACAACATTCCGAACTTCTGGAAATAGAAGTTCAAGCACTATTGCAAAAGAATGCAATCGAATTAGTACCAAACACACAAACAAACACAGGAGTCTATTCACTGTACTTCTTAATACCAAAAAAGGACAAAACACTGAGACCAATCCTAGACCTCAGAATACTAAACACCTACATCAAATCAGACCACTTTCACATGGTCATGCTACAAGAAGTGTTACCATTGCTAAAACTACAGGACTACATGACAACCTTAGACCTCAAAGACGCGTATTTCCATATACCAATACATCCGTCGCACAGGAAATACCTACGGTTCGTATTCAAAGGAATACATTACCAATTCAAAGTATTGCCTTTTGGTTTAACAACCGCACCAAGAGTCTTTACAAAATGTCTAGCAGTAGTGGCTGCACACATCAGAAGGCAGCAAATACATGTATTCCCGTATCTAGACGACTGGCTAATCAAAACCAATTCACAAACAAAGTGCTTACAACACACAAATCAAATCATACAAACCCTCTACAAACTAGGGTTCACCGTCAACTTTGCAAAATCCAACATTTTGCCGTGCAAAGTACAACAATACCTGGGAGCCATAATAGACACAACAAAAGGAGTAGCCACTCCAAGTCCACAAAGAATTCAAAATTTCAACAAGATCATACAACGCATGTATCCAACACAAACAATACAAGCAAAGATGATATTACAACTCCTAGGCATGATGTCTTCATGCATAGCCATTGTCCCGAACGCAAGACTACACATGAGTCCCTTACAACAGTGCCTAGCATCACAATGGTCACAAGCACAGGGTCACCTTCTAGATCTGGTGTTAATAGACCGCCAAACTTACCTCTCGCTTCTATGGTGGAACAGTATAAATTTAAACAAAGGGCGGCCATTCCAAGACCCAGTGCCACAATGCGTAATAACAACAGATGCTTCCATGACAGGGTGGGGAGCACACCTCGATCAACACAGCATACAAGGACAATGGAACGTACATCAAACAAAACTGCATATAAATCACCTAGAAATGCTAGTAGTTTTTCAAGCATTAAGGGCTTTCCAACCAATTATAACTCACAAATACATTCTTGTCAAAACAGACAACATGACAACAATGTATTATCTAAACAAACAGGGGGGGACACACTCAACGCAGTTGAGCCTTCTAGCACAGAAGATATGGCGATGGGCAATTCACAACCACATTCGCCTAATAGCGCAGTTTATTCCAGGGATCCAGAATCAACTTGCAGACAATCTCTCTCGAGATCACCAACAGGTCCACGAATGGGAAATTCACCCCCAAATTCTAAACACTTACTTCAGACTCTGGGGAACACCTCAAATAGACTTGTTTGCAACAAGAGAGAACGCAAAATGCCAAAACTTCGCATCCAGATACCCACACAGGCAGTCCCAAGGCAATGCCCTATGGATGAACTGGTCAGGGATATTTGCCTACGCTTTTCCTCCTCTCCCTCTCCTTCCTTATCTGGTAAACAAATTGAGTCAAAACAAACTCAAACTCATTTTAATAGCACCAACTTGGGCAAGGCAACCCTGGTACACAACACTGCTAGACCTATCAGTAGTACCCCACATCAAATTGCCCAACAGGCAGGATCTGTTAACACAACACAACCAACAGATCAGACATCCAGATCCAGCATCGCTGAATCTAGCAATCTGGCTCCTGAAATCCTAGAATTCGGACACTTACAACTTACCCAAGAATGTATGGACGTCATAAAGCAAGCCAGAAGGCCGTCCACTAGGCACTGCTATGCAAGTAAATGGAAGAGGTTTGTCTGCTACTGCCATCATAATCAGATCCAACCTTTACACGCAACTCCAAAGGACGTAGTGGGTTACTTGCTTCACTTACAAAAATCTAACCTAGCCTTCTCTTCCATTAAAATACACCTTGCGGCAATATCTGCATACCTGCAGACTACCTATTCAACTTCCCTATATAGGATACCAGTCATTAAAGCATTCATGGAAGGCCTTAAAAGAATTATACCACCAAGAACACCACCTGTTCCTTCATGGAACTTGAATGTTGTCTTAACAAGACTCATGGGTCCACCTTTTGAACCCATGCACTCTTGCGAAATACAGTTCCTAACCTGGAAGGTTGCATTTCTCATCGCCATTACATCTCTAAGAGTAAGCGAAATTCAGGCGTTTACAATACAAGAACCTTTTATACAACTACACAAAAATAAAGTCGTCCTAAGGACTAATCCTAAATTTTTACCAAAGGTTATTTCACCGTTCCACCTAAATCAAACAGTGGAACTACTAGTGTTCTTCCCACAGCCAGATTCCGTAGCTGAGAGGGCACTACATACATTAGATGTCAAAAGAGCATTAATGTACTACATTGACAGAACGAAAAACATCAGAAAGACTAAACAACTATTTATTGCATTCCAAAAACCTCATGCAGGAAACCCAATATCAAAACAAGGTATAGCCAGATGGATAGTTAAATGCATCCAAATCTGCTACCTTAAAGCAAAACGACAATTGCCCATTACACCAAGGGCACACTCAACCAGAAAAAAAGGTGCTACCATGGCCTTTCTAGGAAACATCCCAATGCAATAAATATGTAAGGCAGCCACATGGTCTACACCACACACGTTCACCAAGCACTACTGTGTAGACGTGTTATCCGCACAGCAAGCCACAGTAGGTCAAGCCGTGTTAAGAACATTATTTCAAACCACTTCCATTCCTACAGGCTGAGCCACCGCTTTTGGGGAGATAACTGCTTACTAGTCTATGCAGAACATGTGTATCTACAGCGACAGATGCCATCGAACTGAAAATGTCACTTACCCAGTGTACATCTGTTCGTGGCATCAGTCGCTGGAGATTCACATGTGCCCACCCACCTCCCCGGGAGCCTGTAGCAGTTTGGAAGTTAGCTTCAACTTTGTACATTTGTATATATATTATTTTAACCTTAAATAGGTACATACTTAGTCACTCCATTGCATGGGCACTATTACTACAACACAACTCCTACCTCACCCTCTGCGGGGAAAACAATCGAAGATGGAGTCGACGCCCATGCGCAATGGAGACAGAAGGAGGAGTCACTCGGTCCCGTGACTCGAAAGACTTCTTCGAAGAAAAACAACTTGTAACACTCCGACCCAACACCAGATGGCGAGCTATGCAGAACATGTGAATCTCCAGCGACTGATGCCACGAACAGATGTACACTGGGTAAGTGATATTTTCATTACTTTGTTATGGTAACACAAATACTAAAATACTCAATAGGCAATACTCCAGTAAGAGGTAAGTAAACACTATTCTGTAGACATTAGAAGTCAGTGATTAGCATAGAAAGCAATAGCAAATAGCAAAAACAATAGAAAACAGTGAAGGCCATTCGGGGAGACCAAACCATATACTAAGTGGAATGTGAAAGGCAGTCCCCCACCCAAGGAAGTAGAATCAGTAGAGGGGAGCTGAAAGAACTAGGAACCCCTAAATGTAAGTACCAGGGAGCCTCCTAGCGACCTGGCGAAAACAGGCAAGTACCTGTTTTGTTTCCCTAACTCACAGGAAAACTTTAGAAAAGGACTGTGCAAGACCCAGACAAAACTGGAAGAAAACAAAGGTGGATCCTGATAGAAGAGGACCTGCAAAAGAAGGGGACCAAGTCCATTTAGAGTTAGAGTGTCTGGCTGTGACAGGAGCCACTACCCACCCTTCTGTGTATGCAGGACTAGGTCGACGGTGGATGAAGAAAGTCAGCAGTGCAGCACAGGCGCAGAAGAGCAATTCCAGAAGTGATGCAAGTGATGTCCCACATCGGCGGTCATGATGCAGTCAGTCACTGGTGCTGAAAAACCAACAAGCTTAGGCAAATGCAAGAGTCTGAGAAGGTTTTGCAAGACTGAAGAGGACCATCAAGGCCCAGGGGACTCGACCCAAGGAAGGGAGTCTGAGGTGACCCTCAGCAGCTGGGTGAGTCACAATGAATCACAAGAAGGCAGCAGCCCCCACATGCGACCCACAGGCATAGGAGTCTCCGTGAGGCCCACTCAGCACACTTGAAGTTGTCGCTGGCGCAGCAGGCAGGAGACTGTGCTTTACAGGAAAGCGTGCTGGAGGTCGGGGCTACAGGGAGCCTAAAGATCCCTTGGAGGAGGAACGCACAAGCCTTGGTAGCTGCAAGAGTTGTGGTGCACAGGGGTACTGTTCTAGAAGGAGAGGCAAGGGCTTACCGTCTCCCAAGTTGGACAGCTGGGAGAGAGGACCAAGGGGACCACTCCAGACCACCACCTGTGATGCAGGATCCACGCAATTCCAGAAGAGAGAGGATCCACACAGCCCGTTGTAGTTGCAATTGGTGTGTGTGGATGCAAGGGAGTGACTCCTTCACTCCAAGGTAGATTCCTTCTTACTTCTTGTGCAGGCTGAAGACTCATCACCCTCAAAGAATGCACAGCCAGGGAAATGTTGGAGTAGCTGGAAGGAGCCAGAGAAGCAATTTGGAGAGCGGAGACATAGTTGGAGTTGCAGATTGTTGGTTCCTGGAGTGTCCAGTTGCAGTCCCGGTGGCCAGAAGATGATGTAAACGAGGCAGAGGAGTCCTGCTGAAATCTTGCATGTCAAATCCGAGGACACATCCAAGAGGGGATCCTAACTAGCCTAAGAAGGGCGATTGGTCACCTAGCAAGGTGTGACCACCTATCAGGAGGGGGCTGTGACATCACCTGCCAGACCTGACCACTCAGATGCTCCCAGGGTCCCTTGGATTCAAGATGGTAGAATCAAGTGGCCACTTGGAGGAGCTCTGGGCACCACCCCTAGGATGGTCATGGACAGGGGAGTGGTCACTCCCCTTTTCATTGCTCAGTTTCACACCAGAGCAGGGTCCCTGGACTGGTGCAAACCGGTTTATGTAACAAGGGCACTAAATGTGACCTTCAGAGCATACCAGTGGCTTGGAGAGGCTACCCCCCCCAGCCATGTAACACCTGTTTCGAAGGGAGAGAGGGTGTTAGCTCCCTCTCTCACAGGAAAACCTTGTACTGCCTTCCTCTTGCTTAGCTGGTCAAGTAGCAGGAAGGCAGAAATCTGTCTTAGGGGTGGCAGCAGCACAGGCTGCCAAGAAATCCCCAGAACACTAGTAGGTGCAATGCTGGGGGGTCCTCTAAGGAGCCCAAAGAGTGCATGGAATCATACAACCGACACTGGCAACAGTATTGGGGTATGATTCTGATATGTTCGACACCAAACATGCCCAGGTTCGGAGTTACTATTATGTAGCTGGACTCAGGTGGTGACCTGTGTCCAGTAACACAGGTAAAATGGCTTCCCTGCACTCACGCAGTCCAGGGAAATGGAGCTGGAGTTCGTAGGGGCACCTCTGCTCGTGCAGGGGCGCCCTCACACACAGGTATCTGCACCCTGCCCTCTGGGCTAGGAGTATCTGCCATAGGGGTGACTTACAGTGACCTGGTGCAGTGACCTGTAGACAAAGGGTGCATGCCCCCTTTTCTTGCAGGCTGCAATGGCAGGCCTACTGACACATTTTGCATGGGATTCCATGGGTGGCACAATACATGCTGCAGCCCATGGGGAACCCTGGTGCCACAATGCCCTAGGTACCTCAGCACCATATACTAGGGACTTATATAAGGGCACCCGTATGCCAATTGTAGGGTGTGCTAAGTCATAAGCAACCAAATTTAGAGGAGGGAGCACAGTCACTGTGGTCCTGGTTAGCAGGATCCCAGTGAACACAGTCAAAACACACCGACAAGCAAAAAGTGGGGGTAACCATGCCAAAAAGAGGGTACTTTCCTACACATTCTCCTGAAATTACAAAGTGTATTTTGACCTTTTGTCCTTCTGAAAGTGTATTTGTCTTCTCCTAACTACCTTAGTAAATGTACCCATCTCCTGCCTTAGTAATAAATAAATCTCCCCTCCCCCTGGACACCCCCTTGGTGGCATGAGTACCATGTATCATGGTGTTGGGACAATACTCTACCTTTCCAGAGGTTAGCGCCAGTGGCAGGTGACTACGGATCTGTGTAACGTGATGGTGAGAGATGGGTGACAATGCGTTCTGCTGGGGACAAGTTTCTTCTTGAGCAGAAATTTGACTTTTTTAGTCTGTGCTTTCTTTTTTAATTTCTAAGTCTTGATTGATTTAATTTATTATTTTTTAGAATCGAGGCATTTACATGTTCCGTATCAACAACGAACATGTGATCGATGCAACACTGACAGGAGGCCCAGCAAGGTAAATGATATCTAGAGGTGTTTTAAGGGGGTGTGTGTTTGGTGGGCAGTGAACTGCTGCAGAGCAATATTCATTCAATGAGATAGTTTAAATAAAAGTGAATATATCTCTTTGTCATGCATTAAGTAGGCTTTTGGTGAGCAAGGTCTGTAATGAGGTAGGTGCATATGAAGTGATTTTATGGTAAAAAGGGACCAACAAAGTCCATCTAATTTGATATTTCTTTAGTGATGTAATCTGACAGTGGTTGATACCTAAGAATATATCAAGCATGTATTTAAGCAGGATTTTTACTCCGTTAGATGCTATTTAATTTAATTATGAAGTAGTCTATTTTGAGGGGGGTTGAGTTGATATCCCAGTCATGGAGGAACAAGTACAACCAGTTGGGGTTTGACCATGGAATTAGGGGTTGGTGGATTGAGGCGGGTACCCCAGTCATTTGAAGACTGATGTGAGTGTCCATTGAGTTGACCGGTATGGAGGATGTCCAGTAAATTTGGGGTTAACTAACCTTTCTCTTACACTGTTGTATCTGGAACCTGTTTAATGAGCTACAGTTTGAAGAGGACTTCATTGGGTTTTATAAAGAAATAAAACATTGAATTGGGGCTTCACAAGGTGTTTCGGAGAGCTGGATTTTCAGGACGGTGTCCAGTGAATTCAAGACAGAAGAGATTTTATAAAGAGATGTGGTTAGAAGGGCACAGTTGACTTGCGGCAGGAGGCAGAAGATACATTTTAGACACTAGGGAAGTAGAGTGAAATTGGTGATAAAAGGCAGACACTTGGTCAGTAATAATATGGATAGTCTGTTCACCTCTTTGGGCAATAAGATACCCTCTTACAGTATGCCTTTCTGTCTGATGAGTTTTAGAGAATCCATGTGCAAAACCACATCTGCTCTGATGTGGAACCTGGTAAGGTGACATCCTTGTTTAATTCTTCTGTTTTGCCTTGGGTCCCAAGACCTGGCATTATGCAGCAATTATAAATGTGGCAGACGTTTTTCTTTCAAGCTCCGATTTTCTTTTTTGTCCCCCTCACAGGTACATTAACCATTCCTGTGCTCCCAACTGTGTGGCTGAGGTTGTGACCTTTGATAAAGAGGATAAGATAATCATAATTTCAAGCCGGCGGATCCCCAAGGGAGAAGAGGTGAGAAAGGTTCCCTGTCGCATCTTATGGTGTCTTTTGTGCCTGTGGTATGGCTGTTTGTGAAGCATGCGTCCATAATTGGATGATGCACATGCTGGTTACAGATTTCTGTAGAGATTCCTAACCCCCACCATTTGTTTATCTTGATGGCCTCCCCATCTAATTGCCTCTCTAATTACTTCTTTTCTCACAGCTGACCTACGACTATCAGTTTGATTTTGAAGATGATCAACATAAGATCCCATGCCACTGTGGAGCCTGGAACTGCAGAAAATGGATGAATTGATATTCTGGAATCCTGTCACAATGTAGAAATCTCTCCCTGGCCAAACGTGCTCCGCTTGCACATAGGCAGTGGTCACTTCAGAGCCCTTTTGGAGGCTGATGGGACTAGGGAGCAAGAGCCATGAGCTGTGAGGGCTAGGTGGTTTTCCAAGACAGACCCCATCCTAGTTGGATGAAACCTATGCAGCCAGTCTGCCCTCCTGGGTACACCAAGGATCTCCAAGTGAAATCTGCAACTGCTGTCCAGGGACATGGATACTGCATCAAAGGATCGTCTGCAGTCCCAGAGTTCAGCTTTTGTCTGGCCAGAGCACATAGAGCAGAGCGTCATGGCAGAGTCTGAAGGTGGTGGCAGAATATGCAGGCCAGAGAGTGCAGATATCTGGTCCAAACTGCGGGACCAGGGGTAGACTTTGAGAAACACAACTCAACCGAGGATGTCCTCGATGGACTGATCCACGTGTGTAGCAGAGAAGACTTTGAGTAATATTTTTTTCCAAACCCACAGAGCTTTTTGATACAAAAATAGAAATACGAAAATCATTTAAACTCTTCAAGGTTGCAGTTTGAAACAAAGAATTTGAGAGAACTCAAATCCAGCTCGACAATCCCAGGACTAAAGCACGGAAGATGTTTTCAAGGAGCAAAATACTTTTGAGAGTGTACGCGCTAGTACATGAAGCACCTGAACCCGTACCTACCTCATTCTACCTGTCGGACTGTAGTGTGTGTGCAAGTGTGTGACATCAAGGCCCTCTGTACCCCACTCCTGTCCCAGAAAAACAGGAAGGCGAAGCAGCGTATGTGTAGCGCTGCTGGACAGTCTGGGTCTGACCTTACCAACACCCAAGCAGTGATTTGAAAGTTATTACTTTTTGGTAAAATGTTTGACTTAAGTGGGCTGAAAGTAGCACTGAAGCAAGCTGCTGATCTACAGTGATTTTGGGGAGGGCTGTTGAACACTCTGCCCCTGGTGCCCCCCTATTGCACACCCCTGCCCCCCTCTATACATGTTCTTTCTAAACCCCATTCCTACTCAGGCTTTCCTCGCACTTTGTCACAAGCAGTTAAGACCCAAAGCACCTTCCCACTCCATCTGTCAGCACAGTATGTTCTTCAGCCGTCCCAGATAGCTGCAGTGGGGGAAACGGCCTTGAGAGTGAGGAGGGGTCGTTGCATTAAGTATGCTGGGTTTTTTTGCACCCCCTGCAGTATTTATTCCTCTTCTACCCAGTGTGGCTCATGACCGCCAACATCTCAACCTTGTATTTTTTGTGCTTCCAGCCTAAAAGGGATTGGTTATTTATCTATTTATAATACATGTAATATATTTTTAAAAGTGAAATGCGGGACTGCTAAATTCTGTTATGATTGGCTGGGCATTTGGAGGGAGCTCTTGAATCCCAGGCTATAATTGGCTATGGGCATTCATTTCTTTCATATTAAAATTCTCAGAATTTTGTCTGGGATACATGGGAAAGATCGAGGTGTGTTTTTAATGCAACATTTCTCGCACTCTGCAGGTGTCACCTGCATTGGGAATTGGGGGTGGACAGGGAAAAGGGCACAAAAGCCTGACACATGCAAATGACTACTGTAATTCAGTTATGGGTAGCAGATGTACTGTTGGGAAGGATTGTGGCTGGGTGTATTGTGATATTATACAAGTACATTGTGACGCACAAGACGGTTACGCCCTTCTACCACTCCTGTAGGACAGCCTTTTGACTTGGACCCATGGCAAGGTATGAACATTTTGCTCCTGTTGGTGTGCTTCAGTTTGACCCTTTTTGCCTTTGATTGTTTGCAGGATTCTGCTTTACCCTTTTTGTTTGGTTCCTCCCTCTCTTTCCCGTGACCACCTTGCCCAGATCACTCTCCAATGCCCATCTCCTGGGATTGGAAGAAGCTTAGGCACAAGTTTTTACATTGGTGTCAGCATGGGGCTCGGTACCCACGGAGAGTAAGAGAGAGCTGCTGTTTGATGAATGAAGCTGCTTCCGCAACTGTTAATAGCTGAAAATCTGTACAGAAATGAATTGTAAATAAGACTTCAACTTGTGTAAAAAGGCCGTTTTTAACCAATAAAACCACTGGACGCAATTTTAAAACTCTGCCCTTTTTCAGCACACGGCTCGTTTTGTCTTCTGCTCTCCTTTTATGAGGGCGCAGAGTTGTTGCCAAGACCTGGGGGGAGGGGGGCAGGGGGGGTGTTCACTGTCGGTAAAATTACTGAAGAGCTGGGAATAGTCAATCAACTTTTAGATTATGGTAGATGCAAAATAATGTAGATTTTAGGCAAGTCTATAAAGTTTATAATTTTTATACAAACTATAGTTCCTTCTTCCCAGCTTTAGTGATTTGTTTTGGTTTTCAGTTCTTTGCCTGTAAATCTGCATTCACAACTGTTAATATTTTTTTTTCTTTTTACACTCAAAGAAAAGCGTTTCAGTTTTTACCTTTACAATTCCAAATAACATTTTTCCCCCTCGGCGAGCATAGACTTCCAAGAAGCTGAGTTTATTTTGTGTTGTGAGCACTCTGTACAGAAATACTGTCCTTTGTAATAACAAATAAAATTATTTCTTTTTTAAAAAAAAGTTAAAATAAAGACTGTACGTGGCATGGTTTGTATTTTGTTTTCTCTGTGACTTGTGCACAATTAACTCTGAGAAGCAAGGAAACATTTTTTATTTTCTTTTTAATTTATTATTAATATTATTATTTGCTGTTACAAATAAGCTGTGAGCAAAGATATACGATCAGTTCTAAGAAACAATATGAAAGACTAAATATTTGATTGCTTCGTAGAGACTCGCAGGAGTGCACTGGATGCACTAAGATTAATAGGGAGGAAGTCAGGTGGAATCATGCTTTCATGCACCAGCTAGCTTTGTTTCCAGATAACTATTCCATCTTTGCAAAACGCAAGTAACGGATATGTACTCCGATATCTACTCGTCCTCTTTTCATACTTTTAGGGCTTTTCACGCTACACTTCTATTTACACCTGTGACTGGTATGTGGAATGTATCGTAGGATCATCATTGATAGTTCAAAAAGTCCAAACGCTAGAGTAATTTCCTACTGCGTGCCCTCAACTCGAAGCGCTTTTTCACTGTGAAACCCTCAAGAAAGGAAAGAATTTAACATGTTGAGAGTAGTAAAAAAAAAAAAAAAAAAAACTTCTACAAAGCCTACCCAGTCAGAAATATTCCCAAATTATTTTACTGAAAAAATATAAAGCCATTATAAGACTACATCCTTTTACCAGCCTGCTGCTAAGTATGCGCTGAATTAATTTAAAATGAAACCTGATAATCCGTACCTTGAGACAGTGCATTCGTAGGTTGCCTTTAAAGAGGTCTTGACGCTTCCAATTTCAGCATGCAGTGTACTGGCAGTTCTCTCAACCCAGGTGCAGTATCTTGTAGCACATTTTTTTATAAAGCATATATTATTTGAAATATTTGGTTAATTGTTTTTAAAATACTATTTTCGGTGTAAAATCATTTTTGCAACGCGTATCTTTTCTAGATTCACATGCTGTGCATTATCTTGCCATCTAGTGGTTGGGTCTGGAATACTTCTTAATCTCTTCCTCTGTTTTTTGTGTGGGTGTTGTCCGATACTATTTGGTGTTGTGTCCGTCCCTTTGTGACTTAAGACGTGCGCCCCTGAGTCCCAGTGCGTGGTTGCCATCTCCAGATTTTTTTTTTTTTTTTAACTGTTGGGTCTGGAAGAAACAGCCAAAGCTCCGCAGAAATACAGAGAGAAGTCTCCAAAGAAGCTGACAGATTGTCAAATAAAAACAAAGGTAAGGATATTAAAGAGAGTGAGAACCAAAAAACAGCGGGAAGTGAACCACGCAAGGTATTGACCACAGAGATAGGGAATCACAGTAGGAGATGGAAAATACCCCTTTAGATTCTGTCCCGAATGCCATTGAAAGTTTGTCCAGAAGGACAACCAGGAAGTCTGCAACCTAAGCCTGCAGGGACCACAGTAAGAAAAACTGACGCATGCCCAGAGTTCAGGTCAAAAACCTCAAGAGCAAGGGAGAACCAGAGGCTGGATGACCACACCATCATGCAGGCACAAAATATGGGGAACTTGTCACTGAGGAACCACAGATTGTCAAACAAGGAGAGGAGGACAGTGTTGAAGACACAAGTGGCCCAGGCGGACAGCTCCAATGCCAAAATAGAAGCAAGCCAGATGGCAAAGAAGCCTAAAGAGGTAATATCTCAGAAACATACTCTATTGTCAAAAAAGCGTTCTAGGGAGGAGCTGAAGACTTCCAACTTGAAGCCACACAAAACTATCCTGGCAACAAAATACTCAGCGACCAATGGGAAGCTGAAATCCGCAGAATTGAATTCAAAAGGGGTGGGTGGGAGGAGACGGGTATGTTCCAAACGTGACCCCGTCCAGAAGTACTTGAGTTGGTTAGGTTAGCCAGCGGGTTCCCCTTATATGGAAGAGGTGGTCCTGCACACTTAATTGTGTCATGCCTCCTCATTGACCATCACTACCCACCCTTGGTAGGTCAGTGCCATCAGTAGACCTACACTGGAGGGAGTTCTTAGATACATGCTACTGGATAGTTATGGGATCCAGATCAGATAAAAATACCTAGAGGGTTACCGGTAAATTCCACTTTTAATAGTGGTATCCGTGGGTCATTCTTCAGGGCTCAGGATCCCTATTCGTTAGAGGTAAACTAACTCCTTCCCTACCGTGTGAACATAGGAACGCTCAAGTTCTACTAGAGTGATTAAGTAGCGAACTAGGCACCTGGTGGAAACAACAAAACAGGAAAACTAAAGGGTAAACCACCCCTTATTTCACAGCATATACATGATAATGACATACACTCTTTGGGAACATGCACAGTGGAAAACACTGCAAACTTAAAAAGAGATGCTAACAGGGACTTACACAAGGCCCTAGCAGGACTTTAAAACATTTGGAAAAATAGTCAAAATTCAAAAATCTATTTTCTAATGACAATTTTGGAATTTAGTGGTGTGATCAGGTATTGGCTGAGTAGCCCAGCAAATGCAAAGTCTTAGATTCCACTGCTGCCACCAATGTAGGAAGCTGGCTCTATATATACTATATCAAAATGAGATATAGTGTGCAAAGACCAGGGGTTCCCCAACAGGCTTGACGGAGGCAATAATAGATGATACTAATGCTCTATTTGTGGTAGTGTAGTCGAGCAGTTAGGCTTATCAGAGGGTAGTGTTAAGTGTTTGTTGTACACACACAGGCAAATGAGAACACACACTCAATGGCTTAACTCCAGGCCAATAGGTTTTTATATAGAAAAATATTATTTTCTTTATTTTAGAACCACAAGATTCAGATTGCAAATAAGTACATTAAATGTAAGGTACTTTGCATAGGTATTGATAGAACTCTGAATCAAAACAGTAATGTACAGTTTTGCATAAAATGGCAACAAGCTATTTTAAAAGTGGATACTGCAAAATTCAACAGTTCCTGGGGGAGGTCAGTACAGGTTAGTTTTTGAGGTAAGTAAAGCACTTATAAGTTCATTCTCCGGGACATAGGCAGCTGACCATTGGGGGTTCAAGTCAACCCCAAACACCCAGTACCAGCAAGACAGGGCCAGTCAGGTGCAGAGGTCAGAGGGGCCCAAATAACATAGGCACCTATGGAGACTAGGGGTGCTCCGGGTTCCAGTCTGCTAGCAGATAAGTACCTGTGTCCTCTCGGAGCAGACCAGGGGGGTTTTGTAGAGCACTGGGGGTGTCCCAAGTAGGCACACAAAATACACCCTCAGCGGCACAGGGGCAGCTGGGTGCAGTGGGCAAACAAGGCGTCAGGTTTTGTATAGAAATCAATGGAGGGACCCGGGGGGTCACTCAGACGATGCAGGCAGGGCATGGGGGGCTTCTTGGGCCAGGCACCGACTGGGCAAGAATGAGGGCCGCCTGCTGGTCACTACTGCACTGATGGTTGGTTTTTCACAGGCCTGGGGGCTGCGGGTGCAGTGCTTCTACCAGGCGTCGGGTTTCTTCGTTACAGGGCAGTTGCGGTCAGGGGGTTCCTCGGGATTCCCTCTGCAGGCGTCGTCGTGGGCTTGGCTCAAGGTGGACACGTCGTCTGAGTCGCCTGGGGGTCCTCTCTGCGGCGTTGGTTTCTCTTGACACGGGCCAGGGGCATCAGGTGCAGATTGGTGGGGACTCGCGCTTCTGGAGTGAGTTTGGAGTCTCTTTAAAGATGGTTTCTTCGTGTTGCTTTAAACAGGGCCACTATCCATGGGATTTTCAAGGTCCTTTGGAGTTGCAGGGCAGTCCTCTGAGTCGGCAGAGGTTGCTGGGCCCACAGGATGCGCTACTGTTGCAGGTTCTTTGAATCAGGAGACAGGCCAGTAGTGCTGGGGCCAAAGCAGTTTTCTTCTCTGCGGGGTTTTCAGGTCAGCAGTCCTTCTTCTTGTTAGGTCTTCAGGAATCTAAAATCCTGGGTTCAGGGTCGCCCCTAAATACTGAATTTAGGGATGTTAGGGCCACAGGGAAGAAGCCAATGGCTACTGTCCTTGAGAGTGGCTATACCCTCCTTGTGCTCTCTCCCTTTGGGAAGGGGAGCACATCCCTATTCCTACTGGGCTAAATCCTCCAAAACAGGATGGAGGATTTTCCAAGGAGGGTGCCACTTCAGCTCTGGTCACCTTAGGGGAGGACCTGGCTGAGGGGGTGACTCCTTGTTTTTCTCATTATCTCCCCGAACTTGCTGCCAAAAGTGGGGACTGTCGTGGGAGGGGGCATCTCCACTAGCTGGAGTGCCCTGGGGCATTGTAACACAAAGCCTTAGCCTTTGAGGCTCACTGCTAGGTGTTACAGTTTCTGCAGGGGGGGGGGTGAGACACCCCCACCCAGTGCAGGCTTTGTTTCTGGCCCCAGAGAGCACAAAGGCTCTCACCCCAGGGTGTCAGAAACTCATCTCTCAATGGCAGGCTGGCACAGACCAGTCAGTCTTGCACTGAAGGATTGGGTAAAATACAGGGGGCATCTCTAAGATGCCCTCTGTGTGCATTTTTTAAATAAATACAATACTGGCATCCGTGTGGGTTTAACATTCTTAGAAGTTTGATACCAAACTTCCCAGTGTTCAGTGTAGCAATTATGGAACTGTGGAGTTTGTTTTGACAAACTCCCAGACCATATACTCAATATGGCCACACTGTACTTACAATTTCCAAGAATGGACTTAGGCACAATGGGGGCACATTGCTCATGCAGCTATGTCCTCACCTGTGGTATAGTGCACCCTACCTTAGGGCTTTAAGGACTGCTAGAGGGGTGACTTACCCACAGGCAGTGTTTGGTGTGCATGGCACCCTGAGGGGGATGCCATGTCGACTTTACCTTTTTCTCCTCACCAACACACAAAATATGCAATGGCAATGTGCATGTGTTAGGTGAGGGATCTCTTGGGGTGGCACGACACATGCTGCAGCCCTTAGGGACCTTCCATGGTCACAGGGCCCTTGGTACCACTGGTACCTTTTACAAGGGACTTATCTGTGTGCCAGGGGTGTGCCGATTGTGGAAACAATGGCACATTATTAGTGAAGGAACGCTGGAGCCTGGTTAGCAGGGTCCCAGCACGCACTGTCAAGTCAGCATCAATATCAGGCAAAAAGTGGTGGTGGGGGGTAACTTCAATGAGGAGCCATTTTCCTACACTAGTGCCTAAATAGTGCTAACCATGACCACCAAAAAAAGCGTCCTGTGCTAACTGACAGGTTGTTCAATGGGGGCTAAGGACCAATGTAGTCTTGCTGAAGGCCATCCCAATAGCGTTATTAACACATTGTAACTGGTCGCTATCGGACCTCCTTGCCCTAAACTTTAGGGTTACAAGCTTGT
The DNA here is from genome assembly GCF_031143425.1 of Pleurodeles waltl. NCBI lineage: Eukaryota > Metazoa > Chordata > Amphibia > Caudata > Salamandridae > Pleurodeles > Pleurodeles waltl. The sequence goes on from NC_090443.1 coordinate 30,718,273, forward strand.
GGTCTGAGAATAGGACGATGTCCTTTGTCACACACTGCAGAGGAGAAAAAAAGACACAACTAAAGTAGGCAATGGCAGTCTACGTCATACGGTACTAATGTTAGATCATTATAATCATCTAACAGAAATGTTTGAAGGCAGGGTCTTGGTATCTTTAGATCAGTTGTATTGCTTTGAAAGAATGTGGGAATCCCATAATCATTAAGGCACACACAAGTGTGTAGACCTTAATAGTCATGATTTTCTCACCTTGTCTGCGTGAAGCTGGTATGGGCAGGAAAGAGATGTCAACGACCCCCTGGGGTAATCAGGAGCGGCGATAGAGTGATGTATCATGGGGATCTGATCACAAAGGCCGTAAAACTGTCTCAACCGTGCTCATCAAGTTACTGAAGGTAGATACTACAGGCAGGGAGGACATACCACCATCCCCCCAGAGATACTTTGGTATAGTGGTACAGCGTGTGGGAATACCCCTCAGTTATGCTGTGCACGAAAAAAACATTTTAGTGGCACGCAGAAGTAGTAACCCATGTACCCCCATAGCCCTTATAGGTCACATTATACCTCTAACACAGAGAAGAGCTCAGATAATGTAGGGAACGGAGCAATTGGTGACCCCCCGAACCCACCGCCAAGCACTTTGTCAAAAGGCCCATGGTATGGAATCACCTGACCGAAACCGTTCCCAGCCGCTTCTATGATTGCTGGGAGGTTTTTGCAGCTATTTCAAGGTCCTCAGGGTGCTGGATGCAACATCGCAGATGGCGTCCGCAACGGCCTTCTGGAGAGGCGTCTGTGCTCACGTTATAACTCCCAGGAGATAATGGGAGTTGTGGTTCTATCATCATCGAAGTCTCCACAGCAGGAGGAACCCCTTTTGAAAACAGCATGTTATTATATAAGGCTGATACCAATACCCTAAGGCGATTCCTATACAGGCTACATTTAAAAAGCACTGGGATATATGGTTTTAGTTTGACCACTCCCACTACAGAGGGAAAAGGCTATTTCTGATGGATAGAGCTACCTGTGGATTCCTCACCTAATGAATTCACCCATGCACCAGCATCTGACGGAAAATCTTCTTCCCAGCTCCCCACGTCGACGAGGATGTCACAATTGCACTGCTCCATGCGACTCCGCCTGACTTCACCATGTCAATAAGACGTCCTCGCCAGCGTGCTGACGTCAGTTCCCTTTTTTCCGTGCCTTCGACGCTAACGGTTTTCTCCTAGCTCTCACTTCTGTTGGAGGTGTTCCATCTTGTTGCTAGTTTCTATCTGGATTCTAGTTAGTGTCTCCACCTAGGAAATCGGGGTTCAAGCCATGTCGAGAGTGCGGGGATCGCATGTAGGTTACTGACCCTCATGACGATTGTCTTTGGTGTCTGAGCTCTGAGCATGACGTCGAAGTGTGTTTCTTGCCAGAGCATGAATCCAAAGGCTTTGAAGGAAAAAGAGGCCAAACTCTTTTTGGCCAAGGCAAAGAAGGGGCATAAGAGCCATCGTAGATCCTCTTCCCATGCTTCTTCGAAGGGGCATAAGAAACTGCGTCATCATGACTCTCGGCGCTGTTTGGCTCGGAGCTGATCAAGATCTCCATCTCGTCGGCGACGTGGGAGGTGAGGCCGACGGTGACTCCACAACCTCAGATCCCTGAGGCTTCTCCGGCGCCGTCAGTCTTCGAGGTAGTGCCACCTCCGGCCAGTCCTTCATTTTCACCTGCTGCTCATGAGTCGGATGTTCAGCAAGCATAGGTGCAACAGGGAGATCAACGGTATCCTGCCTTCCCGGCTCCGGGAGCGGATCCGGTGGCATTTTTGAATGCCATGTTCTCCATGTTCAATGCGATGGCCTCTGCTGGTCCCACGGGTCCAGTGGCATTTTCGTTGGGCTCCCCTGCTTCGACAAGGCGGCGCCGTTTATGCCATTCTCTCTGGCTGAGGGTGGTGGACCAGTGCAGATGACGTCACCTCGAGGCCCTGTGGTTCCCATGACGCCTTCCAGGCCTATGGTGCCGTTTTCATCGCCCGTCAGCCGGCGCTGATGGTGGAGCCGCTAGTGTCTTCGGCGCCGTTGGGATCCGTTCAGGCGCTGGATCCAAGTGATGGTTTTTGACCGATGTCAACCTTCCTCTTGTGTTCCACGTCAAGTGTTGAAGCCAGTGTCATCAACGTCAGTCCATTCTATATTGACACTGAGGTTGGAGGCTAGACTGAGGTCACGCAGAAAGGCCTTGAGACTCTTAGAAAAGGAAGAGTACCAAAGGCAGTTGTTGAAGGAGGGGGAGATTGTGGAGCCCTTGGGAGAATATCAAGGGCTGGATTCGGCCAGTGGTCTTGACACTTCCCCGGAATGGGACTTGTCTTCACCGGGGGAGTTCACGGAGGAGGCAGCCTCCTTTCACACAGTGATCAGGAAGGCAGCAGCTTTTAGATTTTCCATTGCCTGCTGCAGAGGTTAAGACAAACATTTTAACGGAGGTCCTGCATCCTTCTTCAACTTCTGCGGATCCTTTGCTTCCGTTCAACGATGCTCTTAGGGAGCCCATATTAGAGCTTTGGAGGAAGCCTGTGTCGTTGCCTGCTGTGGATAGATCTGTAGCACGAAGATATAGAGTGGCGCCTGGTGATCTGGGGTTTTTACCAAAACATCCTACCCCAGAGAGTCTGGTGGTTCAGGCCTCTTGCTCTACACGGTCTGCTCCAGGCTCCTTCCCTGTGATTCCATCAGACAAGGAATCCAAAAGAATGGAGCAATCCGCAAAGAAGACTTTCTTGTCTTGCAGCATGGCTCTCAAGGCTGCGAATGCTACCTGTGTTCTAGGTAGATATGTCCACCCCCTGATGGACTCCGCGAAGGCTATGGTTCCTGACTTGCCGTAGGATGTACAGAGACCATTTGGTTAACTCCTATCTGATGCGCACGCTACGGCAAAACAAATAATCCGGTCTGGTCTGGATTCTATGGACTCGGTGGCCAGGGCAATGGGTACATCTATCGCTATCAGGAGGCACCCTTGGTTGAGGGCCTCTAGGTTTTCTTCGGATGAACAGACCACTTTATTGGATTTGCCCTTTGATGGGGAAAAGCTGTTTGGTGATAAAGTGGACTCTTCCCTAGAGCGCTTTAAAGATAGTCGGGCCATGGCAAAGTCTTTGGGTCTGCAAGCCTCTTCTGTTACCCCTTTCAGGTCCTTTCGAAGGTTCAGGGGGTTTGGGCGTGGAGCTGTTTACCGTGGGAGACCCCAGTCCACGGTCCAGCAGCCTACCAGCCTCCCACATCGATCCTTTAGAGGGCCGGGGAGGGTTAGGACCAGAGGGGCCACCCAGCAGCACCCTGCATCATCCTCTTCCTCTGGAGGACAACAACAAGGAAAGCAGCCCTAGTTTTCTCCCCTTTATCGACCATACTTCTCCTGTAGTGGGAAGATTACGTCTTTTTCTCCACGAGTGGGAGTTAGTTACATCAGACTCATGGCTTCTAAACATTGTGAGAAAAGGATATGCTCTCCCTTTTCAGGAGTTTCCTCCTCCCATCCCTCCCCGTCCCTCGTTTTGGTCAGAAGACCATCTCCTGTTGTTGCAGCAGGAAGTTCAGACCCTATTGTCAAAGGGTGCGGTAGAGTTGGTTACAGAGCAGGAAAGGGGTCAGGGTTGTTATTCAAGAAACTTCCTGATCCCCAAGAAGGACGGTCGTTTCAGACCCATTCTAGACCTGAGGATTTTGAATTTGTTCCTCAAACAGGAAAAATTCAAGATGCTGACTCTGGCAAAGGTACTTCTGGCATTGAACAGAGAGGATTGGATGGTGTCTGTCTACTTGCAGGATGCTTACTTTCATATCCCTATACTCAAGTCGCACAGGAAGTATCTCCGGTTTGTGGTGGGGTCGCACCACTACCAGTTTGCGGTCCTTTACGTTTGGATTTACTTCTGCACCTCGAGTCTTCACAAAGGTGATGGTAGTGGTGGCAGCAAGTCTCAGAAGGAAAGGGATATCGGTATTTCCTTATCTGGACGATTGGTTGATCTAAGCCTCGTCTCCAGAGCTTGTGTTTCGTCACTTGCAGATGACAACTCAGTTGTTGTTCAGTCTGGATTTTTCAATAAATGTACCCAAATCTCCTCTCAACGCCTCCTGTTCATAGGGGCAGTACTGGATACAACATTGAATCGGGCCTATCCTCCGCCTCAGCGGATTCAGGACATTCAGGCGTTGATTCCAATGTTTCAAAATGGAGCAGTTGTTCCAGTCCTCAAGGTCTTACGCCTGCTCGTTCTGTTCGCTTCTTGTATTCTGTTGGTCACTCATGCACGTTGGCACATGAGGGCTCTTCAATGGTGCCTCCGCAGGCAGTGGTTTCAGCACAAAGGGGATCTCGAGGAATCAATAACGATCTCCAGAGACGCTGCAGCAGAGTTATGATGGGGGGCATGGACGCCAACCTTTCTCAGGGAAGGCTGTTTTCACTGCCGCCTCCGGTGGGCACAGTCATGACAGATGCTTCCAATCTAGGGTGGGGAGCTCACCTGGGGGCCTAAAGATCAAGGGACGTTGGTCTCCAGTGGAACAGACTTTTCACATAAATCTGTTAGAATTGTGGGCGATACGTTTGGCTCTCAAGGCCTTCCTCCCATCCCTTCGCGGTCAGTCAGTTCATGTCCTGATGGACAACACTACCGCCATGTGGTATATAAACAAGCAGGGAGGAGTAGGGTCGTATCTTCTCTGCAGAGAAGTTCTGAGTCTCTGGTCGTGGCTTCAGGACCATCGTATTTGCTTGACAGCAAATCATCTGGCAGGGGAGCTCAACGTACGTGCGGACTCTGCCGACATCTTTTGGCCGATCACGAGTGGCGTCTCCATCCGGATCTGGTCCTGCACATCTTTCAGATGTGGGGTTCTCCAGTGATAGATCTGTTTGCCACTCGGGAGAACACGCACTGCCGTCATTCTGCAGCCTCCAGTATCCAGTGCAAGGAGCTTTGGGGGGATGCATTTCAGATCTCTTGGTGCAACCAGTTGCTTTACGCATTTCCCCCCATACCCTTGATTCCTCGGGTTCTGAGGAAAATTCGCCAAGATCGGGCTCAGGTCATTTTAAAAGCCCCAGACTGGCCAAGAAGGGTGTGGTACACGGACCTTCTCCAACTCCCGCTGTGCCCTCGGCTCCGTCTCCATCTCAGGACAGACCTCCTCTCGCACGGGCAGGTTCTACACCCCCACCTCCAGAGCCTGCACCTTCATGCCTGGAGATTGAACGGGCAACCTGAGTTCCTTTTCTTGCCCACCAGATGTAGTGGATGTTATTTTATCGGCCAGGCGACACTCCACTCGGGCAAAATTCGTGGCTTGGTGTGGAGGAAGACAAATTGATCCTTTGAATGCTCACCTCTCCGATATTTTATTTGCTTTAGATTTAGCAAAGAAGGGTTGTGCAGTGGCTACGGTTAAGGGTTATTTAGCTGCTCTGTCTGCCTTTCTTTGCCTCCTGGATCAGCCCTCATTGTTTAAATCACCTATTGTGATTAGGTTTCTGAAGGATTTAATTAATAGTTTTCCTCCCACTCCTTTTTCATGTGCCTCAGTGGGGCCTAAATCTTGTATCTGATAGACTTCTAGTTGCAGATTCCTTACCTTAGAATTTTCCCCCCAGGCGTCAGACTGGATCTGGAGATTTTTTCTTCGAGCAATACCCTTGCGCGTTGGTAGGTGGCATCAGTCGACTCCGCAGGCGTTGTGGTCGCCGTGATGACGTCGGGAGTAGTACATAGACGCTGCCCTCACGCAGTGACGTCAGTTCCTTTCTTTCCGTGCCACGTGCTGATCCGAGAGAGAGCAAATCATTCGGAAGGGCTACTCCCTCCCTTTCGAATCCCCACCACCACATATGCCACCATCCTTCCATCCCCTTTTGGAGGATCATTTGGTGCTTCTCCGCCAGGAAGTCACGGCTCTCTTGGCCAAGGGAGCTATAGAAAGGGTCCCTGTGCCAGAAGTAAGTCGTGATTGTTATTCCCACTACTTTCTGATACCAAAGAAGGACAAAGGCTTGTGCCCTATCCTAGATCTTCGGGACCTGAACTACTTCCTCAAGAAGGAGAAGTTCAAAATGCTCACCCTGGCTCAGGTTCTGTCTGCCTTAGACCCAGAAGAATGGATGGTAGCATTGGACTTGCAGGACGCTTATTTCCACATCCCCTTCCTGCCTGCCCACAGACGTTCCTACGATTCGTGGTAGATCACGAGCACTTTCAGTTTACCGTGCTCCCTTTCGGTCTTACCAGTGCCCCTCGCATGTTCAAGAAAGTGATGGCGTTGTTTGTAGCTCATCGGCGCAAGTTAGGGGTCTCAGTCTTCCCCTACCTAGATGACTGGCTGTTGAAGACGCCTTCGCCCCAGACAGTGGTCTCACACCTCCAGACTACGGTGGACCTCCTGCACCAGCTGGGGTTCACTATCAATGTGCCGAAGTCACACCTGACTCCCTCTCAGACGCTCCCTTTCATCGGGGCAGGTCTGGACACAGTGTGGTTTTGGGCTTATCCTCCCCAAAAGCGAAGACATTCAGGCTATGATTCTGATCTTTCAGCCTTGGTCTTGGGTTTTGGAGAGACACTCTTAAGCTGCTGGGCCTCTTGGCCACCTGCATCCTGCTAGTAGCACATGCCAGGTGGCATATGGGGGCTCTGCAGTGGGACTTGAAGTTCCAATTGGCGCAGCATCAGGGGAATCTCTCCGACATGGCCCAGATCTCGGAGGGCACTGCAAAAGACCTGCAGTGGTGCCTTTCGAATCCCAGTTCGGTCAATGGCAGATCCTTCTCCCTTCCCCAACCAGATCTCTCAATAGTGACAGATGCGTCGCTTCTGGGTTGGGGCGGCCACACGGAGTTGGGACTCCAAATCAATATGCTGGAGCTCTGAGTGATCAGGCTTGCGTTGAAAGCATTCCTTCCCTTTCTCAAAGGGAAAGTGGTGCAGGTGTTCACGGACAACACTACCGCCATGTGGTACTCCAACAAGCAAGGCAGGGTAGGTTCCTGGACTCTGTCAGGAGGCCTCTGGACATGGCTGGAACATCAGGGCATTACCCTGATGGTTCAACATCTGGCTGGCTCTCAATGCCAGAGCAGACAAACTCAGCCACTGACGCACTGTCTATCAAGAATGGCACCTCCATCCGGGGGTGGCGCAAGGTCTCTTTCTCAAATGAGGAGAGCCTTGGTTAGATCTGTTCGCCTCCGCAGAGAACGCGCAATGTCAGCTATTTTACGCGCTGGCATTTCCAAGGCGGCACTCGCTCAGAGACGCTTTTCATCTCTAGTGGAACTCCGGCCTCCTTTACGCCTTCCCGCCTATCCCTCTTCTGCCCAGAGTTCTCAAGAAGATCAAGAGCGACCGGGCCCAAGTTATCTTGGTGGTTTCGGACTGGGCTCGAAGAGTGTGGTATCCCGAGCTACTGAGCATGTCCATCGATCCTCCACTCAGACTGCCTCTTCGGGCGGATCTTCTGTCGCAGCAGCAGGGGACGGTCCTCCACCGGAACCTGTCCAACCTCCGCCTTCATGCGTGGAGATTGAGTGACGCCAGTTGACGGCTTTTGCCCTTCCACCCGAAGCCTGCAATGTTATCTTGGCAGCCAGGCATCCCTAGACTAAAACTGTATACGCCTGTTGTTGGAATAAATTTGTGGCATGGTGTACCAACAAATCTGTTGATCCCCTTTCCACCCCTGTATCCGAGGTTCTTCTGTTCATTCTTTCTTTGGCCCAGCACTGCTCTGCTTTGGGCACCCCTAAAGGGTATTTATCTGCCATTTCAGCCTTTCCTAGGCTGCCTGATCCGCCCTCACTCTTTAAATCTCCTATTGTGAGTAGATTCCTAAAAGGGCTCACCCATTTATTTCCTCCCACTCATTTATCATGCCTCAATGGGACCTTAATCTTGTACTTACTTTCTTGATGTGTACTCCCTTTGAGCCAATGCATAATTGTCCCTTACGGCTCCTCACATTCAAAACTGTCTTTCTCATCGCTGTCACCTCTGCTCGCAGGGTGAGTGAGCTTCATGCCCTTTCTTCAAAACTTCTGTACTTGTCCGTAGACCACGACAAAGTGGTGTTACGCACTAGAGCTTACTTTCTTCCTAAGGTGGTTACACCGTTTTATGTAGGCCAGTCCATCACTTTGCCTACCTTCTACGCACCCCCACATCCTTCCCATGAGGAGGAGAGACTCCACCGTCTGGACCCAAAAAGAGCGTTGGCGTTCTATCTCAATTGTACTAAAGACTTCCGGGTGGATGATCAACTCTTTGTTGGCTATGTGGGTGCAAAGAAAGGGAAGGCTGTACAGAAGCGTACCATCTCTCGATGGGTGCTTCTGTGCATCAAAATGTGCTACGCCTTGGCAAAAAAGCAACCTCCAGACGGCTTGCGGGCTCATTCTACCAGGGCCACTGCTGCATCCACTGCGTTAGCACGCAGAGTTCCTGTCCTGGACATCTGTCAGGCAGCTACGTGGGCATCCCTGCACACGTTTGCTAAACATTACTGCCTTGACAGTCAGGTCCGTCGGGACGGCTACTTTGGTTGTTCGGTCCTGCAGGACTTTGTAGTATGATCTTAGTTCGCAGCCCACCACTGAGGATGGCATTGCTTGGGTATCTATTCTAGGGTAAGGAATCTGCAACTAGAAGTCTCTATCAGATGTACAAGTTACTTACCTTCGGTAACTAAATATCTGGTAGAGACATATTCTAATTGCAGATCCCTTACCACCCACCCATCCTCCCCGCTTGCAAACTTATTTCTAGGGACACTGATTCCCCGTTTCAGGTCCTTAGCTATGGTGCACTAATATCAGTGTTCTTAGTAGCTCTGCGCTCTGGCGTGGAAAGTTGTTAAAAGAAACTGACGTCACTGCGCAAAGGTGGCCACCTACAACGTGCAAGGGTATTGCTCAAAGAAAAAATCTCCGGATACAGTCTGACGCCTGGGGGGAAAATTCAAAGGTAAGGAATCTGCAACTAGAATATGTCTCTACCAAATATTTTGTTACCGAAGGTAAGTAACTTGTACTTTAACCTTTTTAATGGGGTCACCTTTTGAGCCCATGCAGTCTTGCCCATTAAGGTTTTTGTTGCTTAAAACAGTTTTTCTCGTTGCTATAACCTCGGCTAGGCGGTTAGTGAGCTTCAAGCTCTTTCTGTTAAACCCCCCATTACCTTGTTTTTCCGGATAAAGTGGTGTTGAAAACCAGGGCGGCTTTCCTGCCAAAAGTTGTCACTCCTTTTCATGTAGGGCAGACGATTACCCTTCCATCTTTCTACCCTCCTCCTCACCCCCTCGAAGGAGGAAGAGAGACTCCACATTTTGGACTCTAAAAGGGCGCTTTGTTTTTGTATTGAAAGGACTAAGGACTTTCGCCTGGAGGACCAGCTGTTCGTGAGGTATATTGGACAGAGGAAGGTCAGAGCAGTCCATAAAAGAACAATCTCCAGGTGGGTCATTCTTTGTATCAAGATTTGCTACTTGTTGGCAAAAAAGGTTCCCCCTGAGGGTATCAGAGCCCACTCCACCAGGGCTAAGTCAGCTACTTCGGCCCTGGCAAGCGGGGTTCCGGTGGTGGATATTTGCAAGGCAGCAACTTGAGCGTCCCTCCACACCTTGGCAAAGCATTATTGCTTGGACTCTGAGGTTAGGAGGTACGGCCATTTTGCACGATCTGTGTTGCAGGATTTCTCAGTGTAATCAGTAAGGCATCCACCTCCGAGCGCGGTACTGCTTTGGGACTCTATTCATAAGGTCAGGAATCCACAGGTAGTTGTATCCATCAGAAGAACAAGTTACTTACCTTCGGTAACGCTTTTTCTGGTGGATACAATAGCTACCTGTGAATTCCTCACAGTCCCACCCGCCTCCCTGTTGCCTGTCTGGTTACACTAAGATATGTGGTTGTATAGGTGTATGTATATATTGATCTTTTTTTCTGTATATATTAATGATGGTTTTGATTATATTGCATGATGGAAGTTTTATGTATATATGTATTTATTGGAGTTATTGTGGGGTGGGTTCTCACCTGTTCGCCTCAAAGGCACGTAAAAAGTGGGTGAAACTGACATCAGCACGCTGGTGAGGACCTCTTATTGGCACGGTGACGTCAGATGGAGTCGCATGGAGCCGTGCAATTGTGACGTCCTCGTCGACGTGGAGAGCTGGGAAGAAGACTTTCTGTTGGATGCTGGCGCATGGGGGAATTCATAAGGTGAGGAATCCACTGGTAGCTATTGTATCCACCAGAAAAAGCGTTACTGAAGGTAAGTAACTTGTTCTTTTAGAACAGAAAGTAAACACAAATGCCACCACCGAGGCATCAGACTCACAAGTATAATTAAATATGTTGCTGGTTCCCCTTAATAACTAACGTTATTAAACATTTTGGCCTTTACCATCTGTAGGAAGTTGGCTCTGTATATACTATTTGAAAGTAAGAAATAGTGTGCACAGAGTCCAAGGGTTCCCCTTAGAGGTAAGATAGTGGCACTCGCCAGTATAATTAAATATGTTGCTGGTTCCCCTTAATAACTAACGTTATTAAACATTTTGGCCTTTACCATCTGTAGGAAGTTGGCTCTGTATATACTATTTCAAAGTAGGAAATAGTGTTCACAGAGTGCAAGGGTTCCCCTTAGAGGTAAGATAGTGGCAAAAAGAGATAATTCTAATGCTCTATTTTGTGGTAGTGTGGTCGAGCAGTAGGCTTATCAGAGGGTAGTGTTAGGCATTTGGTGTACACACAGGCAATAAATGAGGAACACACACTCAAAGACTTACTCCAGGCCAATAGGTTTTTATATAGAAAAATATATTTTCTTAGTTTAATTTAAGAACCACAGGTTCAAGATTTACAAGTAATACTTCAAATAAAAGGTATTTCACTCAGGTATTCTAGGAACTTTGAATAATCACAAAAGCATGTACAGTTTTGAAAAAACGGCAATAAACTATTTTAAAAGTGGACACAGTGCAAAAATCAACAGTTCCTGGGGGAGGTAAGTAAAGGTTAAGTTCACAGGTAAGTAAAACACTTACAGGGTTCAAAGTTGGGTCCCAGGTAGCCCACTGTTGGGGGTTCAAGTCAACCCCAAAGTTACCACACCAGCAGCTTAGGGCCCGTTAGGTGCAGAGGTCAAAGTGGTGCCCAAAACACATAGGCTTCAATGGAAACAGGGGTGCCCCGGTTCCAGTCTACCAGCAAGTAAGTACCCGTGTCCTCGGAGGGCAGACCAGGGGGATTTTGTAGGGCACCGGAGGGGACACAAGCAGGCATAGAAAGTACACCCTCCGTGGCACTGGGGCGGACGGGTGCAGAGTGCAAACAGGCGTCTGGTTTCAGATAGGAATCAATGGGAGACCCAGGGGTCTCTTCAACGATGCAGGTAGGCACAGGGGGAAGGGGGCTCCTCGGGGTAGCCACCACCTGGGCTAGGCAGAGGGTCACCTGGGGGTCGCTCCTGCACTGGAGTTCAGTTCCTTCAGGTCCTGGGGGCTGCGGGTGCAGTGCTGGTTCCAGGTGTCGGGTTCCTTGTTACAGGCAGTCGCGGTCAGGGGTAGCCTCTGGATTTCCTCTGCAGGCGTCGGTGTGGGGGTTCAGGGGGGTCAACTCTGGCTACTCACGGGCTCGCAGTCGCCGCAGAGTCCTCCCTGAGGTGTTTGTTTTCTGCAGGTCGAGCCGGGGGAGTCTGGCGCAGAGTGGAAAGTCTTCACGCTTCCAGCGGGAAACGTGGGGTCTTTAAAGTTGCTTCTTTGTTGCAGAAATTTGCAGTTTGTTGAACAGGGCTGCTGTTCTCGGGAGCTTCTTGGTCCTTTAGATGCAGGGCAGTCCTCTGAGGGTTCAGAGGTCGCTGGTCCCTGTTGGATGCGTCGCTGTTGCAGTTTTCGTCGAAGTAGGGAGACAGGCCGGTGGGGCTGGGGCCAAATCAGTTGTCGTCTCCGTCTTCACTGCAGGGCTTCAGGTCAGCAGTCCTTCGTCTTCTTTAGGTTGCAGGAATCTGTCTTCTTTGGTTCTGGGAGCCCCTAAATACTAAATTTAGGGGTGTGTTTAGGTCTGGGAGGGCAGTAGCCAATGGCTACTGGCCCTGAGGGTGGCTACACCCTCTTTGTGCCTCCTCCCTGTGGGGAGGGGGGTACATCCCTAATCCTATTGGGGGAATCCTCCTTCTACAAGATGGAGGATTTCTTCAAGTAAGAGTCACCTCAGCTCAGGACACCTTAGGGGCTGTCCTGACTGGGGGGGTGACTCCTCCTTGTTTTCCTCATTATCTCTTTCAGCCTTGCCGCCAAAAGTGGGGGCAGTGGCCGGAGGGGCAGGCATCTCCACTAGCTGGGATGCCCTGTGGCGTTGTAACAAAGGGGGTGAGCCTTTAAGGCTCACCGCCAGGTGTTACAGTTCCTGCAGGGGGAGCTGAGAAGCACCTCCACCCAGCAGTACAGGCTTTGTTCCTGGCCACAGTGACAAAGGCGCTCTCCCCATGTGGCCAGCAACATGTCTGGTGTGTGGCAGGCTGGCAGAAACTAGTCAGCCCACACTGGAATTCGGGTATGATTTCAGGGGGGCATCTCTAGGATGCCCTCTGGGTGTATTTTTACAATAAATTGCACACTGGCATCAGTGTGCATTTATTGTGCCTAGAAGTTCGATACCAAACTTTCCAGTATTCAGTGTAGCCATTATGGTGCTGTGAAGTTCGTGTTTGACAGACTCCCATAACCTATACTCTTATAGCTACCCTGCACATAAAATGTCTAAGGTTTTGCTCAGACACTGTAGGGGCATAGTGCTCATGCACATATGCCCTCACCTGTGGTATAGTGCACCCTGCCTTAGTGCTATAAGGCCTGCTAGAGGGGTGACTTACCTATGCCACAGGCAGTGTGAGGTTGTCATGGCACTCTGAGGGGAGTGCCATGTCGACTTAGTCATTTTCTCCCCACCAGCACACACAAGCTGTGAAGCAGTGTGTATGTGCTTAGTGAGGGGTCCTAGGGTGGCATAAGACATGCTGCAGCCCTTAGAGACCTTCCCTGGCATCAGGACCCTTGGTACCAGGGGTACCAGTTACAAGGGACTTACCTGAGTGCCAGGGTTGTGCCAGTTGTGGAGACAAAGGTGCAGTTTAGGGAAAGAACACTGGTGCTGGGGCCGGGTTAGCAGGGTCCCAGCACACTTTCAAATCATAACTTAGCATCAGCAAAGACAAAAAGTCAGGGGGTAACCATGTCAAGGAGGCATTTCCTTACACCATCCTTAAATGAAAATCTCATGCTTAATGGGGTAGGTGCTCATACCTTTAATTAGTGGTGGATGGTTTTCAGACCACATAAAAAAATATGATGTTTGAGTTGTACCAGATCCCTACTCTACAGGATCTTCCCAACGTATATCCAGATATAAGGCAAATGAGAATCTTAAACGTAATGGAGAAAAGTGCTGGTAACTTAGTATAAATTTTGGGGTTTCATTCTTTAGAGATCTAAGAAAAGAAAGAAGATGTTACTACATCAGCAAGTACAGGATCAAATTAGTCATTTTTTTTCTCAACATCAAGATATTACAGAATCAGGTTTCTCAAGATTATCTTTGGATCAGAGGCCAGGTGGCCTCATCGTTCAATCCACTCCTGTCTCTTCGGAGTCGCCATATCCAGTTTGTTCATACCACAAAAGTAATTGGGTCATGTCTGATGTCGTCTGTTTAAGTTTTTCGACAACACCCCACTCAATTTCATAAACGCTGTGGTTCTTTGAGATGTATTGTCTTGTCAGTCTCGTGGAATCCTGTTTGCAGCAGATGGTACTCCTATGTTTACAAATGCGAGTCCCAACCTGTCTTGTGGTCATCCCAATGAACCTCAATTTGCAAGGACACGTGATCACATAGATGACATTTTTGCTGTTGCAATTGGATATGGTGTGCAGTTCCCAAGGGGTTGCGAGCCCTAGATCCCAAATGGTTGTTTTCTTTGTGAATTCGCAGACGCTACACTTCCCGCAAGAGGGGGAAGTGCCTTGATAGAGGTGGCAGGTTCCACAGAGTGTTTTGGCGTCGGTGATGTGCCTTGTTTTTGGACGTGAATGTACAACTAGATCCCAAATGCTTCTAGACTTCTTGAATGCATGTTAAGGTTGCTCAAAGGGTAGACCACCTGACACCAGGAGGACATGCAGATAAGTGTCTCACTTGGTTTCTCGAAAGATTCCAGTTGTTCTCTGTTATTATTCATGACTCACTTGTGTGGTTTACATATCAGGTGGGCGAGGTAGTTCCTCTCTGCCAGTTAGTTTGAGAGTTTCCTTGCATGCACGGTGTATTCCTGGAGATTTGAGCACTTGTACCTCAGCGCAAGAACTCTCCTACTGGTTAGTTCTCTCTCAATGCTCATGAATGGAAGGTTTCAGATCTTAATTGATTGTTCCTATTCGTTCCCCCCTCCCCCCCCCCCCCCCCCAATGAACGGGTTGAGGGCATTGGACCACTCAACAAAGGCACTTACCTAGCTCCATATTCCATTCTGGATCAGCAATACGTCATCAATGTACCTCTTCCAGTGTCTGATCTCCTCCTGATTTGTAGTGTGTAAGACTTACTCTGGGTAGGAAGGCTGGCCTGTTGTGTGGTGGACACCTATGGTGTTTGCACCTTATACCAGGTCCAGACAACCCCTTATTAGTTAGCGAACAGTATCTAGGAAACCAGAGCTCTCTAATGGTAGCTGTGGTGACAGCAGCCAAGACGTATCTGGGAGGAGTGTAAAGCACTTGCAATACCACAGTAGTCACACAACAACTTATCACACACAAAAGGAACCACACAGAGATGCAAAAATAACTATACTTTATTACAGTAACACTGAACTAGATTACCACAGGCGACCCCCAACTGGAGGAAAGTATACACTTCTATATGTGTTCGATGGCATGTGTAGCTGCAGATAGACATGCTGTGCACTGTTCCTGCCATCTAGTGTTGGGCTCGGAGTGTTACAAGTTGTTTTTCTTCGAAGACGTCTTTTCGAGTCACAGGACCGAATGACTCCTCCCTTTCGGCTCCATTGCGCATGGCCATTAACTCCATCTTAGATTGTTTTCTTTCCGCCATCGGGTTCGGACATGTTCCTCTTCACTCCGTGTATTCGATTCGGAAAAAGACTAAATTCACCGAAAATCGGAGATATTGTTTTTGATCGCGAAACATCTTGCATTGACACTGGCGAAACACAGCTTCGGTTGCCCTTCGGGGTTTCCTAGCCCAGCCAGGGCCTGGTCATCCCGACCGCAGAAAACTTAGAAGCCTAATGGACCGGACCCCGTTCCGTTTCTGCCCACAGTGCCACGCCAAGTATCCCTACACAGACCAACACCGGGTCTGTAATCTGTTTGTCACCGGACCACCGAGAACATTATTGCGAGGCCTGCAGGTCCTTTCGATCGAAGAAGACCTTGAGGGATCGGAGGGCGAGGCAACTGCAAAGGCGTCGAAGAGTTCAGAGCACCTCGACGTCGAGGAAGAGGAGATGGCTATCTCCATCCAAGGTTCCGATTCGGACGACTCTGACTCAGACCGACCACCTACAGCAGGCCAGCACGTGAGTACGCCTGCCCCTACCCAAGTCCAGAGTCAGTCCAAAACAAAAATAAAGGCCGCGGGGACGCCATTGCCGGAAGGCCATGGCTCGACCCATAAGAAATCAAGCGGTGACCAAGCAACACCTTCAGCACCGAAAAAGGCCAAATCTGCGCCGAAATCTTTGGACTCGAGCCGAGAACCTGTGACCGAAAAAACTCGACATCGAGTCGTCGAAGCCTCGAAAGACTCTTTCCAAGCCGAGGCCTATTGTCAGCATGGGCATTTCGGTGCTGAAAAAAACGGCTTCGGAACTGAAAAAAGCCTTGTACACTGAGGAACATGGACTCTCACAACAACTAAAAGAATGACAGAGATTTGAGGAGGAACTTCACCAAATGGAGGAGTTTGATGAAACACAGGCAGGGATAAGGATCCATAGGGATACTAGGAATATCCAAACAGCACCTCCTCTCAAATTCAAAAGGAAACTGGCTTTCCAAGGACGTTCAGACACTGAGCAGCCAAAGTCTAAAGTGCCCAGCAAAAAATCTCTGTCACGCCAATTTTCCCCAGAACATTCTCGCCTGCATTCCACCTATTGCAACGCCCACCGCACAGTCACCCACACACACTGTGCACTTGCAAGAAGATACAGACCCCTGGGACCTCTACGATCCCCCTGTGTCGGACAATAGCCTTGAGTGCTATCCTTCGAAACCCTCCCCACCTTCTGGGTACAATTCCCAAGGTCCAGGGGAAAATTCCAAAGCAGGCCACTAATACCAAGCAGTGACTTGCCCATCACCCTTCCCCAACACACATCCCCGGTGGGAGGAAGACTGGGAATGTTCCACAATCAATGGTCAAACAAACAACAGACACATGGGTTCTATCAATTATCCAACATGGTTACTGCATAGAATTCACACATTTTCCTCCAGATATTCCCCCAAGAGAGCACAAACTGTTGTTGCAACATCCAACACTGTTACAGAGTTGCAGGCATTATTGACAAAACAAGCTATAGAACTAGTACCTCATCAACAAAAAGGAACAGGGGGTCTATTCCCTGTACTTCCTTATTCCCAAAAAGGACAAAACACCAAGACCAATTTTAGATCTCAGGACTCTCAACCTATTCATCAAATCAGAACACATTCACATGGTGACACTACAAGATGTAGTCCCATTACTGAAACAGGGAGAATACATGTCAACACTGGATTTAAAAGATGCGTATTTTCATATACCCATCCATCCATCTCACAGAAAACACCTCCGGTTCGTTATACAAGGAAAATATTACCAATTCAAGGTATTACCCTTCGGGATAACAGCCCCCAGAGTATTTACAAAATGCCTTGCTGTGGTAGCGGCTTACATAAGGAGACAGCACATGCATGTATTCCCATATCTCAACAATTGGCTGATGCCAGGGAAGGTCTCTAAGGGCTGCAGCATGTCTTATGCCACCCTGGGGACCCCTCACTCAGCACAGACACACTGCTTGCCAGCTTGTGTGTGCTGGTGGGGAGAAAATGACTAAGTCGACAATGCACTCCCCTCAGGGTGCCATACCAACCTCACACTGCCCATGGCATGGATAAGTCACCCCTCTAGCAGGCCTTACAGCCCTAAGGCAGGGTGCACTATACCATAGGTGAGGGCATAGGTGCATGAGCACTATGCCCCTACAGTGTCTAAGCAAAACCTTACACATTGTAAGTGCAGGGTAGCCATAAGAGTATATGGTCTGGGAGTCTGTCATACACAAACTCCACAGCACCATAATGGCTATACTGAAAACTGGGAAGTTTGGTATCAAACTTGTCAGCACAATAAATGCACACTGATGCCAGTGTACATTTTATTGTGAAATACACCCCAGAGGGCATCTTAGAGATGCCCCCTGAAAAGATACCCGACTTCCAGTGTGGGCTGACTAGTTTTACCAGCCTGCCACACACCAGACATGTTGCTGGCCACATGGGGAGAGTGCCTTTGTCACTCTGTGGCTAGTAACAAAGCCTGTACTGGGTTAAGGCTCACCCCCTTTGTTACAGCGCCACAGGTCACTCCAGCTAGTGGAGATGCCCGCCCCCTCTGGCCACGGCCCCACTTTTGGCAGCAAGGCCAGAGGAAATAATGAGAAAAACAAGGAGTCGTCACTGGCCAGTCAGGACAACCCCTAAGGTGTCCTGAGCTGAGGTGACTGACTTTTAGAAATCCTCCATCTTGCACATGGAGGATTCCCCCAATAGGATTAGGGATGTGCCCCCCTCCCCTCAGGGAGGAGGCACAAAGAGGGTGTAGCCACCCCCAGACCTAAACACACCCCTAAATTGAGTATTTAGGGGTCACCAGAAGCTAGCAAAACAGATTCCTGCAACCTGAAGACGAAGGACTGCTGACCTGAAAGCCCTGCAGAGAAGATGGAGTCACCAACTGCTTTGGCCCCAGCCCTACCGGCCTGTCTCCCCACTTCAAGAAAAACTGCAACGCATCCCCCAGGGTCCAGCGAACTCTGAAGCCTCAGAGAACTACCCTGCATCTAAAAGGACCAAGAACTCCCGAGGACAGTGACTCTGCTCCAAAGAAGATACAACTTTGTAACAAAGAAACAACTTTTAAAGGACTGCACGTTTCCCGCCGGAAGCGTGAGACTTTCTACTCTGCACCCGACACCCCCGGCTCGACCTGCAGAGAAACAACACTACAGGGAGGACTCCCCGGCAACTGCGACCCTGTGAGTAGCCGGAGTTGACCCCATACCCCCCCCCCCCGCGACACCTGCAGAGGGAATCCAGAGGCTCCCCCTGACCGCGACTGCCTGCTTTACAGAACCCAACACCTGGTAAAGACACTGCACCCGCAGCCCCCAGGACCTGAAGGATCCGACCTCCAGTGCAGAAGCGACCCCCAGGTGGCCCTCTCCATTGCCCAGGTGGTGGCTACCCCGAGGAGCCTCCCCCCCCCCCCTCCCTTGCCTGCCTGCTTCGCTGAAGAGACCCCTGGGTCTCCCATTGAAATCTTTCGCAAACCCGACGCCTGTTTGCACTCTGCACCCGGCCGCCCCGTGCCGCTGAGGGTGTACTTTTTGTGCTGACTTGTGTGTCCCCCGGTGCCCTACAAAACCCCACTGGTCTGCCCTCCGAAGTCATGGGTACTTACCTGCTGGCAGACTGGAACCGGGGCACCCCCTTCTCCATTGAAGCCTATGCGTTTTGGGCACCACTTTGACCTCTGCACCTGACTGGCCCTGAGCTGCTGGTGTGGTAACTTTGGTGTTGCCCTGAACCCCCAACGGTGGACTACCTTGGACCCAACTTTGAACCCTGTAGGTGGTTTACTTACCTGCAAAACTAACAAATACTTACCTCCCCCAGGAACTGTTGAAATTTGCACTGTCTAGTTTTAAAATAGCTCATTGCCATTTTTGCCAAAACTGTACATGCTATTTTGCTGATTCAAAGTTCCTATGATACCTAAGTGAAGTACCTTTCATTTGAAGTATTGATTGTAAATCTTGAACCTGTGGTTCTTAAATTAAACTAAGAAAATATATTTTTCTATATAAAAACCTATTGGCCTGGAATTGTCTTTGAGTGTGTGTTCCTCATTTATTGCCTGTGTGTGTACAACAAATGCTTAACACTACCCTCTGATAAGCCTACTGCTCGACCACACTACCACAAAATAGAGCATTAGAATTATCTCTTTTTGCCACTATCTTACCTCTAAAGGGAACCCTTTGGACTCTGTGCATGCTATTTCTTACTTTGAAATAGTACATACAGAGCCAACTTCCTACACTAGGGTTTTCTATAAATTACCAAAAATCACACTTGCAACCTTCCCAAATTCAACAATACTTGGGAGCTACACTCAAAAAGCGATCGCAAGTCCAAGCCCACAAAGGGTACCATCATTCCACACCATGGTGCCAAGAATACAACCAAATCAGCATTACACAGTCAAATTTGTGATGAAACTCCTGGGCATGATGGCATCATGCATCGCAATTGTCCCAAACGCAAGGTTACACATGCGGCCCTTGCAGAAGTGCCTTGCAAAACAATGGTCGCAGGCACAGGGTCAACTCCAAGATCTAGTGTTGATAGACCGCCAAACACACTATTCGCTTCAGTGGTGGAACCCCGTAAATTTAAACAAAGGGCGGCCTTTTCAAGACCCTGTGGATCACGCCATTCTCACAACAGACGCATCAATGATTGGGTGGGGAGCACACCTCAACAATCACAATATACAAGGACAGAGGGACAACAAGCAAAAACAGCTTCACATAAATCACTTAAAGCTGCTAGCAGTCTTTCTAGCACTAAAAGTTTTTCAACCTCTTCTAGCTCACAAACACATTCTTGTCAAAACAGACAATATGACAACAATATACTACTTAAACAAACAGGGGGGGAAACACACTCATCACAACTCTGCCTCCTAGCACAAAAAAATTGGCATTGGGCAACTCACAACAATATTCGCCTAATAGCGCATTACATCCCAGGCATTCACAATCAATTAGCAAACAATCTCAGTCGAGATCACCAGCAAACTCATGAGTGGGAAATACATCCCCAGATACTACAAAAATACTTTCGCCAGTGGGGAACACCAGACATAGATCTGTTCGCCACAAATCAAAATGCAAAATGCCAAAACTTTGCGTCCAGATACCCACACCCTCAGTCCAAGGGCAATGCTGTATGGATCAATTGGTCAGGGATATTTGCTTATGCTTTTCCCCCTCTCCCACTCATTCCTTTTCTAGTCAACAAACTGCGTCAAAACAAACTCCAACTAATATTCATAGCACCAACGTGGGCATGACAACCGTGGTACACCACACTGTTGGACCTCTCAGTAGTACCTCACATCAAACTTCCAAACAGACCAGACCTGTTAACGCAACACAAACAACAGATCAGACACCCCAATCCAGCAATGCTCAATCTAGCAATCTGGCTCCTTTGGCTATCTAAATCTTCCAAACGAGTGTATGGAAGTCATTAAACAGGCAAGAAAACCTACCACCAGGCATTGTTATACTAATAAATGGAAAAGATTTGTTTTCTACTGCCAAGCAAAACCCATCATACCATTAGATGCGTCCATACAGGACATCGTAGGCTATTTACTAAACTTGCAAAAAGCAAATCTTGCTTTTTCATCCATCAAAATGCACCTCACTGCAATTTCGGCTTACTTGCAAATTAAACACACAAAATAACTTTAGAATACCAGTCATTAAAGCCTTCATGGAAGGACTAAAGCAGATCATACCTCCAAGAACACCACCAGTACCCTCATGGAATCTTAATATCATACTTACACGACTCATGGGTCCGCCTTTTGAACCCATGCATTCTTGTCAAATCCAATTCTTAACTTGAAAAGTGGCATTTCTAGTAGCTATCACTTCACTACTAAGTGTTAGTGAAATACAGGCTTTCACTATTGAGGAACCCTTTATACAAGTACACAAACATAAAATCCAAAATTTCTACCAAAAGTCATTTCCCAGTTTCATTTAAACCAAACAGTGGAACTCCCAGTTTTTTTTCTTCCCACAGCTAGACTCAGTAGCAGAAAGAGCACTGCATACATTAGACATAAAAAGAGCTCTAATGAACTATATAGACAGAACAAAACCATTTCGTAAAACTAAACAATTGTTCATCGCATCCCAGAAACCCCATACTGGTAACCCTATATCCAAACAAGGCATAGCCAGATGGATAGTTAAATGCATACAAACTTGTTTCCTAAAAGCTAAAAGGGAACTACTCATTACACCAAAGGCACACACCACTAGAAAGAAGGGTGCAACAATGGCCTTTCTAGGTAACATACCAATGACAGAGATTTGTAAGGCAGCCACTTGGTCCACACCTCCTACTTTTACCAAACACTACTGTGTAGATGTGTTAGCAACACAACAAGCCACAGTAGGACAGGCTGTATTAAGAACATTATTTCAAACAACTTCAACTCCTACAGGCTGACCACCGCTTCTGGGAGGATTACTGCTTTGTAGTCTGTGCACAGCATGTGTATCTGCAGCTACACATGCCATTGAACGGAAAATGTCACTTACCCAGTGTACATCTGTTCATGGCATGTTCCGCTGCAGATTCACATGCGCCTTCCTACCTCCCCGGGAGCCTGTAGCCGTTTAAGTTGCAATTAGAAATTGTATATATGTAAATAAACACTACTTTAGCGCAAACTTTGTACATACATACCTATTCCATTGCATGGACATCTTTAATATTCTCATTCTACCACTCCTACCTCATCCTCTGTGGGAAAACAATCTAAGATGGAATCGATGCCCATCCGCAATGGAGCCGAAAGGGAGCAGTCACTCAATCCCGTGACTCGAAAAGGCTTCTTCGAAGAAAAACAACTTGTAACACTCCGAGCCCAACACTAGATGACAGGAACAGTGCACAGCATGTGAATCTGCAGCGGAACATGCCACGAACAGATGTACACTGGGTAAGTGACATTTTCCATATATATATGGTTAGTACTAGGAATTACCATAGAAAAACAACAAGCATTGGTGGTAAGAAACAGCAGAAAATAGCTAGGGCCCTATGGTGGGGGGGGGCAAAAAATATACTAAAATAGTGGAATGTGAAGTTAGGTCCTCCACCCAAGGATATGGAGTTGTTAGTAGGGATCTGGGAGAACTCGAAACCCCGAGAAGTGAGTACCTAGATGACCCCCAGCGACCAGGGGAGCAGAGGCAAGTTACCTGGTCTTCCCATAGACTAGCTAGGGGACTTGGAAAGGGAAGTTTGCAAGAATAGGACCAGTCCAGTGGAACCCAATGGTGGATTCGAGATGAAGAGGACCTGCAAAAGACGGGGACAGAGTCCAATCCACACAGGAGTGGCCAGGTGGGGCAGGAGCCACTGCCCACCCTTCTGTGGGCGAAGGTCTTAGTCGACAGTGGAAGATGAAGGTCAGTTATGGAGCACAGGAGCTGCAGAGGAATCCCTGAATTAGTGTAGAAGCTATCCCACGTCGGTTGCAGACGGGTCAGTGGTCAAGAGTACCACCAGCAAGCCCCAGTAAGTGCAAATCCAGGCACAAGAGGATTTGCAGGGCTGAGGAGGACCAGCAAGGTCCAGGGGACTCGACCCTTGGAGGGGAGTCTGGGCTGACCCTCAGCAGTTGGGAGAGCCAGCAGAAGCAATTATAACACCTACAGGCAACCCACTGGCAGCAGGCACAGTAAGTTGCAGGTAGGCCCAGTCAGCATGCATGGAGAGGAGTCCCACGTTGCTGGAGCAGCAGAGAGGAGACTGTCCTTGCAAGAATGAAGTGCTGGAGGCCAGGGCTACTTGGAGCCTGAACATCCCTCAGAGCAGGAGTCAACAAGCCTTGGTTGCTGCAAGTGTTGAGGTACACAAGAATTCTGTCCTGCTGGGAAAGGCAAGGGCTCACTGTCTCCCAAGATGGACAGAAGGCAGAGAGGACCACTCAGAACCACCATCTGTATTAGAGGAAACCACTTAGTTCCAGCGGAGAGCAGATCCCAGCAGCCGGACATCTTTGCCTTAGGTGCCTGTGAATGCAGGGGAGTGACTCCTTCACTCCCAGGGAGATTCTTCCTTGCTTCTTTGGGGCAGCTGAATTCTTGCCGACCCCAGAGGATGCATGGATATGTTGCAGTTGCTGGAAGTAGCCAGAGAAACAATGTTGCAACGCAAGATCGTCTTGAGTGTTGCAGGCTTGTTTGGTTCCTAAGAAGTCCAGGAGCAGAAGAGGTTGATGCAAAGAAGTCTTGGTGGAGTCTTGACCAACGCGCAAGGGAGTCCCTAAATAGCCTGAACAAGGGACTTGGTGACTCTGCAGGGTGAACCCCTATCAGAGGTGGTCACTGATGTCAGCTACCTGTCCTAACCAACCAGATGCTCCCAGGGGCCTCTGCACATCTTGGCTTCAAGATGGCAGAATCAAGTGGCCACCTGGAGGAGGTCTGGGCACCCCTGCTGCGGTGATAATGGACAGGAGAATGGTCACTCCCCTTTCCTTTGTGCAGTTATGTGCCAAATGTAGGAAGCTGGCCTGTTGTGTGGTGAGCACCTAAGGTGTTATCATCTTATACCAGGTTCTGTTATCCGCTATTAGTGAAGTGTAGGTAGTGTCTAGGAAGTCAGGGCTCTCTAGAGGTAGCTGTGGATAAGCAGCCAAGACTTACCCATGAGACATGCAAAGCTTAGGCGATTCCACTATAGTCGCACAGTACTTAAACACATGAAAGAACGACACAGACTTACAAAAATAAAGATACTTTTATCTGATAGAGACTTCTAGTTGCAGATTCCTTACCTTAGAATTTCCCCCAGGCGTCAGACTGGATCCAGAGATTTTTCTTCAAGCAATACCATTGTGCGTCGGCAGGTGGCGTTGGTCGACTCCTCGGGCGTCATTTGCGTTGTGTTCGCCGCAATGACGTCAGGAGTATTATATAGACACCGCATTCGTGCAGTGACGTCAGTTCTTTTCTTTCCATGCCACAAGCTGATCTGGAGAAGAGCTACCCTGGCTATTTTTTGGCTGAATTCAGCCCTTTTGTTGACTTTTTTTCAGTGAAACTTTGGTACATCGAGGATGTCCCTGAAGACCAGGTTCAAGCCTTGCGAGGATTGTCATCCGACGATGTCGGTGACGGATCCTCATCAGGTTTGTCTGTGGTGTCTCGAGCGCGACCACGACCCGGAGTCGTGCTCCGAGTGCCGGGCCATGCACCTGAAGGCTTTGAGGGAGCGGTCTCTAAAGCTAATGGTGGACCGGCACTCGACTCCTCGTAGGTCACAGTCTCGCTCGAGAGGAAGGTCTCGAGATCGGTCGCGGAGTCATCACCACTCTTCTTCTAAGTCCTTGGGTCAAGGTAAGAAGAAGTCGTCGTCGAAGAAGTCCCATCGCTCTCCGAATTCACCCTGTCGCTTGGCCGACGCGACGCGGAAAGAGCATCCACGCACAAGGCCTCCATCCTCGGAGCCTGCGTCTGGGTCGGCTCTGTGCTTCCACGAGTTTGCTGGAGCGACCCCCGCCCAACTTAGAGTTGCATGAGGCCATGCGCCTCATATTTGGGTGGTCCGACCCCTGATACGGCGCCTTCGGGCCCAAGGGGTTCGGATGAGGGGCCTTCGGGTTCCGCACCGGCAGCTTCGGCTCCGACCACCGAGGTCACCTCCGGATCCGTGCACGGATCCGCACCGGTGCCTGTCGCACCCTTGAGACCTTCCTCGGCGCAGGGTCGATCGACTGTGCCAACGTCGGTAGTGTCCACTATCGACATCGACCCAATTCTTATCCCCGAGGACTCTGAGTCTGAGCGGCGTCAGCCGACGACGCCTTCGACTTCGATGGGGCGTTTTCGCCCCAGGTCTCTTCTTCAGGTGCATTCCCTTCCGCACCCCCGGATAGGGAATCCAAAAGACTGGAGCAGTTTGGCAAGAAGTAGTTTTTTTCCTCCAGTCTCGCGCTGCAGTCTGTGAACACTCATGCCTTTTGGGCCACTATACCCACTCTTATATGGATACGGTTGCGCAAGTCCTGCCGCAGATACCGGGGGAGGCCCGTGCTATAGTCTCCCAAGCTATGAACGATTGGAGAGATGCGGCAAAGTTCACAATCCATTGTGGGCTGGACACGACCGACTCTCCTGGCAGATCGGTTGCTACGACAGTGGCCTTACGACACCACGCCTGGTTACACACTTCTGGTTTTTCGGGGATGTCCAACAGTCACTCATGGACATGCCCTTTGATGTCTCCTGTCTCTTATGAGAGAAAGCGTACTCGGCCTTGGAGAGATACAAAGATTCCCAGGCTACGCCTCAGTCCCTCTGTCTTTCTTCTGCCCCTCGCCCACTGCAGTCTGCTTTTCGCCCCTTTCGTGGCCACGGAAAGGGCTCCCTGTCGCGTCTTCCACCCAGCCACCGTGTTTTGCACGCTGTTCAGCCTATATGTGGCTGGGGATGCGGAATCCCACGTGACCTTGGGATAGGGAACCAGAGGTCTGTCCAGTCCACCTTTGCCCCCCGCTGCAGCCTCCAAACCCTCCTAGTCAATTCCATCACTCCCGTCCAGTTGATGGCAGGATTCGCCATCACCTGCCCCACTGGGAAAATATATCCACAGACAGGTGGGTTTTTCAGATCGTTCGAAAGGGCTACTCTCTCCCTTTCGAATCTGCTCCACCACCCATGCAACCATCCTGCAATCTCCTTCCAGAGGATCATTTGGCGCTTCTCCACCAGGAAGTTGCAGCTCTCTTGGCCAAGGGAGCTATAGAAAAGGTCCCTGTGCCAGAAGTAGGTTGTGGTTCTTATTCCCCTACTTTTTGATACCCAAAAAGGAGAAGGGCTTACGTCCTATCCTAGACCTTCAGGACCTAAACTACTTCCTCAAGAAAGAGAAATTCAAAATGCTCACCCTGGCTCAGGTTCTGTCTGCCTTGGACCCAGGAGACTGGATGGTAGCGTTGGACTTGCAGGACGCTTATTTCCACATCCCCATCCTGCCTGCCTACAGACATTACCTACGATTTGTTGTAGGTCACGAGCACTTTTAATTTACCGTGCTCCCCTTCGGCCTTACCAGCACCCTTTGGGTGTTCACAAAAGTGATGGCAGTGGTTGCAGCTCATCTGCGCAGGTTAGGGCTCTCAGTCTCCCCGACCTCGACGACTGGCTGTTGAAGGCGGATTCACCCCTGAAAGTCGTCTCCCACCTTCAGACTACGGCGAACCTCCGCACACGCTTGGGTTCACTATAAACGTGCCAAAGTCACACCTGACTCCCTCTGTCACTCACTTTCATCAGAGCAGTTCTGGACACAGTGTAGTTTCGGACTTATCCTCCCGAAAAATGGGTCCAAGACATTCAGGCTATGATTCCGATCTTTCGACCTCAGTCTTGGGTTTCGGCCAGACTGACTCTGAGGCTGCTGGGCCTCATGGCCTCCTGCATCCTGCTAGTAACACATGCCAGATGGGATTTGCGGGCTCTGCAGTGGGACCTGAAGCATCAGAGGAATCTCTCCGACCTGGTCCAGATCTTGGAGGGGACTGCAAAAGACCTGCGGTGGTAGCTTTCGAATCCGCATTGTGTCCCCAGTAGATCCCGCTCCCTTCCCCAACCAGATCTATCTATAGTGACAGATGCGTCACTTCTGGGTTGGGGCGGCCACATGGAGAGGCTGAGATCAGAGGACTCTGGTCTCTGGCGGAGTCTGGGCTCCATATCAATCTGCTGGAGCTCCACGCGATCAGGCTTGCATTGAAAGCATTCTCTCAAAGGGAAAGTAGTGCAGGTGTTCACGGACAATTCTACCGCCATGTGGTACTCCAACAAACAGGGTAGAGTAGGGTCCTGGACCCTTTGTCAGGAGGCACTGCACCTCTGGACAAGGCTGGAACATCAGGGCATTACCTTGATGGTTCAACATCTGGTGGGCTCCCTCAACGCCAGAGCAGACAAACTCAGCTGTCAATGCACAGCTGATCACAAATTGCGTCTCCATCCGGAGGTGGCACAAGGTCTCTTTCAGCAGAGGGGAGAGCCATGGTTAGATCTGTTCAACTCTGCAGAGAACGCGCAATGTCAGCTGTTTTGCACGTTGGAGTTTCCAAGGCAGCACTCGCTCGGAAACGCTTTTCGTCTCAAGTGGAACTCTGGCCTCCTTTACCCCTTTCCACCTATACCTCTTCTGCCCAGGGTTCTCAAGAAAATCAGGAACGACCAGGCCCAAGTCATCTTGGTGGCTCCGGACTGGGCACAGAGACTATGGTATCTAGAGCTATTGAGTATGTCCATCAATCCTCCACTCAGACTGCCTCTTCGGGCGGATCTTCTGTCACAGCAACAGTGGACAGTTTTTCACCCGAACCTTTCCAACCTCCGCCTTTCATGCATGAAGATTGTGTGGCGCCAGTTGACTGCTTTTGACCTTCCACCCGAAGTCTGCAATGTTATCTTGGCAGCCAGGCGTCCATCAACCAAAACTGTATACGCCTGACGGAATAAATTTGTGGCATGGTGTACCAACAAATCTGTTGATCCCCTTTCCACCCCTCTATCCTAGGTTCTTCTGTTCATTCTTTCTTTGGCCCAGCACCGCTCTGCTTTGGGCACCTTAAAGGGTATTTATCTGCCATTTCAGCCTTTCCTAGGCTGCCTGATCAGCCCTCACTCTTTAAATCTCCTATTGTAAGTAGATTCCTAAAAGGGCTCACCCATTTATTTCCTCCCACTCATTTATCATGCCTCAGTGGGACCTTAATCTTGTACTTACTTATTTGATGTGTACCGCCTTTGAGCCAATGCATAATTGGCCCTTGCGGCTCCTCACCTTCAAAACTGTCTTTCTGGTAGCTATCACCTCTGCTCGCAGGGTGATTGAGCTTCAGGCCCTTTCCTCACAACCTCCATACTTGTCTGTGCACCCAGACAAAGTTGTGTTGCATACTAGGGCTTCCTTCCTTCCTAAGGTGGTTACACCCTTTCATGTAGGCCAGTCCATCACTCTCCCTACTTTCTACGCACCCCCGCATCCTTCCTATGAGGAGGAGAGACTCCACCGTCTGGACCCAAAAGAGTGTTGGCGTTCTACCTCAGTCGTACTGAAGATTTCCAGGTGGACGATCAACTCTTCGTTGGGTATGTGGGTGTGAAAAAAGGGAAGGCTGTGCAAAAGCGTACCATCTCTCGATGGGTACGTCTTTGCATCAAAATGTGCTACGCTTTGGCCAAGAAGCAACCGCCTGAAGGCTTGCATGCTCATTCCACCAGAGCAACTGCTGCTTCCACTGCGTTAGCACGCGGGGTTCCTGTCCTGGATATCTGCCAGGCAGCTACGTGAGCGTCTCTGCACACGTTTGCTAAAAGCACTACTGCCTGGACAGTCAGGTCCATCGGCACGGCTATTTTAGTCATTCGGTCCTGCAGGACTTCCTAGTATGATCTTGGTTTGCAGCTCACCACCAAGGATGGCATTGCTTGGGTATCTATTCTATGGTAAGGAATCTGCAATTAGAAGTCTCTATCAGATGTACAAGTTACTTACCTTCAGTAATGAAATATCTGATAGAGACATATTCTAGTTGCAGATTCCTTACCGCCAACCCATCCTCCCCGTTTGCGAACTGATTTCTAGGGACTTTTCAGGTCCTTAGCTCAGGCGCACCATTCTGTGTTCTTAGCGGCTCTGTGCTTTGGCGTGGAAAGTCGTTAAAAGAAACTGAAGTCATTGCGCGAGGGCGGCGTCTATATACTACTCCTGACATCATCACGGCGACCACGCCAACAGCGCCCGCAGAGTCGACCGACGCCATCTGTTGACACGCAAGGGTATTGCTCGAAGAAAAATCTCCATATCCAGTCTGATGCCTGGGGGAAATTAAGGTGAGGAATATGCAACTAGAATATGTCTCTACCAGATATTTCGTTACTGTAGGTAAGTAACTTGTACATTATGGGAACACAAATACTAAAATACTGTATATGAAATACCCCAACTGGAGGTAAGTAAACACACTATTATATACACATTAACATTCAGGAAATAGCATAGAAATGAAAAGGCATTTGTAAAAGCAATAGTAAAGAGTGAGGGCCTTAGGGGAAGGCCAAACCATATACTAAAAAAGTAGAATGTGAAAGGCAGTCCCCCACCCAAGGAAGTGGAATCAGTAGAGGGGAGCTGGAGGAACTAGGAATCCCAAGAGGTAAGTACCAGGGTGCCCACCAGCGACCAGGAGAGAAGAGGTAAGTACCTGGTTTTCCACAAAACCAAAAGGAGGACTTTGGAAAAGGACTGTGCAAGACCCAGACAAGACTGGAGGAGACCAAAGGTGGATCCTGACAGAAGAGGACCTGCAAAAGAAGGGGACCAAGTCCAATTCGAGTGTCTGGTTGTGGCAGGGGCCACTAGCCACCCTTCTGTGGATGCAGTACCAGGTCGACGGTGGATGAAGAAACTCAGCAGTGCAGCACAGGAGCAGAAGAAGAGTTCCAGAAGTGATGCAAGTGATGTCTCATGTCTGCGGTCGTGATGCAATCAGTCAGTGGTGCTGGAAAACCACAAACAAGCCGTCGAAAATGCAAGAGACGGAGAAGAATGTTTACAAGGCTGAAAGAGAACCAGCAAGGTCCAGGGGTCTCAACCCAAGGAGAGGAGTCTGGGGTGACCCTCAGCAGCTGGGAGAGTCACAAGAGGAGAAGGCAGCTCCCAAAGGCAACCCACAGGCAGCAGGCACAGGGGTCGCAGTGGGGCCCACGCAGCACATCTGAAGAGGAGTCTCACATTGCTGCAGCAGCAGACAGGAGACTGTGCTTTGCAGGAAAGAGTGCTGAAGGCCGGGGCTACATGGAGCCTGAAGATCCCTTGGAGGAGGAACAAAGCGGCCTTTGTAGTTGCAAGAGTCACTGTGCACAGGGGTACTGTCCTGCAAGGAGAGCTAAGGGCTTATTGTCTCCCAAGTTGGAGAGCTGGCAGAGAGAACCAAGGGGACCACTCCAGACCACCACCTGTGATGCAGAATCTACGCAGTTCCGGAGGAGAGAGGATCCCTGCAGCCGGTCGTTGTTGCAGTTGGTGCTTGCGGATGCAGGGGTGACTCTTTCACTCCAAGGAAGATTCTTTCTTACTTCTTTTGCAAGCTGAAGACTCGTCGCCCTCAGAGGATGCACAACCAGTGAAATGTTGCAGTTGAAGAAGGTGGAGAAACAATGTTGCAGAGCGGAGTCTTCGCTGGAGTTGCAGATTGTCGGTTCCTGGAGAGTCCAGTTGCAGTCCCAGTGCCAAGAAGATGAAGTAAACAATGCAGAAGAGTCCTGCTGGAATTTTGCATGTCAAATCTGAGGACCCACCCAAGAGGGAAACCCTAAATAGCCCAGGACGGTGGATTGATCACCTAGTAGGGTGACCACCTATCAATAGGGGGCTGTGGTGTCACCTCCCTGACCTGGCCACTCAGATGCTTCCAGGGGCCCCTGCCCACCTTGGATTCAAGATGGCAGAATCAAGTGGCCACCTGGAGGATCTCTGGGCACCACTCCTGTGGTGGTGATGGACAGGGGAGTGGTCATTCCCCTTTCCATTGTCCAGTTTCACGCCAGAGCAGGGACCTGGGGTCCCTGAAATAGTGTAACTCGGTTTATGTAAAGAGGGCATCAAATGTTCCCTTCAAAGTATACTGGTGGCTTTGGGAGGCTACCCCTCCCAAGCCATGTAACACCTATTTCCAAGAGAGTGGGTGTTACCTCCCTCTCCCACAGGAAATCATTTGTTCTGCCTTTTTCTTCCTGAGCTGGTATTCCCTCACACCCAGATACCTGCACCCTGCCCTCTGGGCGAGGAGGGCCTACCATAGGGGTGACTTATGGTGACATGGTGCAGTAACATGTAGTGAAAGGGTGCATCCATCTTTTCACGCAGGCTGCACTGGCAGGCCTGCAGACACATTCTGCATGGGCCTCCATGGGTGGCATAATACTTGCTGCAGCCCATGGGAGACCCCTGGTGCCCCATTGCCCTGGGTACCTAAGTACCATATACTAGGGACTTACAGGGGGAACCGAGTATGCCAACTGTGGGGTGTAAAGGATATCAAGGCAACAAAATTTAGAGGAGAAAACACAATCACTGGGGTCCTGGTTAGCAGTATCCCAGTGGAAACCGTCTAAGCACACTGATAACAGGCAAAACGTGGGGGGCAACCATGCAAAAAAGAGTGTTACACCGGGTCTCAAATGAATATATAGAGAGACATGCTAGGTTTGGGACAATGGTGCTCCCGATCTGTCCCATGAACTTACAGAAAGACTTTGCGCGGTGAAAGAACCACAACTCATAGATCTCCTGGGAGTGGTCACATGAGCACAGACACCATTTGCGATGCTGCATCCTACACCGCAAGGACCTTGAAATTGCAGTGAAAAACTCACTGCAATCATACAGGTGGCTGGGAGCGGTATCGGTCAGGTGACTCCATACGAAGGGCCTTTTGAAGAGGTAAGTTGGGGGTCAGTATTCGTCCGTTCCCTAAAAGTTCTGAGCTCTTTGCTAAGAGTTGAGGTATGACGTGACTTATAAGGGTTTTGGGGGCACATTGGTTAGTACTACTGTGTAGCACTAAACTAAAATGTTTTTGTCATGCACAGCATAACTGAGGGTTATTCCCACATGTTGTTCCACTATACCAAACTATCCCTGTGGGATGGAGGAGCGGTGGTATCTCTTCCCTGCCTGTATTATCTACCTTGAGAGTAACTTGATGAGCAACGTCTAGACAGTTTCACTGCCTTTGTGATCAGTTGATCATCATGACACATGACTACCGCCTCTCCTGATTACCCCAGGGGGGTCGTTAACATATTTTCCCTGCCTGGACTAGCTTTACGCAGACAAGCTAAGAAAAGCATAACTTATAAGGTCTACACAGTCGTGCGGGCCTTTATGATTATGTGATTCTCTCATTCTTTTAAAACAATGCTACAATTGATCTGAAGATACTAAGAGCCTGCAGACAAACTATTCTTATAGATGATTATTTAGCGGTATGGCTTACACTTCATTATGAGCCCCAATGAAGTTATAATCCGTATAGATCGGCAGTAATAAATATAGTTGTGGAGAGGATAACTGTCTAACATTAGTACCGTATGACGTAGCCTGCAATTGCCTTCTTTAGTTGTTTGCCTTTTTTTCTATTCAGCAATGTGTGACAATAAAGGACAGACCAGAAGTCCATGCCCCTAAAGTTTAGGGTAAGGAGGTTGGATAAAGACCAGTTCCAATGTGTTAATAACACTATTGGGGATGGCCTCCAGCCAGACTACATTGGTCTTTATCCCCCATAGTACGACTTGTCCTTAGTTGGCACAGGACACATTTTTTGATGGTCATGGTTAGCACTGTTTATGCACTAACGTTTGCTTTGGTTTGCAGTGTTTCCCCACTGTGCATGTTCACAAAGTGTGTACGCCATTATCATGCATATTCTGTGAAATAAGGGGTGGGTAACCCTTTAGTTTTCCTGTTACATTGTTCCCCCAGGTGCATAGTTGGCTACTTTATCACTCAGGTTGGACTTGAGTGTTTCTATGTTCACACGGTAGGGAAGGTGTTAGTTCCCCTCTAACAAATAGGGATCCTGAGCCCTGAAGAATGCCCCAGAACAGGCTGAGTGAGGGCAGAAATATGTTGGCTTTTTGACGACGGGATGAACCTTTATACTCAGTTACCGTCAATATGTTTTAACCATATGCACGGACACCACTATTACAGTTAGAATTTACTGGTAGCCCGCAAGGTAATTTTATCTGATCTGGATCCCATAACTATCGAGTAGCATTAGAACTATCCATATCTAAGAATTCTCTCTAGTGTAGGCCTACTGAGAGGTTGAGTCCACCGTGATGGCACGGTCCTACCAAGGTGGGTAGAGATGGTCAATGAGGAAGCATGACAAAATTAAGTGTGTGAAACCACCTCTTCCATAAAAGGGGTACCCCATAGCTAACCTAACCAACTCAAGTACTTCTAGATGGGGTCATGTTTGGAACATACCCATCTCCTTCTCACCCGACTCCTTTTCTGTTCAATAGTGTTGGTATTGTGAGGAAGTGTGGGGTGGGTATACCTCTCATCTCTCGCTCTCTGTTTAGTGAAATCAGCAGAACCCCATAGGTCCTGAAAGACACCAATGGTGGATGTCCCTCTGACAAGCCTTCGATGTCAAAGCCATTGAGGGAAGAAAACCCGCCAAGGAGGATCCTGTGGGCATGACTGACTCAAAGAAAAGGATATCAAATCTACTTGGCTCTGAGGAGCGAGCCTTCTAAATTGAAAAAAAAGCTTTAAGCCGAATTGGAGGCAATCCTATTAAAAAATAGCTTGATGGCATGTGTGTGGCTGTAGATACACATGACCTGCTTACTTCTGCCATTTAATGTTGGGTCCGGAAATGTGCAAGTTGTTTTTTTTGTTGTTTTTTTTTAAATGTCTTTCGAGTCATGAGGTATAGTGACTCTGCCTCTTGCTGGTAATGCGCATGGTCATTGACTCCATTGTTAGTTTTTTTCTTCCAACACTGAGGGGGTCATTCCAATATTGGCGGGCAGCAGGCGCCGCCCGCCAAGCGGAAACCGCCAAATGGCCGCTCCGCGGTCAAAAGACCGCAGAGGCCATTCTGGCTTTCCCGCCAAGGGAGCGCCCGCCGGCCCAGCGGGAAAGGCCCTGCAACCGAGAAGCCGGCTCCGAATGTTGCAGGGGTGCGACGGGTGCAGTTGCACCCGTCGCGATTTTCACTGTCTGCTAAGCAGACAGTGAAAATCATGCTGGGGCCCTGTTAGGGGGCCCCTGCACTGCCCATGCCATTGGCATGGGCAGTGCAGGGGCCCCCAGGGGGCCCACGACACCCGTTACCGCCATCCTGTTCCTGGCGGTAAAAACCGCCGGAAACAGGGTGGCGGGAAGGGGGTCGGAATCTCGGAGATTCAGCCCAGACAGGGGAAATCCGGCGGGATCCCCTTTTCTGACCGCGGCTTTACCGCTGCGGTCAGAATGGGCAGGGAAGCACCGCTAGCCTGTTGGCGGTGCTTCCGTGGTCATCCACCCTGGCGGTCGATGACCGCCAGGGTTGGAATGACCCCCTGAGTCTGGTCCTGTATCTGCGACCATTTTTCGGACTCTTTCCATTCTGGATCCACCCCATCTTCGTCAGTATTGTTATCGAACATGTTTTCCCCCATCGTCCCTGCTTTGAGACCAAGAAAACATTACCGGTAAGATCTATGTCCTCAATCAGAGGCCCTTTGAGCCGACCATTTCTATTCCTTTGAATTAGATCATGCCCTTCTGATGAAACGTACTCCTTTTGGATTCTGCCCAAGATGCCAGATGAAGTACTGGTGGAACAACCAGCATCAGGTCTGCAATCTGTTTGTCTCCCAATCAGAGAAGAGTAATGCGAGGCCTGCCAAATGTTTCAGTCTAAAAAGAGTCTACTTGGACCCAAGAGCATGTCGCAGGGAAATGCAGACAGGAGGTCGAAGACACACCCAGTATCTTCCCACACCAATATGTTGAACAAGAGGAGGAGGAGGAGCTCCACAAGGCCCCTCTGCAGCTAAAGAAGAGGCTTTTGCCTTTGAGGATTTTGATTCTGAAATAGAGATAGACCTCGAAATGCAGGATCTCGCACATGGTCAGCGTACTGAGTAAAACTATCCCTGTCCTGCCACCTGAAAAACATCCATGTTCCTCTGAACTTAAGGCTTCCGGCCCACCCCTGCCAACAGACCTTGGTTGGCACCAAAAATACAATTTGGATGCCAGCCCTTGGGCTCGACACCAAAACATGAGCCTAAGCCAACCACTTCAGTGCCAAGCCAGCTAGCTCCACTTTCTGCACCGGCCACTTCAGCTCCATATGCAGCACTGAAAGATCTGCCTTACCAAGCCTCAGCACCAAACCATAAAACCTATTCGACTCTGAAACTTCCGAGGCTGGCACCAAATTCGGACTCCAGTGCTTCAGTCGAACAAATTCTCCACAAAATGGAGAAGCACAAAGTCCAGCAAAAGCAGATTCACATACAGCCTCAAACCGGCCTATCTTGACAAAGACTGTTGTTACCACGCCTTCTTCATCAAGTGACAACTTTCTTATGAAGTGGCCAGCAATTTGCCAGTGCCTGCTATTAAGAAAGAGGACTGATAGACTCTAGCCCTTTACATCATATTACACCGCACCGACTTATCCTCATCCCCAATTCCACCGCCTTAATCTCTTCCACTCATTCACAGGGTGACCCACTAGATATCACCCCTCAGCAGACCCCACACTCCTTCACTGATGAACATGGGACAGGGGATGATACGTTTGATGCACCACAATTCTCTGATCCTTGGCCTGCTTATGATATTGACCCACAACCTGGTACTGACCCAGACTTTTTTCCTGTTAGGCAATCTCTTCCAGATGACACCACCTCCTTTCAGGTACTTATTGTATGGTCAGCAACTTTCCACCAGGTTCCCTTACATAGAGAGCCCATAGAAGATGATTTTTTTATTTGAGACCTTTACCACATTGCATTGAGCAACACAGCACCTCCCAAGGGCATGTTGAGACATGAAGATGATATCTTTAAAGATCCTGTAAGGGCCCACAATATCACGCTAAGGGTGGATAAAAAATATAAAGCTTCACCCTCTGACCCTATTTTTATAAGAGGGCAAATCCCACCTGATTCTTTAATGGTATCCAATGCTCATAAGAGGGCTAATTCTTGAGGTGCCAGTGACGCTCCACCTCCTGACAAGGAGAGCAACCTTATTGATGCGACTGGCAAGTGTGTTGCAGCACAGCTAACACAATGGGGTTGTTAGCTAGATATGATCATGCCCAGTGGGACGAGATGGAGGAACTCCTGCAATACCTCCCGGAGGAGCTTAGGAAGAGAAAACAGGAGATAGTCACCAGGGGAAAACTTATCTCCAGTAACTCTATTAGATGTGCCTTACACTCTGTGGACACAGCTGCCGGGGGAAAACACGTGTTTCACTACACTGTCATGCTTTGCTACGCAATTCAAGCTTTAAGCCAGAGGTGCAACAAACCCCCTTAACTGTTCCTTTTGGGCCCTCAAGTGGACCAATCACATGAAAAAGACAGTGGTTGTGAAGTCCATGTTCACATTTCAAGCCCGTAGTCTCTGGGGTTCCTTTCGCCGTCCATCCTACAAACCAGACTCCGAGATCACATTCTCAGAGGCCTCATCCTCTAACCACTGAGGACGGAGTTATCAATCCTCTCTGCCAAGATACTACAGAGGCACATACAGGGGAACTAACACACAAGAAAGGGGCAAAGGTGCTTCACTACATGGGCCAACACCTGCCACAAAGCAGTGACTTTTCTTCTATTTACCATCTGTCAGGGAATGATTACAACAATTCCTCCCTAGCTGGAAAAACGTAACATCCGACTAGTGGGTGTTGGATATTATCCAACATGGTTACTTCCTGAAACGCATTTCCTCACCTCCAAAGATTCCACCTCGCACTCACAGACTTTCCATGGAACATCTAACCCTGCTCAAACAAGAGATTCAAGCTCTCTTACTCAAAGTAGCTATAGAACCCGTCCCGATACCATATCAAGGATCAGCAGTATTTTCCCTATATTTCATAATCCCCAAAAAGGATGGGTCCTTACAACCAATGCTAGATCCATGGCCATTAAATCACTACATCCCGTCAAAGCATTTTCACATGGTCACCCTCCAAGACGTGATCCCATCTCTCAAACAAGGCAATTACCTCTCAGCACTAGACTTAAAGGATGCCGATTTTCTCATTCCAATACACTGAGCACATAGCAAATACCTCAGATTTGTGATAGCAGACAACCATTGCCTGTTAAAAGTTCTTCCTTTCGGGGTCGCTACTGCACCTCGCATATTCACAAAGTGTCCAGCAGTAGTAGCAGCACATGTGCACCGATAAAACATTCATGTCTTTCCATATCTAGACAACTGGCTCATCATAGCCTGCAATCTTTCACTACGTCTCCATCACACCCAAACTGCCATAGATTTGCTACATCAACTAGGCTTCACCATCAGTTTCCAAAAATCTCTCCTTCAACCTCTGCAGATAAAACCCTATCTAGGGGCTATTCTAAACTTGCAGCTGGGATTAGCTTGACCCAATGCAACACAAATACAACCTTTTCAAGCACAAATATCCTCTTTCCAAGCCAATCAACAAGTCACAGTTGGAACAGTCATGAGACTTCTGGGTATGATGGCTTTGTCCATCGCCAAAGTGCTGAATGCACAACTACACATACGTCCATTAAAGGAATGTCTACCACAACAATGGTCTCAGTCACAGGATCTCTTGGAGGATCTAGTGTTGGTAGACAGCCACACACATGGTTCTTTGCAGTGCTGGAACAAAAACATGTTAAAACTGAGATGTTCCTCAACCCTGTTCCTCAAACCATACTGACAACTGACACATCACAGACTGGTTGTGGTGCTCACCTTCAGGATCTCAAACGTAGGGGGTCTCTACATCAACTGCCTAGAGCTTCTTGCTGTTGAAAGCACTCACTCATCACATGATCAGACAACCATGTACTATTTAAAAAAAATCAGGGGTTGGGGAAGACACATTCGCTACAGTTTTCTCTCCTATCGCAGACAATTTGGCGTTGGGCTCTCCATCACACCTACCTGTTACCAGAACATCTCCTGGAAACACCCAACAATTTTGCCAACCTTCTCAGCAGGTTGAGGCAACAAGTCCACGAGTGGGAACTCCACCCATAAACTCTACTTTTAAAAGTGGGAGTTTCCAGACAAAGATCTGTTCGTAACAGTGGACAATGCAAAATGACCAACCTTTGCCTCCAGGTTTTCACACCCCCAATCCAAAGGTAATGCTCTATAGATGAGCTGGTCATGGATATTTGCCTATGGTTTTCCATGCCTCCCTCTTCCGTTTCTGGTTCAGAAGCTCAGGCAAACATCCTTCATGCTAATACTAATGACTCACACAAGGGCCAACAGCCCTGGTTCACCACCCTCCTCAAACTATATCAGTTGCTCCTCACAAGAAGCTTCCTGTCAACCTAGACCTTCTCACTCAGAACCATGAAGAAATTGGGCATCCAAATCCCAAGAAACTAAATTTAGCAATTTGGCTCTAGAAGTCACAGTGCTTGGCTATCTTATCTTGCCACACGAATGTATGGACATTCTTATGGAAGCATGCAAACCCACCACTAGAGCATGTTATGCACCAAAATGGAAAGTTTGTGTTTGCTATTACCATTCAAAAGAAATTGACCCTTTAAAAGTCACAGTGCAAGACATTGCCTCCTACCTACTACACTTGGAGAAGGTAAACTTAGCGTGCACTTCTATACGCTTGATTCTCGATGCAATAGCTGCTTATCTACAATATAGGCAACACCTTTCTCTTTTCAGAATTACAGCCATCAAAGCCTTTATGAAGGGGTTGAATGGGATGATTCCACCAAGGACTCCTGCACCATCAGGGAATCTTAACTTAGCACTTACAAGATTCATGGGTCCCCCATTTAAACCTCTTCAATCATGCCCTCTTCAATTTTTAAGTTGGAAAGTGGCATTTTTTGTCTCAGTAACTTCACTAAGGTATGTTATTGACCTCCAGGCTTTAACCTTAGAGGAACATCTCTTCCAAATACACAGAGATAAGGTGGTTCTTCGTACCAACCCTAAATTCCTACCTAAGACTGTATCTCAATTACATTTCAACCAATCCATTGTATTGCCATGGTTTTTTCCCCTCAACCAGACTCAGTTGCAGAGAGAGCTTTTCATACACTAAATGTTAAATAAAGCACTTGTTCTACATTGATTGAACTAAAACTTTTAGAAACACTAAACAACTTTTTGTCGCCTTTTCACCTCCCCACAAAAGCAGCCCTATATCTAAATCACGCTTAGCCAGATGAATAGTAAATTGTATCCAAACTTGCTATTCTAAGGCCAAAAGACGTTTAACTATTCCTCCCAAAGCACACTCCACTTGCAAAAAGGGAGCAACCATGGCCTTTTTAGGATGCATTCCCACAGTTGACATATGTAAGGCAGCTACATGGTCCATGCCCCACACCTCCACTAAACGTGTGGATGTTTTAGCATGCTAATAAGCCAAAGTTGTACAGGCAGTGTACGTACACTTTTCCAAACAACTACAACACCGACAGGTTAGCCACAGCTTTTAGACGGCACTGCTTTACAGTCTATGCAGAGCATATGTATCTACAGCCACACATGCCATCAAACGGAAAATGTTAGCCAGTAAGCATCTGTTTATTGTCTGTATTGTTGTAGATTCACATGTACCGCCCTCATTCCCGGACACCTGTGGCCGTTTCAGTTCATTTTTCATATGCATGGACATCTCTTTATTTACTCTTACTCTAAACTCCATTCACACCCGCCTATGAGAAAACTAACTATGGAGTCGAAGACTGTGCATTACCAGTAAGAGGAGGAGTCACTATACCTCATGACTCAAAAGGCTATTTGAAGAAAAACAACTTGCACACTTCTGGAACCAACAGTAAATGGCAGGAGTGTGCAGGGCATGTGAATCTACAGCACTACATGCCACACACAGATGCTTACTGGGTAAGTAACACTTTACTTTTGACACATGAATGAGGATATTCCGAATCCCTTCGAAACCTCCATGGGAGAACAGCGGGGAGGAAGGAGAGCTCAAACCACTGGCAACCACTAAGCCACAAGTAGAGGGCCAAGATATGTTCTTCTTGAAGAAGACCTGGAGGACCAAGGAATATTCCAGAATACTGAAAAGTGAGAAGCAATGGCAGGACCTTAAAACAGATTTACTGAAATAGCCAGTCAATATATATCCCTCAAGGCCTTTGGCACCCAACAACATTGCAATTTATAATGCTGTTATAAAAAGAATAGGAGATAAGTACGGGGATAGTTGGAGGAGCAGAGGGGTTAATCCCTTTTTTCCTTCTACAGACACTTCTGCTATCCCAGATCAGAAACCAGTATCTCCCCATGCTCCCAAGCACCCTGCATCACTGGAGGGAAGCTTTCAGGGAACCTTCATCCTGCAACACAGTAAAACCCAACAACTGAAAATAAGTACAAGCATTCCTCAAAAGGACCCTGTGTAAAGCAACGGCAGTGAGTTGGCCAATTCAATCATAGTGGCCACACTGAAAAAGCCAATGTCCCAGCAATCCACAGCATCACTTCCTGAGACAGATAGCAAAGGAGTGGAGATAGTATGACGAAAGATAGAGAAGGGGAGCTGCGACACAATGGAGGATCACAAATTCAAACGCACTCCTCAACCACTATGCACACAGTCATTAGGCTGAGGTGGGAGAACTTTTGAAACGCCTCCCAGAGCAATATCAAGAGAGGAACTGCAGTGGTAGAGGACAGGAATATAAATGCCAATACATGCTTAAAATCAGCACAACTAGCAGGCAGCTAGTAATGGGAACATCCAGGAAAAGATTAGCATGGTTATGGGTGCCCGGATTTAAGAATGAGGTTCAGGCGATCATCAACACACAATTTACGGGAGAGAACTTGTTCAGAGCAGCTGTTGACAACACACTGCAGCAGATCAAAAAAGCGAATGACACTGCTAGCAAAGGGGTGCTGTAATTCCGGGTTAACCAAGAAGGAAAGCAAAACCAATGAGAAGACCAACAGGACTCGGAAGATTCAAAGCTCTGCATCATTCACTTTGACAACAACCAGCTCAGCACTAAAACGGACAACAGTGGCACTTTCCACCATCACAGCATCAGCCCTTTTGGCACAGAGCCAGAGAAAGGGCACATCTTACACGGGAGATAGCTCCTCCTGCAACTGACTTTACTCCGCAATGACCAAACACACCAATGGATGGCAAAATAACAGATGTTCTTGAGGAAAGGAAACAGGTTTATCATAAAAGTGGGTTTTAAACTTCATACCACATGATGGCTGCTGCATAGAGCTGCTAAGAACATGACCAATTACATGACCAAAAAAGGAGGAGAAACGTGAAGGTACAAAAAGCATGCCTTCAATGTGAAGTAGAAGCACTTCTACAGAAACCAGCACTGGCAAATCCAATAGCTTTTGCCTAGGCGAAAACTAGTGCCTTTGCCAATGTGTTTTAGCCATGTTGTAAACAAGTGTGGCTGCTGTTCAGCATGGCTAAAAGGGAGTGTTGTGGAGTATCAAGGGAGTGGTGTGTTGCAGGATTGAAGGGGCAAATAGTAGAGTGGAGTATAGTGGCATTAAGTGGAATATGATGGATTTTTGTGAGGTGGAGTGTGCTTGGCCTAATAGCTCCCTGCCATTACAGATAGCATTTTCAATGTAAAATACATTACAATTGTAGAGACCGAGTTTTCCTGATAAAACTACACAGCGCACTAACTATAGTGTATTGAAATCGGCATCACATAGTATATTGATTTTTCTGATGGCTGCATCTACCTGCGGATTCATCACCTTTTGAATACTCCCATGAGCCAGCATTCCACTGTTTTTTATTTTCTTTACAGCTCTCCCACGTCAATAAGGTCTTTGAATCTTCACAACTCTGCACAAGACCTTGTGACGTCACTGGAGCCTTAAGACGCCCTATTAGGCATGCTGCTGTCAGTTCCCTTTTTTCTATGCCTTTGACGCATAACGGTTTTCTGACAGGCTTGCCATAGAGTTAGGTCTTTCTACCGTTGTTGCAGGGAAAAATGTCCCCACCTAGGAAATCTGGGTTCAAGCCTTGCAGAGTCAGACATCAATCACTGATCCTCATAAGATTCTTTGGTGTTTGAGTTCAGACCACGACGTCAACACCTGTTCTTCATGCCAGAAAATGTACTACAAGGCACTGAAGGAGAGGAGGTGAAACTCGCCATGGCAAGACAGGACAAGAGATAGCGTTGAAAGTCTTGTCCTCATTCAAAGTCGCCGTCCCCCCATTGTTTGAATCAACGAAGGGAAGACATAAAAAAGTGGCTTTTTAGTTCTCAATGTCGTTCTTCAAGAGATGAGTCTCCAAAGTCTGTGTCTCTGCGTCTGAAGTCTAGTGGGGATAGAGGTGAGATGACTCCAGCTCTTTCTCCAGTAGGCTGTCTGGCGTCACCTTGGAGTCCGAAGCCGCTACTGACTTTGCCTGGATGTCTTGATCCGGCGATGGAGATAGATTCAGTTCCTTCTTTTCCACCTCCTCAACAGGAGCCTAGCTTTTCTAGCTCCAGGAATTGATCCTTCAAGTTTCTTAAATGCTACGTGCAGCATTTTCGGCAGGGCGATAACTCCAGCTGGTGCA
This sequence comes from Pleurodeles waltl, assembly GCF_031143425.1. Taxonomy (NCBI): domain Eukaryota; kingdom Metazoa; phylum Chordata; class Amphibia; order Caudata; family Salamandridae; genus Pleurodeles; species Pleurodeles waltl. The sequence continues at coordinate 30,760,842 of NC_090443.1, forward strand.
CCTGCAGGCCTCATGGGTCTGTTTTCTTTTTCTTTGGAAGGATTTCTGGTGCAGTATCAGCAGGCACTGTTCCTGCCCCTTACTGTTCCTGCTCTTTGTCAATGGCCCAGGTTTCCTAGCCAACTCTGGCACTGAAAAGGGCTACTTTGCCAGTTGAAGTTTAGCAGGTGTCACTGGCGCCAGTTGCATCCTTTCTGACATTGACCGAGTCTGCTCCAGTGTCATAATACTCTGATGCAATTCCAATAGCTTCTCCGACACACGGACCGAAGTTACCAATGTTGTTACCAATGTCACCAACACTGGTACTATCCTCACTGGTACCGTTATTGATGTCAAGGCATAGATCTTGGAGGGAGGCTCAGGCTTCTTGAGGAGGAGAGGTATTTCTTGGAGAAAGAGGTGCTGAATTGGAAGAGGGAGACATTGTGCCTCTGGATCCACACTTTGAGGGTTTAGTGAAGGCAAGTGGTTTGTACACTTCCCTAGAGTGGGAGTTATTGTTGCTAAAAGGCATCCCTCAACCAGAGGTTACGTCATACCATTCAGTCATTAGAAAGGCGGCTGAAATGTTGGCTTTGCCTTTTCCCTTTAATTAACTTAAATCTAATTTGCTCACAGAAGTGCTTCATGCTTCTTCGGAGCCTTTGTTGACTTTCAATGAGGCGTTGAGCGAACCAATTTTAGAGATTTGGCAGAAACAAATGTCACCTTCAACATTCTTTAGACTGATTGCTAGACAATATATGCGGACTCTGGGAGAGCCATTCTTTTTGTGCTCTCACCCTTCACCTAAGTTTGTTGGTACAAGCTTCCTTTTTCTCAAAACTGACTCCTGGGTTTTTTCATTTGTCCTCAGCGGAAAGGGAGTTTAAAAAGATGGCGCAGTTTTCAAAGAAAGTGTTCTTTTCGGGCAGCTTGGCAAAGAAGTCTACCAAATCAACCTGCTTGATGCAACAATATATACATGCACTGATGGACTCTGCTAAAATTGTGGGGGTTATTACAACTTTGGAGGAGGTGTTAATCCGTCCCAAAAGTGACGGTAAAGTGACAGATATACCACCAGCCGTATTACGAGTTCCATAGGATATAATGGACTCGTAATACGGCTGGTGGTATATCCGTCACTTTACAGTCACTTTTGGGATGGATTAACACCTCCTCCAAAGTTGTAATAACCCCCTGTGATCCCAAAATTACCTGAGGATGGTCAGAGACACTCTTCCAAACTGTTAAATGATGGTTTGACTCCTGCTCGGCAAGTTATTCACTCTAGGTTGGACACCGCTGATTCAGTTGCGAAAGCAATGGCGACTTCAGTTGCTACAAGGAGGCATGCATGGCTGAGAGGACCTGGTTTCTCGCTAGTTGTGCAAAATGCTCTGATGGATTTGCCTTTCGATGGTTCGAGACTGTTTTTGGCTAAAGTAGATTCTGCCTTGGAAAGATTCAAGGATAATTAGACAGCTGCTAGATCTTTGGGCCTTCAATCACAGACCAAGGATTACAGGCACTTTCGGATGTTCTGTGGGTTTGGCAGGAAATTCTCCTTTTGTGGAAGGCAGCTATTTCAGCAGCTGTCAGATCCCTTCTCTAGAAGCTATAGGGGGCGGGGCAAGGGTAGACGTCAAGAAGCCGCCCATCAGCCATCTGCCTCCTCCTCCTCTGTCAACATCACAGAAAGCAGCCATAGTTTTCCCATCTTAGAGCTTGCTTTACCTGTGGGAGGACGGGTGCCCTAGTTTCTCCATCAGTGGAGATCCATAACATCGGATCAGTGGGTGTTAAATATTGTAGAAAAGTAGTATGCCTTTCCCTTACAGGAGTTTTCCCCACCCTTTCACCCCCTCCCCCCCCAAACAAATTTTCTTTTCTGATGACTGTTTTCTGTTACGCAAACTAGAGGGGCAATCTGTGCTTCAAACGGGCCCAGTCGAGTTGGTTTCAGATCAGGAACAGGGTCAGGGTTGATATTCCAGCTATTTTCTGATTCCCAAAAAGGATGGTTATTTGCGTCCGATCCTAGACCTTACAATTTTAAATTGGTTCCTCAAGCAGGAGAAGTTCAAAATGCTGGCCCTAGCACAGACGCTTCTTGCATTAGAAAACAAAGACTGGATAGTTTTGTTGATTCGCAGGATGCGTATTTTCACATTCGCATTCTGCAGTCACACAGGAAGTATATCTGCTTAACGTGGGGTCTCAAAATTACCAGTTTGCGGTTCTTCCATTTGGTCCTACTTCCGCACCTAGTCTTCACAGAGGTGATGGAACTGGTTGCAACACATCTCAGAAGGTGGGGAGTACCTGTATTCCCTTACCTGGACAATTGGTTGATCAAAGCAAACTCCTTAGTTGGTGTTGCATCATTTGCATTTGACAACTCAGTTGGTGTTGGACCTGGGCTTTTCCATCAACAAGCCCCCTGTTCATAGGGGCATTACTGGACATTATGGTGAATGGAGCCTTCCCTTCTCCTCAGAAGATTCTGGACATTCAGTGTAAGAAAATGCCTTTCTTTGCATGGTTACCCCCTGACTATTTTTGCCTTTTGTTGATGCCAGTTATGATTGAAAGTGTGCTGGGACCCTGCTAAGCAGGCCCCAGCACTAGTGTTCTTTCCCTAAACTGTACCTTTGTTCCCACAATTGGCACAGCCCTGGCACATGGATAAGTCCCTTGTAAATGGTGCCCCAGGTACCAAGGGCCCTGTGGCCAGGGAAGGTCTATAAGGGCTGCAGCATGTATTATGCCACCCTGCCTCACAGCTTGTGTGTGTTGGGGAGAAAAAGGCAAAGTCGACATGGCACTCCCCTCAGGGTGCCTTGCCCACTTCTCACTGCCTGTGGCATAGGTAAGTCACCCCTCTAGCAGGCCTTACAGCCCTAAGGCAGGGTGCACTATACCACATGTGAGGGCATATCTGCATGAGCACTATGTCCCACAGTGTCTAAGCAAAACCTTAGACATTGTAAGTGCAGGGTAGCCATAAAGAATATATGGTCTGGGAGTCTGTCAATTATGAACTCCACAGTTCCGTAATGGCTACACTGAAATCTGGGAAGTTTGGTATCAAACGTCTCAGCACAATAAATGCACACTGATGCCAGTGTGGAATTTATTGTACAATACACCCAGAGGGCATCTTAGAGATGCCCCCTGAATAACAGTTCGACTCCTAGTGCTAGGCTGACCAGTTTCTGCCAGCCTGCCACAAGCAGACGAGTTTCTGGCCACATGGGGTGAGTGCCTTTGTCACTCTGTGGCTAGGAACAAAGCCTGTAGTGGGTGGAGGTGCTTCTCACCTCCCCCTGCAGGAGCTGTAACACCTGGCGGTGAGCCTCAAAGGCTCATGCCTTTTGTTACAGCACCCCAGGGCATCCCAGCTAGTGGAGATGCCCACCCCTCGGGCCACGGCCTCCACTTTTGGCGTCAAGGCTGGAGGAGATGAGAAAAACAGGGAGTTGTCACCCACCAGTCAGGACAGCCCCTAAGGTGTCCTGAGCTGAGGTGACCCCTGCCTTTAGAAATCCCCCATCTTGAGTTTGGAGGATTCCCCCAATAGGAATAGGGATGTGCCCCCATCCCCTCAGGGAGGAGGCACGAAGAGGTTGTAGCCACCCTCCAGGACAGTAGCCATTGGCTACTGCCTCCCCTGACTTAAACACACCCCTAAATACAGTATTTAGGGGCGAACCTGAACCCAGGAAATCAGATTCCTGCAACCTACAACAAGAAGGACTGCTGACCTGAAAGCCCCGCAGAGATGACAACTGACTTGTCCTGTCTCCAGACTCAAAGAACCTGCACAGCGACGCATCCGAGAGGGACCACCAACCTCTGAGGACTCAGAGGACTGCCCTAAACCCAAAGGACCAAGAAACTCCCGAGAACAGCGGCACTCTTCAAAACCTGCAATAACTTTGCAACTTTAAAGCAACTTTCAAAGAACTCTCTCTTCCCGTCAAAAGCGTGAGACTTCACACTCTGCACCCGATGCCCCCGGCTCGAGTTCAGGAGAACCAACACAGCAGAGAGGACTCCCAGGCGACTACGATGACACGGGCACCCTGAGTCGACCCCCTTGTACCCCCACAGCAACACCTGCAGAGAGGATCCAGAGGCTCCCCCTGACCACGACTGCCTGGTAACAAGGAACCTGACGCCTGGACCAAGCACTGCACCCACAGCCCCCAGGACTGAGAGGAACCACCTACCAGTGCAGGAGTGACCAGAAGGCGGCCCTCATCTTAGCCCAGTTCGTGGCTGGCCCGAGAAACCCCCCTGTGCCCTGCCTGCATCGCCTAAGTGACCCCCAGGTCCCTCCATTGCTTTCAATAGCAAACCCGATGCCTACTTTGCCTACTGCACCCGGCCCCCCTGTGCTGCTGAGGGTGTGCTTTGTGGGCTTGTGTGTGTCCAGTGCTCCACAAAACCCCCCTAGTCTGCTCCCTGAGGATACAGATACTTACCTGTAAGCAGACTAGAACTGGAGCACCCCTGTTCTTCATAGGCACCTATGTGTCCTTTGCCTCTGCACCTGACCGGCCCTGGTTTGCTGGTGCTGTGGCTTTGGTTTGCCTTGAACCCCCAATGGTGGGCTTCCTATGCCCAGGAAACTGACTGTAAGTGGTTTACTTACCTGAGAAACTTAACCAAACTTACCCCCCCCCCCCAGGAGCTGTTGATTTTTGCAGTGTCAACTTTTAAAATAGCTTATTGTCATTTTAACTTAAACTGTGTGTACTACTGTTTTAAATCAAAGTTTTATACTTACCTGCGTGAAGTACCTTGCATTTTATGTACTTACCTCAAATCTTGAGGTTCTAAAATAAGTTAAGAAAATATTTCTCTATATAAAACCTATTGGCCTGGAGTTAAGTCTTCGAGTGTGTTCCTCATTTATTGCCTGTGTGTATACAACAAATGCTTAACACTACCCTCTGATAAGCCTACTGCTCGACCACACTACCATAAAATAGAGCATTAGTATTATCTAATTTTGCCACTATCAACCTTATCAGCTCCATCAGTCTCCAGCAAAATGTGACCTCTGACCTCTGAAAGTATGGTTGAGGTGATTGATATGAAGCACCCGATGGGGTTGCCTGCGGGTTTTAAGGCCCACCACATAGGTGGCCTTACCCTTCTTCTCAATCACCTCATGGGGCCGTGCCCAGCAATCATGGAGGCCCACAGGTTCCATCACCCCCACTTTATCCAGCCTGGCACTCCACAGTGGTAGAATAGTGGTCGTACCACTCCTTCACCACAGCCTGGGGATGCTTTTGCTCCAGGGATCAGTTTTATATGCCATTACACAGAAGTGAGATCAGATACACAAGCAGGTACGTAGCTTGGGCAATAAGAGTGGGGGGTGAGCTTCAGATTTTCCGACAATCTGCTGGTGTATAATTTTTAAATACATTATACGACAAGCAGGGTACACAAGAGGGGCCTATGGGGCAGTGGCAGGGAGGGGAATGCTGTTCGGTAGGAGTAGTAAAAGAGAAAACACAATATTCTGTAAATGAACCAATATTTTTGAGGACTACCAGTGTGTGCTTGTTTTTTCTCTGAGTGTATGTAAAAATGCCTACTGAAATCTAACTGGCATTTCACAGTACTCGACTGAAAGCACCTGTACCCAACTATTTATCAGAAAATACATTTATTGGGGCGGGTGTAACACCCCTAACAACCCCTGAAGCTACGCCCCTGCGTACAAGCCTATGATGACGTTAAGCCCCATTTAGGTAGACTGTGTTGCCATTTTAGATCATGGATGTCACCATCTTAGGTCATGGAGGTCGCCATCTTAAGTCATGGAGGTTGCAGTTTGTCACTCAGTCAAAATACTTTATTCGGTTTATAGAAACCATGAAAGTACACATAAAAACACAGACAAAAATAAAATACTATACAGTATACAGCCAAATATAAAAAATAACAAGCAAAATACCATAGTTTTCCATATCTGATTAGATAAATAAAGTGAATATAAAACCCCATAAAATCGCCCATCACATAAAAAAAGTGTGTATGTGTGTATATATATATATATATATATATATATATATATATATATAAGAATAAGACAAGGTGCCTACAGATCGGAAGGATCCAACTTTTCCTTGGGCGCTCATATGCAGGGCAGAAGAATGTTAAGTGTAGTAAAGTTTCTTCTGCTTGCAGACATACTGGGCATATGATGCTCGGGTCAGCTTTGGATTATCATTTAGAAGTGGCAACATCCTGTGCCAAAGTTAAAAATAGGGGTGTCTAGCAGCTGGATGTATGTATTCAAGGAGGGGTTTGAACGCAATATTTGGTTTGATGTCAAGGAATTTGCTAGTAAGGAAACCTTGGTTCACGTTGCTCACATCCTGACCCCAACTGTAGGCCTAGAAAGTGTCCTTTACCGTACCTCTAGATAGGTGTGGCATGCATGTATTTTCAAGCCAGTGTTCCCCTAAGGCCATGCTGAAACAGCATGTCTTTAACATAACAAACCCCCTTGATTTTACAGGACTCCTCTAACGCCACTGTACTGTGTGCTTTAGCTTATGCCAATATAGTAATGGTCTTAGCTGGGGCTTATTGGTTCTAGGATTAACGCCTATATACCGGCGCAGGGGCAGTAAAGGTGTGCTTTCGAGGAGGCTTACCAAGGCTCTTTAAAAGTTGTTTTCTGCTACATCTAGTTGGGTCAATCCCGAACACCCCTACAGCTCAACTCCATACAAGGCAGTCCCCTCTGCCTTTGAGCCGTAGACTTTTAAGGCTGGTGATTGCACATACCTTTTGTGGACTTGCATAGTCTTAGAATTGCTGCTGCTTGATGGATTAGATTCAGATTATCTTTTTAACTGGGGTGGGGGCGGTAATGCTATATTCCTGGTTGGTTTAATCCCAAGGTAATTGAACTCTGTGACCCTATGTAAGGTATTTTCTTCAAGCATGACTGAACCACTGTATGAACTGTGGGGGTTGATGGTTATAAATTTTGTTTTTTAGTGGTTGATTACCAACCCGCGATTGGCACAAAAGGCCACAAATCTATCCACCAGGGTTTGTAGACCAGCTGGGGTTTTGGACACCAACAAGGTGGTATCTGCGAAAAGAAGCAGAGGGATCATCCGGTCTGCAACCTGTGGAGCGTCACTCTCTCAATCCTCAAGGTGGGCAACCACGTCATTAAGATAAAGAGGAAATAGTGTGGGGGAAAGTACGCATGCCTTACAAAAGCCTTTGTGTATACCTATGCGATTTGTTAACTTAACCCTAGAGCCCCAACATACTTGAGTATATTTATTGTGGTGCAAGTGCATGAGGATGTCCAGTATGTCAGCTGGGACCCCAATGTGCTTCAGAGCCTCCCATGGTTCTTGTGGGGAACCAGGTCAAAGGTGGATTTTAGGTCTACAAATACTAATTAGAGCCGTGACTTCTGGAAGACCAAAGCCTTCAGTAAATGGTCAGAACCCTAAAGACCTGGTCAATTGTACTTAACTATCTCATGTACCCCATTTGCAGGTTCAATAATGTTTGGTGCTCTTCAATCGAGAGATCCAATTTGCTCAAAATCTGCTTACAGAAGATTTACTGGGTGACATCAATAATGCCTATTGGTCTATAGTTTAAAGGAGAGTCCATCGGGCCCTATTTATGAACTGGGTCTATCTCTACTGCTTTCCAGCTGCACAGGATGTCAAACCACCCCCCAAGAATAGCATAGGATAATTTATTTATAAAGGGCCCAGTTCTCTGTCTGATAGGAAGATATCCCCAGGGATGCCATTGGGCCCTTCAGCGTTACCTGCAGCAATGCCTCTGATTGCACACAGTTTTGTTTACCTCTGTGGTTAAGGCTGGGATAGATACGCTTTGGAACACCCTGCAGGAGCATTTAAGATTCTGCCCTTTATGTACTCCCTATGCTTACTACTTTTCACAGACAACTAAAAACTTGTCTGTTCTGAATTAGATAGTTGGGGACGCTCAGTTTGTTGCTTAAGTCCTGGGAAGCCCTGTTGGGGTAGCTGCTGCACTATATAAGCTCTTAACATTAACATTATACGTGTCTCAAGGTTCGAAGGGACTCGGTCATCAACAGCCATCACCGGGAGAGGACCATGAGATCTGAAAAATATTTCTGCCAGGATGGATGGATGGAGTCTGCAAGATGGTTTGAAGCACTCTGGCCCCCCATTTGCCACCAAACCTTCCTGTTATCTTTAGAAATTCCTGCCTCATAAAGGTCTGTGTCCCCCAATTATTGTGGGCTTTTGCCTGGACCAGTTCACATTGTTTCCTTTTTGCTCTGAGGTCAGTGCTACCGCACACCAGGGCTTAGTGTAACTCATTTGTAACTCGGCTGCAGTTCTTATTAAAACTTGTTATCAAGAGGCTCAAAAGTGGTATTGAAATCACCTGCGATAATTAGGGAATCATGCATGTCAAACTGTTTAAGTGTGAGTGTTTTGCCTCACCCGTAACCCTACAATTGTATACATTCTACAAATAGAGTGTATGAGAATACTCCCCTGTGATATTCATACCTTGAATATTACGGGAAGTAATAACAAGTGGACACTATTTGACACTAAGTGAAGCTCCTACCCAAACTAGGAGGCCACCGGAAGGTCGTCCCTTCCCATTGTGACAAGCAGGGACAAAAACATTTACATAACCAGACCTGTAAATGGGATCAAGACTCCAGGTTTCTTGGCGTAGGCATATATCAAATTGATCTATAAACATACCCAATGTGGAATCAACAAGCTTGGATCTTAAAACCTGTCACATTCCAAGACAAGATGTTGATGGTGTTAGGATTCTTAGTTGGCTCTTTCAGGTTTGAAGTCAGGGTCACCACTGGGTGGTGTGCGCAAATTGGGGCTGACCACTTAGGGTCAGCTTCATGCAGTGTTACCTCATTGTTGTCTAGGTGCTCCACTCCCCCATCAGGTATAAGGTGACCCCTCGTTCCCAGTCAATCCACAGTGAAAGAGCCCAGGTCCTTTTTTGATTTAAGGAGTGTGGGACAATGAGGTGTTAAAGCAAGGCGTGTTCAGTTTGAACCAAATTGTGGTGCCAATTTGTTAAGATCCCTAAGTACCTTGAGGCCCCATAGCTCTTCTACCATGTGGGTATACTTCAAGTTTATTTCTATATAATCCAGGGCCCCGGACTGATGAATCATAAAGGCTTCTAGCTGGCATAATGTCTGAGCGTATTATAGAGTAGCAATTACGCATGAACCTAATCTGGTAGATGCACCTATTTATTAAGGAATCCTCGTCTTCTCTCCCGAGGGACCAGTTTAGGGACCTTAAACATATAGACATGACCTGGGCTTCCAGTCCATGCCACCTGCCTCCTTCCTGATGGACCTCCTTTATTCGAGCCCTGAGAAAAAGGTTCTACTTTAATCTGTTCTCTCTTAGTTTAGCCCTAGCTAAATACCTAGGGTGAGCCGCAACAGCCTCTGGCCTGGTAGGGGCGAGTGAAGGAGTCTTGTGCGACAGACGAGTGGTATGGCGGGTCAGTGGTAGGGGAAAGTACAGGTCACAACCCATAATAGTATTTATCAGTGCCATCTATTGTTTTGCCTATTTCTCTTATCTAGTAAACCAGTATATGTGGTGAGGGTTGTGTTAATGAGGGCTTCACTTCTTGATAGATTTTCGAGATGTTTTAATTTCCTGATTTCTTTCAATAGGACTACGAATTGCAATCTCAGATCTGTTACCTTGGCCTATAGCCTTCTAACCAACTTAATACCGGAAATATCCACATTGTTACTAAGCCCCAGTCCAGAAACTGCAGTGTGTTAGGTCAGTAGATGGGAACCATCTCTGACCCCACAATTCCTTCATCCAGGTCAGCGCATGAAGAGGGGGGCCTGCAAAGACAGCAAAATATTTAAGCATGAAATTGAACTGGCAAATGCCGTAGGGTCGTGTCTGGTAGAGTCAGTGTCCACACAAAAATTAGAGGTAGCATCTGAAGGACCAGCAGGTGGTAGAGCAATCACTACTAGCTGAATCCGCATGCGACCACAAGAGTTTGGTCTTCGTTTTTCGAGTAAATATAGGTGCAAGTTTATCTGCCACTTTGCCTTTGCCCAAGCCTTTCGCCTTGTCACCTCCCCAAAGTGATTCAACTCCTACAATTAGGGTTCAATAACAGCAAGTCTATGTGGCCTGGGGCAGTCGGAGTAAGCTTGGAGTTTTTATTCTTTTCTGGCAGAGTTTCCGTTGCTTTGCGCTTACCAATTGCTGCAGCCTCCGTAAAAACTATGGGGGTCATTTCGACCCTGGCAGATGGCGGTGAAGTGGCGGTAAGACCGCCAACAGGCTGGCGGTCTAAAAAATGAGATTTTGACCATGGCGGTTACCGCCATGGCCAACCGCCGCTTCACCGTTCCGCCCGCCGGGCTGGAGACCTGGGTATCACAACCCGGCTTACCGCCATGGATTTCATGCGGTTTGGGACCGCCATGAAATCCATGGCGGTAAGCTCTATCAGTGCCAGGAAATCCCTTCCCTGGCACTGATAGGGGTCACCCTCACCCTGACTCCCTCCCCTACCCCCCCCCAACCCTGCCACCCCCCAAAGGTGGCAGGACCCCCCTCCCCGATCCCCAACATTTCTACACACATACACGCACGCATTCATGCACGCACTCATTCACATACACACAACACCCCCGCATTCATGCACGCACTCATTCACATACACACAACACGCACTCACGCCCCCTCAACATACACACACGCACACCCCCATGCATGCACACAACACCCTCCACCCCCCTTCCCTAACGGACGTTCACCTTACCTGTTCCGGTGATCCTCTGGGAGGGAACGGGACCCATGGGGGCAGCTCCGCCGACACCGCCACGCCAACAGAACACCGCCACAGCGAATCACAGGATGTGATTCGCTGGGCGGTGTTCTGTTGGCGTGGCGGTGGAGCTACCTCCACTTCCCCGCCTGCCGCCAGTATGGCTGTTGGCGGCTCTCTGTCCGTAAAAGGACGGAGCGCTGCCAACGGTCATAATGGCCTGTGCAGAAGACCGCCAGCACTGGTGGTCTTCCATACGGCGGTCTTCAGAAAAGACCGCCGAGGTCGTAATGACCACCTATGTGTTGGACGTGATTGAAGAGACTTCAGACTCGCCCTTTCCACAATGTAATAGAAGTCCTCGGAGGATGGTGTGGAGGGCTTGGCCCAACCCAACCTTCTTCAGGCAGGAGAGTAAGCCGCGCTTTACAGTGTACAACAGTGTCAGGCACTCCTCCCCCAGTGAGCACAACAAACCCCTCCAGGCACAGGGATTTCTGGATCCTGGGGTCCCTCAGGAGGTGGTGACCATACAAATATACTTGGTAAGTAGCTAAATCCCACAAAACAGAATAATGTAAAACCATTATAAGGCAAAACTTTCAGTAAAGTTGGGGATGAACAGGTCAAAGTCCTTTCACCAGCTATCAACAAGAATGCATTTGCAGGCACACGTGAAAAAAGGAGGCTCTGACAGGCGTCCTGCTCGCACAATAATGGCAAATCGCCAGCTCCTGACCGCCTGGAAGAATGAGGACTGTATACCTCAGCCCAAGCTCACCACTGGAGTGCACTTTCTGTTTTGCACAGTTTGCAAAGCCCGACTAGGGCACATTCGTCGCACTTCCACCTGTTATTGTCTATAAATTTTATGGGCTAGAGATCTTGCAACAGTTTGTAGTGGTGCTGGATCTCTAAGTGGCTATTGCTAAGCCTCCCGAGGCAAGCAGCCCACACAAGTAGAGTCAATGCTATAAACAGGGAACCAATATTGTTTTTTGCTCTCTTACCACATATGTAGAGGAATGGCCAATGATAGAGCCAAGGGGGATGACCCTGCCCTGTAACCTTGTGGCGCTGACAGGCACAGGACGGGCATGGCCTGTCCGTCCCTGATAGCAGCAGAGAGAGGGTTACGAGCAGCGGGTCAACTGAATGTGCTTTATAATGCCAATGGTCCTCGGGTGTGGTAGAATGCACAGCCTTCTCCTTCTCCTGATGTGTCCTGGGACTTGCAGTCCCCGAAAGCAGCAGTGAGAGGGTCCCCAGTGTATGCAGTCATTGTCATATCTGCCATTTGATACAGATGCCATCTCACTTTTCCTTTCTAAGAATTGTGAAAAGTGTCAGGTCATTTGATTGATGACATAGAATACCAGCTTCGACATCAGTCTGGGCCAAGTTTCTACTTATCACCAGGTGGAGATCAAATAAGAATACATACAGATATGTAATCAAAATAGTGTAGTCTGAATTGATGTTCCCTTATGTCACAAATTCCAATCTTTGATAATATTTACTATCTAAGGACTGCTATTTGACTATTTAATGAAGAGGTCCTTCACTGATTATTGCCTAAAATTCTGCCAGAAGGTGGTGTCATCGACTACTGGCGCACTTTGAAGATGCTACATCTCACACAGTGCTGATAAAGCCAAGTCCTGAAGGAAGGTGCTACTACAGCACGCGTGTGCCTTCCTCAGGGAACACTGCGTTCATGCCTCCACTGATGATGACAGCCCTGGCTGTTAACAAGGCATGCAGTGCATCGCTTTTCCCTAAGAAACTCTGCATTGCAAGTTGTTCTGCTTTCCATGCTCTCTGAGTAGTAGTTTTCGGGGTGTTAGGTTTTAGATCACATGTTTTAAATGTTATTTTATTCTTGTTGCCCACAACATGCCTTCTTGCAGTTTTTATGATATTATGTAGGTTTTTTTTTTAGATGCACCGAGAAATAGGTTATGCCTGTCATAATAAATGTTTTTTTTATTTAAAGTGTCTATACTTTTCAACATAGTATGTGTGTGTGATACTGTGAATAATTAAATAGTTTTTTTTCTTTTATCACGGCGCCCCTGGTCCCTTTATAGGGATTGTTAGTAACCCCAAAACAGTAATTCTAGTTCAACAATGTATTGGATAGAGTTTTGCAGAGCTACAATAATCTTTCACATTCAGCACTGGTGCATGGAACTGAGTTGACTTATGTCACCTGTGGGTGGGAAAGCACATTTTGTAAAATTATGCCAAAGTAGTAGTTTGTGCAAACACAGAGCCACACACTGTCACTTACCCCGGCTTGCAGAGGTACTGCTGAAAAGTTTCAGGATCCAGTCTATGCATGAGGAATATTTAAAAGATGAAGTTATATAGGTTCTACCAGAAAGATACTTACAGAAGGTAAGTAACTTGTTGTTCTGAGCCTTTCCTCGTCTTCAAAAAGTCCACAGCCTAATGCTTCAACCCTTGACCTGGGTCTCAAAGAGGGTGCTTTAAGACCTCTTGGCCTCCTGCATACCGTTTGTGGACCACGTCTGGTGGCACTTGCGGGCTCTACAGAGGGATCTAAAGTCTCTGTGGGATCAGCACCAAGGGGACTTGTTGGAGGCTATCCAGGAGTCAGAGGAGACTACAAAAGGCCTGTAGTGGTGGGTGCTCGACCGCAATTGGACCAGCTGCAGACCCTTCTCTCTAACATACCTGGAGCTAACAGTTATGAGGAGAGATGCATCATTACTGCGTTGGGGGGGGCTCTTTTGTGAGAGATAAGAGAACTCTGATCTCCTGCGGAGGCTCTCCTCCACATCAACTCGTTGGAGCTGCAAGCGATTCACTTGGCAGTGAAGGTGTACCTCCCATCCATAAAAGGGGACAGGGTACAGATATTAACAGATAACACAACCACCATGTGGTGTTGTAACAAACGGGGCTGAGAAGGGGTAGTAGGCTCTGTACCAGGAAGCTCTAAGCCTCTCAAAGTGGCTTAACATGTCTTCCTGGTCATACAACACCGGCAGGAACTTTAAACGCCAGGTTGGACTAATTCAGCCAACGTTTCCTAGCAGTTCACAAATGGCGATTACACTGAGGTGGCACAGGAAGTCTTCCAACATAAAGGAGAAACCCTTTATCAATCTATTCCTACCGCAGAGAACCACAGTGTCACGATTTTTGGTTGTTTTATTTCCCAAAACAGTCTTCATTCTGAGGTTATTTTTATTTGCATTGGGGGTATGGGACTCCTGTACTCCTTTCTACCCCACCCACTTACCTACTATGAGTGCTGAAAAAGATCAAGAAATACAGGGCTCAAATCATCCTAGTAGCTGTGGACTGGGAGAGGAGAATGTGGTACACAGAGCTTGTGGGCGTGAGTATATGTCCTCCAATCCAGCTGCTCTTTCAGGAGGATCTCCAGTCACAGTAACAGAGTCGGGTTCTGCAACCAAGTTTGCGTAACCTACACCTCCATATGTGGAGATTGAGCGGTGACAATTGATGGCTCTGGATCTTCCTCCTGATATAGTTGGTTATCTTGACAGCCAAGCGTCCTTCCACAAAAACTGTTTAGCAGGACACTGGGAGAAGTTTGTGGTGAGGTGTTCCACCTGCCATATCCAAACCTTACAAACTTTACTTTCTGATATTCTCTTGTTTAATTTACCATTTGCCCAGCAAACCTTTGCTGTGGCCACCATTAAATGCTGCTAATCTCCCTTTCAGCCTTTCTATTTTTACCAGATCAACCATCTGTCTTCAAATCCTCTTTTGTGATGCGTTTCTTGAAAGGGTTGATCTACATGTTTCTACCCATCCCATTTGTAATGCCACAATAGTATCTGAATTTGGACTAGACTTACCTAATGTGCTTGCCTTTCCAGCTGAAACAGTCGTTCTTTGTAGTTGCTTACTCTTAAAACTCCATTCTTCGTTGCTGTAACATTGCATGGGGAGTGAGTGAATGTCAGACCTTATTAGTGGAACTGTAGGAGGCTGAGCTGGTGTGTGGTGGACATCTATGGTGTTGGTACCTTATACCATGTCCAGGCAACCCTTATTAGAAAGTGTTAGTGTCTAGGAAGCCAGGGCTCTCTAGTGGTAGCTGTGGTGAGCAGCCAAGACTTAACGAGGAAGAGTGTGAAGCATTTGCAATATCACAGTAGTCACAATGAAAGGAACCACACAGTGTTGCACAAATAAAGGTACTTTATTATACTAACATTGAATTAGAATACTCTAGGTAATTTCCCCCGCCCCCTTTCCAGGGTTAAGAACATACAAAATATACACAGGTAAGTACTAGGAATTAACATAAAAACATTAGAAATAGCAAAGGCCCTATAGGGTGTCCAAACCATATACTAAAATAGTGGAATGCGAGAATGGGTCCCCCACTAGAGGATATGGAGTAGTTACCAAAGGGCTGGGAGAGTATGAAAACCCCCGAGGTGAGTATCTAAACGACCCTCAGCAACCAGGAGAGCATGGGTAAGTTATCTGGTGGTCCCATAGGCGAACATGGGGTCTTGGAATTAATACAAATGCAAGAAAAGGACCCAGGCCGGTGGAACCCAACAGTGGATTCAGGATGAAGAGGCCCTGTGAAAGAAGGGGACAGAGTCCAGTCCTGGAGGAGTGTCCGGGTGGGGCAGGAGTCAATGCCCATCCTTCTGTGGATGAAGATCCAAGTTTATGGTTGTGGATGAAGGCCAACTGCGAAGTCCAGGAGCTGCCGAGGAGTCCGTTGACGGATTGCAGATGGGTCAGTGGTCAGGAAAACCACCAACAAGCAAATGCAAATTGGAGCTGAAGAAGATTGACTGGACTGGAGAGGACCCACAAGGTCCTGGTAACTTGACCCTTGGAGGGGATTCCTGGCTGACCATAGGAGGACAGGAGAGCCAGTAGAAGCAGTCAGAGCCCTCACAAGCAATCCACTGGCAGCAGGCACAGTAAGTTGGAGTGAGGCCTAGGCAGAACACTTGAAGAGGAGTCGCGGGTGCAGAGGGGAGGAGACTGTCCTTGTAGAGGTAGAGTGCTGGGGGCCGGGACTACTTGAAGCCTGAAGATCCCTCGGAGCAGGGGTCAACAAGCCTTGGCTGTTACAACAGTCGCGGTGCATAGGGATTCCGTCATGGAGGAAGAGGCAAAGGGGCACAGTCTCCTAAGTTGGACAGAAGGCAGAGAGGACCAAGAGGACCCCTCAGAACCACCACCTGTGTTGGAGAATCTTCGCAGCTCCAGAGGACAGCAGATCTCAGGGGGAGTGATTCCTTCATTCAAAGGAAGATTCCTTCTGGCTTCTTTGGTGCAGCTGAAGTCCTGCCAACCCCAGAGGATGCACAGTGGTGCAAATGTTGCAAAGTGCTGACAGGATCCACAGAAACAATGTTGCAAGGAGAGGTTGTCTCCGTTGTTGCAGTCTTGTATGGTTCCTGTGGAGTCCAGCAGTGGTTCTGGAGGCCGGGAGCAGAAGAGGTCGTTGCAGAGGAGTCCTGGTGGAGTCTTGCCCGCCAAATCTGAGGATCCACCAGCAAGGGTGTCCCTAAAGAGCCCAAAAGGGGCTTGGTCACTTTGCAAAGAGACCACGTATCAGTGGGGGTCACTGGCATCACCTGCCTAACCTGACCACTCTGATGCTCCCAGGGGCCTCTACCCATCTTGGTTTCAAGATGGGTGAATCAAGTGGCTACCTAGAGGAACTCTGGGGTGGTGATGGACAGGAAAGTGGTCACTCCTCTTTCCTTTATGCAGTTTCGTGCCAGAGCAGTGGCTGGGGGCCCCTGGACTGGTGCAAACTGGATTATGCGAGGAGGGCAGCAAATGTTGCCTATAAAGCAAGCCATTGGCGTGGGGAGGCTACCGCTCCCCAGCCTTATAACACCTATTTCCTCAGGAGAGGAGGTTATGCCCCTCTCCCACAGGAAATCCTTTGTTCTGCCTTGTGTTTGAGCTGGTCAAGCAGCAGGAGGGCAGAATCCTGTCTGAAGGGCTGCAGCAGCGTGAGATGCTCGCAGACCCTGGAAGACTGGTAGTAGTATTACTGGGGGAGATCCTCTAAGGCGCCCCCAGAGTGCATGGAATCATGCCGCCAATACTGGCATCAGGGGTGGGGTATGATTCCGACATGTTTAATACCAAACATGCCTGGTTCTCAGTTAACATTATGTATCTGGACTATAGGTAGTGATCTATGGCCAGTACATTACTAAAATGGCTTCCCCGCACTTACGAAGTCCAGAGAATTAGTATTGGAGTTTGTAGTGGCACCTCTGCTCTTGCCAGGGTGGCCATACACACAGGGAGCAGTACCCTGCCCTTAGGGTTGGAAGGGCCTACCATAGGGGTGACTTACAGTGACCTGGTGTAGTGACCAGCAGTGAAAGGGTGCTTGTCCCTTTTGACCCAGGTTGCAAATGGCAGGCCTGGAGACATAGTTTGCATGAGCTCCTATGGGTGACATAATACATGCTGCAGCCCATGGGGGACCCCTTGTGTTCCAGTGCCGTGGGTACCTAAATATCATAAACTAGAGACTTAAAGGGGTAAACCAGTTTACCAATTGTGGTGTGTAAAAGGTACCAATGCCACCAAATTGAGAAGAGACCACAATCATTGGCGTCCTGGTTAGCAGGATCCCAGTGGAAGCAGTCTAAGTACACTGATAACAGGCAAAAAGTGGGGGTAACCATGCCAAAAAGATGGACTTTCCTACAGGTACCTCCTTATATCTCCTTTCCTCTGGACAAGTTGGACCTTCACACAAAGGCAGCATTTATTCCTAAGGTAGTCATACCATTTCATGTAGGACAAACTATCACTTTGCCATCCTTTTATGCACAGCTTAACCACTCAAAGGGTGAAGAGCAACTACATTGTATTGATCCCAAAAGGGCACTCGGTTTTAATATTGAGTGAACCTGGGAATTTGAACACTGCGATCAGCTGTTTATTGGTTCTCTGGAGCACAAAAGGGCAAGGCAGTGAGGAAGAGGACCTTTTCTAGATGGATTGTCTTATGTATTAAGTTCTGCTATGGGCTAACCAAGAAGCAGCATCCAGAAGGCTTGCATGCAAATACTACCAGAGCAGAGACTGCTGCCACAGAGCTAGCACATGATGTGGCAGTTTTAGATATCTGCCAGGCTGCAATGCGGGCATCCCTCCACATGTTCAGTAAGCACTACTGCCTGGATAGCCATGTTCAGCTGTACTAATATTTCACTCATTCAGTTCTGTAGGATTTCCTGGTCTCAGTCATTTCACTGACCCAGCACTTGAAGGGTACTGCTTTGGTATCTATTCAGAAGGTGAGGAATCTGCACTTAGAAGTCTCCATCAGAAGAACATGTTACTATCTATAATGCTTTTTCTGGTAGAGACTCTATAACTGCAAATTCCTCACCATCCCTCCCACTTCCACGTTCTGTAGAATAGACTAATACAGGTGATAGGTAATAGCATGCCAATTTAAAATTTTGAGCACTGTCTATTTCTATTTTATGAGGCTGCAAATCTGTTAGCACGGGTGGAGTACAGAAAAGTTGATGCCAGCGCGCGCAAATGATCTTTGTACCGATCCCAACATCACACCTGTATGGGATAGAGCGGCACGACACAGTACGACGCCACACGTCACCTGCTGACGATAGAGAGAATTGCTATGTAAAAGTTTGTGGATCTAGTCGAATGTTTGGGAATATTCAAAAGATGAAGAATCTGCAATTAGATGTCTTTACTAGAAAAGGTATTACCAAAGGTAAGTAACGTGTTCATTACAGACTCCTAACAAATGTAAACTAATCAATTTGTCAATTTCCTGACAAATTTAAACCAAACAATTTGTCAATTCCCTAAAATCACAGAAGTCAGTAGGACATAAATCTAATACTTTTGTAATACTTCAGTTTCCATTCTACTTAACTTACACTCTGAACATATTTCACCATCTATATTATGCACTTTATACCTGATTTCTTGATGGATTAAGAGTACGAATCCCTGTTTTTTCTATTCTTTATTTTCCCTCTCCTTGCGTTTGCGCCCGAACGGACCCAAGGGCCAGGAACACTGGTTCTTCCCCCTCAGACAGAGTGATATATTCGGCTACTCAACTTCTAGCTCTGCGTCCTTTGACACTGACAGTTTGTATGTCCTCCATTGAGCTTGATATCCACCCTTTAGGCTGCCGTTACTGTGATTTTGGTAGGGTAGCCGGGTGTATAGCCAGGAACAGTTGCTCCCATTTCACAGTTTCTAGTGGTAGCTCTGTAGCCCCTCCTCAGAAGTACATCAGATACATTACTTATTGACAACTGGCTGCGGTTATCCCTTGATTCAGTGCTTCCCCGCAAACCTACTTTTTATTCTAAATCCCATCACACCGCCTTGGTTTAATGACTTGTTACTTGAGTGAAAAAAACATGGACAATTACCTCGATGAGGACAAAATCAATGTACAAGCTGCCTTATGAGGGATTATCCTAAAGTCTGTCGCTCTACTCAGGACACCTACTACTCTGGTGAAATTACACTTGCTCAAAAGCGTTCTTTTAGATTGTTAAATCTTTAACCATTACTGTTAGTCTTTCACCACCAACCTCTTCCCCCATGCTTTCACAGATCCAGTGTGATGATTTAGTTTCCCTATTTTGTAAAAAATAAAAAGAAAGTAGCCAATATACATGCCTCCTTTTCCAGTTCTCAAGAAGAAGGTGGAGTCACTTCTTATATTCAGCTTGCATGTTCCCTGGGGGCTTTCTTCCCTATTGAGCAATCTGTTTGTATCTATTGAAAACTACAAAGTCAGGCTCACCATTAGACCCTCAACTACCTGCGATTCTGAGCAAACTTTGTCCTCAGCTTTTTTCCATTGTGAATAATCTCCTCAATACTTCATTACTTGAGGGCTCAGGTCTTAAGCCTTGGAAACATGTGATGGTGGTACCATGACCAAAAAATCCTAACCTTGAGATCTGTAACTGGGCTATCAGCTTATTTCATTACTGCCGTTGTTGGCTACGATTTGTGAAAAGCATATCAATCAACAGCTATCAGCCTATCTGGAAACCAGTGGTCTTCTACCCTCTTCGCAATCTGGATTTTGAGCTGAACATAGCACAGAATCCACTTTGGCAGGTGTTGCTGAACAACATAAATTGCAGCATGACGGAGGTGGCACTGCTGCTCTCATCCCGTTAGATCTGACTGCAGCTTTCAATACTGTTTCTCACCAGGTACTGCTTCAAAGTCTGGAGGATTTGGGTATCCACGGCTTGGCTTTGGCCTGGTTATGTTCCTTTCTGCAAGATCGTTCCTTCCAAGTCTGTGTTAAACAAATAAATTCCATCCCCCTCACACTACCTTTTGGGGTGCCGCGAGGCTCTGCCCTGCGCCTTACTTTGTTTAACATCTATGTGCAGCCATAGTTGAAGGGTGCGGTCTGACATTGTTTTTATATGTGGATGATACAAAAAATTATTGTATCCTTATCTCCTAATGAAGATCAAAGCTCAGCTGCTCTTAATTCCTGTTTTACTAGTGTGGCGACTTGAATGAACAATAATTCTTTAAATTTAAATGGGAATAAGTCTGAAGTCCTATTGACGGGCAATCAACTTCATCTTTAGGGCCCCTCATTGTTGGCCTGTCGATCTGGGGGCCGCTCCTATCCCCACTCAGGTGGTTCAGAATTTGGGCTTCTGGCTTGATGACAAGCTTATGATGGACCAGTAAATCAGTAAAGTAGCTTCCACCTGTTTTGGTATCCTGAAGTGACTAAGGAAAATACTTTGGCTCCTTCCTGTTTCAGCCCAAGGGACAACTGTATAAGCATATATCATGTCTAAGCTTGAGTATGCAGTTGTTGCTCGGATTCACTAGGTGAGGCAAAGTGGTTACTCCTTTTCTTATATTGGCCCTAAACTTTGGAATTCTCTGCCTGCCTCGTTTAGGCTCTGTAAGTCCTTTGATAAGTTTAAAAAAAAAAACTTCTGAAGAAATTGCTTTTTTAATTTACTTATATTAGCCCTTCCTGTTGTGCCTGCTTGGGTGAACTCCATTGGGGTAACCATGTGTTCTATACGTCATAACAATAGTGTTGCCTTTCTGCCTACTAACCTGTATCCGGTGAGCCTCTTTGGGAAAAGAGGAACTATGGAGAATTGACTTGGTGGGGGCACTTGATTACTTTAGCCACCGCATCACTTGATGATAAATCAGAACAACTGTATGATATTGATTCATGATCTGCCAGATTCCTACTTTTCAAAGCATCTTTAACAGAAGGGATATCATCAAATTTCTTTGCTAACAACACTCTCCTGCTGTTGTAATCTCTCTCATCCTTTCTGATCTTGCTTAGTTTCCTTTCTTTCAACATTATATGATCTTTAATTACCCCATTCAAAATCACATAGTTCTTTTCTCTTAGGTCGTTCCGATTCATAGCCTCAATTTCTTTTTTTAGGACAATCTGATCCTTTAATTTTGGCTGCTTTTCTTTCCGAGTACGGATATTAAATAATGCAGAATATAAATTATTTTCCCACTCCTTGAAAATGTCCTCATCCAAGTCATTAAAGTTAGGAAAAGGGGGGCGTGGCCAAGATGGCGGCGTGAGTGGACGTGTTCGTCTGAGCTCTGCCGCCCGGGCCCCAGAATTTAGCAGCGCGACCCTGGAGGCTGACGGCCCGGGGCACCCAGAGCTGGCGACGGGTGCCGCGGAGCGGTGGGCACCCTGAGAAGCCCGGGAGGCCCGCGGTGGGCAAAGGAGGGGACGTGGGCCACGCGGCCTACGCCCGTGCCTGAGGCTGGCGCGCACGGCATGCAGAAGCCTGAGCTGCATGGTTGTCCCGGATTCGGCGCTCCCCGGGCCGTGGGAGATGTGGTGGCAGGAGCCACAGGAGTGGACGGCGAGGCCGTGGCGGGGTGAGGGCCGCTCCGGGGGCCCCAGGAGGTGGATCCGCCCACTGAGCTCAGCTCCCCCGCCCTGGTAGCAGAGGGGGAGCGGTGGTGCAGCTGGTCGCCCCGTTCCTGAGGCGGAGCGGCACACGGAGCTGGCGGTCCAACAAGCAATGGGGCGACGGGACCTGAAGGGCAAGCGGTGGTTGGTGGCATACGAGGCCTGCAGCGACCTGGTCGCCACAGGAGTCGGTGAAGAGGCCCTGGCCTGGCGATAAGAGCGTGCAAGGCAGCAAGCAGGAGGGATGGCCGATCCCAAGTCCAAGCGGGAGCGCTCAGTAAGAGAAATGCTGACTGGAACACGACCGGTGCCGGGTGGCGCAGCTGAGGGGCCGCCGGTGGAGAAGTTCCCCAAGACACGTGGGGAGGTGGTGGTGGATGAGGAGTCCCTGGTCACGAAGGGCTTCCTTACCTCCTTGTTCGACTTGCTCCGGAGTGATATACATGAACTTCGAAGGGACATATCTCAGGAGGTGAGAGAGTTGCGAGGGGAGGTCACGTCCCTGGGTGAGCGAGTGGCACAGATGGAGGATGTCGAGATCTCCCGTGGCGAGGAAGTGGCGGGCATGCAACAGGAGGTCGTAAGCCTGCGGGAGCAGCAGGACCTCCTACAGATAACGGGGCGGAGAAGGAGGACATTGGAGACTTCGTGGTGGAGCTGTTTCGCTCATTGCTTGGCCTGGAGGAGACCTGGGAGATTACGTTAGATAGAGTTCACCGAGTAGGCCGTGCGGGTGAAGCTGGAGACAGGCCACCAGATATTTTAGCCTGCGTTCATAGTTATGGGCTTGAAGAAAGCATTTTGCAGCGGGCTCGCAATCTTCCACAGGTCCATTTTAGAGGGCATGTGCTTCAACTATTTCAGGACCTCTCGGCCCGGACCTTGCAGCGGCGGCGAGAATTCAAGCCCATTACTGAGCACTTGCGAGCCCATGATGTGACTTACTCGTGGGGTCACCCATTCCGCCTTGCCTTCCGCTTGGAGGATCAGCTCCGGCCGGTGAGGACTGTATCGGAGGCAAATCGGATCTTGCGCCTGGAGGGCGAGGACCAGGACCCGGGTGCTAAGAGGGGCCCGGCTGGCGGCGATCGCCCGCACTGGCGACGGAAAGAGAGGAGACGGAAGCAGCAGCCCCCCACGGCTCTAGAGCAAATGTCAGAACGGGAGGCGGTATTGAGCAGCGTGGCCGCTGGGACTAACGCTTGAGGGAGCACTGGCCGTGGAAAGCTGACCTGGCAGGGGTCGCACCGATTTGGGCCTTTGTGGCCGATCAAGAGGGGTCCGGGTGGCGGGGTTGTTGGACCTGACTTAACGAACGTGAGAGGCTCTACAGCCCTATTGGGACTTCACCTCGACGGAGATGTGTGTGCGAGGACTTTATTGTTATGGGCACCTGTTGTGCGTACTGGTTGTGTGTTGCGGTGTTTTCTTGCGATATTGGTTATTAGATGGAGTAGTGGTATGGCCCTGTTACCCGGAGTGGCTGATGGTCTGTCCTAGGTTGTGGTTCCCCCATGGGGCCCCTCCCTTCCTGACTGCTTTTCTCCTCTTGATGCGTGACTGTTAAATGTATAAGCTTGAATGTTCGTGGGCTCAACAGTCCGACTAAGAGGTTGGCGATCCTATCGGCCCTTGAGAAGTCTGGGAGTCATATCTGTTTGCTACAGGAGACACACTTAGTGCAGAAGGACACGTACCGCATGCGCTCCAAGTGGTTCCCTCAGTAGTTCTGGTCATCAGCCTCCACGAAACACGCTGGGGTCGCGATACTGCTTTCGAGGTCCTTCCCCGGGGAAGTAGTGACAAAAATTCATGAGGTACAGGGAAGATTTCTGGCGGTCCGAATAAGGGTGGGGGCCTTTTTCTTTACTATTGCTTCTCTATATGCTCCTAAAACTCAGCAAGAAGCCTTCCTGAGACAGGCTGTCTCCCCGATGTTGCATTCGCCAGATGGCGCCATTTTGATAGGAGGCGATTTTAACTTGGTGATGGATAATGATCTAGATCGCTCTGGTCACCGGTATGGGCAGGCGGGGGCGTTGATAGTGGCAGGTCGCCAGTGGCTGGCGGAGTGTGGTCTGGAGGACGTGGGGAGAAGGGCATACCCTACGCTCAGGGATTATTCCTTTTACTCAGCGGCGACCAAAACGTATGCATGGCTTGACTTCTTCCTGGCATCGCAGGAGCTCCTCTCCCGGGTTAGGGAGACTACGATAGAGCCTAGGGCCCTGACTGACCACGCCCCTATCACTGTAGTGCTTACTTTGCATCAGAGATAGGTGGGTGCCTCGGGCTGGCGCTTCAGGGACTCGTTGCTTCAGACTGGGGCAACAGTGGAGTCGATCCGACGTGCAATCACGGATTACCTTAGTTTTAACGACGACGGCAACACTTGCATGGGAACTTTGTGGGAGGCCCTGAAGGTGGTGGTGAGAGGGGAGGTGATGTCACTGTCCGCTAGGGACAACAAAGCTAGGAGGGAGATCAGGGAGGAGCTGGAACAGAGAGTGGCGGCTCTGGAGCGCTCACATAAATCTACAGGGGCGCCCAGAATCTGGCGGGAGTTGGAGAAGGTGAGGCAGCAGCTGAAAAGGCTAGATTGGGATAGGGCGGAATACGCAATTGCGCGTCTTAAGCACAAGTATTACATCGGGAGCAACAGATGCGGAAAGCTTCTGGCACACCGGTTACGGGCGCAGCGTCGACGATAAAGCTAGTTCGTTCCCCTTCAGGTGTGGAAGCGCGAACGAGCGATCAAATTGCAGGGGCGTTTGCAGAGTTTTATCGAGGGTTGTATGCGGCGGATGAACGAGTAATGTGGCTCCGGATATATTTCTGGAGGGTATTGCAATTACTCCTCTTGGTGAGAGGGAGGCATCTTCTCTGGACCAACCTGTAAGAGCAGAAGAGGTCATATCAGCAATCTCACGCCTGCAGGTGGGGAAGTCCCCTGGCCCAGATGACTTTACAGCACTTTTCTATAAGACCTTCTGTATGGAACTGGTGCCACTTTTGGTTCGACTCCTTCCGAACGTCGGGAGCGCTAACGCCCAGTATGTTGGATGCCACCATTGCAGTCATACATAAGCCGGGGAAGGACCCAGAGGAGTGCGCATCCTATAGGCCAATCTCGCTTTTGAATATAGATGCTAAACTATTCACAGGAATGCTTGCCCACCGCTTGAATTACTATATGCCGGGCCCTATTGATCCTGATCAGGCAGGTTTTATTCTGCACAGACAGTGCAGTGATAACACGAAGCGGCTGCTCCATCTGCTAGATAAAACAGACCGTTCCCGGAGGGAGGCGCTCTTCCTCTCTATCGACACAGAGAAAGCGTTTGATAGGGTTCATTGGCCATATCTTTTTAAGGTGCTGGAGCGTTTCGGGTTGGGCCTGGGTTTTATGACGTGGATCCGCTGTATCTATCAGTCCCCTAGAGCTGCTGTCCGTGTTAATGGTACGCTTTCATTGCCATTCCCAATTAGACGTGGGACCCGGCAAGAGTGCCCGCTCTCTCCTCTTTTGTTTGCGCTCTACATGGAGCCTCTGGCGCAGCGTTTGCGAGACAGCCCTCTTATCACTGGCGTGAAATTCGGAGGCGATACTCATCTTATCACCTTGTATGCGGATGACGTGATCCTTACGCTGTCAGAACCTGCAACTTCGCTGCCTGCGCTTATGGGGATTCTTGATGAGTTTGGCCGGGTCTCGGGATTCCGGGTGAACATGCAAAAATCGCAGGTCCTTCGTCGATTTATCAGCATGGAGCATGAAGAGGTTCTGAGGGCCCGGTATCCCTTTATATGGTCGTCTTCGCGACTTTCCTACTTAGGGATTGACCTGGCGCCTTCTGCTGCAAAGATGGTGAGCTTGAATTACACGAAGCTGGTTCGAGAGGTACAGCGTGATCTATAGACCTGGGGAGGCTTAAGCTGTCCTGGCTGGGTAGAGTGGCGGCGGTGAAGATGACTATCTTGCCGTGTGTACTGTATGTGTTCCAGGCGCTTCCCCTGACTCCTCCGCCTCGGACAGTTGCAACTCTTCAAGCGGCGGTTCTGAGATTTGTCTGGGAGGGTCAACCTGCGCGCCTTACGACGGGTTCTGTATCGCCCGAAAGGGGAGGGAGGGTTGGCGGTTCCCTGCCTCTTGCGATATTTCCAGGCAACGCAGCTGTGTTTTCTTTCAGAGTGGAGTCGCCCGCTTACAGAGAAACATTTGTGCTTTATGGACCAGGCGGTGGCAGGCTCTCATATATGGAAGGAGCCCTGGCTCCGCCGGCGGTGCAGGGCAGGAGGACTTTACTCCTCCCCGGTCACGGGAGTAACGTTACGTGTATGGGATGCGGAGGGCGGTCGGTTGGGGCTGACGTCGTTCCCATCCCCGATGACCCCCATAGGTGCGAATCCGGATTTTGGGCCGGGGTTACACGTGGAAGCGCTGCGGCGTTGGCATGAAGGGGGTTGTAAAAGGGTGGGGAGCCTTTTTGATGAGCAAGGAGTGATCCCTTTCGACCAGATGAGAGAGACATACGGTTTGACAGAGGCGGATAGGATGATGTATTATCAGATACGGCACTGGGCCCTACTGCCGGCTAATAGAGCATTAATAGATAGGCCGTTAACGCCGTTTGAGAAATGGCTCCTGCTGAAAAAGGATGATAAACGAGTAATCTCTGAGCTTTATAGGCTACTGCAGGGAGAAGGGCGCCCTACTAAGTCTAAGGGACAGTTGCGATGGGAGAGGGAGCTGGAAAGGGAGCTTTCCGACGAAGAGTGGGAAAGCGTCTTCTATAGGATACACCATACGGCCTATAATGCGGCAGGCACGGAAACAGCATATAAGGTAGCCTCCTACTGGTACTACACCCCAGCAAGGATACACACATGGGATCCCGCCAAGTCTAGTCTCTGTTGGAGAGGGTGTGGGGGCAGGGCCACACTTGTACACTTACTCTGGCATTGCCCCAAGCTCCATAGATATTGGGAGAACATTATAGATGCTACTGATGCAGCGTTTAGTACCAATATCCCTAGATTCCCATCGTATAAACTGTTGGGTCTGCCCGATCCACTCACCTTCCCTCTGAGACAGTTAAAAGGGCGGCAAATGGCCCTGGCTCTCAACGCGGCGCTGCAGCTGATCTTAGCGTTGTGGGGCACGGACAGGATACCGACATACGTGTCATGGCTGCAGAAGTTGTGGTTTATTTTGGCAATGGAGAAGCTCACTTTGGCCTCTCAGCAGCGGGTGGGAGATCTAAGTGACTTATGAGACCGTTCTTGCAGATTTTATCCACAGAGTTCACTGAACTGACTTGTCCGGCGTATCTGAGAGTGCTGGGGTTGACATGAACCTCTGGGAAGGTGTCTACTGGAGAGATTTTTGGGAGAACAAGGGCTAAGCGGGGGCGGGACGGGGGATGAAGAGATTGATGGATGACGGGGCATACCAAGGGAAGAAATGTTGGTGTTATATGTTTGTTTCACTTTGTCTGGAGTTTACTTACCAGGGCAGCAGTTTTCTGCAAGTCACTCACCTGTGCTTGGGGTCATGAGGGAGAGGGGTGCGGGAGGCCCCCTCTGATATGAATGTACGGGTGATATTCCCTAGGGGCCGCTTAGAGTCCCTTGGACTAGAAATGCTGCTGTGTTTTCACTATATCGCAATGCTTTGTATTTTCTTTGCTGGTATGTTGAAACAACAAACAGATTTGATCCATAAAGTTAGGAAAAATCAATATTCTCCATCCCCTAGGGATCCAATAGCTATCAATATAACTTTTGAGGTGGCACCGTCCCACCATCTGGATAGCTCTGTCTTTTTCAATTGCTCCAAACATATAAACTTACTTTTTAGACTGTCCCCAACCTGTATTTTTTCTTTCTGGGATTCTACTACATTCAAATAAATCCTCCAACAATTTCTCACAATTATCTTCAATGCAAGAAAGGTTTATATTAGTTACCTCTAACCATGCTGGTGAAACCATTTTGAACAGATATAATGAACAAATGTGACAGTAATGGTCCTACCCCACCACACAGGTCCAAGTCCCAATAATATATCAGCTATGGTGCTTGAGTCCCAAGGTTCAACTGCCAAAGAAACCCCTTCATGAAACCAGTATGCAAATAATACAAAAATTAAGAAAATCACTCACAAGTGTGTATAATCCTTGGTCACTTTATCTAGATCAAATTCATTAGATTTCCAAGACTTTGTGATGTTGTGAAAGCATTTCAATTCTTGTTGATTCCATCCAACAAATTCCAGTCACAGTCAATTGTAAAAATTATACAATGGTATTCTTCAATGTTCTTTTTAACTTGTCAGAATCATTGTGTCAGCCCAGCCATTGTATTTCATTCCTTCAAAAAAAGTCTTCACCAGGGCTGCAAAAAAAATACATACAAAAATATTTACAATTAAAATAATTCAAGTCTTAGCATACAAAACATAAATGTATGGGTAACAAAAATCTTAGATTCATTCATGGTGATTCATAGCTACATTATCAAGATCATTTCTATACAGTTTTGATATTTAGCCCAACTGAACCTCATATAATATTACAAAACAATATAAAAAGCATTGGAGAACCAATTACATTCTTTCAGTATATTTCGTAAATTTAGGTTTCGTATATTGAGGCATGAATGTTTTCAATAGTAAATATTTTGTATGTATTTCTTTGCACCCCTGATAAAGTCCTTTTAAGGGATGAAACATGTTGACTGAGCTGACTCATTGATTCTGACAAGTTAAAGGGAAAATGGAAGAAAAAAATCATATCACATCACAAACTGTTGGAAATCTAATTAATTTTATCTAGATAAAGTGACCAAGGATTGTATAGAGAGTACTTCTCTCTATTTCTGTATTAAATCTAATTTGCATTTTGCTTCTATTGAGGTTTATCTTGCTGCAATAATGGCATACGGGCATAAACAAATGCAGGTTTCCTTCTTCAAACTTCCTGGGGGGAGATACTTTCTTGAATGACTAAAAGTTTAGCCTATCATATAAAGACCTACACCATCATAGGAGTTAACTCTCTTACTAGCCTATATGAATTGGTTCTTCATTCAAACCCATTCATGGGATTTAACTGCAGCATCTATCAGGAAGACAGTCTTCTTGGTAGTCATGATGACTAGTAAATTTAGCTAAATGCAGGCTCTTTTGGCATTTGAGCCCTGTACAGTTTTCCTTCCAGCAGGGTAGTGCTGAGAACCCAACCTTTGCTTCTAAGATAATTTCAGTTTTCCTTGTCAATCGGACAACACTTCCATATTCTTCAGTATCCATCTACTCCAGCTGAATGCTCCTTACAGCTTTTGGATGTGAGAAGAATTTTAAGATTTATTTGGACAGGACTGAACCAATAAAGTCTAATTATTTACAAACTACGAACTGGAAAAAAAACAGTATAAGTGCATCAAAGCAATCTATCTCTGGATCAGGCTTCTCCAATGAGTAGCTCGTGAGCTTCCTGCAAGTAGCTTGCATGTGTGCATTCTAGTCTACTCAATTTGAAGCTTTTGCTTGGCTGAATTAATATACATATACCAAAATTGAAAAGTGAACATCTGAATTTTTTTCAGACCTCACAAGCTAATGTTTGGAGAGAAATAGCTGAATTTCCCAAATATATTTAAAGTTGATATTTCAATGATAAATCATGTAGAGTAGAGTAATTACTAATATCTGAGAGAGACTTCTAACCAGAGATTCCTTACCTTTGAATTCAAAGGCATCAGGCTGGATCTGGAAGATTTTCATGCAGTACCCTTGCTCACCGGTAGGTGGCATTGTTTGGCTCCGCACTGAAAGTGGCAAGTGCAGTACCTATATAGGCCCCAACTCTGTGTCCTGTCAGTTCTTTCCTGCCCCACATACCCCTCAATCATTTTTTGATTGGCCTTTTACGACTTTGTAGACGTTTGTTCTGAGATTTAATCTCCTGGCGTGATGATGTCACCCAAGAAACTGACTGGTTTCAAACCATGTGGGGCCAGTCGCAAGCAAATGTCTATGACAGGCCCCTACTTGTTATGTTTGTGGTGCCTGAAGCCTGGACACTACTCCAAGCACCATGCACCTAAAAACATTGAGGGAGCAGTCCCTCAAGCTTCTCGACATCGAAACGACTCCATGACGCTAAAGGTCCTGCTTGTGTGGGAGGTCCTTGGAATGTTTGTGGAGCCCCTCCCGACGTTCCTCATTGCACTCAAAATCATCAGGGCAGTCGGTAGGTCCCATAAGCACAAGAAGTCAAAGAAGCCAAAACACTCTTCGACTTCCCTGCATCTGTCAAAGTCAACTGACGAGACAAGGGAATGTCAGCCTTCCAGGTCAGAACCTGGGTCCACTCCATGCATCCCTGATTTTGCAGGAGCGACCCCTGCCCAGCTGAAGGAGAATTATGAGGCCATTTGTTTCATTTGTGAGTGGCCTGGCTCCTCGTAGCCCCACTGAACCACGCCAGCGGTTTTGCTCTTGGCCCAGTAAGTTCCTATTTAGACACCGCACATGTAACTTATAGTGCGACTGAAGTGGAGCAGAACGACGCCACCTACCAGCCCGCAGGGGTACGGTAGGGCTCGAAAAACCTATTGAACCAGTCTGACACCTGAGTTTGTTCAAAGATAAGGAATCTGCAGCTAGATAGTCTCTACCAGATAGGGCATTACTGAAGGTAAGTAACTTGCTCATTATTCACCAGGTGCCAGAGGCATTGCAGCTATGGTTGCTGTGTATTACTTATGTAAAGGCATTGCAAATTGACAAAACCTTTTTTTAAATTGCTTCTTGCAACCCTGCCTGATACACTGAAGTGATTGCTGGCAACCCTGTGCTGAAGGGACTGATGGTAATCTCGCATAAGTTGCCACTGATGAAATTTTGTCTTATGTGGTTATTATTGCAACACTAATACTATCAGTAGCTCGGGATGATTTTCATTTCTTTCTTACAGAAAAGGTTGGCAACTCCTGCTTAGATGGATTGTCGCATATATCTGTGCTTTACCACTTGCCTGATAAGCCTCTTCCCTTTAAGCCTAGAGCTTGTCCACTAGACGTAAAACAGCCACTGCAGCATGGTTATGAAATACCCCTTTAGCGGCAATCTATAAAACGCTATATGGAAGTCAGTCCATATGTTCACAAATCACCATTCTCTTTTCTGTTGGAAACTTCTTACCATAGATTCCTCACCTTTAGAATATTCTCAAGCACCAAACTGGATCGGGATATTTTTTCATCTGTGTTCCCCCACATGCTGGTAGGTAGTGTCATCTGGCTCCACAGTTACCTCAACCCACCTGAGAATTGACTGAGTAGAGTTGCTTATAAGCGCCACTTCTGTGTGCTGATGCTAGTTCTTTTCTTTCTGCACCCTTCCATATGGATCCTGAGCTCTGCCCACTAACTTTGTGGGTTTCCCAGCAAAACTACATTTTGTTGCTAAGACAGTGTGCTAGGAAATGTCTTTCCTGACAATAAAAGGTTCAAGCTGTGCTGCAACAGCAAGAAACAAACGTCAGTCACAGACCTGCATGACGTGTGCCGTTGGTGCCTGGGCTTAATGCCAACTTGAAGTCGTGTGAAAAGCGCATCTTCTTGCACCCAAAGGCAATCAGATAAGCAAGGCTTTGTCACCCCGAAGAGGTTGTGTTCAAAACCAGACGTTTCTTTCCTGCTCCAAGTCAGAGGACTGTTCTTTGTTAAGAGGATGATTACGCTCAAAGTCCTGTTCCCGCTTGAGGTTTTCCAGTAAACCGAAGATGAAAACTCCCCATTAAGTGCAACAAAGACAAGGAAGACGTGTTCTTATCCTGCCACTTAGCCTGGAAATAAGGCACAAGAGCATCACTCGAAGAATATGGCGTATTCTGACTCCGAGCTACTCCAGGATTCCATCTTGGCAAGGGAGCAAATTTCCTGGGCCATTGTTAACCCTCCTGCAAACTGTGGCCGCAAAGAGGGCATGTTGCACATTTTGTAGATGCTTCTGGCTTCCTCTGGTGTGCCGTTGGGCCATGGATTTGGACCTCTGCAGGTATGCCCTCCTCTGACAAGGACCATCTCCTCAGGACCCATACCTGGGCCCAGACTGAAGCTTATCCCGACCTCCACTCTGGCCCCATGGTCCATTTCAGTTCATTCTGTACTGGTGCCAACACCGCCATTACTGAGTGCAATAGTGATGCTGGTTTCTGACCCTGGGCTGATGTCAGCCCATGGAAGACTTGTGTAGTGGAATCAAAATACTAAGTCACAACCAGAGTTTATGCAACCAGACCTTCTGGCTTCTTCAAAGCCAGTACAATCAGAGGTCCTCTTTGGCTCTAATTCCAGTACTGTCTGGGTTGTGCCCAATGTCCCTCCCAACGCAGATGCCCAAGAGTTGGATAGTCTGGTTCCCTACCACATTACACTGATGAAAGACTGTATTTAGACTTGCAGATATCCTGTGGGCTCGATACTTCACCAGAGACAGAGCTGACTGGCTACCTCTTCCACCAATAAAAGAAAATGCTGCCATGCAGTAGTAGTACAAAAAACGTCTGAAATGCTAAACCTGCAGTTGCCTACTGCTGATGCCAAAGCCAATTTGTTGACTTACTTTTTTTAACCATGCTCAACTTCATCTGAGCCACTGTTACCATTTACTGAATTCCATACAGATGCTATCCTGGTTATGTGGTCTAAGCCATGTTCAAGTGGCCTGTGGCTGTACAGCACAGACCTTACTCTTGTGACATGGACTTTTTGATGAAACACCCAACTCTGAGATGTTTGAGTAGCTAAATTCTTGCAGCGAGACACCTGTTCACAAATTAATTCCAGGGTGGTTGTTGGGAAGAGTTTGTGGCACGGAGTGAGGTATATCACCTAGCCCCTCTGTAGGTCAAACTTTCTGATGCTTTGTTCTTTGTTTTGTTATTATCTCAGCACAGCCTTGCAGTGGGCAGAATTAAGGTGTACTTGTCAGCAATTTCAGGATTTTTTTAATGATTGCATGATTAACCCTCCCTCTTTAAATAGCCAGTGTGATGTGTTTTCTGAAGGGCCTGCTGAATATGTTCGCTTGAAAACCATTTGCCATCCCTCAGTAGAACCCAATTCTAGTCCTGACATTTCTTATGTTCACACCAGTGTTTCCTATGCAAAGTTGCTTGCTATGACTTTCGATTGAGACAGTCTTAGTTATAGCAATCATTTCTGTGGGCTTTAATGAGCTACAGGTGCTCTCAGTGCAACCTCCCTATACTGCTCTCTTCTGAAACAAATTGGTGCTGCAGACTAGGGCTCACTTCCTGCCATCCCTTGAAAGAGAAGAGGCTCTACCAGCCTGATCCTAAGAGAGCTTTGAAATGTAAATTGACCATACAAGAGACGACCACCATGTAGTTGATCAGCTTTTTGTGGGATTCACTGCATCCAAGGAAGGCAAGGCTATGCAAAAATGATTGTTTGAGTGGATACTACTCTATATTGAAATCTGCTTCACGCTTGCTAAGAAGAAACACCCAGAAGGCCTGTGGACTCATTCCACCCAGGCTAAGGCAGCCACAACATTGGCTAGCAGGGGGTGATAGCCAGACTGCGATGTAAGCACCAGTGAAGGTGTTAAAAAAAACACAGATTTCTTGACAGGTGCAACAGAGCAATTTTGCCCACTTGCTCCTGTACGACTTCCTAATCGGACCACTTCTCAGACCCTCCACATTTTGGACGTTCTGCTGTGGTACCTATTGCAAAGGAGAGGAATCTACAGTTTAAACTATCCACCAGAAGTACAAATTACTTACCTTTTATAATGCTCTTTCTAATGGATAATAACTAACTGCAGAATTTTCACCAGCCTCTAGTCTCCCCGTTATTTGGACTGAACTCCTTAACATTATAATAAGGTTCCAAGTTAGATGTCCGAGCATTCTCACCTGGAACTTACTTGAAGTGTTTCACATCTAAGTGCTCGGAAGTAGATTATTTAGAAGCTGATGTCATCGTGTAGTGGTGGCCCTTATGTGTGGCTCCACTCCATAACTTCTGCAAAGCCATAAGGCTACATCTACCAGCATGTGAGAAGCATTGCTAAAAGAATTCCGAATCCTGCGTAGAATATTCTAAAGCTGAGGAATCTGTGGTTAAGAAGAGTATCCTCCAGAAAGTAATAAATCTTTCTTCGGCATAGACCCAACATAACATCAGTATAAAATGGCTGGTGTTCATCTTTGCTAGCTGACATCCATTTTTGAGATATGCTTGCTACTATCGGCCTGAGTGCTATTCCCTGGGGCTAGGCCTCGAGGAAGACTGGGAGGGGTCACTGGACCCTTTAGAATACCAGCCATATGAGGAAGAACCATACGTGGACTGGCATGCGGATCTGAGTGAAGCCAGTGGACTGGATACTTCTCCAGATACTGGTATCCTTTTTACCCTACCATGGCTGGCTATGGGAGGAGGGGGCTTCCTACGCAGTGGTAGTGCAGAGGGCAACTAAGGGCCTAGACCTTCAGCTACCTTTGGTGGCAATCAAGACTAATCTCTTGACAGAGGTGCTGCAACCAGGAGTCTCCACATCCGAACCACTACTCCCTTTCAATGATGCCCTCATGGACGTCCTTTTGGGTAATTGGTCCAAACTCAACATAGGGGCTCCTGTGAATAGAACGATTGTCCGGCGCAATAGCCCCACACCTGGGGACCCAACATTCCTCACGTAACACCCTACTCCTGAGAGCTTTGTAGTCCAAGCCTCAACTTCCCAAGGCTCTTTCCCTATCACTCCCCCAGATAGGGAAGCCAAGAGACTAGACTCATTTGGGGAGATCTTTTCTTCCGCCAGCCTGGCACTGAGGTCCTTGAACACCGCCTGCCTTTTGGGCCATTACTCCCACACTCTGTGGGGCACAGTTGCACAAGTGCTGCCACAGGTTCCGGAGGAAGCCCGGACTGTACTCTCTCAGGCTGTTGCTGATGGGAGAGATGCAGCAAAGTTCACAATTTGTTGCAGACTACTATCAACTTGCTAGGTAGAGCAGTTTCCACAACAGTGGCCCTGAGGCGCCATGCATGGCTGAGGACGTCTGGCTTTTCGGGGGATATCTAAGCTTTCCCTATGAACATGCCCTTCGATTCCACCCTTCTCTTTGGAGACAAGGCATTTTCAGCGCTTGAGCACTTGAAGGACTGTCAGGCTATGGCCAGGGTCTTAAGCCTCGCTGCGGCCCCTGTCACCTCTGATCTTCCTTTCACTCCTTCCGTGGCTAAGAAAGGGGCTTCTAGCTGTGCTAATTCCTGCCCACCCACCATGCAGCACATGCTTCTCAGCCTCCGCATGGGCAAGGGCACAGTACCCACAGACCTTGTGGGTCAGGTGGCCAGCGGACTGGTCAGTCTGCTGCCCCCTCCCTTTCAATTGCAGCAGCCTTCAAACCCTCCTCCTCTGCACCTTTACCACAATGGGCACCCAGTTGGCAGCAGGATTCACTATCACCTGCCCCACTGGCAGTCTATAACATTGGACAGATAGGTTTTGGAAGATTTACGTAAGGGGCTACTCTTCCACCCCCGCCACTCCCCCACTCTCCAAGACTACCTCCACCATGCCACCATCTCACGACTGGCTGACTGTGCCTTCTCCCTGAGGAATTTGCAGCCCTTTTAGCCAAGGGAGCCGTAGAGAGGGTTCTGGTGCCACAAGTAGGCTGTGGTTGTTATTCCCCCTACTTTCCGGTTCCCAAAAAGGACAAAGGTTTTACCCTATTTTAGATCTACAAGCCCTCAATCTCTTCCTCAAGAAGGAGAAATTAAAAATGCTCACAATGGCTCAGGTCTTGTTTGCCTTAGACATAGGAGATTGAATGATAGCGTTGGACTTGCAGGATGCATGCTTTTACATCCCAATCCTGCCTACCCACCAGCGCTCTATTCGGTTTACGGTAAGCCATGAGCATTTTCAATCCACCATGCTCCCCTTTGGCCCTACCAGTGTCCCTTGGGTGTTCACCAAGGTGGTTGCAGCTGATCTGCAGAGATCAAAGGTTCTAGTCTTTCCCCTATCTTGACAACTGGCTCTTAAAGGTGGGCTCGCTGCAGGCTGTCATCTCTCACCTCCAGACTACAGCAAACCTCCTGCATTCTCTGGGATCCACTATAAACATGTCAAAATCACACCTGACTCCCTCTAAGATGCTCACTTTCATTGGAGTTTTTCTAGACATAGTGCCGTTTCAGGCTTATCCTCACAAGTGGCGAGCCCAGAATATTCAGGCTATGATACTGATGTTTCAGTTTCTATCCTGGATTTCAGTGAAACTGACTCTGAGGCTGTTGGAAATAGTGGAATCCTGCATCCTTCTGGTGACACATGCCAGATGACATAAGTAGAATCTACAATGGGATCTGAAGTTTCAGTGGGCGCAGCATCAGGGGTATCTCTGACATGGCCAGATCTCTGAGGGAACTGCAAACGATCTGCAGTGGTGGCTAACAAACCACAACTTGGCCAGAGGCAAACCCCTCTCCCTTCCTCAACCAGATTTCACAGTAGTGACAGATGCTTCACTCCTGGGACAGGGCAGCCATCTGGTAGAGGTGGAGATCAGAGGACTCTGGTCTCCGACAGACTCCAGACTCTACATCAACCTGTTGGAGCTCTAAGCGATCTGACTGGCATTAAAAGCATTTCTACCCTCCATCAAGGGAAGGCTAGTGCAGGTGTTCATGGACACCACTGACATATGGTACTGCAACAAACATGGTTGGGTGGGGTCGTGGATCCTTTGTCAAGAGGCTCTTCGTCTCTGGACATAGCTGGAACAGGCGGGCATATCCCTGGTGGTTCAACACCTAGCGAGCTCCCCGAATTCCAGAGCAGACAACTCAGCTGAAGATGCCTAACTAATCACTAAAAGCGTCTCCACTCCAAGGGTGCCACAAGGTCTCTTTTAGCAGTGGGGGAGAGCCCTGAATAGATCTGTTCACCTCCACCGAGAACGCGCAATGTCAGCAGTTTTGCGCTGAAGTTTCCAAGGCGGCTCTCACTCTGAGACGATTTTTGTCTTGAGTGGAACTTGGGCCTCTTGTATGCCTTTCTGCCAATACCACTTCTGCCCAGAGTTCTCAAGAAGATCAGGATCGACCTGGCCAAAGCCATCCTTGTGGCTCCAAACAGGGCACGGAGAGTCTATCATAAGCTACTGAGCATAGCCATCGACCCTCAGATCAGGCTGCCCCTTCGGGAGTATCTTCTGTCATAGAGGAGGATTCTTCACCTGAACTTGTCCACTCTCCGCCTTCGTGCGTCGAGATTGAATGGCGGCAGTTGACAGCTTTTGACATTCCTCCCAAAGTCTGTAATGTCCTCTTGGCAGCCAGGTGTCCCTCTGCAAAAACAGTATACACCTGCCTTTGGAAGAAATTTGTGGCATGGTGTGCAAAAAATCTGTTGATCCCCTTTCTGCCCCTATTTCTGAGGTTTTACTTTTTATTTTTTACCTTGGCCTGCAGGGATATGCTTTGGGCACTCTTAAGAGCTGTTTACCTGCCATTTCTGCCTTCTTGCAGTTGCCTGATCAACCCTCTTTGTTCATTTCCCCTATTGTACATAGGTTTCTCAAAGGTCTTACTCCTTCACTATTCATGATGCCCCATTGGAACCTTAATTTGGTACTAACTTTTTTTTAATATGTGCGTCTTTCGAGCCTCTCCCCAATTGTCCCCTCAGGCTGAAAACAGCCTTCCTTGTGGCAACTTCATCTGCCCGGCAAATGAGTGAGCTGCAGGCCTTGTCATCTAAGCCACCCTACCTCTCTATATATCCAGACAAACTGGTGCATTGCACAAAACACTCTGCCAAAAGTGGACACACTCTTTCATGTAGGTTGGTCAATCACCCTGCCTACATTTTACATACCCCTACACCCTTCTGAGGAAGAAGAGAGACTCCACCAACTGAACCCAGAAAGAGCGTTGGTGTTCTACCTTGACTGTTCCCATGAGTTCCAGGTGGACGACCAACTCCTTGTGGGGTATGTGGGTGTGAGGAAAGGTCAGGCAGTGCCGAAGAGAACCATGTCTCATTGGGTCATACTCTGCATCAATATCTACTACACACTGGCTAAGAAGCAACCTCCTGATGGTTTGCAAGCTCATTCCACCAGAGTTTAAACTGCAACCACTACATTGCTATGCCGAATTCTGGTCCTGGACATTTGCCAGGCAGCAATGTGGACATCTATGCACATGTTTACTAAACATTACTGCCTTGACAGTCAGGTCCGTAGGGATGGGCACTTTGCCCGTTCAGTCCTGTAGGACTTCCTCGTTTGGAATTGGTTTGCAGACCCACCTCCGGGGATGGTACTGCTTTGGTATCTATTCAAAGGTAAGGAATCTGAGGCTAGAAGTCTATCGGATGAACAAGTTACTTACCTTCGGTAACACCTTATCTGGTAGAGACCATAGATAGCCTTACCGATTCCATCCAACCCCATCCTCCCTGCTCTAACGGATTTCTAGATTTCTAGGAACAGGGATGACCTTTCAGGGTTCTAGTTTGACACACCAGTGATCAGTGTTCTTCATGGCTCTGCGCTTCTGGCATGGAAAGTCTTGAAAAGAAACTGACGCAAGCACGCCTGAGTGGCAACTATATAGGTACCGCAATGTCACTTAAGGCGCGAACGATGCTGATAACGGACGTTGAGCCGCTTAATGCCACTTACCGGCACGCAGGGGTACTGCTCACAAAAAAATCTTCAATATCCAGTCTGACGCCTGGGCAGAATTCAAAGGTAAGAATCTACAGCTAGATATAGTCCGTACCTGATAAGGCGTTACCAAAGGTAAGTAACTTGTTCATCAAGGCTCATGTTAACCTCGTTCAGCACTCACTGAGCAGCAGGATAGGAATACAATGTTGCAATGTAATGTTTTAACCACTTCCACTATTTTCACAAATATAATTAGGTAAACATTCAGCCTGGGTAGGCCATGAAGGGGGTATCCTTTTTTTTCCTTTTTTACATTGAACATGTTAAATTCACACATTTTCTGGATTTAATTGTGAGAAAGTGTTCCATGTCTCCTGCAGGAAGTAAGGAATTATTCTAACATTTATGACTTAAATGAAGGTTAACGTTTTTCGCCTGAAGATTAGTTGAATCTGCCTTTGAATGCTAAAATAGTAAATGTTCTTCTGCTGCCGAAAACCCAAGGAAGTAAGGTGGCTAACTTTCCATTATCACCTTTCAGAATAATTTGTGTGAGGCTCTTTGCATAAGTGGAGCCATCAAGACTTATTTTTTGTGGAAGGACTGACTCACTGATAATATTTTCGCATGTTTGTTCATGACACACTCCTAAATAAGGCCTTTAGCATTTTTTAAATATATAGACAGGCCATGATTATATAAAGTGTTTGTAATTTCTCATATTTAATCCATGTTGCAATACCTATACTTAAAAATGCTCACTATTGCTATTAGAAAAGCAAACATACCAAGGGAGTAACTCAGTTATGTAGTTGGAATTATATAGTATCTTAGGCATTAGGACACCAATATTAAACAATATGTATACACTACGATCCTGGACATTAACCGCCTGCTGTGACGGGGCATTCAGGGAAGTTTTCATAGCCTCTACCCTTATTTCTATGAATGTAGGGAAGGACTTAGAAACAGGCTGTTCAGTTTAGATAGTGACAGATTTAAAAAAAAAAAAAAAATCCCAACATGTTGGACGATTCCCTGAAGTGACCAGACACCACCTACCTTAACATTAGATGTGGTCCATTTAGCAGGTGATTTCCTAAGTGCAATGAGGTTTGGGTGTCATAGCTGACCCCAATTCTAATCTGCATAGAAGGTTAACTTCTTGGGTGGATAAACTAACTTGTCCAATAGTATTGAGATTTTAACCTGCATTTATGCAAGGACAGCTCTACTGTTCCCTGTGGGGTGGGAGATCTTGAAGGGTCGGAAGTGACACACTTTTAGCATGTACCTTATAAGGATGCAGCTGAGTCCTATTTTCTAGGAATCTGAGCTTTGCCAAAGACTACAGAAGCTGAAGTGTACCTCTTCCACCTACATTAGTGGTATAGGGAACGGGTAGTAACATTGATCGTGTCATCATCTCTAATGACCTATGCCACTGGCTGCAAGAGTTCAAGTTAATGGCCAGATGTAGCAGCGACCACAACCCACTGTCTCTCTCTCCCTAGATCTGGCTGGGGAGGGGCAGAATGATATTGATCATCCAATCAAGTTTTTGCTCAATGGGGACATAAGACATAAATGGGAAATAACTGATCACGACAAATTTATGCAGGATATCAGGAGGAAATTCAAGATGCTTTTTCAGTCATATCTTCCTGTGAAGAACTCCCTATGAATGTTGTAGAGGCCTTGGCCTTTGGTGATCTCTGTCCATCCATTTCTTCTAGGATGTGAACTAATAAAGTTTTCAGCAATAAACCTGTGAAGACCTGGTTTAACAACACTTGTACTTTAGCTCATAAGTGACTTAAAATGGCCCTAGTAAAAAAAAGCCTTGCTCCCAGGAAGAAATTAAGTTATGTAGCAGTGTTTACAAGAAGACCATTGAGCAAAGGAAAGAAAAGATCAGGAAGGAAGCCTGGGAGGATTTGGAACGGGCAAGTATTTTAAAGGATAGTTATATTTTCTTGAAGACTTAGAATACACCTTTTTTCTCAGGGCATAATAAACCTAGCATTGGTATGAGCATTACTGTCCACTCCTGGGTAGAATTTTTTTCTGCTATATTTAGCTGTGATGAGTAGATTTCTCCATTAGTAAACACTGGGTATATACAGCCTAGTTGGTCAATCGAGTTCAAGGATGTAACAATAGTAATTATTCAAAGCTGATCTGGGAAAGCACCAAGCCCAGATGGGGTTCCCGTGGACCTTTTAAAATCTAATGTCATTTTGTTGGCGCCCATCCCAACAAATGTTTTAACGCTGCTGTTTGAGGTCTCCTAACTCCATCCTGGAAGGTGGTAGTGGTGGCCTTTAAGAAAGGGAACAAAAATCTGCCTAACTGTTACCATCCAATCTCCCTACTGGATAGCTCATATAAGATTTTGGGCAAAGTCTCTGCATCCAGATTGGAGGCTTGGAGAGAGGAAAAACAGCTACTTTCTAGGCCACATGACAGGTTCTGAAAAGGTGTTAGCACAATCGATCAGTGCTTAAATCTACAGTTCATCCTGGGAAAATATGTCTGTGCAAAGGGGAAGTCCAATCACCTTGCATTTAAGGCCCTCTTCAGCACATTTGACATGTTTAGCCACCCTATTCTGTGGTCTACTATTGATAAACAAGGGTTTGATAAACTTGCTCTACAGGATGCATTTGGACACTGGTGAAAATTTGATATGGGATCAACTGAGAACTTTCTCTGGCGATCAGGTCCAGGAAGACTGTGATAGCCCCCTTTGCTGTTTTTATTTTATATAAATGGCCTGGAAGTATTGCTTTGTGGTGTAGGGAATGATCTACCCAAGATTCTGGATTAATCAAGCTCTTGTTCTGCTTTACACAGACAATGCTGTGCTGATTACACAAACTGCAATGGGGCTACAAACCCTCTTAGATGGGCTTTTACATTTTATGGATGTGCTGGGCTTGAAAACAAACTTAAATAAATCTTTAGTTATGATTGTGGGCCCCAAACAAACAGAAACTGTGACATTTCAATTAGGAGGCACTGAGATAGCCAAGGTGAATTATTTCACTTACTTGAAAATGGAGTTTGACTCTGAAATGAGCTAGGACTCTCTATTTAGATCACATTCTCTTCATTTCCAGAGATTGATTGACTCAGTATTGAATTTTGAAAGACTTTTCTGAATAAATTGCTGGCTGTAACACAATCTTTCTCCTCTATTGCCTGTCATCTGGAGCTTGGTGTAATCTATTTTGAGGATAAAATTAAAATTAGTTTCTTCACTTGGTTGACCCCTGAAGCTAGTCTCACTAGGGAGATTCTACAAGATTGTCTCCTTTTGGATAATGCGCGGGCCATTTCCTGGTTGAAATATGTCAAATCCGTTTTTTTAAATGTGGTAATTTTAGAGCTTTTCATCAATCCAAATAATATTACGCGTGGCACCAAATTACTGGTTAAAGAGTGGTCAGGAGTTTTATTTGTCATTAATCCGCAGTGAGAGGCATAGATTTTATCTTACCAGGTTCTGTTTTAATTTAATTCATGTCTCTGATAGAGACTTCTAGTTGCAGATTCCTTACCTTTGAATTTCCCCAGGCGTCAGACTGTATGTAGAGATTTTTCTTCGAGCAGTACCTCTGCGCGCTGTCAGGTGGTGTCTGTCGACTCCGTGGGCGTCATTGGCGTTGTGCTCGCTGTGATGACGTCGCAGTCGTATATAGGTGCCAACCTGGAGCACTGACATCAGTTCTTTTCCTTCAGCACCAGCCTATGCGCAGATCGGGAGTGAGCTGCCTCAGTCAATTTTTGACTACGTCAACACTTTTGTAGAAGTTTTGGACGAGTTTGTGGATGCGTCGAGGGATGTCCCACAAGACCGGATTCAAGCCCTGCGACTCCTGTCACTGAACTATGTCAGTGACGGATCCGCACCTCATGTGTCTTTGGTGCCTGGAGCGCGATCATGACCCAAAGTCGTGCTCCGAGTGTCAGGCCATGAGCCCGAAAGCTTTGGGGGAGTGGTCAAAAAGCTCATGGCGGCCTGACACTCGACTCCGCAACGCTCACAGTCCCGTTCGAGAGGAAAGTCTCGAGACCAGCCGCGGAGTCACCACCACTTCTCATCCTCCAAGTCATCGGGACATTCAGGTCACAAAAATAAGAAGTCAAAGAAGGACAAGCGTTCTTTGACTTCACCCTATCGATCGGACGATACGCGGTAGGAAGATCGTCGACGCTCTAGGCCTCCGTAAACAGAGCCTTCCTCTGGGTGGGCTCCGCGCTTCCCCGGCTTCCCGGGAGCCAGAGCCACCCCTGCCCAACTTAAGGAATTTTCCAAGGCCATGCGCCTCATTTTTGGGCAGTCCAACCCACCTTCGGTGCCCTCAGGCACATGTGAGTCAGTGGGGGGCCCCCTGGGTTCAAAGTCGTCGGCTTTGGCCACGGCTCCAGAGGGCCCCTCTGGATCCACTTGCGGATCTGTCCCGATGCCGGTCGTGCCACGGCGCCCTTCCCCAGTGTCGGGTCACATGTCGACGCTCCTGGCGTCAGTTGGGCCCACAATCGACGTTGATCCCATCCTCATACCCGACGACCCGGAGCCGGAACGACGTTGATCAACGCCGATTCCGTTCTCTATGGACTCTCCTGGGCCCAGGGTTGATCCGGACCCTTATTCTTGTGGGTATGGATACGGGGAGAGTATGAAGGGGACGCTGGACCCTTTAGAATACCAGTTTGACCCCCAAATGGACTGGGTACAGGATTTGGGTGATGCCAGTGGTCTAGACACCTCCCCTGACACTGGTACGCTCTTTCCTCCTAGCATGGCTACAGAGGAGAGTGCTTCTTATTCTATGGTGGTGAGAAGGGGGGCTGAGGTCCTGGAGCTCGAGCTACCTTCTGTGGAGGTTAGGCCTAATATCCTAACCGACGTGCTTCAGCCGAGATCTTCCTCTTCCGAGCCTCTTCTACCCTTTAATGAAGCACTGACAGATGTCCTTTTGTGTACTTGGTCCAGACTCAGCACAGGGGCTCCTGTGAATTGGGCAATTGCCTGCCGCCATCGTCCTGCTCTGTCAGACCCGAAATTCCTCACCCAACACCCCATGCCTGAGAGCCTTGTCATCCACGCATCTTCTTCATCTTGCA
Source organism: Pleurodeles waltl (assembly GCF_031143425.1). Classification (NCBI taxonomy): domain Eukaryota; kingdom Metazoa; phylum Chordata; class Amphibia; order Caudata; family Salamandridae; genus Pleurodeles; species Pleurodeles waltl. The sequence continues at coordinate 30,804,528 of NC_090443.1, forward strand.
CATTCCCTGCCACACCCCCTGACAGGGAATCAAAAAGACTGGATAATTTGGGGAAGAAGTTGTTTTCTTCCAACAGTCTAGTGCTGCGGTCCGTGAACACCGCATGCTTTTTGGCCCGCTATTCCCATGCTCTCTGGGATACGGTCGCGCAAGTGCTGCCTGCAGTTCTGGAGGAGGCCCGGACTGTCCTTTCCCAAGCTGTAACAGATGGGAGGGATGCAGCTAAGTTCATGATCCCTTGTGGACTGGATATGACCAACTCTCTGGGCAGATTGGTTGCATCGACGGTGGCATTGAGACACTACGCCTGGCTGAGAACATCGGTCTTTTCAGGGGATGTCCGGCAATCCTTGATGGACATGCCCTTTGATGGCACACTTCTCTTCAGAGACAAGGCAGACTCAGCGCTCAAGCGCTTTAAGGATTTGCGAGCCACATCCCAGTCCCTTGGCCTCGCACCCGCACGTAGACCCCGGCAGTCCATCTTTCGCCCCTCTCTTGGCTATGGAAGGGGCACCCAACGCATCCTTTCCCCCCCTGGCCACGACCCGCGAATGCTGTACAGCCCCTGCACGGCTGAGGGATCCCACGCCCCCGGGATCAGGGAGCCAGCGGGTCACCCAGTCCACCCCCACCCCCTCTTCAGCCTCCAAACCTTCCTAGTCCACGGGTACATCAGGGGCCAGTGGGTGGCAGGATACGCCATCACCTGCTCCAATGACAATCCATTACCCTGGACAGGTGGGTCCTCCAAATTGTCCGAAGGGGCTAATCCCTCCCCTTCAAGACATCTTCTCCAGCCGTGCCACCTTCATACAATCAGATATCGGAGGATCATATGATGCTTCTCCGCGAGGAAGTCCAAGCCTTTTTGGCCAAAGGAGCTATAGCGAGCGTTCCGTTGCCAGAAGTAGGTCGTGGTAGCTATTGCCGCTACTTTCTGGTTCCGAAAAAGGACAAAGGTCTTCGGCCTATATTAGATCTTCGGTCCCTCATTCAAAATGTTGACATTGGCTCAGGTCCTATCTGCCCTCGGTCCCGAAGACTGGATTGTAGCATTGGACTTGCAAGACGCATACTTCCACATTCCCGTCTTGCCGGCCCACAGACGTTACCTACGATTCGTGGTAGGTCACGCGCACTTTCAGTTTACCGTGCTCCCCTTTGGCCTTACCAGTGCCCCTCGGGTGTTCATGAAAGTGATGGTAGTGGTGTCAGCTCATGTGCGCAGGTTAGGGGTCCCAGTCTTCCCCTACCTCGACGATTGGCTGTTGAAGGCGAACTCGCCCCATACAGTCGTCTTCCACTTCCAGACAGCATCAGGGGAATCTTTCTGACAAGGTCCAGATCTCGGAAGGGACTGCGAAAACCCTGCAGTGGTGGTTAACGAATCAGGATTGGGTCAAGGGCACATCCCTTTCCTTCCCCAAACCAGATCTTATGGTTGTGAGAGATGCGTCACTCCTGGGATGGGGTGGCCACATGGGAGAGGCCGATATCAGAGGCATCTAGTCTGCGGCGGAAACCGGGCTCCATATAAATCATCTGGAGCTCCGAGCGATTCGACGCACATTGAAAGCATTTCTTCCCTCCCTCAAGGGGAAAACAGTGCAGGTGTTCACAGACAACACCACCGCCATGTGGTTTTGCAACAAAAAAGGCGGAGTGGGGTTGTGGACCCTTTGTCAAGAGGCCCTTTGCCTCTGGACTTGTCTGGAACATCAGGGCATTTCCCTTGTGGTTCAACACCTAGCAGGCTTCTTGAATGCCAGAGCAGAAGAACTCAGCTGACAATGCATGGTCGACCACGAATGGCGTCTCCATCCGGAGGTGGCGCAAGGTCTCATCCTGCAGTGGGGAGAACCTTGGTTAGACTTGTTCGCCTCTGTAGAGAACGCGCAATGTCAGCTGTTTTGCGCATTAGAGTTTCCAAGGCGGCACACGCTCGGCTATGCTTTTCGGCACAAGTGGACTCAGGCCTCCTTTACACCTTCCCGCCCATACCAATTCTGCCCAGAGTTCTGAAGAAGATTAGGCACGTCCGGCCCCAAGTAATCCTGGTGGCTGGGCATGAAGAGTCTGGTATCCCGAGCTATTGGCCATGGCCATCAATCCTCCGATCAGACTGCCCCTTCGGGAGGATCTTCTGTCGCAGCAACAGGGGACGGTCCTTCACCCGAGCCTGTCCAGTCTCCGCCTCCTTGCGTGGAGATTGAGCAGCAGCAGTTGACAGCTTTCAACCTTCTGCCTGAAGGCTGTAAGGTTATCTTTGCAGCCAGGCTTCCCTCCACCAAAACGGTATACGCCTATTGTTGGAACAAATTTGTGGCATGGTGTATCAACAAATCTGTTGATCCCCTGTCTGCACCTCTCTGGGCAGTTCTCCTCTTCATTCTCTTTCTTGTCTAGCAAGGCTCTGGCCATCAAAGAGCATGTCCATTAGAGACTGCTGGATATCCCCTGAAAAGCCAGATGTCCTCAACCAGGTGTGGCACTGCAAGGCCACCGTCAATGCAACTGATCTACCTAGTGAGTCGGTCATATCCAGCCCACAAAGAATCATGAACTTTGCTGCGTCTCTCCCATCAGTAACAGCTTGAGAAACTCCTCTGGGACTCAAGGCAGCACATGTGCGACCGTGTCCCAGAGATTATGGGAGTATCAGCCCAAAAGGCATGTGGTGTTCATGGACTGCAGCAGCAGACTGGCGGAAGAAAACAATTTCTACCCAAAGCTATCCAGTCTTTTTGATTCCCTATCCGGGGGAGCGGAAGGGAATGCACCAGAAGGCGAGGAAGCCTAGATAACAAGGGTCTCAGGTGTAGAATGTTGGGTCAGGAATTTTGGGTTGCTAGGCGCAGGCCGATGGCAGTGGGCAACCATCCTATTCACAGGAGCCCCTGTGCTAGCTCTGGACCAGGTACCAAGTAGGATGTCCATAAGGGCTTTATTAAAGGGTAGGAGGGGATCCCAAGTGGAAGTCCCAGGCTGGAGCACCTCGGTCAGGAGGTTAGTCCTGACCTCCACAGAAGGAAGCTTGAGTTCAAAAACGTCAGCCGGCCTTCTCACCACCATGGAGTATGAAGCTCCCCCCTCCGTAGCCACGGTAGGGGAAGAAATCATAACAGAGTCAGGAGAGGTATCTAGTCTGCTAGCGTCGCCTAAATCTTGAACCCAGACCATGTCAGGGTCAAGTTGGTATACTGAAGGGTCCAGCCACCTCTCAACACTATCCCCATGTCCATATCCATAGATAGAAAGAAGGGTCAGGATCTGCCCTGGGCCCAGTAGATCCCATGGAAAACAGAATTGGTGTTGAGCGACGCCGTTCCTGCTCCAGGTCTTCGGGGATGAGTATAGGATGGACGTCAATTGCTGGCCCAACCGGAGTTGGGAGCTTCGACGTCTGTCCAGACGCTGGGGAAGGTCGCGTTGGCACGGCCGGCATCGGTACGGATCCAAGAGCAGATCCAGAGGTGCCCCCCTGAAGGCGCAGAGGATGGGTTGGTCTGCCCAAAGATGAGGTGCATGGTCTCATAGAAGTCTTTCAGCTGGGCAGGGGTTGCATCGCCCCCCAGGGAGGTGAGGAGCCAACCCAGACGCAGGCTCCGAAGACGAAGGCCTAGAACATCAACACTCTTCCAGCATCTCGTCATCCGAGCAACAGGGCGAAGTCGAAGAACGTTTGGCCTCCTTTGACTTCTTCTTCTTCTTGTGACCTGAGCGTCCAGAGGACTTGGAATGGGAAGAGGAGGATTGGTGATGACTCCGCAAGCGTTCTTGTGACCGGGACACAGTACAAGAGACTGGGAGCGACGCAGATTCAAGCACCAGGCCACCAATAGCTTTAGGGACCGCTCCCTCAACGCCTTCAGGTTCATAGCCTGACACTTCTAGAACGACTTCGGGTTAGGGCCACGCTCCACACACCAAAGGCAGACAAGATGCGGATCCATCATAAACATGGTGACCGGAGTCGCAGGGTTTAAAACCGGTCCTCTGGGACATCCCTTGATGCATCCAAAACTCTTCAAAAAGAATTAGACAAAAGTGTTGCAGTTAGTCAAACAGTGACTAGGGGTAGCTCCTCTCCGAATCAGCGTGGAAAGAAAATAATTGATGTTAGCTCACCAGTGTGGCGCCTACATATGACCGTGACGTCATCACGGTGACCACGACACCAACGATGCATGCAGAGTCAACCGACGTCACCTGACGGCACGCAGGGGTACTGCTCGAAGAAAAATCTCCAGATCCAGTCCGACGCCTGGGGGAAATTCTAAGGTAAGGAATCTGCAACTAGAAGTCTCTATCAGATTAACTTTATTAAATGTTCTTTCGTCACAAGGAAGAGGCATGGCCGAGCTTCAGAGAGATAACATGTATAAACAAACGTGTATAAACTATGTTGGTTTGCTCTTTTGGAGGTGAAGGGCAGTTTCTAATATTTTATGTCTGCACATAGTATTTTTATCATGATTTTAAAAGGTTTTATTGTATTCTCTTGAATTGTCCTTTTATGGCTGGAACACCAGTCGAATAAAGTTATTTGATGATGATGACTATGGAGTACCATGGTTGTCACAACCAAATGGGAGTAATTAGAGTGTCATGAGTGCCTGCCTTATATTTCTCACTACATACAAAATCAGCGGTAATGGGTGAAAAATGTAGACAAATATCCCTAGCCAATTCATCCACAGAACATTGTACATCGACTCTGAGTGTGCATATCTGGGGCCAAGTTTAGGCATTTTGCATTTTCTGGGGTGGCGAGTAGATAGACTGAGGGTGTGCCCCATAAATTAAAGTATTGATGAAGTACTGGGGCAGGGAGGTCGGTGGGTGTGGGGGCTTGTCGATCTATTCTTGTTTGTTGATATGTCCGGCTTAGCAGGTCATCAAAGTTGTTATGCGCTCATGTTTTACTACGAGGAAGACTTGAAGAACATATGCCTCAATGCTATATTGTCTGAGCTAAAGTGGACAGTTGGGTAAAGTGAATACCCCTTGCTTTTGCATGTGGTACATGTTGGTGATGGTATAAAAATAAACACTGTCCTTTTGCAAATTAAAGTGCAAAATGATTGTAGTGCCATTGTTTGCTACAACCACCTTTGTGGAGTTATTGTTGCAGAGACCAAGCACCCTGAAATGTCAGGCAGTCCATATGTGCTCCTCACTATGTACTGGATGCATCTGTTGTAAGGATCATTTGGGCTGAGGGTGGATGATCTGTCAAGTAGCAAGTTGTTGTTGTTCCACCAGTTTAGTTTGTGATGAACTCTGGCTGTACCTACACTACATCCAGTCACTGACCATTAGCTTGTGACTACTGCCTGATCGGACACTCTTGTAGGGGCTGCATGGGTAGACTAGCATGTAGACCTGTTGCAATGCAATATGCCATCAACACCAGCAGTTTTATAATCACTTTCAGAGGACATGATGTCTAGTAAAATGGAAGTACCCTTTTCAAATGCCGTTGCTCTCTCGCTATTAAGGTAGGCTTTGCTTCTCATTATTCAGTGTAGATCCCAAGAAAGGTTGTGTTTGTTGAAGAAAGGGATGTGACTTTTGGCATTTACTCTGAAGCATAATTTGTGGAGAAGTGACACTACGTGTTTGCGCTAGGAATGCTGTTGGCTACTGCTCTTTACCAGCCAATCGTCTAGATATGGGAAGGCACAAATAGTGCTGAAACTAGGTAGGCCGTAACCACTGCTAGACATTTCTTAAATACCTGTGAGCTGTTGTGAGCCCAGAGGCTAGTACTTTGAACTGATAGTGCTGTCTACTTACCACAAACCTGGGGTACGTGTCGTGAGCTAGGTGAATGGGGATTAGGAAGCAGGCAACCTTAAGATTGAGTTTCTCCTTGTAATCTCCAATGCAAAGCAGCAGAATACATTTTGCAGAATTGTTATTGGAAGTGCTCTGACAAGTGGTAGTGGTGTTGCTGCCTGAGTGCATTTATTAACTTGAGTGTTGAAGCATTTTGTTGAACTAGATAGTATAGGGAAAATTCTCATTTAACAGGTTCTATTGCCTGTTTTTGAGCGACGCTTTCACCTCTTCGTGCAGCAGCTGTTGATGTTCCTGGTAACGTTTTACCAGGGGAGTGGTATGTTTAGTGGTGGTGGGTAAAATTCCAAGGAGTAACCATGGGTGATGATGGACAAGACCCAGTTGTCTGAGGTTGTCTTCCCATTGGGGAAGATATAAAATTAACCTTGCCCCAGCAGGTAATCTGTGATTGGGTGAATGAAGGAGAAGGTATTTCTTTGAGGCATATAGCCCTTTGCCTTGGTGCCACTCTGCTTTTACAGTGGCTTCTGCCCCAGAATCATCCTTTATGTGGTTTGGAACCTTATCCCTTCCTGAAGGACTGCTGCTGTTAAAAACAGAGGTGCTGTGATGCAGCTGCAGCTTTTGCTTTTCCTTTGATATGTTGGTGCCAAAAATGACCTGCCTGTTTGGAGTGGCCCCATAACCTTGACTGTGTCTGTATCTTTCTTTATTTTCTACAATACCATGTCCCCTTGTGGTCCAAACAGCTGTTCTACAATAATGGGAACATTTAGCACATGCTTTTGGACTTCAGGAGATACTTGGCCACGCATGCTGTCTGAGGACACTGGTGATTGATTCCTTGACTACGATATTTGCCGAATCTAGACTGCATCAGATGTTCACATTACAGATGATTTTCCCTTCTTGCACAAACTCCTTGATTAATTTCTGGTAGGCTTCTGGTAGGTATCTGACTAACCTTTCCATTTTTTCCTCAATGGTACCTGTTCTGTCTAGTCTACAGGTCCAGTGAAATGGTGATGCACCATTATGTAGCTGTGCGTAGAGCTTCCCTCTTACAAGCTGTGCCCGTTTTCTGGCTTTCCTTGTCCGTTAGTGTGTCATCCCAGTGCTCTGGGTGAAGTCCATTTTCTAGCAGTATGATCAACTTGGGGATCTGGTGGTAGGTGGCCTCTAATGTAAAAGGTTTGTTATGGTTCCACCGTTAATTTTGTATTCTTAAGGTAATAACCATTGTCCTTTTCCGGGTCCTTAAAGTTCTAGAATTGAGCATTTAGTTTTCAAGGGCATCTCCACTAGGAAGTGGTGGTCCTCCACCTCCAGATGTAGTCTGACCTTGTGGTGGTCAGCCAATCTTTGGATGCCTACATGGTATGCGGTGGTATCATCCAGTGTGGAAAGTTTGTTGAATAAGCTTTAAAAATGTCCTCTTAGGGGCCAGTGATATAATCCTGTCCACTCACTCATCTGCAGTGGTGCGCTCTTTGTATGGATCAGAAATGTCTAAGACATGCTCAGTGTCCAAGTCGGTGAAAGGAATGTACTGGTGAGAGAGCGTGATGGTGACTGTGGCGTCTAGGGTTTGTGTCTTTTTGCAATAGGGATTGATTAGGGTTCCTTAGATACATAATTCTCTCAAAAATTAGCTTTCTCTTTGTTTGGGTTGTGCTATTTCCGCTGGCATCTGCTTTTTTTGGGGGGGGGGGGGGGGGGGGGGAGTGGCTGTCTACCATCAGCTGCTTCGGCTGTTTTTGTGACAGTGTAGGTTCACTAAGTTTCAAGGTAGACCGTGTTAAGGTGGGTTTCTCGAGATCTCTGTCTTGAAAAGGTACCTCTTAGCATCAAGAATTGACAGGCCGGTGTGAAGGCCTGCCTGATTTGTTTTCGAGGCCTAGCGGTCTCTGTCACGTGGTCAGTGCAGACTATTGAGGCCTTTCTGGGCCCTGCTCAAATGGATACTGGATGGGTTTCCCTTCTGTCTGTCGTAGTATGTTCCCCATGAAGGCTTCATTTTGTAGCGTATCCACTAATATTCCCTCTTCTAAAGGATGGTCTTATTTGTAAAAGCCTTGCAGGCCAGTTTCATTCCTTGTGGTCCATCGAGAGACAAGATTACAGACCCTATGCTAGTCTGACCATCGGAACCTTCTGTGGAATATAGGGTTCTGCCTATCCTCCATCCTCAGATTTTTTTTTCAAATGAACAGGTCTCTAAATCTTTTGGTATGTGTTCATTCCGAACCAGCCTGCGGTCGTGCAATGTCCTCAATGCTTGTGGGAGTCTATTTTGTCCTTAGAGTTGAACGATGGCTTTAGTAGCATAACAGTCCTGAATGTCCAAGAAATCATATCCAAACCCAATGGTATAAAGCTGGAGTATTTGTCCTTTCGTATTGTGGGTTTTGGAGAGGGATCATGAGTAACCTTAAAACCAAAACCTCTACATCAAAGAAAACTATTTTATTACTAGGCTGTCCTATTTTCAGTATTCATTTCTTTTGGATTACAGTGGCTATTTTCCAGTGTTAAAAAAAAAATCAATGTTCATTCATTTTGCCACTATAAAAACAGTAGAACGACCATGTTTTTCCAGTGTTTACAGAAAAAATGTAATACAGTGTAAGCATATCCCAGCAATATGAAAAGATATATATACAGTTTTGTATTACTCATCACAGGATGAATATACTTTGAGAAGGAATGCACTGATGGATTGTTGATGGGCTGGTTTAATCTGCACAAAGGTTTGTCTTGGAAATGTACTGCACTCCTACACATCAAATGTGTTGTAATACACCATGCAATACTTTTTAAGGGACTCAAGACTCATCCTTGCCCTTTCTTTCCTCCCCATGAACATTTTGATCTCAGTGTTGGTGCTGGAGACTGGCAGTACAAGGATATTCAAAACACAAGTGCAATCTAAGGCTGCTGCTGCTGTCACTTCCCAAGTTAATAACCATGTACCTGGAGCTAGCTATTTTCAGGTTCTGTCTCCCCAATATACACAAAGAGCTGGCTACGTATACTATCACGGTTATCAAAATTATAAAAAATGAACCGATATGTTTTAAAATCTGAGGCAAGTTTTGCTTTGCGAAAGGGGTCAAGAGCTTATGTAAAGTACCATTAAATATGCTTCATTGACATCAAATGACACTCTCAAAGGGATACTGTGACACTTCACAGCTGGCCACTTATCATGCATTGTTGCATAAAATGTGCAGAAATTATCTTTTACAGTGCTGTGTCTCCCAAGTGACAAACACTCCAACCGTGAGCATGTTGCCGTGCCAAAGTCATTAAAAGTATCTTCCAGCTTGTTCTTAAGCAGGAGTTTTAGGTCTATACCAATTACGTTGTACTCTTGGAAGATGCAAGTGTTTTCTGATTCCTCATTTTTTCCAATAGTGTCTGTAGGATGCTGGCTCTTTATGTGCTAATCAATAACTAGATATACTGTGTAAAGAGTCCAGGGGTTCCCCTACAAGTAGACAGCTTGCTATGCAATCCCAAAGTGCTCTATTATGTGGTAGTGTGGTCGAGCAGTCTTAGGCTTAACACAGAGGAGTGCAAGACATCTACAAATACACATGGTAGTCAATAAATGAAGCACACGACTTAAGGAGGAGATCAACACCAATTTATAAAAATAGCAAGTATCATATATGTTTGGGCATCAAAGAGAAATCATTCAGGTAAGTATATTTTTTAATATAAATTCTTTTCACTTTAAAAAAGTAGGCACTTAGTGCAATTTCTGAGTTCTGCTGTGTTATCCTATTGGAGGAAGAACACGTTCTGCAAGCAAGTAGAGTACAGCGACTTACAAGACCAAGCTCCAGGAGTTAATTTGAGTGGTGGGCAGGGTCCAAGGCAGCCCCAGCACTGCACCCCCACCGGCATGGGGGCAGCCGGATGCAGGGTGCAAAACAGAATTGGGTGCCCACTGCATTTCAATGGAGATCGGTCATTGTGAAAAGAGGCTGCAGGCTTTACCTAGGAAGCCAGTCGGGCTGAATCAACAGCGGGGCTCAGGTCTTCACGATACTCGGGCACAGGTAGACACCTTTGGTCTTCTTCTCTACGGCCCAGGGGCAACGGGTGCAGAGGTGTCTCCAGGTGTCGGGTTTTCCTTACTGGAGCTGCCGCGGTAGAGGGGTGCTGCGTGCGGAGGCTGCATGTGTCGTTGGGGAGTCCAGGAGGAGTGAAACCACGATGGGCTCAGACTCTTGGGGTTTGGGGGACCTTGTTGGCACTGGTGGCCCACTTCAACTCGGGCCTGAGGCGACGGGTACAGTAGTGGCTTTGGGTGTCGAATTTTGGCAGTTCCGTAGGCCTCAGAGTCCTTTCTTTGGAGTTTGGAGGAGAAAAGTTATTTCACAAAGGCAGGCAGTCCTTCCGGTCAGTCCTTCTGGAGTCAACAGCTGCAGGATGAGTCGACTTTGGTGCAGTTTTCACAAGGGATGCAGACAGGCTGGCGGGGTTGGTACCCGGACAGCTGCTTCTTCTCTCATCTCTGCTTTTGTGGCTCTTCAGTGTCCTTGGTCTTCTTAGGTCATCAGGATCTGCTTTTCTAGTGCCAGGGTTCCCCTAAATACTGAATTTAGTGGTGTTAGGGGGAGCAGGGTTAGGGGCCAATGGACTACTGACCCTTGGGGTTACTACACCACCTAAACCACCACTTCCTGTAGGATGTGAGCATAACCCTGTCCCAGAGTTTCCTAAATATGCCAACACCAAGATGGCAGATTTTTAAAAGTTGTGTCTACTTCAGGCAGAGCACCTTATGGGTAGGACTGGCTTGATAGGTGGAAACACCTCCCTGAATACTAAATTTCCTGCCTGTCCAGGTGGCAAATGGGCCCTGGGGCAGGATCTACACAACATAGGAACGACATACCTCAACCACCACCTCACCTTTTACGTACCCAACAGACAACTCCGTTCATCCCAGCTCATCCTCGCAGCCGTTTCCAAGATCTGGAAAAGCACAGCTGGAGGAAGATCCTTCTCTTACCTCGCAGCCCGGACATGGAACACTCTACTTCTCAAAGTCAGGCAGACAGCATCACTCAAGCAGTTCAGGAAGGACCTCAAGACCTGGCTCTTCGATTGAGCAGCACACCCACAAACAGCACCTTGAGACCCGACAGGTGACTAGCCGCGCTTTGGAAATAATTGATTGATTCACTGGGGGTTGGCATCTCTTGTGAGGGAAGCCAGATCTGCATACCAAGCGTGGTGGAATGCAGAGTTGCAGGTCATCCTGTTAGGTGGAGAGTGACTTCCAGAGCAGGCTTGGACTATGACCTCCCTGAGAGTAAAGGCTCTCAGCTTTGGAGGGGGGGTCGTAATGACCAGTGTCCAGCACATGTACTTAAAATGGCTCTCCTGTTCACTCACTATGTCTAAGAATGGACAGATATGTCCTATTTTGCAAAGTAATGAACTCTACCATAGGGCTGTAAGGCCTGCTGTAAGGGTGACTGGGATATATAGCTGTGTGCTATCTCGTGTTTTTACTTTTAGCTGCACCAAGACATGCAGCCTGCAGTGGTAGTCTCTGTGTGCTAGGTCAGGGGTCCCTGAGGGTGGCACAATACATGCTGCAGCCCTTGGGGACCCTCTTTGGTACCCATGCCTTAGGTACCAGGTGTACCATTTACTACGGACTTAGAGGGGGGCAAAGATAGTGTCAATTGGGGAACAATTGTACTGTTTTAGGTAAAGAGATCTGGCTCTGGGGACCTGGGTAGCAGGAATCCAGTGCACTTTCAGTCGAAATTGCATCATGTACCAGGCAAAAAACGGGGGTGACCATGTCAAAAAGTCAATACTTTCCTAGATTGTTAACTACTGCAGTCCTGTTCTCTTGTTAAAAATAAAGGTTACTTTTTAATTTCAGTAGCAATATGTGTTCTAAGATTTTATTTTTTTCCCTGTCACAGCAGCACTCAGGAGAGAGGCTGAGAGTGGTTGCCACATGGAGAGAATTGCATGCACTGCTTCAAGAACAGAACACCGCTTGCTAAAGGATACTGTTGGAATTATTTTTCCCTTCATGCCATAGAAGTTACAAAAAGAGAAATATTTTCTTTTGAGGTCATGTGCACTGCTAACGAGTGTGTCGCTATGTATAACAAAGTCAATTGATTCCTTCATTAGTTCTGAAGATTTTAAAGCAGCTTTCAAAACAATCTCAAGCAAATGGCACAGATCCCTGACTGGAAAGGCCTTGAACGCAGCCCGACACTGTGATAGATCATCCCACAGTTTTCCTATGTAGCTAGCAGAATCGCTGCAGATGCGCACAACATTACTCCAGTTCTTACCAAACTTGTCAAGCACATTCTGGAGCAGGGCTGTAACTGAAACAGTTTCAGGTTTCCAAAGCATCCTGGTCAGCTATTATAGTGGCGGCCCCATTCATGTTCTGCTTCATAAAATATGCAACTCTTGGGTCGCCGTGCATCTCTGAGGTTTCATCCAGTGACAGATATCTTCTGAATAGCATGGAGTAATACTGTAATATGTGCATGTCCGTCTGAAATAGACACGGTAGGTATTTTGTATCAGTCTGCGTGGCTCTTGGGAGAATCTTAGCTGCTGGTGCACGTTTGTGAAACAGATGCCCAATGGAAACATCAGCCTGATTCAAGCTGGCACCAGACTGCACTAAAGCACGAGCAAACTCATGGGCAACACTTTTTCCTTGTCACGTTTCCTTTTAAAACGGATCATTGTTTCTTGGAGGGACATCTGGCACAGTTCACCCTCAGCTCTAGGAGGATCTTTGGGTGCTAGATATTCTGCAACTCGACTTGCTGCTTTTTCAGCTACATTGGGGACGATACCTCTACAAAACCTGTAGATTAGCAAATTTTTTTAATTCGCCTCCTCCCCTGCAAAATCTTTAGATTCTCTTGAATAATCTTCTGCACTGTTGCCTCAGCGAGATATTGTGTAGCTTTGTCTACAGGGACGAAAAAATACGTGTTGGAAACTGAGCTCTACATAATTGAGCAGTGCTGATAGTAAATTGCAATTATGAAGACACAATTAAATATAAACGTCTGCCTCTAGCGCATATGAAAGTCTTCACAAAACATACCTCCAGCGAATTTTTTGGGTCTGCTTAGTTCTTCAGCTCTGGCACCTCTCCACTGCAGGTCCTGGGCACATGATGAGTCTTGGCAATGAAGGGATATTTCCAGCTCAAAGATCAGAATAAAGTAACTCGTATAAAGCACAACTATATAAAGTGGACTTTAATGTTGAAACAAAAAAAACACATTTGTTAAGTGTCTTAAGAATTGTCAAGTTCTTGGTGTGCTGTATTTGTAGGACTTAAAAATTGTAAATGATCCTAAACCTAACCAGGGTTGCCACTCCCTAAGGGCACCGTACACTCCAGGTTTGCGCTTCATGCCCACCAAGCGCCACAGTCAGTGATGGTGTCTGAGAGCCTTCTCGCAGACTGAGCTGCCTGCCCCCTGTATGCGTGTTTCTCTCAGACAGTCTGTCACTAGTGCAAGCAACCCTTTAGGGCTTCCCTCTAAATCCAGTTTTAGCATTTCATTAGTATGTAAGTGCCTTAGCAAAAGCGGAAATTGTCAGGTTTAGTAAGAAAGAAATGATAGGCTACATTTTCTCTATTTCTTTTTAACTGCAGTTCATTCAGTCACTTGTGCGTTCACTTGGGGCATTAACCAAGAACAACATCCTGGTGTCCTTAAAGCCCCTCTTCTTTCAGTATGTTTAGCTGGCTCATCATACCCCTCTAAAATGTCCTGCACTAGCAGGTGTTAGAAACTTGCATACATTCAAAGTTCCATTACACAAGGTCACATTCATTTCTTTATGCATGGGGAGATTTAGCGATTTGCCCAGAATCACAGGTTATTAGACCATCGTTGGGACCAGAGCCGGGTTTTCCGGCCCATACTCGGCAGTGCTGGACCTTAGGGCCAACCTCCTCTGGTCAGAGAAATAGCCTGTTATGTTTAACCCCTTTAATGTGTCAATGCATCATTGCTCGTATGCATCGGATGGCTCCCTGCCGTCTGACATGCATAGCACTGGAAATCCCTCTAGTGCGGGCACCAGATAGGGTGACCACCTGGTATTGAGGCAAATTCTGGTCAGGACTGTAAAAAATTCAGAAAAAAATTCAGGATGAAGGGTCAAAATTCAGGACAAAAATTAAAGAACAAATGTCAAATTTTACAGACACACCCAAGAGAGGCCACACACCATTATGTTATCAGTGCATTTATTTACTCTTTTTTAACATAGCACTATTTATTCACTGTGGTCTGTTTGTGATTGCCTCCTGGTACGCTACATTCAGGTGTCACATTACAGGTGTCTTGTTCAGTAGTAAATGAATGCCATTCTGCAGTATGTCAAGGCCATCACCCCTTACCCAAATCTACCCAATCTTTCTTAAAGAGAAAGTAACAACAGCATTTTGATTATGTTGCTGAATATTTTTAAACCCCTGGCAAACAGTTTGGGACACATTAAGGTAATTAACCTTATGCTAGTTTAAACAAATTGAACAAAAACATCTTACTCACCCCAACCGCCGATGTACTTTCAGCCTAAAAAAAATATTGATGAGGCAGGATAGATGGTGTGGGCAACAGTCTCACACCTAAGTTCAGGATGTGATGTACCACAACTTGTCTGTAGTCTCACAGCACTAGAGTGTATGTCTGAGACTCTACATTTATCTCAGGACGGGGAGCCTGGACTACCAATCAAAGAGAATAAAAGAGGAGGATGAAATCGAGATCAAATGGGAGGTTGTTGCTAAGACCTGGATAAATAAGGAAGAGAAGAAATTTCCTAAAATCAGACAAGATGGGTCCACCAAGACTTTAGGAAGGTATTGGGTACCTTGGGAATTGTCTCTGCAGACAGGAGAGAAACAGGAGAGGCACTGTCAAGTGTTTGAACAAGCAGCACCCACCCACTAAACTCTTCTGGTGCAATGGTCTGCTGTTCGTGCTTGTGAAGGATGAGCAGGGGCTAGACCCATTGCAAGGTCGTGCAAGGCAACTGCCCGCTTTGTCCATGTCTTCAAATGGTTTTGAAATTGAGCAAAAGCCAAACTAGTGATCTAAGTTATCTCTAAGTGTCAAGTACACATAGAATCTTCAAAATATTTGGGATGTAAATTGCACAAACAAAATGTAAACATTTAAAAATGTAATTAGTGTTTCTTCAACATATGGCACTGTTTTCCCCTTTAAATACAATTAGACTTCAGACTGAACTGGCAACTAGTTACCTTTCGATACCTAGTGATTAATATCTTCCATTCTCCCACTGATTTGCAGAATGGAAATCTCAGCAGAGCGCGACGGTCCTTCTGAGCCCAGTTTGCTTTTTGGTCTTCTCTTCTGCTTTCTGTAGTGGGCCACATGGCACTAGTGAAGATGGTGTGCTACCCCGATGATAGTATTAATTTGCAAACCTTCCCCTGCTTGACCTTCTTTCCTTCTTTAGACATGCCACACATCTGATTTGATTGCTGGGGTGCCGTCGGGTAGCTCTTTCCCCTCTAAAGCTACCCATGACTGCAGGTAGATTAGGCCTTTTAGACTTTAAATGCTATTATTCAGCGGCACAGGTCCAATGGGTGGCACGCTGGCTTTTTGCCCACCCCCCCTGCATGAGATGGGGTTTATCTGTAAAGACTTTTAGGGAGGGCTTACTGCACTGCTCATTGTTTCCTACTGACCATTCTACAGACCACAATCTGGAGTTACCATGCATAGCTTTCTCTTGCCTTGCTAGAACCTGTAAACTCACAGACACGAAGAAACCCTGTGCCCTGCACTACCTTTGTTAAGCCTTCCCACTTGCATAGGGTGGCTGTTCTCAGTGCAACTCCATCAGTGGCATGCCGCAGGTGTCTTAAAATTGGGGGATTTGTTTCTGGATGGTGAGCTACTAAATTTCCAAACCCTTGTGGCAGACTACCATCTTCACCCTGGTCGAGGGGTTACTTACAATCACCTTAAACAATCATTAAATGCCCTATTTCATGTCTGCCACCTAGCACTAATCCTACATGATATGTGCCAGAAGCTCTACACTGTAGGGACTGGTCGCAGACTGATAGAATGGGTGTACAGACCTTTCCTGCAACATTGAGACCACTTCAAGTCTTCTTGTCATACTACCTGGGCGATTGATGTGTCCAAACCTCTGCTATATACAGACTATACTAAAATACCGGACTTTTCCCACAAAGTATCCCACAGCTTTCATTTTAAGTACATTCATAGAGTTTCCTTTGGGATACATTCCACCCATTGCTTGCCATTGGCTTTGTGGTTTGTAAATCACATTTTGTTGTTTTCAGTTTGCTGACTTTATTTGTTTTAGGTTATGCAGCTTGAGTTCGTCCCTTCCCTTGTCCAAACCTTATTTACAGTATCCTTCCGAGTGCTCCCTTTCTGTAAACAGGCCTGTAAATCCTGTTCCTATCTGAGCACATTTGCTGTGCATTCAAAGAACAAGGAAAACGTCAGGCTTTGTCTTCGGTGGGAACTTAGTGTTTATTTTTCTTTCTCTGATTTCAAAGTGAGAGAATTTATGCGACAATCTTGCTGGATACTGGTGTTAGGAAAGTGTTTTTTCTATCACATGACAACGTTTAAATAAACTTCAGAATATATCAAAATCAGGAGTACAAATGAAGCCCATTTTTGTTAATTCTGAACTGTGCTGGAAACAAATACCTTGATATGATTGAAACAAATTATTGCATTAAGTGATGCAATTTCCACACATTATCGTCTGTGTACTGTATTGTTTTATTTGAAAAAACTGGATCATCTGTGCAATGTAATAGTCATTTCAATAAAAAACGAGTTGTCTGTAATGGCAGTGTGTTACCACACTATGCATACTCCACTCTGCTCTGCACCACTCCACACCACTGCACCCTACTATGCATCACTCCAATTTACACCACTCCATGCCACTGCACTGTGGGACACTGCACTATTCTCTGCTCTGAACCACTCCATCCTATGCCACTGCTCTCTATGCTACTTCAGGCTTCGCCTCTCTACTCTACTCTGTACCACTCTACTCTATGCCAATGCACTTTGCACCTCTGTACACCACTATGCTCTGCGCCTCTGCACGCTATACAACTCCACTCTATGCCACTCTGCAAAACTGCACTGGACGTCACTGCACTCTTTGCTAATACATTCTATGCTAGTACACTTTACTCTGTAACACTAAACTCTATGCGCCAACACTCTACATCAATACACTGTCCATCATCAACTAACTTACTATATGTCACGGCACTCTACACCACTTTACTGTATGCCATCGCACACTATGCCACTCTGTGCACCTCCACTCTACCGTACACCTCTTCACTCTACTGTGAAACAATCTACTTTACGCCACTGCACTCTGTGCCACTGCATTCCATGTGACTGCACTCTACCCTACACCTCTCCACTCTATGCCACTGCTCTCTACTCTGAAACAATCTATTCTACGCCACTGCACTCTACGCCACTCTGCCCCACTGCACTCTACTTCAGTGCACTCTATGCCAATGCACTCTAAAGAACTGCACTATATGCCACAGCACTCTGACACTCTACTCTGCAACACTGCACTGGCCACAATTATACTCTACACCACTCTACTCTGTACTACTGCATTCTGCACCAATACACTCTATTCCATTGCACTCTATACCACTCTACGCTGCATAACTCCACTCTACGTCACTGCATTTTACAGTACTATACTCTTCTCTGCACCACGCTACACTACTTCACTCTGCACCACTTTATGCCACTGCACTCTGCCACTCAAGTCTACTCTGTACTCTATGCCACTCTATTGTATGACACTCTACTCTACTGCTCTCTATGCCACTCTACTCTGCCCCACGCCACTCTATGCCACTGCACTCTAAGCCAATGCATTCTAAACAACTGCACTGTACGGCGTTGCCCTTTACTCTGCACCACTGCATTCTATGCCACTCTACACCACCGCGCTGACACTCTACTCTGCAACATTGCACTCTCCGCCACTGTACTCTACACCACACTACTCTGTACTACTGCATTCCACGCAACTGCACTCTACAGCACTATACTCTACACTGCACCACTCTACACTACTCCACTCTGCCCCAGTCTACGCCACAGCACTTTATGCCACACAAGTCTACTCCGCACTCTGCCAGTGCACCACTCTGCACTACTGCACTCTGCCACTCTGTTGTATGCCACTGTACTCCACCGCACTCTGTGCCACTCTACTCTGCCCGATGCCACTCTATGCCACTGCACTCTACACCAGTGCACTCTAAACTGCACTGTACGCCACTGCCCTCTACTCAGCACCACTGTACTCTAAGGCACTGCTCTCTGTGCCACTCTACACCTCTGCCCTGACACTCTACTCTTCAACATCGCACTCTCCGCCACTGTACTCAACACCACTCTACTCTGTTCTTCTGCATTCTACGGCACTGCACTCTATGCCACTACACTCAATGCCACTCTACTCTGCATCACTCCACGCCACTGCACTCTACAGCACTATACTCTACTCTGTACTGCATCACACTACAATATTCCACTCTGCACCACTCTACGCCACTGCACTATATGCCACACGAGTCTACCCTGCACTGTATGCCACTGCACCACTCTACACTCTCTGCCACTCTAGTGTATGCCACTCTACTCCACTGCACTCTGTGCCACTCTACTTTGCCCCATGCCACTTCATGCCACTGCACTCTACTCCAATGCACTCTAAACTGCACTGTACGCCACTGCCCTCTATTCTGCACCACTGTACTCTAAGCCACTGCTCTCTGTGCCACTCTACACCACTGCACTGACACTCTACTCTGCAACATTGTACTCTCCGCCACTGTACTCAACACCACTCTACTCTGTACTACTGCATTCTATGCCACTGCACTCTGCCACTACACTCAATGCCACTCTACTGTGCATCACTCCACTCTATGCCACTGCACTCTACAGCACTATATTCTACTCTGTACTGCACCACTCTACAGTACTCCACTCTGCACCACTCTACGCCACTGCACTCTATGCCACACAAGTCTACTCTGCACTCTATGCCACTGCACCACTCTATACTCTCTGCCACTCTAGTGTATGCCACGCTACTCCACTGCACTCTACGCCACTCTACTCTGTCCCACACCACTCCATGCCACTGCACTCTAAACTACTGCACTGTACTCTACTCTGCACCACTGTGCTCTACGCCACTGCTCCTATGCCACTCTACTTTACTGTACACCACTATGCCACTAACTTTTAACCATGCTGAACAGCAGCCACTCAGGTGGTTAACATGGCTAAAACACATTGGCAAAGCCAATAACTCTTGCGTAGACGAGACCTATTGGCTTTGCCAATGTTTGTTAGTACTGTGAGGTACCGAGGTCCCTGCAAGAACTGTGAATGTGTAATTCCTCATTTCAAACATGCATTACACGCATCATAATATAGGCTGCTACAAAATGTGCAAATACATTTTGGTAAAATAAAATAAAAAGTCCTTCTAAAATACAGATTTGACTAATATACAGTTTATACCTAGTACTAAACATTTTATAACAGTCCAATAAAACCACACACTCCGCAGCTCACCTTGAAACACCCTTACAGTGCCTCTCTAAAAGAAAATATCTTTATTAGGCTTCAAGTGACTGCTTTGATTAAAGTCAATGCAGGTTTCCAAGCCCCTTTACATTTGCAGATTTACCAGTTGCGCACATTTGCATTTCTTTGGAGAAGGAGACACCCTGACAAGAAGGCCTTTTCTTATCTGTCTGCCGCCAGGGCGAAATTTCAGGCAGTCTATGAAAATTATGGACGGGTGGTCACCCTAGCACCACAGGGATTTCCTACAAAAAGAAACAGCCTCAGGAGGTGGGAGAAACCTTCCCCAGCTCCCAATACTGTTTGTTTGTTTTCAGGGAAATTACATCAGGGCACAGTTCAGTGTTTCTGTCCCTCCTGGGGGGGGGGGCAGTGGGGGCAGAAATACCACTAGGACCCTAGGGATTATTGTATTTTGTTAGTGTAGGGGTGGGGGCAGGCCATGATGGCCCTATCAATCGCTCACCCTAAAAAAATGAGTAGTCTTTCTTCCCCCTCTGGGGGGCAGAAAGCCCATTAGTACACCAGGAATTTCTTTTTTTATTATTAGCGTAGGGGTGGGAGATGGCCATGATGGCCTTGTCAGTTCTCCCACCCCCCCAAAAATGGGTAGTCTTTCCTTCCCCCCCATCCCCCTTGGGGAGCAGATGAGGGCAATAGCCCCCTATCTGCCCCCCAGAGGGGCAGTAATCCCTCTAGGACACCAGTGTTTTTTTTTTTTATTCAATTAGTGTTAGGGTGGTAGCAGGCCATGATGGCCTTGTCAATTCTCCCACTCCCCCCCCCCCCCCCCCAAAAAAAAATGGGTACAGTCTTTCTGCTCCCTCTTGGGGAGCAGATGAGGTGGTAGGAATTTTGTGGGTATCTGCAGATTCCAGAAGTTTCCATCACAGAAATGTCAGGAAAATTGGTGATTTAAGGAGGTTTGCAGGGCATTGTGGGTAAGAAAACCTAATGGGATCCACACACGTCACGCTGTCCTGGATTCCCCTAGGTGTCTAGTGTTAAAAAATGTACAGGTTGGCTAGGTTTCCTTGGGTGCCGGCTGAGGTAAGATCCAAAATCTAGAGCTATGCACATCGGAAAAAGAGGGTCAAAATCCACAGCTAGGCACATTGCGAGAAATGAGTCCATTTTCAGTGGAAAAATGTGATGTGTCCATGTTGCTTTTTGGGGCATTTCCTGTCATGGACACTAGGCCTAGCCACACAAGTGAGTTACCATTTTTATTGGGAGACTTGGGGATTTGCTGGGTGGAAGTAAGTTTGTGGCTCCCCACAGATTCCAGAACTTCGCATCACAGAAATGTGAGGAAAATGTGTTTTTTTTTAAAAACAGATTGAGGTTTGCAAGGGATTCTGGGTAGAAACATGTGTTAAGAGCCACACAAGCCACCCCATCCTGGATTCCTTTAGGTGTCTAGTTGCCGGCTGTGCTAGGGGTCCAAAATCCACAGTCAGGCACATTACAAAATACGAGTCCGTTTTCAGTGGAAAAATGTGATGTGTCCACGTTGTGTTTTGGGCCATTTCCTGTCGCAGGCACTTGGCCTACCCACACAAGTGAGGTATCACCTTTATCAGGAGGCTTGGGGAAACATAAAATAGTAGAACAAGTGTTATTATCAATTAAATTGTCTTTCTCCTCATTTGCACCTTCCAACTGTAAGACAGTGCGGAAGAAAGCAGTCATTTTGAGAAATGCCCTGTAATTCACATGCTATTATGGGTACCCCCAAATTCAAACATGTGCAAATAACCACTACTTCTAAACCTCCATATCTTGGGCCCATTTTGGAAATACATAGGTATCCTTGATAACTACGTTTCACTCTTGATATTTTACCAAATGAATTGCCGTTTTCCCAGTAAACAATGAAAAGCCATTGCAAGGTGCAGCTCAGTTACTGGCTCTAGGAACATAGGGTTATTGTTGAACCTACAAGCCCTATATGTCCCTGCAATGAGCTATGTCCCAGTAAAATGCCAAAATTTGTTTGAAAATTTTGGTTTTCTGATTCAAGTCTGCCTGTTCCTGAAGGCTGGGAAGATGGTGATTTTAGCACCAAAAACCTTTTGTTGATGAAATTTGCGGGGGAAAAAACAGATGCTTTCTTCTGCAGCACTTTTTTCCCCATTTTTCCCCCAAAAAACAAATTTAGCTGTATTTTGGCTAATGTCTGGGTCCCCTCCAGGGGAATCCACAAACCCTGGGTAGCTTTAGGATCCCAAGGATGTTGGGGAAAAAAAGGATGCCAATTTGGCTTGGAAAGTGTATGCGGACAAAAAGTTATGGGAGCCTAAGTGCAAACTACCCCAAATAGCCAAAATAAAAGGCTTAGAGGGAGAAAAGGCTTAGCAGTGAAGGGATTAACATGACCGCAAATACTGGGCAGGAGAAAGGACGGGGGGTCACGGGTGATCCAAGGGTCCTCTCTGCGGTGCCATTCTGCGTGTCAGTGTTGGCCTGTGACTTTGAGCTCGAGGTTTCCCAGAACATCAGCTGGAGTGGCTCGTGCTATACTGAGTTTCCACTAGAATTTAAGAGAGGTAGCAGATTCTGATAACTCCTTTGAGGTTAAAGTTGAGGAAGTGCCTGCACCGGACATTCTGAACCCCTGCCCCTTTACACTAAAAGTAAAAGCAACGCATTTTGATGTGCTTAATCGCACATGGAACAGTCGTTTTTCTCTCTTTTTAGATATTCATGTACATGTGGGTTTAGGGTGTGTACACACAGGAACACATATAGATATATAAATGTTAACACCGTTCTCTTTCCTTAAGCTGCATCTTAGTTATGGTTCTTCTAATGTTTGGGGGGATGGGGGAAGTTTGATCAAATAATTTTAGGTATCCGCAGTTTTTCCTCCAACTGCCGATCCTGCTAGATGTGACCTGCAGCATATAGCATTGCAGAAGATCTCAGTCAGGTGCCTTGTTCATAGATCTGGGGTTGTAGTATTAGCAGCCTAATGGAAACAACAGAAACAAATACTACAAGACACTTTTTATAACATTAGCTAACTATGGAAGTCCTAAAATACGTATTCCAGACTCTAGTCAAGTAGGCTGGATGAATAAATACATCAAGGAGGCAAATTAATTCTACAGCATTGTGCTTGCCCTGCTTCCGCTCCCATCTTATTGAACAATGGGCACTCTAGACCCCTGAATCTTTTTGTTCGTAACATACAGACGTTCGTTTACAGAGTAAATTGGCTGTGTAGGGCAGAGTCATACTGAATTGTGCAGTGACTGTTTTTCAAGAGATGAGCATAGGCTGACAGTGTTGAGGGGATCCTTATTTGCTCCAGAGCATCGCCCCTGCTGTGATACGCACCTCTCCCGAGCCAGTCCTGATCTTCTCTGATGATTCTGGGTGGATGTTGAGGTAGTGACTGTCTTCCTTTCTGTGGCAGCTCTGTTGAAGGACTACCTGTTTCACCTTCAAGCTCAGCAGAGAAAAAGTGATTCTTGCACAAACGTTTAGTGGAGATCAGCTTAGAAACATTAATGTTTGCATACTGTGTTCAAGGGTATTTCCAGTAGACTTCATTAATAATTCCAATACGATTTACAATGGTTAATGCTACATGTCTTGTCATAAATGTAGAAGAAGCATGGTAAGTGTACATCTAAAATATGAATAGGTGTCGCTGGAGTTAGCCCCAGGTAGAGAACTAGGCATTCATGCAAAGTTTTCCTTGCCTTACTTCCCATTAACTGTCTCTTCTGTGACTACCAACACTGTGGCTGGGAACACCGACTGTCTAACGTCAAACGTAATTTCACTTTCCAGATGTCCAAAGTTCAATAAGTAACCATCAAATACGGTGAAGACAACCAATTCCTGTTTGTTGATGGCGTTTAAGTCACACAGATGGATGTCAAATCCAGTGGTTTCCTAATGATGGTGTGCAGCCTGGGATGAGTATAGGTTTGTGCTAAAAATGATCCCTGGCATTGTTTATGGTTTCCTTCACCACATACTTGTAATCCATCATTCTGCTTTGCACTTTCCATTTGGACTAGAAGTCCGTGTCCATGGAAGGAAAAAGTAAATAGTAGATATTGATTTCTGGCATATACGATTATTACAAATCTGTTCAACTATGCATGTTCTGTGGTTGAAGCTTTCCCATCTTTCGGTGTGCCACTACCTCTGTTGAAGACTCCCGAAAACACTGTTTGTCCAAACATTCAAGGACTGGAGTTAGATAAGTAATTTATCCTGTCTTTGAAATTTCTTTGCTTATTTCCATGCTTTGCTGTCTTTTCAACATTGGTTGCTTCCTAGCAGCACACACACAAGGGTACCCTTCAACATGCTCCGAAATCAACAAATGAGAAAGTGTCTGTAGATGTGATTTGTAAAATCCGACAGGAACATTTCTGCACTTTTGATCATTTGATTACATATCGAGTCACATAAAGCATTTTTTATAGAATTCTGCAAACAGGAGAACTGGTTTGGGGTTGCTTCCTTTTCACGTACCTCTTTATGCTGTTCTGCAGACACAGCCTTTGTGTAGTGTGATGCTCCTCACAGCAAGTAAGTCTCCATCCTAGAGAGCACACAACAGAGGCACATAGAGGAGTGAACTCTCTGCACCTGGCTATGAACAACCTCAAAGACAGTGACTAGGGAGGAGACAAAAGGGTGATTACCTAAAAGATCCTTCACATTCTGAACAACAGACTGCACATCATCTGCCACAGGAAGGGCCTAATCGAATTTCTACAGAAGCCTTGGGCTAGATGTACAAAGCCTTTTACCTGTCGCAAACAGCCCATCGGGCCGTTTGCAACCGGTAAAATGCTTTTTGGCATGTACGACCCTATTTTGTGAGTCAGTATCCTATTACCAACTCGCAAAATAGGGTTTACAAGGCACTATTAGGAAGGGGTCCCTTCCTTATACCGAGTCGCACTGGCATGTAGAAATGTTTTGCGATCACAAAACCTCTGCAGATTACCACCAACTTCAAGTTGGTGGTAAGCCATTTGCAAACGGGAAGGGTGTCCTCAAGGAACCCCTTTCCCTTTGTGAATGGGGCACCCACATTTTTTCAGAGCAGACAGTGGTCCCACGACCATTGACTACGCAAATAAAAAAATAAAATTAAATGAATCAAAAAAGCTTTTCCTTTTTTTTTTCTTTTTCTTTTAAACGCTTCCCATTTTCCGTTAGGGAAAACAGGCTGCATTTAAAAAGCAGTCACAGACATGTTGGTCACTATCCAGTACAAAAACACTGTAGTGCACAGTAGTTTGTGATTTTATAATAGCGAATCACAAAAATTCACTATTGGTAAACTGCAAACCTAGAACTACGTACATCTGGCCCCTGCTCTACTTCGTTTTCACTTCACTGTCCTAGGTCTCCTCCCTCCTGCCCTGCATCCTGATAAACTTTTAGTTTCTGTGAAAACAGAATCACGCCCAAATTGGCACAGGAACAGGCCCAGGGCTTCAAATGAAACACACAGGTCTTCATCACTCTGCTTCGCATATACATACAATGCATGTACTACAATAACCATATACACAAACACACAAAAGATACACTTGGATGGGATTAGGTGACAAAACAGAGTATAAATCTGACTGCGCACTGGTGAGACACTCTCAGGCAGTGCCAAATAACTTATGCTTAGTGAGTGAGTGAAAAAACATTAATAACAGAATATTGAGGGTAGATCTTTAAATTATATATTTTCTTTTTCTGCCCCAACTCCCCTTGTGCAGAGTACAGACCCTATACTCACGTTGGGATACTCCAGGTTATGTGTAAAAGCGTGGCCTAGGCTTAGCACACAACATGCTAGGGCTGTTAAGGTTTAAATAATGTGTACACTCGGAATCACAAGTTTGTTGTCTGCCCCAGATATGGGGCACTATGTATAATGTTGTTCAAGTCTACAACTTACATTCTCCAATTGCTTGTGTCTCAGAAAGCCGCCTCTCACTATACTCCTAAAGCCCTGGACGAAAATTGACCTTGACATACATTCTTTCTTCAGAGTTGCCCTCTTCTTACATTCTATAACTTGCACACCTTCTGTTTCTAAGTATACCTTCCACTCAGTTTTCACGCCTGTCTCAGAACTTCTTGTTGTAATTCTGCAATTGGCTGATACTTCATTTCAGAGATCACAGCCTCTCTTTAAAACCGTATCACAGTAATTTAACATTACCTACTCTCCGCTAGTCTATGTATCTCACCAATTATTCATCTGAAACCACAGTCCCCACTAATGATCATATCTAACTGGTAATAATTTGAGAGCGCATGACTAATCTCAATAACCAACAATAGCCACTAGATTAATCACCATCCTTGGGTTTCAGAGTAGTCTGCTACTCACCATAAAGCGTTTTAAACGTTTTGTAGTAAGCGCTAAATAAATCCACTTACAATTACACAGTAGGAAGAGACTGGCCCCTGAAAGATGAGGACAGAAAATAGGGAATGAAAAAAAACACAATTAATTGAAATAAAACATGGACATGCCTGAAAGACGTTATGGGACATGGTACTAGGCTGGCTTGTGGGGAGGCAGCTGGGTGGTAGGTGGGGTGATGGTCAGGGGTTTGTCACCTATGCAGCAGGGCACTAGAGCCTGCTACATGAGTCCCAGGTTACGTTACACACGGGCAGGTCCTGATTTTTGGGCATGTGGTTTTATGCGATTTTCCCAGAATCACAGGATGGTGCGCTAATGCTGTGACTTTGTGACCCTCACGGGGGGTGCTGGACACAGTGCTCCCCACCCACTGAATGACTGGTCTGCTGTGACCCCTTCCCCAGTTGGCACTCTTGCCCCCTCCCCCCAACACAGACATTCTGCTCCCCCATCACCCCCGGCGTACACAGAGCTCCCTCACTCCCAAAAATGCTCACCTGCAGGGACCCCAACCCCGGGAGGCATGCCTGCATCCCCCCTCTCCTCATAGCTACCCTCTCATTTGCCTGCCAGGACCGGTTGGTCCCAGTCCCAGAAAGCACTGTTGCACTCACAAGGATGGGTGTGTCTAACCCAGTGATTCCCTACCCCTTGAATGGCTGGCCTGTCAGAACCCCATCGCCAGCAGTCACTGTTGTCCCCCTAGCTAGCTTCTCTGTCATTTGCCAGCCAGGACCACTTGGCCCGGCTGGCATTGTGGCCTACAGTGGGATGGGGGAGCTGGACATAGTGCTCCCCCAGGCCCAAAAATACTGGATTGCCAGGACTCCATCCCAGGCAGACATGAGTACATTGAAGCCCTTTACATGAGTGCCAGAATATGTTAATCTGACAGAGATTCTAGTGGTAGATTTCTTACCTTAGAATTTCCCTGAGGCGTCAGACTGGATCCGGAAATTTTTCTTCAAGCAGTACCCTCGCGTGCCGTCAGGTGGCGTCGGTCGACTCTATGTCCATCGTTGGCATCATAGTTGCAGTGATGATGTTGCGGTCTTATATAGGCACCACCCCAGGGCGCTGATGTTAGTTATTTTCTTTCTGCGCCAGCCTACGTGCAGATCCGGAAAAGAGGTACCCATAGTCGCTTTTTGGCTGACTTTTCAACTCCTTTGTCGAACACTTAACTTCTTAGTGCATCAAGATGTCTTCCCGCAAGACTGGATTCATGCCGTGTGACTCCTGTCACTGCATGATGTCTGAGACAGATCCGCACCTCGTGTGCTTGTGGTGTCTGGAGCGCGAACATGACCCAAAGTCGTGCTCCGACTGCTGGGCCATGAACCCAAAGGCTTTGAGGGAGCGGCCTCTATAGCTCATAGCGGCGGTCAGCTCCGCGTCGCTCCCCGTCTCGTACAAGAGGAAGGTCACAAGACCATTCGTAAAGCCATCATCACTTGTCCTCTGGACATTCAGGTCACAAGAAGAAGTCGTTGAAGAAGAACAAGCGTTCTTCGACTTCACCCCATCGTTAGGCCACTGCGACGCAGGAGGAGCATTGTCCTTCTAGGCCTCCATCCTCTAAGCTGGAGCCGCCTGTGCCCAACTCAAGGAGTTTTATGAGATCATGCGCCTCATATTTGGGCCCAGTAGGGTCGAAGGGGTCCCTCTCTGGCTTCAGCCTCAGCTCCGGAGGGCACCCATGGATCCGTTACTGGATCCAACCTGATGCCGGTCGTGCCATTGTGTCCACCTGTGCAGAAGTTGACACTTCTGATGTCGTTTGGGCCCATAATTGATGTCGATCCCATACTTATTCCCTATTTTGACCCGGAGGTGGAACGACGTCGCTCTACGCCGATTCTGACTTCCACAGGGACATCATTTCCCAGGTTGGATCCTGACCCTCATAGCTATGGGTATGGGTATGGTGAGAGTAGGGAAGGATTGCTGGAACCTCTAGAATACCAGCTTGAAGACTCTTACATGGACTGGAATTGGGTGACACCAGTGGGTTGGACACCTCCCCTAACTCTGGGATGCTTTCTCCCCCTACTGTGGCTATGGAGGAGGGAACCTCCCACTTGATGGTGGTGTAAAGGGTGGCCGAGGTTTTGGACCTTGAGCTGGCATCAGAGGCGGTCAGGACTAACCTCCTGTCTGAGGTGCTTCAGACTGGGCCTTCCACGGTAGAACCCCTATTGCCCTTCAATGTGGCGCTCACTGATGTCCTGCAGGGGACATGGTCTAAATCCAGCATAGGGGCTCCTGTCAACAGGACAATTGCCCGCCACCATAGGCCTGAACCTAACAACCCTGAATTCCTGACCCAACACCCTACGCCTGAGAGCTTAGTCATTCAGGCATCTTCCTCTTCTGGCTCATTCCTTTACTCACCCCTGCACAAGGAATCAAAGACTGGACCAACTTAGGAAGAAAATGTTTTCTTCCTCCAGTCTGGCATTGCGGTCCGTGAACACTGCATGCCTTTTGGGCTGCTAAACCCATACTTTATGGGAAAGGGTAGCGCAGTTACTGCCACAGGTCCCAGAGGAGGCATGGGCCTTTCTCCCTCAAGCTGTTGCTGACAGGAGAGACGCAGCCAAGTTCATGATTCTATGTGCACTGGACACCAGCGACTCACTAGGCAGATCAGTTGCCTCAACAATGGCCCTTCAGCGCCATGCTTGGTTGAGGACGTCTGGCTTTTCAGGGGATGTCCATCAATCGCTTATCGACATGCCCTTCGATGGCACCCGTCTCTTCAGAGACAAAGCAGACTCAGTGCTCGAGTGCTTTAAGGAGTCCTGATCTACGGCTCTGTCCCTTGGAATGGCAGTTGCTCCTCTCTCCCCCTCAGTTTGCTTTTCACCCCTTTCATGGCTACAAAAGGGGCACACAACCGTGTCTATTTCCCTCCAGCTACTGCGCCGCACATGCTGCCCTGCCTCTGCTTGGCTGAGGACATGGGATCGACGTCCCAGTGGATCAGGGAGCCAGCGGTTGGCCCAGTGCACCCCCTCCACCCTGCTGCTGCCACTCATTCACGGACCAGTTGGTGGCAGGATTTGCCATCACCTGCCCACTGGGAATTCATCATGACGGACAGGTGGGTTTTGCAAATTGTCTGAAGGGGCTACTCCCTCCCCTTTGAGACTACCCCTCCTGCCATGCCACCATCCTATGACTGGATGGCTGAGGATAACTTAGCACTTATCTTGGAGGACGTTACGGCTCTTTCGGCCAAGAAAGCCATAAAGAGGGTCCCTCTGCCAGAAGTAGGTTGTGGTTGTTATTCCCACTATTTCTTGGTGCCCAAAAAGGGCAAGGGCCTTCCTAGACTTCCAGGCCCTCAATCTCTTTCTCAGGAAGGAGAAGTTCAAAATGCTTACTCTGGCTCAGGTCTTTTCTGCTCTGGACCTTGGAGACTGAATGGTAGCTTTGGACTTGCAGGACACTTATATCCATATTCATCCTGCCTGCCTACAGACGTTACTTGCAATTCGTGGTAGGTACCAGCACTTTCAGTTCACAGTGCTCCTCTTCGGCCTTACCAGTGTCCTTCGGGTGTTCACAAAACTGATGGCAGTGGTCGCAGCTCATTTGCTCCGGCTAGGGGTTTCAGTCTTGCCCTACCTCAATGACTGGCTGTTGAAGCAGCCCAAGCTGTCATCTCTCACCTGCAGACTACGCTGTACCTCCTGCATTTGCTGGGGTTCACTATAAACATGCCGAAGTCACACCTGACTCCCTCTCAGATGCTTCCTTTCATCAGGTATGTTAAGGACACAGTGCAGTTTTGGGCTTATCCTCCCGAGTGGCGAGTCCAAGATATTCAGGCTATGATACCAATATTTCAGCTTCTATCCTGGGTTTTAGGGAGAACGACTCTGAGGCTGCTGGGCCTCATGTCCTCCTCGTACTCACACATGCCAGATGGCATATGTGGGCTCCTTAGTGGGACCTGAAGTTCCAGTGGGTGCAGCATCAGGGGAATCTCTCCGATATGGTCCAGATCTCGAAGGGAACTGTGAAAGATCTGCAGTGGTGGCTAACAAATCGAGATTGGGTCAGAGGCAGATCCCTCTCCCTTCCCCAATCAGATCTGACAGTGGTGACAGATGTGTCACTTCTGGGATGGGGCCGCCACTTCGAAGAGGTGTAGATCAAAGGTATCTGGTCTCCGGCAGAGTCTGGGCTCCATATCAACTTTCTGGAGCTCAGGGTGATCAGGCTTGCTTTAAAAGCATTCCTTCCTTCTCTCCAAGGGAAAGTGGTGCAGGTGTTCATGGACAACACCACCGCCATGTGGTACGGCAACAAGCAGAGTGGGATGGGGTCATGGACCCTTTGTCAGGAGGCCCTGCGTCTCTGGAGATGGCTGGAATGTCTGGGCATATCCATGGTGGTTCAACATCTGGCAGACTTTCAGAACGCCATCGCAGATGATCTCGGCCGTCAATGTATGGTTGATCACAAATGGCATCTCCACCTGGAGGTGGTGCAAGATCTCTTTCAGCAGTGGGGAAAACCTTGGTTAGATCTGTTCACCTCTGCAGAGAACGCACAATGTCAGCTGTTTAGCATGTTGGAGTTTCCAAGGTGGCACATGCTCAGTGACACTTTTTGTCTACAGTGGAACTCAGGCCTCCTGTACGCCTTTCTGCCAATACCACTTCTGCCTAGCGTTCTCAAGAAGATCACAAACGAACAAGCCCAAGCAATTCTTGTGGCTCCGGACTGGGCACGGAGAGTATTGTATCCCGAGTTTCTAAGCATGGCCATCGATCCTCCACTCAGTCTACCTCTTCAGGAGGATCTTCTGTCACAGCAGCAGGGGAATGTTCTCTACCTGAACCTGTCCAGTCTCCATCTTCTTGCATGGAGATTGAGCGGGGGCACTTGACAGCTTTTGACCTTCCACGCAAAGTCAGTTATGTTGTTATCTAGGCAGTCAGGCATCCCTCCACCAAAATGGTATACGCCGGTTTACATAACTTTGTGGCATGGTATGCCAACAAAACCATTGATCCCCTTTCGGCACCTCTGTCTGCGGTCCTCTTGTTTACTCTCTCTCTTGCTCAGCAGGGCTCTGCCTTGGGCAGCCTTAAGGGTTATCTGTCCCTGCTTTCCTCAGACTTCCTTCTCAACCCTCCTTGTTTAAATCTCCCAGTGTGGCACAATTCCTTAAAGGTCTTACCCACATGTTCCCGCCTACCCTGTTCATAATATCCCAGTGGGATTTGAACCTGGTACTTACTTTCCTTATGTGTGCTCCTTCTGAGCCGCTTCATAATTGTCCTATTTGGCTCCTCACATTAAAAACTGACTTCCTTTTGGCCATCACCTCTGCATAGAGAGTGAGTGAGCTACAAGCTCTTCCTTTGAAGCCACCCTTCATCTCTGTCCATCCTGACAAAGTGGTGCTTCGTACTAGGGCCTCTTTCCTCCCTAAAGTGGTCACGCCCTTTCATGTAGGCCAATCCATCACCTTGCCTACTTTTTATCCACCCCACATCCTTCTTGTGAGAAGGAGACTCCACCGTCTGGATCCAAAAAGAGCATTGGGGTTCTAACCCAGTCATACCAAAGACTTCTGGGTGGATGATCAACTCTTTGTGGGTTATGTGGGTGTGAAGAAAGAACAGGCGGTGCAGAAGAGAACCATCTCTAGATGGGTTGTTCTCTGCATCAAACTGTGCTACACTTTGGCTAAGAAGCAACCCCCTGAGGGTTTGCGTGCTCACCCCACCAGAGCAACAGCTACAACCACTGCATTAGCATGTGGAGTTGCAGTCCTGGACATCTGCCATGGCAACGTGGCATCCCTGCACATTTCCACCAAACACTACT
This sequence comes from Pleurodeles waltl, assembly GCF_031143425.1. Classification (NCBI taxonomy): domain Eukaryota; kingdom Metazoa; phylum Chordata; class Amphibia; order Caudata; family Salamandridae; genus Pleurodeles; species Pleurodeles waltl. The sequence continues at coordinate 30,836,310 of NC_090443.1, forward strand.
GCCTGGACAGTCAGGTCTGCAAACGGCTATTTTGGCCATTCGGTCCTGCAGGACTTCCTAGTATGCTCTTCGGTTGCAGACCCACCTCCAGGGATGGTATCGCTTGGGTATCTTTTCTAAGATAAGGAATGTGCAAATAGAAGTCTCTATCAGATAAACAAGTTACTTACCTTCAGTAATTAATTATCTGGTAGAGACATATTCTAGTTGCAGATCCTTTACTGACCCACCCATCCTCCCCAGTCTGTAAACTGATTTCTAGGGACAGGGACTCCCTTTCAGGGCCCTAGTTCCTGCACACCAATCTCAGTGTTCTTGTCAGAAGATTACCCATTAAATCAAACTTCCACATGAGTAGATGCCTTTTACCCAACTCCCTCCAACAGATGCGTGTTGAGACTTTAACTGATAATCTGAACTCTGCATCCACTAGGGGGAAAGGTAAATGGGAATAGAAAAAGAGAGACCGCCTCCAGATCCAGTTCCAGCCTGTTTTTCCCACTTGAAGATAGGATTTTCAGTGTGTGTCTCTGAAAACCTGCACCTTTCTTATTGGGATTTCTTTAAAGGAAGGACCTGCAGTTGGGTGATAAAGGCATAGATAAGTACATTCCTACTGCGCACTCAACTGTTCAGCCATTCACATTCACCCAATTCTATCGTTCTCCTAACCTGGATCTTTTGAGAAACTAGTCTCTCTCTAAGAGAACAATGTCAACTTAATATCTTCAGGAATCAGAGGTTTCCAAGGTTCTCTGGAGAACAGTTCAAAAGTTCACAAAAAATATAAACTACTAATGTCTTTTACAGGAAACGAAAAACTCCTTCTCAACGTTAAATTTTCTCAATAACAGTCTCTAGGAATTAGTCTGAGCACTGAGGTTTGTCTCTAAGACTGACAAGTGTGCAAAGCAATGAGTTCTTGAATATATATATTGGCAAGTCTGGAAATCATACAAAAGGATTCCTTTCTGGAGTTGCTTGAAGTTCTTTTAAGCCAAAACAAATTCTCCTCAGAAAGCCGATAGCCAGTTGTTGGAAGAAGGAAAAAATTCAGCTTCTTCAAAAGGAAAAAAAGGTAGTTGGTGTGCACACCATAACAAGAAAAAGAATGAATTACTCAAAACTGGAAGAATTCTCTGACACGAAGTGCCTCAGGAACACTGCTCATTCTCCTCAGGGTGACAGTTGAAGTGCAGGGCTCCCAGAGAGAAACAGGTGGAAGGAAGCTTCAGCACGAGACTAAGGTAGAAACACTAAAGCACTGACCTCACAAGGATTTTCGGCCACAACCTTGAGTGGCAGCTAAACCTGAAGAAGCTAGTTCTAGGAACAGCCTACGCCAGAGCCACCGGGAGTGAGGATGCCGCTGCAACCAACGTGGGTACAAGGAAAAGGGGAATTGTTTTTCCTGAGGGAAGAACTTAACAACGCTAGCAATAGTTTTCCTGACAGTTCTTCATGGCCCGCGCTTCTGGCGTGGAAAGTCGTGAAAAGAAACTGACATCAGCGAGCCAGGGTGGCAACTATATACGACTGCGATGTCATCTCTGTGACCAGGACACTAATAACGGACAAGGAGTCGACAGATGCCGCCTGACTGGGCACAAGGTACTGCTCGAAGAAAAAATTTCCAGATCCAGTCTGACGCCTGGGGGAAATTCTAAGGTAAGGAGCCTGCAACTAGAATATGTCTGCAGGCCTGCAGACACATTTTGCATGGGCTCCCATGGGTGGCACAATACATGCTGCAGCCCATGGTGACCCCTTGTGCCGTAATTCCCTGGGTACCTGGGTACCATATACAAGGGACTTATATGGTGGCACCAGTATGACAATTGTGGGGTGTACTAGTCAGCAACAACCAAATTTAGGGGGAGTGAGCACAGTCACTGGGGTTCTGGTTAGCAGGATCCCAGTGAAAACAGTCAAAACACACAGACAGCTGGCAAAAAGTGGGGGTAACCATGCCAAAAAGAGGGTACTTTCCTACATACAACACACCCACCTCCTTTCCTCAACGATGTAGGAGAACCGATTCTAATGTGGAAGGAATGGGCATAATTATTTGAATCGTATTTAATAGCTATAGGAGGAGAAACATTCTCACCCTTGAGAAGGCAACACATTTTATTGCATAGTGAAATATACTAAAAGGGAGAAACATTAAGGGAAAAAGAAAGGATACCAAGCATATTCTTGGTATCCTGAGTGACATTACTTGGGAGCAGGGTATGACACTAGTGACATTGGATGTCACCTCATTATACACAAGTATTGATCACGACTTGGGCATGACAGCCCTACGCCACTTTCTATACAGTCAATCGGCTAGTCTATATGGGCATACTAATATGGATATGGTCAGGATGATTTTAGATAACAACTTCTTCCTTTTTAAACAGGAGTGGTATCGTCAAAAAAGAGCTGTAGCCATGGGGTCTCGATTTTCACCAGCGTATGCAAACCTCTTTATGGGGTTTCTGGAGCATGTATTGATTTGGGGCAAGGAGGCACAAACTTGGAATTCGAATATTTTGTTTTGGGGTTGATATATCGACAATTGCATCATGATTTGGACAGGGGACATCGTCCAATTGAATGAATTTATTAACTTTTTGAACTCCAATCATTACAATATCAGGTTTACTTGGGAATATAGTAAAACCAATATAACCTTTTTGAACTTTTTATCTTTCAAGACAAGATCGAGAGCCGCTTATATAGGAAAAGCACATCCTGTAATTCAATTCTGCACGCAAGTAGTGCACATCCGAGACATCAAATTCACTCTATTCCCTATGGGGAAATGGTGCGAGCTAGGAGAAATTGTAGTTTGGAAGTAGATTTTAGGGAAAATATTAAAGACATGATGGCCAGGTTTACAACACGGGCTATCCTGGTGGCACCCTATACAAAGCCAGCAGCAGAATTGGACCCTTATCTAGGGTTGACACCTTGAGACACAGGAATAAAATGATTGATAATAATGTCAGATGTGTAGTCGACTATACTACTGCTTCAGCGGCTCTTCAGAGATGCATGAAAAAACATTGGCATATACTCAAGGCAGATATAACCCTGAAGAATCAAATATCCGATTCACCTATCGTAGAGGCAGAACCCTTAAAAATATTTTATGCCCTAGCTATCCACTGACACCTCAACAGGACAATTGGCTTACAACTCGGAATAAGGTTTTTTTTAAGTGCGGTCGGTGTGGGATGTGCAAATGGAGCAGATCAGGCATCTCTACTTTTGACAGCTTGATGGGGGATAGATTTCATATAACCTCCCACAATAAGTGTGACAGCTGCTTTATCATTTACATGATTGTATGCAAATGTGGCTTATATTACATTGGCAGTACTATCAGATCTCTTAAAGTTAGGATTAGCGAACACTACAGAGCCCTTATACAGCGGGATGAACGCTATCCCATATTCATACACATGGATCAATGCCCGGAACAGACTGATACATGGGCTTTTTAGTTCTTTGGCTTTGGCTTTGAAATGGTACATGCCAGTCCACGTGGTGGGATAAAGAGAGTTAGAATTTAGGAAGAGGGAATGCCTATGGATACTAAAATTACGAGCAGTGGAGATTGGTCTGAATACCAACTATGAGATGGAGTATTTTTTGGATTGATTTAATATTATTTTAAGTGCTGATGTTCTATCTCCTGTATTACTTTGACACTAACCATACATGTACTTTCATCACTGGGGTAAATGTTTGGTAAAAATTTAACTTTGCATTTGTATTTCTTTCTCTGTATAAGTTTCAATGTAACACTGTGTTTTATCCCACAATATTGGGGTAGTTGGATAATAACCAATTTTTTCTGTATGTTACATGTTGTAACTTATGTACTTTGATCTCATAACTACTAATGAACTGTTGATCACGATATGTGATGTTTGGGAGTAATGAGTATATTGGACTCTACATGTTGGCTTTTTCCAAGATACTATTGGTATTGTTAGCCTTCTCCGAGCTGTTGTTTGTTATTTGATGCCATTGATTTACAATATAAACATAGGATTTGTTCTCTTTTATTCTTTCTCTTTTGCTTTGGATGTGCTACCATCTGGTTAACTTGTGGGGTAGGGACCGGGGCACAAACGTGTTCTCAATTTAGTTATAAGATAGTTGGCCAAAAGGGAAGAGAGTAATAACCACTTTAGTTTCCATGAATATTTAATCTATGTCCTCATGTTTTTTTTTCAGTCTATTCAATATGGAGAAATCCACTCCTTTCTTTCCTTTTTTGTTTCTGCCGCTATTTTGGAGAAACTTTTTCTTGTTATACAGGTACTAAGGCATGACACTGTCGGGAGTAATAATTAGATCACGCCGGGGATACTTATTATATCGGGTTTTTTCTTATTTAAGATGGTGCCTGGCTTCTTTTGCCGTTTTCCTATATGCCCACGAGATGCTGCGTTCTAGTCTTTTGACGCGCGCAGGGAACTCCGTTTTCTCGCGATATCTGATGAGGGACTCATCAAGTTATTTAAATAATGGCTGACGACGGGAACGTCTTGTCTCTCACTTTTCGGAGCGGTTATTTCGAGCTCTGTTTCCCGGTCTTTCCTGTCTGAAGGATTTCAATCAAGGTGGGTTAGGGTGCCATATTCACCTTTTCGCTGTTAGCGCAGTAAATATTTTGGATGATACGAGTGGATCTATATATCCATTGTTTTAATGTATATTTATTTTAATCTTAGTGTTCTAGGTGTTTATGATACACCTTGACTTTGTATGCAGCCACAGATATATGGCCATTGCTGGGTAGGTGATTTACATTACTCCTTGGGTGGATTTCACACAGTGTTTATCTTTTCACTTATTACCTTTTGGCCCTATTGCTTGGGATTAGATAGTCATATCAAATGTATTGTTGGTTACAGAGTCTTTTCTATTTGTGGGCTAAGAGCTTCAGGCTACAGAGGTTCCCGTACTTTACCCAGTTGAGGTAGGATTTGTTTGCTTTGGTTCACTGTAGATACACTTAGTGATGCTTTGCACGCAAATGGTGTACGTGGAGATTTCCTATGCTCAATTATTACATTTAATCTTTTGGGAGTGCACTGGTTCTTGTCACTTTTTTTGTTTCTTATTTAATTATTGTTTGCTTGTAATTGTAGTGACTTTTTGAGATTCTATTGGGTGCCACTATCTTTTGAGGTTTGTGCCTTGGTTCCTCCCGTTCACTTGCCTACTGGATGGGGCCTTCCTTTGGGTTCATTTTAGCACTTGCTTTAGTGGGATATATTTATCTTCTGCATACCACCAACTAGAATTACATCCTACCTCTAAGTCTCTCCCAACCCCACAAGGTGCGTACAGATATTGCAGAATGCCCTTTGGCTTATCCCCTGCGGCGGCCGTTTTCCAGAGAATCATGCAGAACATCTTGGAAGGCATCAAGCATGTATTATGTTTCCAAGATTACATTCTTTTGTGTGGGGTCATGGATGATGTACACAACAACACAGTAAGAAAAGAGTTGAAGGTTCTTGATGAAGCAGGGTTGACACTTAAGATGGATGAATGTCTAAAAGAAGCAGGCTATGTGGAGCATTTAGGCCACACAATGTCCAAGGACGGAGTAAAACCTAAATTGGATTTGGTAGATGCCGTTCGGGATGCTCCCTAACCCACTACCAAGGAGGAGCTCAAATCCATCCTGGGTTTGGCTGAAATTATGGTCTAATTTGTCAGACATTTTTCTGAGGTAACCGCACCAATGAGGGCCCTACAAAAAAAATAGATAACTCTTGTCTAGGATCAGGACTGTCAAAGATCTTTTGCTCACATGTAGGAAATGTTGATACAAAAAGGAAGAGTGTACTTACTACAGACGCAATTAGTAAAGGCTTAGGAGCTACCTTGTCACAGCTGATGTGAAAGAAAGGACTAACATTTGCCTCAAGAGCGCTCGGAGACGTGGAACCCCTCTATTCAACCATAGAATGAGAGGCCTTACACTGTTATTGAGCCATGATTAATTTTAAGTTCTTACTTTGAGGACTGCCATTTACTCTGAAAACGGATCACAAACCCCTCACATTCCTCTTTTCATTTAAGAGTAGAGACAACATCACTCCCCAAATAGCCAAGTGCATGTTAGGCCTGAAAGGGTTTAATTTTGAGGTTGATTTTGTTCCAGGCAAGAAGAATCTAGCTGTAGACTGTTTATTTGTTTATCCAGGCTACATAGGAAAAATGTTGGGGTGAAGATTTAGTTCCTACTCTTCCCGTTTAGTGTTAACATCCCAGGTCTACTCAAGGCTGAATATATGAGAGAGGTTAATGAGGATCCCACCCTAAAGTTAGTCAAAGAGAAAATAATCAGTGGATGGCTACCAAAACCCAAGGATTTACAAGATGAACTCGAACTACTGGGATGTATGCTTTGAACTTAGCCTATGTTATAACATGGCAATGAGAATGGACAGGATAGTACCACCTAGGGAGTTATGGGACAAGCTAGTGGACATCTGGGAAGAATCATTACCAAATCCAAACTGAGGGCCACTTATTGGTTTCCAGCAATGGATAGTGTGGTGGAAAATAAAGTGAAAGTGTGTCAGATGTGCATTGAGTGACAATAACTAGTACACCCATAAATCTCCATTATCCCCGGTAGAAGTACCCAATAAGCCATGGGACAAACTAGGTATGGACATTTTAGGTCCTTTAAGTTACTCCACCTGGGCAGGTAAATATATATTGGTTTTGGTCAATTATCATTCCCACTGGGTAGTCACCAAAGTGGTAAGCCATGTAACCACACAAGATTTAATTGCATTCCTGTTAGATGCTTTTATGACAGAAGGAATAGCTATTATCTTAATTACAGACAATGAGGTGGATTTCACTTCAGACACTATGAAATAATTCCTTACTAAAATGTCCATTAAACATTATAAGATGGCTCTTTGCTGCCCCATGGCTAATGGTTTTGTGGAACGAACAAACAGGATGATTAAAGAATGTTTGTAGCTTGCCACTTACTCAGGAGAATCTGGAAATGAAGCCCTCAAGAAGGTGCTGTGGTCATACCATACTGCTCCAAAAGCAGTCTCCATTCTTGTCTATGAAAGGAAGCCTTCTAGGCATCAAGCTAAATCCAAATTAGATGCTGGGAACAAGAACCTAGATTGGTACATATAGAGGAAACGTGCAAGAACGTTCACCATTATCAAATGAAATATAAAACCAGGTATGATTGGAAACACAGAACTAAAGGTAGACAATGGAAAGTGGGCCAATGGGTGGTGGCCAACCTCCCTGATTCCTGTCAGAGGGAAGGCAGCAAATTTTTCCAGATCTTTGAGCATAACAAAAGTACAAGGAAATGTGGTAACTTTAGAAGATGGAAGAGTATGGACTGACTGTCTTAGTGTGACTCAATAACACCACAAGATTCATGTCCCACATGAGAAACCACTCACTGTTTCTGAGCAGGGTGCGCCCCTCGCCCCACAAGAACACAATGGAGCCATCCTGGCACAAGGACTACATTCTTCATTAATTGTGGGATGAAGCTGTGTTGTAAGTAATGATATTCATCTGGACAGTATTATATAAGTGAAACCTATGTATTTGTAATAGCATTAATATACTTGGTATATCCCTTTCCATCCCCCTCTTCCCTGTTTAGTCCTCCCTGTAACATTGGAATGTTCTGAAGGCTGAGATAGAATGTTTTGACAGTTGAAGCAAGGTGGCTTGAGTAGTCGATGGTTGTAGGAAATTCCCCTATTTCTGGCATGGTTACCCCCAGTTTTTGCCTCATGTCAGTGTGTGTGTAGTCTGTTTTCAGTGGGATCCTACTAATCAGGACCCCAGTGATGATGCTCTCTCCTCTAAATTTGGTTTCTTGGTACTTCCGACACCCCACAATTGGCATACTGGTGTACCCCTGTAAGTCCCAGGTACATAGTACTCAGGGCATTGGTACACCAGGGGTCTCCCATGGGCTGCAGCACATATTATGCAACCCAAGAGAGCCCAAGCAAACTGTGCCTGCAGGCCTGCCCTTTGCAGCCTGCGTGAAATGGTGAATGCACCCTTTAACTGGTGGTCACTAAACCAGGTCATTTTAAGTCACCCCTGTGGTAGGCCCTTTCAGCCCAAAGGGCAGGGTGCAGGTGTCTGTGTGTGTGGGCACCACTGCATGTGCCCCTACAAACTCCATTTCCAATTCCCTGGACTTCGTAAGTGTGTGGAAGCCATTTTATCTATGTACTGGCCACTACCTGTGGCCCAACTACATAATGGTAACTCCGAACCTGGGCATGTTTGGTATCAAACATTTTGGAATCAGACCCAATACTAATGCCAGTATTGGTGGCATGATTCCATGCAGTCTGGGTGTTACTTAGACGATTCCCCAGTCCTGCTCCTACCAATCTTTCAGGGTCTGTGGGCTGCCCAAGCTGCCACAGCCCTCCAGACACGATTCTACCCTCCTGCTTCTTGACCAGCTCGAGCAGGGGACAGGAGAACAAATGATTGCCTGTAGGAGAGGGGTGCAACCTCATTTCCTTTGGAAATCAGTGGTACTATGCTGGTGAGGGGTAGCCTCCCCACCCCACGGGCTGCTTTGAAGGCCACATTTGGTGCCCTCCTTGCATAATCTGGTTTGCACCAGTCCAGGGACCACTGGTCCCTCCTCTGGCATGAAACACACAAAGGAAAGGATAGTGTCCACTCCCCCGTCTAGCTCCACCCATAGGTTGGTGCCCAGAGGTCCTCCATGTGGCTACTTGGTTCTGCCATCTTGGAACCAAGGTGGGCAGAGGCCTCTGGGAGCATCTGACTGGGTAGGCCAGGCAGCTGACAATGACCCCTCCTAATAGACAGTCACCCCAAAGAGGGAACAAAACCCCTTTTTGGGCTTTTAGGGACTCCCTCAAGGGCATGTCCCAAGACATCTTCTGCTCCTGACCCCCGGAGCCGCTGCTGGACTGCAGAGGAATCGAACAAGACTGCACCGTATGAGACGACCTCTCCTTGCAACATTGTTTCTGCAGCTCTTGTCAGCGTCCACAGCTGTGCATCCTCTGGGGTCGGCAAGACTCTAGCTGCACCAAGAAGCAAGAAGGAATTCTCAAGCACCCAAGGCAACAACGTCTGGCTGGTGGGCTCTTCCGTCCTCCGGATCTGCGAAGAATCTCAAACACAGGTGGTGGATCCTCTGGGTCTCTTCTGTCTAATGTGAAAGACAGTGAACCCCTGCCTCTTCCTGACAAAATCCCTGTGCACCACGACTGTTGCACAGACCAAAGCCTGTTGACTCCTGCTCCAAGGGATCTTCAGGCTCCAAGTAGCCCCAGCCGCGCACTCTAGCTCTGCAAGAAAGTCTCTTCTCTGCTGCTCCAGCGTCGTAGGACTCCTCTTCTGTGCTGACTGGGCCTCACTGTGCCTGCTGCCAGTGGGTTGCTTGTGGGGGCTCTGACTGCTTCTGCTGGCTCTCCCGCCTTCTGAGGGTCAGCTCTGACTCCCCAAGACCATGCTAGTCTTCCACAGCTCTGCAAAACCCCCAACAGCTCCTTTTGCATTTGCCTATGCTTGTTGGTGGTCCTCCTGACCACTAACCCATGTGCCATCTGGCGACCATCAAGCGACAGCTCGTAGGCACCTTCAGGGAGTTCTCTGCATCCCCTGGACCCCGCAGCTGGCCTTCATCCATCACCGTTGATCCCGATCTTCAGCTACAGAAGGGTGGGCATTGGCTTCTGCTCCACCTGACCACTCCTGTGTTGACTGTCCCCTACTTTTGCAGGTCCTCCTCACCCAGAATCCGCCCTTGGGTTCCACTGGTCCGGTCCTTTTTCTGCATTCTCCAACCACAACGTCCCCGTGTTAGCCTATGCGAAAACCGGGTAACTTAACCTCTCTGCAACCGGCCGCTGAGAATCTTCTGGGTACTTACCTTTTGGGGTTCCACCCTCCCCCAGCCTTTGTCTAACTTCTCCATATACTCTGGTGGGGGACACCCTCTCACATTCCTTTGCTAATTTGTGTTTTTCCTGAGTACTTGTGTATATTTTGTGTGTTCATACCTCCAGAGGGAGGTATACCAATGGTAGTCTAGTCTGGTGTGCCTATAATAAAGGGGGTCATTATGAACATGGCGGGAATCCCTACCGTGTTCATGCTACCGGTCTTATCACAGACCGCCAGCCCTCTTGAGTCACCTCCGGCCGAATAAACAACATTCTGCTTGGCCGGCCGGCGGAAACAGTGTTTCCACCAGCCGGCCTAGCGGAATGCTGGGCTGGGACATTGCCGACTGCTCCACATGGAGCCATCATCAATGCCGATGTGCGGCGGGTGCAGCAGCACCCATTGCGCAGATCACTGCCGGGGCTCTGCACGGGGGTCCCTACACTGTCCATGCCAAGTGCATGGGCAATGAGGGGCCCCCAGGGTGGCACCGGAGCACCCCTTCCGCCAACCTTTCCCTGGCGGGTGAAACCACCAGGCAACGGCTGGCGGAACAAGGGTTCTTTTTCAGGAGGGCAGCGCTGCCGTATCGGATGAAGAATTCCGCCATCATAAGGCTGCCTGTCGGCGGTAGCCTGGCGGTGGTGGAAGGCCGCATGTGGCCATTACGTGGCGGTTGAGACCGCCATGCCGGTGGCAGCATTGCGGTCTCGACCGCCACGTTCATAATGAGGGCCAAAGTACCTTAATTTTTGCAACACTATGTGGGTCCTTTCATGTGCGATAATCTACTGTGTGACTACTGTGGTATTGCAAGTACTTCACATGCCTTCTAGATATGTTTTGGCTGTTCACCACAGCTACCCTAGAGAGCCCTAGCTGTCTAAACACTGTAACACTAATAAGGGTTTGCCTGGACCCAGTATAAGGTGTAACACCCTAGGTGTCCACCACACACTGGACCAGCTTTCTACATTGGTGGCAGCAGTGGGATAAGACACATGCAATCGCTTTACCACTCTGTCACCAGTGACTTTCCACCGGAAAGGTCACTACTAGTCCTTGGGGACACACTACACTTTAGTAGCAGGGATTTCTACACTTTTAGTTTAGGTAAGTTGATGGTCTAGTATAACCCTTCCTCTAAACTTTTAGGAAGTCTAGAACCTTTGGAGTAGGTAGTTGTATTTACACTTCTCTAGGTCACATGCTATCAGCAGAGGACACAACCCAGGCCCAATAATCTATGTATGAGGGCCTCACCTTTTAGGAGCTGAGGGAGCTATGCGCCTCTAGAAAGCTAAAGACCGGGAGAAATCCCAACAAAACCCTACTCTTGGGATTGCTGATCCAATCGGATCTCCAAACCTCAGAGGGTCAGGAAGAGCAGGAAGTAGAGACTGGCCGTCCAGTGTTAGACAGGATAGATTTAGATCCCACTGGGGAGGGTCCGGAAGATTCTGGGGAACACCATAGTCCTCTAGGGAGCACTCATGGTAGTGAAAAAGGGGGACATACAAGTAGGCCCACTTTTTCTCCTAGGGGGTTGGTGCAAAGGGTCCCCAGAAGGAGGGAGACATCCTCCTCACCTGTCCACACCCAAGTCTCAGCAGTTTCTGATGAGACTGACCAATCTGGTTCAGGGGGAAGTCCCTAGATAGGGAGTTCAGTAGACTGAAACAGGCCAAACTGAGGCTGCAGCAGTAACAGTTAGCCCTAGATAGAGAGGCCTTGGCAGTGGAGAGGGAGAGACAGAATTTGGGGTTGTCATCCCATGGAGGTAGCAGCAACAGCTAAAGAGAGACCAAGGTCAGAAAGAACGTGTATGACTCTAGGAATCTTAGCAAAATAGTCCCACCTTATAAGGTTGGAGACAACATCCTCAAGTATATCACTGCTTTGGTGAGGGCCGGTCAAGTTCAGAAGGTCCCTCAGAGGCAGTGGGCTGCCATCTTGTGGCTTTCCTTTACTGATAAAGGGAGGGTCAAACTCCTTACTGTCAGGGAGGAAGATGCAGACAATCACCAGGTGCTTAAGGATGCTATCATTGATGGGTTTGGGTTGACCACAGAAGAATATAGAATCAAGTTTAGAGAAACATATAAAGAGTCCTCCTTGACAGCTCTGTCAAGGCTCTGGAAGGCTGGTTACATGGTAGTAATGTGCATGACTATTCAGGCTTGTATAATCTTATCATGAGAGAGCACATTCTTAACAACTGCTATTCTGACAAACTGCATCAATATCTGGTTGACTCAGATCTGACCTCTCCCCAAGAATTGGGAAAGATGGGAGAGAAATGGGTTCACACTTGAGTTTGTAGGAGAACACACACTGGGGGTGACCAGAAGAAGAAAGATCCTTCAAAGAATCAGAAGAAAAGTGGGGACAAATCCAAAGATAAAACGAAGGAGTCTTCATTAAGCCCACAAAATTCTTCTAGGGGTGGGACCAAGTCCTCTTTTTCCTCATCCCACAAGAAACCTTAGTACTACTTGTGTAGACAAAAAGGCCACATGGCAGGTGACAGCACCTGTCCTAAAAAGAGCACCAAGCCTGCTACTACCACTACCACTTCTACCACTAGTGCCTCTAGCAATAGCACTGGTAGTAGTAGTCAGTCCAAGGGTTTAGCTAGATTCACCTTGGGAACTGCAGTGGGCTTTAGGTCAGTCAGGGAGACCACTGAGGCAGTTTTGGTCTCTGAGGTGGTATTGACCTTAGCACCCTAGCTGCTCGTTTCTTTAATTATGGGTAAGTACAGGCAGTATCCCCTTATCAATGGTGTTGAGGCACAGGCCTACAGGGACACAGGTGCCAATGTCACAATGGTGAGTAAAAAATTGGTGTCTCCTGAACAAGACCTACTTCGTCACACGTACCAAGTCACTGACGCTCACAACAACACAAAGTGCCCCCCCATGGCGGTTGTTGGCCTTAGGTTAGTGGGGGGGGCTTACTGGCCCAAAGAAAGTTATGGTACCCTCTGACCTGCCTGTAGAGTGTTTACTGGGCAAAGATTTGGAGACTTCAGCCTGGGCTGAAGTGGAGTTGGAAGCCCATGCAGTAATGCAAGGCATCCCTAGGCACATCTTTGCACTGACTAGAGCACAGGCCAGGAGACAGGGAACACTGGAGCCTGGTAAAAGGGCTCGAGGTTCTCAAAAATAGAGGGGCAGACAGGGTAAGAAATTATCCCCTGTCAGACTTCAGTTGAGGATCCCACTCCTCAGGGAGAGGAATCTGCCCCTTGTTTGGAACCTACACCAGAAGAGCTGGAAGCTGCTACAGCTCAGCTCTTAGGTGCAGAAGGACCCACTAGGGAGGAAATAAGCCTAGAACTGAAGACCTGTTCTTCTCTTGAGAGCCCGAGACAGCAAGCTGCTGTTCAGGAAGCAGGGGATATCAATGTGACCCATAAGGTCTACTGGACAATAGCTTCCTTTAATCTGAGGCGAGGGACCACAAGCCTGATGCCACCAGGAGGTTGGTCATCCCTCAGAGGTTTAGGGAGTTCCTATTGACACTGACAGAGTATATTCCCCTTGCAGGCCATTTGGGGCGAAGCAAGATTTGGGACAGACTTGTCCCCCACTTTCACTGACCCTATATGTCTGAAGACACAAAGGAGTTTTGTCACTCCTGTGTCACCTGTCAAGCCAGTGGTAAGACAGGGGGCCCTCCAAAGGCCCCCTTAATTCCACTTCCAGTGGTTGGGTTACCCTTTGAAAATGTAGGGATTGATATAACTGGTCCCCTAGACCCTCCAACTGCATCTGGGAACAGATTTATACTGGTGGTGGCAGACCACGCCACCAGGTATCCAGAACCAACTCCCCTTAGGACCACTACAGCCCCTGCAGTAGCCAAGGCCTTCCTGGGAATCTTTTCCAGGGTTGGTTTTCCTAAGGAGGTGGTGTCAGGCAGAGGTGCAAACTTGATGTCTGCATACCTGAAAGCCATTTGGAAGGAGTGTGGTATAACCTATAGATTCACCACTCCTTACCCTCCACAAGGAAATGGTTTAGTTGAAATGTTCAACAAAACCTTAAAAGGCATGATCATGGGACTCTGAAAAACTCAGAAGGAGACAGGATGGCCTATTGCCTTGTCTCCTCTTCCCCTGGAGGGAAGTTCCTCAGAAGGGAGTGGGCTGCAGTCCATTTGAGCTTCTGTTTGGACATCCAGTTAGGGGTCCACTTACCCCTGTAAGGGAGGGTTGGGAGCAGCCTCTCCAACCCCCCAAGCATGACATAGTAGATCATGTACTCTGCCATTCTAGATCTTATGCCTGGTACATAAAAAGGGCAACCAAACTTTTTGAGGCCAGCAAAGAACTGCAAAAGCAGTGGCATGACCATAAGACTGTTCTGATTGTTTATCAGCCAAAAGACTGTTCTGATTGTTTATCATCCAGGACAGAAAGTGTGGGTCTTACAGCCTGTGCTCCCAGGGCGCTCCGAGACAAGTGGAGTGGCCCCCACACCATTATGGAGAAGAAAGGTGAGGTCACCTATTTAGTTGACCTGGGCATCCAAGAAGCCCCACAAGGTGCTTCATGTGAATCTCCTAAAGCTTAGAATGATAGGACTGGCATGACTTTGCTCATTGCCACTGATAAAGGTCAGAAACAAGAGAGTGAACCTCTCTCCCTGATCTCTTCTCCCACAACCCAGTTGATGGTTCAGTGGAGGGAGTAGTTCTTGCTGACTGCCTCTCTAACCATCAACAAGCTGACTGCAGAAATCTCAGGCAGTTCTCAGAGCTCCTTTTTTTGACTCTCTGGCAAAACTACCAGCTGTGAGCATGATCTACAGGCAGGCTGACCATGTCAGAGAATGCATTAAAGCATAAGTGCACAAGATGCTAGAGCTAGGAGTATTTGAGCCTTCAGACAGCCCTTGAGCTTGTCCTATAGTCTTGGTACCTAAGCCTCCCTCCTAAAACGGAAAACGTGAGATGAGGTTTTGTGTTGATTTCAGCTACTTCAATGCAGTCACTAGGACTGATGCCCATCCAATTCCTACGGCAGATAAACTGATAGATACTCTGGCTGCAGCCAAGTATCTTAGCACATTTGACTTGACTGCAGGATATTGGCAGAACAAGTTATCTGATGCTGCAACGCCAAAAACACCATTCTCAACACCTAGTGGGCATTTTCATTTCACAGTGATGCCCTTTGGTTTGAAGAATGCCCCTGCAACATTTCAAAGGATGGTGAACAAAGTTCTGTAAGGCCTGGAAAGCTTCAGTGCAGCATTTCTAGATGGTATAGCTGTCTTTAGCTCCACCTTGGAGGATCACCTGGTCCACCTTGGAAGTGTACTAGAGGCCTTTGAAAACGCAGGCCGCACTATCAAAAAGCCTTTGATGATCTGGTGTGAGGTAGAATAAAACTACTGTTCTTCTCACTACAGTTTCCAGAGTGATTATTACAAACATACTTAAAAAAAGAGCATGGAGCATGTTCCTAAGTGATGGCAAAATATATTGGAGTAGGGATGTTGTGAAAGATGGGACTGGACTGGTCACTATGCCACTCTGGCAATTTCCCATTAGGATGAAGTGTACAGGGCTGCTCCCATAGCAAGATTAGCTACCGTGACCCTAGCATGCACACATAGTCCCATTCTAGTTGAGGCTTCCTACAGGGAGATGCTAGTTTAAACAATTTTGCCTATTCTCATTTTAGTTTCCACTCCAGCCCTGGTGAAACAGTTTAATGTTTAGGATTTAAAGGCTAAGGGGTTAAAGGCTAAGGGTTAGGAGTTACGAGTTAGGGATGTAGAGCTAAAATATTAAGGATTACAGAAATATTTTGTGGGATAGAATTAGGATTTAAAGTTAGGGGTATGGGTTACTGGTATAGAGAGTTAGGGGTATAGGGCTGGGGTTTGGGTTTTAACGGTGTAGGATGAGGGTTAAGGATAGAGTGTCCTGTAAAAAGGGCCTGGAGTATAGTGTTATGTTTTAGGGGTTATGGGTTTGTGTTAATTGTTTAGGGCATGGGGGTATATAGAAATAAGTGTACAGGGTTAATGGTTTGGGGTATAACGTGTTTATAGACTTAAGGGTTTGGAGTATATGGCTAGACTTGTGGACTGAAGGGTTGAAGGCTGAGAGTTTACCCATATGATTACGTTTGTTTAGTGCTGGTCTGATATGTGTTTAAGATGTGTTGATGCGTTTGTTACTTTTAGCTTATCTTTTTGTGAAAAAATATAAAGTATTACTTTCACAGTAACTGTGTACTTTGGAATTTCAATGGAACACACCAGTTTTGAAGTGATACAGTTCTAAGCAAAAATGGGCTGATGCTGTTTTTAAGTTAAAAAAAAAAAAAGTTTATAAGCTACAACCCCGTGGTATGGTCTTGAGCATAATTTGTTGTTTTGTATTGTGGTTGTCTTAATTACTACCTGCTCCACCCAGGGGGGTTGGAGAGCTTTGGAAGTTCTAAATGTTGGTTCTACATCAAATGATCTTCATTGATTGCCATAAACACAGAGGGCCTGATTCTAACTTTGGAGGACGGTGTTAAACCGTCCCAAAAGTGGCGGATATACCACCTACCGTATTACAAGTCCATTATATCCTATGGAACTCGTAATACGGTAGGTGGTATATCCGCCACTTTTGGGACGGTTTAACACCGTCCTCCAAAGTTAGAATCAGGCCCAGAGTTTCTAATGGATACTTCTAAAGGCAGATTGCTCCCATTGTGAATGTCAAAAAACATATTTAAAGACAAATCATGGAAAAACACAAGATGTCGAACCAAAGCTTCTTAATGTCCATACACTGCCACTCAAGGGTAAGAACTTTTTGATGAGGACATTGTCATCATTGACACCATCGACGACCTTAAAAATGCCAATCTTTTCGAGGAAGGTGATTGACATGGTGGATTTAAGTTCACCAACAGCTATAAAAAAATCTTCTGCAGTCGAAAACATCCTCTGAATCATCGACGAAGTCTCCTGCACCATCGGCGACCCATCCGTTGACGAGACCCTCATTGATGAAATCATCGTCGACAAAGAGAACATCAACAACACCGTCAAAGGGGCCATCATCATTGACGCCATCAACGATGACACAGTCATCGATGATACCACTGGCATTACCTATTTCAAACAAAACGGTACCACAATACTCTGTTGTTACCACCTCTACAGGCTCTCCTGTTCTACGTGCGACAATCATGATTACTAAAGTCACCAAGTCTACCTTGCGCCCTGACGATATATCTCCTAGCAAGGTATCAACATTACTATCTAGTCATCTTTTGGACTGCGAGGAATCTGATGATGAGGGACCATTTGGAGACGCACACAATCCATCACAGTTGCGCGTCAAATTCCATGACGATGATGACAACTATGAACAGCAGGAATATGAATCCTATTACATACCCCATGGACGTTACTACGAATCGATGCAATATCAACAGCTGCGCAGTACAGTGCAGATGCTTGTTTCTCTAATTCAGGATCTTCTATCCATACTTCAGGACTACAAACGGAGGTTCCCGGATTCAGCTCCTGACCAACCACAACAACCTTCACAGCCACAGCCACCATCTCCGGCTACACCAAGAAGCTGCACCTCCCAGGGAAGATGACACCTCCTCTGACGAAGAGAGGGAAAAAGGAGAAATCATCACTTCTCAACATCCTAGTGAAGAATGTGATGGTTATTTAGCTCCTACACCATCACCACCACCTCCCTATCCATCGGACTCTCCTCCTGAGGATATCAGAGGTTTTTAAAATTTGATGCATATGGCTGCCACACGTTTTCATTTATCGACATCTGTCTCCCATTCAGATTCCTTTCTCCGTGACTTTAAAGAGCAAGCAAGAAAGTCGGTAACAGCTATTCCCATTATTGATTATATTTGGAGTGAAGGTCTAAAGATAATGAAAAACCCAACCACAGTGTCACCAGTGGCCTCTTGACTGGATAAAAAATATAAAGCTACTGACAATTTTCTAACCTGCTTAACAGGACATTGTAGGAACTGTATGCACTATTTCAAAGTAAGGAATAGTATGCACAGAGTCCATGGGTTCCCCTTAGAGGTAAGATAGTGGCAAAAAGAGATAATTCTAATGCTCTATTTTGTGGTAGTGTGGTCGAGCAGTAGGCTTATCAAAGGAGTAGTGTTAAGCATTTGTTGTACACAACACAAGCAATAAATGAGGAACACACACTCAAAGACAATTCCAGGCCAATAGGTTTTTTGTATAGAAAAATATATTTTCTTAGTTTATTTTAAGAACCACAGGTTCAAATTTTACATGTAATACTTCAAATGAAAGGTATTGCAGGTAGGTACTTTAGGAACTTTGAATAATCAAAATAGCATATATACTTTTCACATAAATCACATATAGCTATTTTAAAACTAGACAGTGCAATTTTCACAGTTCCTAGGGGGAGTAAGAGTTAGTTAGTTTTTGCAGGTAAGTAAACCACCTACGGGGTTCAAGTTTGGGTCCAAGGTAGCCCACCGTTGGGGGTTCAGAGCAACCCCAAAGTTACCACACCAGCAGCTCAGGGCCGGTCAGGTGCAGAGTTCAAAGTGGTGCCCAAAACGCATAGGCTTCAATGGAGAAGGGGGGTGCCCCGGTTCCAGTCTGCCAGCAGGTAAGTACCCGCGTCTTCGGAGAGCAGACCGGGGGGGACACAAGTTAGCACAGAAAGTACACCCTCAGCAGCACGGGGGCGGCCGGGTGCAGTGTGCAAACACACGTCGGGTTTCCAATGGAAATCAATGGGAGACCAAGGGGTCTCTTCAGCGATGCAGGCAGGCAAGGGGGGGGCTCCTCAGGGTAGCCACCACCTGGGCAAGGGAGAGGGCCTCCTGGGGGTCACTCCTGCACTTGAGTTCCGATCTTTCAGGTCCTGGGGGCTGCGGGTGCAGAGTCTTTACCAGGCGTCGGGATCTGGGAAGCAGGCAGTCGCGCTCAGGGGGAGCCTCGGGATTCCCTCTGCAGGCGTCGCTGTGGGGGCTCAGGGGGGGCAACTCTGGTTACTCACAGTCTCGTATTCGCCGGGGAGTCCTCCCTGAAGTGTTGTTTCTCCACAAGTCGAGCCGGGGGCGTCGGGTGCAGAGTCTCACGCTTCCGGCGGGAGATGCAGTTGTTTTAAAGTTGCTCCTTTGGAAACAAAGTTGCAGTCTTGGGTGAACAGGGCCGCTGTCCTCTGGAGTTTCTTGGTCCTTCTAGAGCAGGGCAGTCCTCTGAGGATTCAGAGGTCGCTGGTCCCTGGGGAAAGCGTAGCTGGAGCAGTCTTTAGAAGTGGGGAGACAGGCCGGTAGAGCTGGGGCCAAAGCAGTTCGTGTCTCCGTCTTCTCTGCAGGGTTTTTCAGCTCAGCAGTCTTCTTAGGTTGCAGGAATCTGAGTTCCTAGGTTCTGGGGAGCCCTTAAATACTAAATTTAAGGGCGTGTTTAGGTCTGGGGGGTTAGTAGCCAATGGCTACTAGCCCTGAGGGTGGGTACACCCTCTTTGTGCCTCCTCCCAAGGGGAGGGGGGCACATTCCTATCCCTATTGGGGGAATCCTCCAAAATCAAGATGGAGGATTTCTAAAAGTAAGAGTCACCTCAGCTCAGGACACCTTAGGGGCTGTCCTGACTGGCCAGTGACTCCTCCTTGTTTTTCTCATTATCTCTCCTGGACTTGCCGCCAAAAGTGGGGGCTGTGTCCAGGGGGCAGGCATCTCCACTAGCTGGAGTGCCCTGGGGCATTGTAACACGAAGCCTGAGCCTTTGAGGCTCACTGCTAGGTGTTACAGTTCCTGCAGGGGGGAGGTGTGAAGCACCTCCACCCAGAGCAGGCTTTTGTTTCTGTCCTCAGAGAGCACAAAGGCCCTCACCACATGGGGTCAGAAACTCGTCTCTCAGCAGCAGGCTGGCACAGACCAGTCAGTCCTGCACTGAACAATTGGGTAAAATACAAGGGGCATCTCTAAGATGCCCTCTGTGTGCATTTTCTAAT
This sequence comes from Pleurodeles waltl, assembly GCF_031143425.1. NCBI lineage: Eukaryota > Metazoa > Chordata > Amphibia > Caudata > Salamandridae > Pleurodeles > Pleurodeles waltl. The sequence continues at coordinate 30,856,282 of NC_090443.1, forward strand.
AAATCCAACACTGGCATCAGTGTGGGTTTATTATTCTGAGAAGTTTGATACCAAACTTCCCAGTATTCAGTGTAGCCATTATGGAGCTATGGAGTTCATTTTTTACAGACTCCCAGACCATACACTCTTATGGCTACCCTGCACTTACAATGTCTAAGGTTTTGCTTAGACACTGTAGGGGCTTAGTGCTCATGCACCTATGCCCTCACCTGTGGTATAGTGCACCCTGCCTTAGGGCTGTAAGGCCTCCTAGAGGGGTGACTTACCTATGCCACAGGCAGTGTGAGGTTAGCATGGCACCCTGAGGGGAGTGCCATGTCGACTTAGTCATTTTCTCCCCACCAGCACACACAAGCTGGCAAGCAGTGTGTCTGTGCTGGGTGAGGGGTCCCTAGGGTGGCATAAGACATGCTGCAGCCCTTAGAGACCTTCCCTGGCATCAGGGCCCTTGGTACTAGGGGTACCAGTTACAAGGGACTTACCTGGGTGCCAGGGTTGTGCCAATTGTGTAAACAATGGTACATTTTAGGTGAAAGAACACTGGTGCTGGGGCCTGGTTAGCAGGGTCCCAGCACACTTCTCAGTCAAGTCAGCATCAGTATCAGGCAAAAAGTGGGGGGTAACTGCAACAGGGAGCCATTTCTTTACGGACATCCAAAGCCAGACTCTGTCGTCTTTCAAGCTGCCCAGCAGCGCTCTAAAAATCCATCCATTCCTATTTCGGCTCCGCCAGACAAAGAGGGCAGGCAATTGGATAACATAGGGAAGACGTTCTCACTAATGTCAGCCATCACTGTCCGTGCAGCCAATATGTCGGCGATCTTAGGACGCTACGACCGAAAGATGTGGTCTCATATGAGTACTTTTATCTATCTCATACCTGAAGATAAACAACCCAAGGCGCAGAAAATATTACAGTAGGGCAAGCATACGTCTTCAGAAATCATTGATCGTGCATTAGACATTGCCTCCACTAACTTTCGACAACTAGCAGGAGCAGCAGTCTTGTGCCGCCAGGGTTGGTTGAAGGCACCTCATTTAGACCTGAGGTTTAGTCAAAGATACTTGATATGGCCTACAATGGTGAAACCTTGTTTGGTAAGCACATAGATAATGCTTTGCTAGCTTTCAAGAGGCGGATCCTGCCCACTCTCTTGGGCCACTACAATAAAAAAGACAACCCTTTCACAGAGCGACAGGCAGAGGTTTCTCTTCATTTAGAGGTACTTACCACAGGCAGCACCAACCGCAATCACAATATAGGCCTGCTTAGAACCAGTCGTACCGTCAACCACCTGCAGCAGGCTATGTCAACAAGGCAGCAAAAGGAAACAGCCCCCCAATGCCGGGAGCCCTACCGTAAGCAATGACTTCCATTGGGTACCAGCTGCAATTCCTTCCTCCTCACAGACCAACAGAATAGGTGCAAATATTTCAAATTACCAGCATCACTGGAAAGAGATAACATCAGACAAGTGGGTGTTGAATATAGTGACTTTCGGTCATATGCTGGAGTTCGTGCCCAAACTGCCAAATGATCCTCCAACAAAGACACACTCACATCAACTTCACTTTCTAAAACAGGAAGTATCTCAATTGCTCGCCATACGTGCAATAGAAAATGTTCTGAATCATCGGAGAGGTCTAGGTGTTTACTCTCGGTTCTTCCTAGTAAAGAAGTCAGGAGACAGGAGGGTGATTCTAGAACTCAGGCAATTAAACAAATTTCTGCGCAAACAATCCTTGCATATGATAACCCTGTCTGATATCCTCCACCTTCTCAACAGCCGAGATTACATGACGTTGTTGGATCTTCAAGATGCCTATTTTCATATACCCATCCACCCCAAGCATTGCAATTTTTTCGCCTCAACCCGATTTGCGCCATTTTTTTTCACTCCCAACCCCCATAGAAATGACTCCTGTCTTAGCAAAGACAGGAGTCATGCCCCCTTGCCCAATGGCCATGCCCAGGGGACTTCTGTCCCCTGGGCATGGTCATTGGGCATAGTGGCATTTGGGGGGATCAAATCAGGCCCCCCTATGCCACAAAAAAGAAAAAAAAAAAAAACTTACCTGAACTTACCTTAATGTCCCTGGGATGGGTCCCTCCAGCCTTGGGTGTCCTCCTGGGGTGGGCAAGGGTGACAGGGGGTGTCCCTGGGGGCATGGGAGGGCACCTCTGGGCTCCTTCAGAGCCCACAGGTCCCTTAACGCCTGCCTTTTGCAGGCGCTAAAAAACGGCGCAAAAGCGGCCGTACGTCATTTTTTTTGACCTGCCCACTCCCGGGCGTGAATTTTGCCCGGGAGTATAAATCCGACGCACATGCCTCGGAGTCGATTTTTTAGACGGGAACGCCTACCTTGCATATAATTAACGCAAAGTAGGTGTCCACGCAAAAAAATGACGCTAACTCCATGGACTTTGGCGCTAGACGCGTCTAACGCCAAAGTATAAATATGGAGTTAGTTTTGCGTCAAAATTGCGTCAAAAAAAACGATGCAATTCCGGCGCAAACAGAGTATAAATATGCCCCTGGGTTTCTAGAAGAATCTTCAAATCACTCCTAGGAATGATTTCCTCTTCAATAAACCTAGTACACCTAATACAACTGAAGATGAGGCCACTCCAAGAGGAACTTCAACGTCAATGGATCCAGTCTCAATGGTCCTTCGAGGCCTTGATCAAAGTCACACCAAATATGGTAAAAACCTTTCAATGGTGGTCTGAAAACGATCTCTCAGGGGTTATCTTTCTTACCCCAGTTCCAGATGTCAGCATCACAGCGGATGCTTTTCTAGAGTGCTGGGATGATCATTTGCAAGACATGTGCATCCTTGGAAAGTGGTCCGACTCTCAGAAGCAGATGCAGATAAGTCTCTTAGAGTTAAAGGCAATTTTTCTCACTCTCCAAGCTTTCCTTCCTTGGATATCAGGCTCATTGGCATTGTTTCACCTAGACAACATGTCCAGCATGTATTATGTCAACAAGCAGGGAAGTATACGATCTCTATCCCTCTCTCAAGAAGCTCAAGCTCTCTGGGATTGTCTCACACTACACAGATTATCTCTGAGGCAGAACACTTATCTGGTATCGGCAACATTCTCACAGATTCACTCAGCAGGACAGAGGATAGTTGCCATGAATGGGAGCTCGATCAACAGGAAGTGGACAAGATCTTTGTCAGCTGGGGTTGATTGGCGATGGATCTCTCGGCTGCCAACGAGAACACCAAATGCTTCTTTTACGCCAGTCGATATCCACTCCTTGGATCGTTAGGGAATGCCTTTTTTATTCGCTGGTCCGGGATCTTTACATACGCTTTTCCCCATTCCTGTTGATCCCCAAAGTTCTCAAGAAAACAAAGAGTTGCCCACTCATGCTAATTGCACCCAGGTTACCCAGGTAGCATTGGTAGATGGAAGTCATTCTCCTACTGGTGACCAATTCCATATGATTTCCCAAGAAACTGACACTACTAACGAGGAACCAAGGGCAGATGTTACATACTGCACCAGCCACTCTCCAGTTGCACGCATAGCTCCTGAGTTCTATGAATTCCGGAACATTAACATTTATCAGGAAACTAGGGTGATAGTTTCCAGAGCATGGGCCAAAAGTACAAACAAGACTTACAGACTCAAGTGGCGAAGATTCTGTGTCTGGTGCCAACAAAACAATTTGCACTCCTTTAAAGTTCTTCCTGAGCAAATCATAACTTGCCTCCTTTCACTCTCCCAGACCGGACTCGTCCAAGCCTCAGGTAAGGTTCACCTGGCTGCAGTCTCTACATAGAGGCGTTCTGCAAACTGGCCTTCCCTCTGTTCATCCAGACACATAAAACAGTTTATGGAGGGATTGTTTAACACTATTTCCTCCGGTGTGACCACCTGTTCCTCAGCGGCATCTCAACGTTGGCCTTTCTCAATTAATTAAATCTCCATTTGAGCCAATACATAGAGTTGAGCTGAAATTCCTCACATGGAAAGTTGCAACTCTCCTTTCTCTCAGTGCTACTAGGAGAGTCAGTGACGTACAGGCTTTTTCCATCAAAGAGCCTTTCCTGCTCTTCACTGATGATTTTGTTCTTCTCAGGACAAACCCAAGGTATATTCCTATGGTTCCTTTGTCTTTTCATTTGAATGAACCAGTTATACTGCGAACATTCTTTCCAAATCCGTCTACTCCAGCTGAAAGAACTTTCCACACATTGGATGTCAAGAGATGTTTGAAATTTTACCTTCATCATACACAACACTTACATAGCACAGACCAACTACTAGTCTCTTACAGTCAAGGTAGTGAGGGAACAGAATTCACAAAGGCAACAATAGCCTGATGGACTTCATCCACCATACAGTTTTGCAATCGAAAGCTGGCAAACCTTTGACCAGACCACCTAAAGCACACTCTACGAGAGAAGCATCAACCTTTAGCTGCCCTTTTCACAGGCATTTCCCTGGACAAGATATGCAGTGCTGCAGCGTGGGAGTTTACTCATTCTTTTGCAGAGAACTACTGTTTGGAATCGGCTCAGTGCAGCGATTCAACTGTGGGGCAGGCTGTGCTATGCCATCTTTTTCATTAAGGTGAGCCTCATTATTGATTTAAGTTTAGTTGCTTTCTTATGAATGTTGGTTTTCTCCTGGTTTACCTCCTCCGGGTATTCACTAGTGCATGTTTAATTTTCTTTGCAATTAATTCTGATCACTTTGCAAGTATTATCTTAAATACTACTTATGCACAGCTATTTTATTGTTCACATTAACTAGTATGATCTGTTGTGTTTATACCCACTGTCCACTAAAGAGTGCAACAGTTGTTTTTAAGTACTGCTTGCTATTCAGATTCAAGCATGTGAATCTATGAAAGATCCAATACTGGATAAGAAAGCACGTTTCTTACCTGTAACTACAGTTATCCAGTATTGGTATTTTTCATAGATTCACATGCAACCCACTTTCCTTTTCTGTATATACTTCCCTCTAGTGCTTGAAATTCTGAGGGAAAGAGCCTCTCTTGGGAGTATTCTAGATGGTGATGGCAACTGACTGGTCATAGGTCGAGTGTGGTTCTTTTTCCAAAAGGTCATGGATATGCTATATGATTGAGGGTTACTAACATTCTAGTCTATAGTTATTCCTTCATACTGCTTTCCTAAAATACTGTGGGCCTCCCACTTTGATGACGGGGAATTATTTAAGCATGTAAATCTATGAAAGATACCAATACTGAAGAACCGTAGTTACAGGTAAGTAACTTGCTTTTATTCTTGACGGGACACTACAGATTTTGTCACCTATGCGGTGGGCATCAGCATCATTTTCATATTACATTTCTGGATGCCCTCCTGTGGAATCTTAGAGGATATCCTGGGTTTCCTAATGGACTTGCCATTTGATGAATACTGGCTCTGAGGCAAAAAGAATTGAAGAAATGTAGAGACAGCAGACCTAAGACCCACTTACAGTGGTTACTTTCACCTTGCTCTCCAAGTTCTAACAATGTAAAAATAAAATTCTGAGGATAGTAGATGGGTCTTGTGTATCAGTAGCAACAACCCTCTCAGAATATACAACAACCCACACAAATTTTATATGGTGACAGTGGCTTTAGAGGTTCAGCACGCACTGTTGCCCAGCCTCTTTAGTTCACCCTCCAATCTCATGTTGACCAGTGAATGGTAGATTCTCTGCCTTACTGGCATTCCCTAATATCAGACCAAAGCGTCCTTCCGTGGCGAATCCTATGGTCCAGGGCCTACCGGCCTGTCTCCCCTCTTCAAGAAAAACTGCAACAGCGACGCATCCAACAGGGACCAGCGACCTCTAAAGCCTTAGAGGACTGCCCTGCATCTAAAAGGACCAAGAAGCTCCAGAGAACAGCGGCCCTGTTCAACAAAACTGCAACTTTGCAACAAAGAAGCAACTTTTAAAGACCATACGTTTCCCGCCAGAAGCGTGAGAATTTCCACTCTGCACCTGATGCCCCCGGCTCGACCTGCGGAAAACTAACTCTACAGGGAGAACTCCCCGGCGACGGCGAGCCCGTGAGTTGCCAGAGTTGACCCCACTGAGTCCCCACAGTGACGCCTGCAGAGGAAATCCAGAGGCTTACCCTGAACGCGACTGCCTGCTTCAAGGAACCCGACGCCTGGAAAACACACTGCACCCGCAGCCCCCAGGACCTGAAGGAACCAAACTCCAGTGCAGGAGCGACCCCCAGGCGACCCTCTGCCTAGCCCAGGTGGTGGCTACCCCGAGGAGCCCCCCTGTGCCTGCCTGCATCGTTGAAGAGACCCCCAGGTCTCCCCATTGATTCCTATTGAAAACCTGACGCCTGTTTGCATTCTGCATCCGGTCGCCCCTGTGCCGCTGAGGGTGTACTTTCTGTGCCTGCTTGTGTCCCCCCGGTGCCCTACAAAACCCCCCTGGTCTGCCCTCTGAAGTTGCGGGTACTTACCTGCTGGCAGACTGGAACCGGGGCACCCCTATTTCCATTGAAGCCTATGTGTTTTGGGCACCACTTTGACCTCTGCACCTGACCGACCCTGAGCTGCTGGTGTGGTAACTTTGGGGTTGCCTTGAACCCCCAACGGTGGGCTACCTTGGACCCAACTTTGAACCCTGTAAGTGTTTTACTTACCTGTGAACTTAACATTTACTTACCTCCCCCAGGAACTGTTGATTTTTGCAGTGTCCACTTTTAAAATAGCTTGTTACCATTTCTGCCAAAACTGTACATGCTATTGTGATAATTCAAAGTTCCTAGAATACCTGAGTGAAATACCTTTCATTTAAAGTATTGTTTGTAAATCTTGAACCTGTGGTTCTTAAAATAAACTAAGAAAATATATTTTTCTATATAAAAACCTATTGGCCTGGAATGTGTGTTCCTCATTTATTGCCTATGTGTGTTTAACAAATGCTTAACACTACCCTCTGATAAGTCTACTGCTCTACCACACTACCACAAAATAGAGCATTAGAAATATCTCTTTTTGCCACTATCTTACCTCTAAGGGGAACACTTGTGCACACTATTTCTTCATTTGAAATAGTATATACAGATCCAACTTCCTACAGAACCCACCTAAAGTCCTCCCTAGAGACCCGAAATTGAACAGCTCTCTTTGATAAACTGGGTACTCTATAAACCACTTCGTTTACCTTCTAGACTGCACAAGGAGGGTGGGCAAGGTGGAACCCTGGCCCCTTAGCCCCATAAACGATGCGAAGTAAATGCCAGACTTGACAGTGTTGCCAATAATATGGCCTAGTAGAAGTGTGGCATGATCTTTTGATATAAGGTCAAAGCATAGGGGAAATATGATTCTTGGCAAACACCGCCTCTAGTTTAATATGTTGGGTTGGGGCAACAGGCGCTCTGCAGAGTTGGGTAGTTTTTGATCCACCATGCAGGGAGTGGGGAACGATTTGATTATGTTGTAAGTTGGTTGTTTGAAATGTTATTATGTTTGATCTGCAGCATATTGACACTAACATGACCCAGACTCCCCCACCTACCGCCCCACTACAAAAGACGGGTTTTTCCACCCTGCCAATGCACATGGACACTATGGTCCTTGCTTCCTTCTCCCTGGGTTAATGACACCTACTTCCCAAGATATTAAATTGCTATCCTGGAATGTTAATGGACTGGGGGACAAGTTAAAGAGTGGAGTAGTGCTTCAATGTCTAAAACGGCCTGCCCCAGACATTGTTCTCCATCAGGAGACACACTTATTTGGGAACACGTATCGAGCCTTAGACCGCTGGGGAAATAAAATGATGGTCCATGCGGGATACACCTCAGGCTCTCGGGGATCTGGTATTCTTTTACGCACAACCTGGCCTTTTACGGTCAAACGCACATGGGGAGTTCGATATAGAAGATACGCAGCACTTACCGGGACATGAGATGAGACCACGCTAAACATAGTCTCGGTGTATATTCCGCCACGCCTGCACGCTGATGCCTACGCTGAACTCAGTGCTTTGCTCTTAAAGCTCCCAGACGGACAACTCCTAATGGGAGGAGACTATAATGTGACACATTGCGAGCTGAAAGACCGATGGTCACCTAGGCAGGTGGTCCAACCCCACCACTAACTTGCAGACTTTCTGACAGCAATTGGGCTTGTTGATACGTGGTGTGTGTAGGAAGTTGGCTCTGTATGCACTATTTCAAAGTAAGGAATAGTATGCACAGAGTCCAAGGGTTCCCCTTAGAGGTAAGATAGTGGCAAAAAGAGATAATACTAATGCTCTATTTTGTGGTAGTGTGGTCGAGCAGTAGGCTTATCCAAGGAGTAGTGTTAAGCATTTGTTGTACATACACATAGACAATAAATGAGGTACACACCCTCAGAGACAAATCCAGCCAATAGGTTTTTATATAGAAAAATATCTTTTCTTAGTTTATTTTAAGAACCACAGGTTCAAATTCTACATGTAATATCTCATTCGAAAGGTATTGCAGGTAAGTACTTTAGGAACTTCAAATCATCAAAATTGCATGTATACTTTTCAAGTTATTCACAAATAGCTGTTTTAAAAGTGGACACAGTGCAATTTTCACAGTTCCTGGGGGAGGTAAGTTTTTGTTAGTTTTACCAGGTAAGTAAGACACTTACAGGGTTCAGTTCTTGGTCCAAGGTAGCCCACCGTTGGGGGTTCAGAGCAACCCCAAAGTCACCACACCAGCAGCTCAGGGCCGGTCAGGTACAGAGTTCCAAGTGGTGCCCAAAACACATAGGCTAGAATGGAGAGAAGGGGGTGCCCCGGTTCCGGTCTGCTTGCAGGTAAGTACCCACGTCTTCGGAGGGCAGACCAGGGGGGTTTTGTAGGGCACCGGGGGGGACACAAGCCCACACAGAAATTTCACCCTCAGCAGCGCGGGGGCGGCCGGGTGCAGTGTAGAAACAAGCGTTGGGTTCGCAATGTTAGTCTATGAGAGATCTCGGGATCTCTTCAGCGCTGCAGGCAGGCAAGGGGGGGATTCCTCGGGGAAACCTCCACTTGGGCAAGGGAGAGGGACTCCTGGGGGTCACTTCTCCAGTGAAAGTCCGGTCCTTCAGGTCCTGGGGGCTGCGGGTGCAGGGTCTCTCCCAGGCGTCGGGACTTTAGGTTCAAAGAGTCGCGGTCAGGGGAAGCCTCGGGATTCCCTCTGCAGGCGGCGCTGTGGGGGCTCAGGGGGGACAGGTTTTGGTACTCACAGTATCAGAGTAGTCCTGGGGTCCCTCCTGAGGTGTTGGATCGCCACCAGCCGAGTCGGGGTCGCCGGGTGCAGTGTTGCAAGTCTCACGCTTCTTGCGGGGAGCTTGCAGGGTTCTTTAAAGCTGCTGGAAACAAAGTTGCAGCTTTTCTTGGAGCAGGTCCGCTGTCCTCGGGAGTTTCTTGTCTTTTCGAAGCAGGGGCAGTCCTCAGAGGATGTCGAGGTAGCTGGTCCCTTTGGAAGGCGTCGCTGGAGCAGGATCTTTGGAAGGCAGGAGACAGGCCGGTGAGTTTCTGGAGCCAAGGCAGTTGTCGTCTTCTGGTCTTCCGCTGCAGGGGTTTTCAGCTGGGCAGTCCTTCTTCTTGTAGTTGCAGGAATCTAATTTTCTAGGGTTCAGGGTAGCCCTTAAATACTAAATTTAAGGGCGTGTTTTAGGTCTGGGGGGTTAGTAGCCAATGGCTACTAGCCCTGAGGGTGGGTACACCCTCTTTGTGCCTCCTCCCAAGGGGAGGGGGTCACAATCCTAACCCTATTGGGGGAATCCTCCATCTGCAAGATGGAGGATTTCTAAAAGTTAGAGTCACTTCAGCTCAGGACACCTTAGGGGCTGTCCTGACTGGCCAGTGACTCCTCCTTTTTGCTTTCTTTGTTCCCTCCAGCCTTGCCGCCAAAAGTGGGGGCCGTGGCCGGAGGGGGCGGGCAACTCCACTAAGCTGGAGTGCCCTGCTGGGCTGTGACAAAGGGGTGAGCCTTTGAGGCTCACCGCCAGGTGTCACAGCTCCTGCCTGGGGGAGGTGTTAGCATCTCCACCCAGTGCAGGCTTTGTTACTGGCCTCAGAGTGACAAAGGCACTCTCCCCATGGGGCCAGCAACATGTCTCTAGTGTGGCAGGCTGCTGGAACCAGTCAGCCTACACAGCTAGTTGGTTAAGTTTCAGGGGGCACCTCTAAGGTGCCCTCTGTGGTGTATTTTACAATAAAATGTACACTGGCATCAGTGTGCATTTATTGTGCTGAGAAGTTTGATACCAAACTTCCCAGTTTTCAGTGTAGCCATTATGGTGCTGTGGAGTTCGTGTTTGACAGACTCCCAGACCATATACTCTTATGGCTACCCTGCACTTACAATGTCTAAGGTTTTGTTTAGACACTGTAGGGGTACCATGCTCATGCACTGGTACCCTCACCTATGGTATAGTGCACCCTGCCTTAGGGCTGTAAGGCCTGCTAGAGGGGTGTCTTACCCATACTGCATAGGCAGTGAGAGGCTGGCATGGCACCCTGAGGGGAGTGCCATGTCGACTTACTCGTTTTGTCCTCACTAGCACACACAAGCTGGCAAGCAGTGTGTCTGTGCTGAGTGAGAGGTCTCCAGGGTGGCATAAGACATGCTGCAGCCCTTAGAGACCTTCCTTGGCATCAGGGCCCTTGGTACTAGAAGTACCAGTTACAAGGGACTTATCTGAATGCCAGGGTGTGCCAATTGTGGATACAATGGTACATTTTAGGTGAAGGAACACTGGTGCTGGGGCCTGGTTAGCAGGGTCCCAGCACACTTCTCAGTCAAGTCAGCATCAGTATCAGGCAAAAAGTGGGGGGTAACTGCAACAGGGAGCCATTTCTTTACACAAGCCCCCCCCAGCCCACAGGCCAGGAGACTCAGCCCAAGCTGGGAGAGTCTTCCTAGTCTGTCAGGCGAGGAAGAGTAGGAGAAATAGGCTGGTTAGTTGCAGGGCCTACTCTGCCTTACATCCTTCTGTTCAGGTCATTCCCTTTGGGGAACTGACCTACTTCCACAGTGATAGGACCTAGTCTGAATTGCCTCTTGTCTGCCTCTTCAATGTCTCCACCCATTCTTTCTATTTTGGTCTTAGAGGTATCCACCTCTGCTAACCTTATCTTGGCCAGGGTTACCCCTAGCTTACCCAGAGAGGTTACCCAGAGCTGGAGTAACCCCACCATGACCAATAGGGTCAGGGGGCCTAACTTGCTATTTGGCATGGGGTCAGACCACCATGCTAAGGATAGTGCAGCCATAAAGGCTAACACCCAGCAGAGGCCACTGACAGCTGTCAGTGCCCAGAACCACACCTTTAGCTCTTCACCTAAAAGGGAAGGGGCTAAGTTACAGGCTTCTTTGGGTTCAGGTTGCCTGTCTGCTGTATTGGAGTGGGGGGTTACCACATCTTGTAGTAAACACCCTTCTTCCACTCTTTCTTCTGTTAGCTGAGGAGCCACCCACTCAGGTTTAACAGTTGCCTGACTAGCCAGGACTTCTTGTGGGTCAGGTTGGACTTTATCAGGGCCATTTTTGGAGTTCTCCCCTACTGGAGCAGAATCTCCTTGGCTTGCTGTAACCTTGGCTAAAGGTTGTCCACCCTTCCTACTCTGTTTTCTTTTCTTCTTCTTCTGGGGCCTGCTTGCATTTACTGCAGAGGCAGGACTTCCAGAATCCTTGGGAGAGGACTGGCACTGGACCAGTTCCTCTCTTGGGCTCTGACTAACCTCTGGGTAGTCATTTCCAAGGAGACAATCAAGGGGGAGGTCTGTACTGACTACTACCCTTCTCCAGCTAAGAGTGCCACCCACTTCTATGGGCACTAAAGCCACAGGCCTCTTAGTGACCCTGTCTAGGCTAACTCTTACCCTGGCAGTCTCACCTGGGATGTACTGGTTTGAGAGCACCAGCCTGTCATGCACAATAGTGTGACTGGCACAAGTGTCTCTCAGGGCAGTGGTTGGGATTCCATTCACCAGTAGGTGGTGGAAGTGTCTACTTCCCTCTGGAATCTCCAACTCACCTGTTGGGCCCTGTTTCCAGTTGAAGGCTAGGAAGACCTCCTCATCTGAGGAGTCATCTCCCATGGCTACACTGGTTACCCCAGGAATTTTGTTCTGGGGTTTGTTTTTGGGACAAGAAGTGTCCTTGGTGTGGTGCCCAGACTGTTTACAGTTGTGGCACCATGCCTTAGTGGCATCCCAGTTCTTACCCTGGTACCCACCTTTGTTTTGGGTTGTGTCTTGGGGCCCACCCACCTGTTCTGGTTTTTGGGGGCCTACAGAGGACTCTTTTTCTTTGTTTCTAGTGTTACCCACTTTCTCCTGGGGAGTTTTTGTAACCCCTTTCTTTTGGTCACCCCCAGTGGAAGTTTTGGTTACCCTAGTCTTGACCCAGTGGTCTGCCTTCTTTCCCAATTCTTGGGGAGAAATTGGACCTAGGTCTACCAGATACTGATGCAACTTTTCATTGAAGCAGTTACTTAAAATGTGTTCTTTCATAAACAAATTATAAAGCCCAACATAGTCACACACTTCATTTCCAGTTAACCAACCATCTAGTGTTTTTACTGAGTAGTCTACAAAATCAACCCAGGTCTGGCTCGAGGATTTTTGAGCCCCCCTGAATCTAATTCTATACTCCTCAGTGGAGAATCCAAAGCCCTCAATCAGGGTACCCTTCATGAGGTCATAAGATTCTGCATCTTTTCCAGAGAGTGTGAGGAGTCTATCCCTACACTTTCCAGTGAACATTTCCCAAAGGAGAGCACCCCAGTGAGATCTGTTCACTTTTCTGGTTACACAAGCCCTCTCAAAAGCTGTGAACCATTTGGTGATGTCATCACCATCTTCATATTTTGTTACAATCCCTTTGGGGATTTTTAGGATGTCAGGAGAATCTCTGACCCTATTTAAGTTGCTGCCACCATTGATGGGACCTAGGCCCATCTCTTTTCTTTCCCTTTCTATGGCTAGGAGCTGCCTTTCCAAAGCCAATCTTTTGACCATCCTGGCTAACAGGGGGTCATCTTCACTGAGAGCATCCTCAGTGATTTCAGAAATGCTGGACCCTCCTGTGAGGGAAGCAACATTTCTGACTATCATTTTTGGAGACAGGGCTTGAGAGGCCCTGGTCTCCCTATTTAGGACTGGAAGGGGGGAATTGCCCTCCAAGTCACTAATTTCTTCCTCTGTGAAGTCATCCTCAGAGGGGTTGGCTTTTTCAAACTCTGCCAACAGCTCCTGGAGCTGAATTTTGGTAGGTCTGGAGCCAATGGTTATTTTCTTTATATTACAGAGAGACCTTAGCTCCCTCATCTTAAGATGGAGGTAAGGTGTGGTGTCGAGTTCCACCACCTGCATCTCTGTATCAGACATTATTCTGCTAAGAGTTGGAATACTTTTTTTAAGAATCTAAAACTGTTTCTAGAATCTAATTCAAACTTTTAACAAACTTTTTAAACTCTAAAAGACAATGCTAAACAGGGACTTAACACACAAGGCCCTAGCAGGACTTTTAAGAATTTTAGAAAACTTTTCAAATTGCAAAAATCAATTTCTAATGACAATTTTGGAATTTGTCGTGTGATCAGGTATTGGCTGAGTAGTCCAGCAAATGCAAAGTCTTGTATCCCACTGCTGCCACCAATGTAGGAAGTTGGCTCTGTATGCACTATTTCAAAGTAAGGAATAGTATGCACAGAGTCCAAGGGTTCCCCTTAGAGGTAAGATAGTGGCAAAAAGAGATAATACTAATGCTCTATTTTGTGGTAGTGTGGTCGAGCAGTAGGCTTATCCAAGGAGTAGTGTTAACCATTTGTTGTACATACACATAGACAATAAATGAGGTACACACCCTCAGAGACAAATCCAGTCAATAGGTTTTTATATAGAAAAATATCTTTTCTTAGTTTATTTTAAGAACCACAGGTTAAAATTCTACATGTAATATCTCATTCGAAAGGTATTGCAGGTAAGTACTTTAGGAACTTCAAATCATCAAAATTGCATGTATACTTTTCAAGTTATTCACAAATAGCTGTTTTAAAAGTGGACACTTAGTGCAATTTTCACAGTTCCTGGGGGAGGTAAGTTTTTGTTAGTTTTACCAGGTAAGTAAGACACTTACAGGGTTCAGTTCTTGGTCCAAGGTAGCCCACCGTTGGGGGTTCAGAGCAACCCCAAAGTCACCACACCAGCAGCTCAGGGCCGGTCAGGTGCAGAGTTCCAAGTGGTGCCCAAAACACATAGGCTAGAATGGAGAGAAGGGGGTGCCCCGGTTCCGGTCTGCTTGCAGGTAAGTACCCACGTCTTCGGAGGGCAGACCAGGGGGGTTTTGTAGGGCACCGGGGGGGACACAAGCCCACACAGAAATTTCACCCTCAGCAGCGCGGGGGCGGCCGGGTGCAGTGTAGAAACAAGCGTCGGGTTCGCAATGTTAGTCTATGAGAGATCTCGGGATCTCTTCAGCGCTGCAGGCAGGCAAGGGGGGGATTCCTCGGGGAAACCTCCACTTGGGCAAGGGAGAGGGACTCCTGGGGGTCACTTCTCCAGTGAAAGTCCGGTCCTTCAGGTCCTGGGGGCTGCGGGTGCAGGGTCTCTCCCAGGCGTCGGGACTTTAGGTTCAAAGAGTCGCGGTCAGGGGAAGCCTCGGGATTCCCTCTGCAGGCGGCGCTGTGGGGGCTCAGGGGGGACAGGTTTTGGTACTCACAGTATCAGAGTAGTCCTGGGGTCCCTCCTGAGGTGTTGGATCGCCACCAGCCGAGTCGGGGTCGCCGGGTGCAGTGTTGCAAGTCTCACGCTTCTTGCGGGGAGCTTGCAGGGTTCTTTAAAGCTGCTGGAAACAAAGTTGCAGCTTTTCTTGGAGCAGGTCCGCTGTCCTCGGGAGTTTCTTGTCTTTTCGAAGCAGGGGCAGTCCTCAGAGGATGTCGAGGTAGCTGGTCCCTTTGGAAGGCGTCGCTGGAGCAGGATCTTTGGAAGGCAGGAGACAGGCCGGTGAGTTTCTGGAGCCAAGGCAGTTGTCGTCTTCTGGTCTTCCGCTGCAGGGGTTTTCAGCTGGGCAGTCCTTCTTCTTGTAGTTGCAGGAATCTAATTTTCTAGGGTTCAGGGTAGCCCTTAAATACTAAATTTAAGGGCGTGTTTTAGGTCTGGGGGGTTAGTAGCCAATGGCTACTAGCCCTGAGGGTGGGTACACCCTCTTTGTGCCTCCTCCCAAGGGGAGGGGGTCACAATCCTAACCCTATTGGGGGAATCCTCCATCTGCAAGATGGAGGATTTCTAAAAGTTAGAGTCACTTCAGCTCAGGACACCTTAGGGGCTGTCCTGACTGGCCAGTGACTCCTCCTTGTTGCTTTCTTTGTTCCCTCCAGCCTTGCCGCCAAAAGTGGGGGCCGTGGCCGGAGGGGGCGGGCAACTCCACTAAGCTGGAGTGCCCTGCTGGGCTGTGACAAAGGGGTGAGCCTTTGAGGCTCACCGCCAGGTGTCACAGCTCCTGCCTGGGGGAGGTGTTAGCATCTCCACCCAGTGCAGGCTTTGTTACTGGCCTCAGAGTGACAAAGGCACTCTCCCCATGGGGCCAGCAACATGTCTCTAGTGTGGCAGGCTGCTGGAACCAGTCAGCCTACACAGCTAGTTGGTTAAGTTTCAGGGGGCACCTCTAAGGTGCCCTCTGTGGTGTATTTTACAATAAAATGTACACTGGCATCAGTGTGCATTTATTGTGCTGAGAAGTTTGATACCAAACTTCCCAGTTTTCAGTGTAGCCATTATGGTGCTGTGGAGTTCGTGTTTGACAGACTCCCAGACCATATACTCTTATGGCTACCCTGCACTTACAATGTCTAAGGTTTTGTTTAGACACTGTAGGGGTACCATGCTCATGCACTGGTACCCTCACCTATGGTATAGTGCACCCTGCCTTAGGGCTGTAAGGCCTGCTAGAGGGGTGTCTTACCCATACTGCATAGGCAGTGAGAGGCTGGCATGGCACCCTGAGGGGAGTGCCATGTCGACTTACTCGTTTTGTCCTCACTAGCACACACAAGCTGGCAAGCAGTGTGTCTGTGCTGAGTGAGAGGTCTCCAGGGTGGCATAAGACATGCTGCAGCCCTTAGAGACCTTCCTTGGCATCAGGGCCCTTGGTACTAGAAGTACCAGTTACAAGGGACTTATCTGAATGCCAGGGTGTGCCAATTGTGGATACAATGGTACATTTTAGGTGAAGGAACACTGGTGCTGGGGCCTGGTTAGCAGGGTCCCAGCACACTTCTCAGTCAAGTCAGCATCAGTATCAGGCAAAAAGTGGGGGGTAACTGCAACAGGGAGCCATTTCTTTACAGTGTGTCTGTAATCCATTAGAGCGACAATATACATTTCTCTCGGGGGCTCATCTCACGAATTGACTACATCCTCACTCTCCCTCATCAATTATATCACTTTAAGGAAATCAGACACTTGGCCCGGGGGATATCGGGCCACTCACCGGCCTGGGCGGCATTTGGCAATCAGACCACACCTGGACAGCAGCGGTTAGTAATTAATCCCTGGTATCTCTAGATACCCCAGATCTGCACTAGCTCGGTTACAGCACAGCAGTACTATTTTACTGAACACCTGAGATCAGTCGAGTCCCCATAGAAACTATGGGAAGCCTATAAAGTGGTAATAAAAGGACAAGAGGTCTCGACGACAGTGGGCCACAAGAAAGCTACAAGAGCGTGTGCGGAGGCCCAGGAACGAGAGATCAAGGACCTGGAAGCTGGACTGGTGGGTTCGTCGGAGTTACTAGACCACATCAACTAGCGATCAAACAAAAAGAATATAGAAACACCGCGACAGAAGCAGCTCGCATATACTATGTCACTAAACAGCGTCAACTATAGGAAGTGGGTGACAGGGCTGGTAAGTTGCTGACCTGGTTAGAGGGGAAAAAAAGAGCCAGAGATGGGTGCCTGAGATAGAGTCTGATAGCGGAGTCTGTGTACGAAACAGGCAGTTGATAGCCACAGCCTTTGCAGACTACTACACCTCCCTGTGTTCCCGGACCTTGCCAGCCTCAGATACTGACAACCGGGAATTACTATCTAATATCAACCTCCGAGCCTCAACCAACTGGACAAAGACCTCTTAGAGCAAGAAATAACACAAGACGAAATACTACAAGCAATATGAGACTTGTCCTCGAGTAAAGCTATGGGAGCTTTCCATGGAACTATACAAACTTACCACGTCCACAGTTGCCCCTCACCTGCTGGCCATGTTTCTGGAGAGTTGGGACAGAGGTTCCCTGCCTGAAGCCACCAGAGGCTCGTCAGCATAATGGTCATACCGTAGGAAGGCAAGCCTCCAGAGAGATCTGCCTCCTGTAGGCCCATCTCGCTCCTTAACGCTGTGGTAAAGATCTTAGCCAAACTCTTGGCTTCTCGACTGGTGTGGGTGATCTCCTCCCTGATACACCCAGACCAGTCCGGCTTTATGCTAGGACGAAGTACTGCCCTGGACCTGAGACGCCTACAAGGTGACCTGGGTGATTTGCCTAGAATAAGGGAGACCGAGCTGGTGTTTTAGTTAGATGCACAGATAGCCTTTGATTCCATAGAGTGGAACTATCTCTTTGAGGTCTTGAAGAAGTTTGGGTTCGGGCCACGATTCATAGCCTGAGTGTGCCTCCTATATACGATCCTTTGTCTCAGGTGATTGTTAACGGAGGTACATCTTCTGTTTTCCGACTTCAGCGTGGCACACATCAGGGATGCCTGTTGTCCCCTTTAATCTTTGCTCTGGCATTAGAGCCAATGGTGGTGTGGCTATGTGGAGATCCTCTGATCAGAGGTCTATGATGATCAGAGGAATGGGAAGACAGGATATCCCTTTACGCCAACGATAGCTTGCTCTACATTTTGGATCCATCTTCCTCTGTTGATAGGGTGATGCATATCCCTACACTCTTCCGCCATTACACTGGCTACACTATGAACTGGGACAAATCTGTGATTTTCCTACTCTTTGGCCCACGTCTTCCTATGGATTACTGCGCCCGCATCACTACAGAAGGTTTCCGATAATTGGGTATCTATGTCACTGGAGCTCCCACTATCTTTTACATCCACAACTTGGAGCCTCCACTGCGGTGCCTTCGGAGTGATGTTGAGCGATTGAGATCCCTTCCACTATCGCTCTTGGGTAGGGAGGCATTGTTTAAAATGATGGCACTGCCTTGTTTCCTTTATATACTTCATAATACCCTATATCCAATCCATGCCTCGTATGTCCAAGATTGACCACGAGATACATACTCTCTTAAGGGATGGGGGTCCTGCACATATAGCTATTACCAAGTTAACGAGAAGCTGGTCGATGGAGGCATCGCCCTCCCACACATACGAAGCTATTATCGGGCAGCCCAGCTGAAGGCTATCAATTAATGGACTTTCCTGCCTGTAACAGAACCAGCCCATCGAATGGACCGTGATGCCATGTGGCCTGTATGATGGGCAAAGACCTCAGAGTAACAGCCGTAGCAGTAGAAAGGTCAAACACTATGGCATGAAACATTGCAAGCACTGGGTTGGAAAAATATCATCACACAAAGCATCCCCCTATGAGAGACTGCAACATTGGGCACACTAGCGATCCAGCCAGGGTTCAATAAATGGGACCTCATCGGCCTCACAAAAGTCAGGGATCTGTGGACGCAGGGAGCCGTTCTTGCCTTTGCGGATCTCGAGACAGGGCTTCAGCTTGCCCCTACTGAGACGTACCGCTACCTTCAAATCCAGCATGCACTCTATAAAGTGTTACCTAGAGGAAAAGACCCTCCTGAGCCATCCCCGCGTGAAGACCAAGTACTATCTGAACACATGCCTAAAATAGCAATGTTCCCCACATATCGTAAAATTATCAATAATTTACCAGATGTATGTGGGGGCCTGAGAGCAAGCTGGGCACATGATATTGGGGAGTTAGATGATGATGAGTGGCGGGAGGCCTTGGCATCCCCTAGGGAGGTAGCAATATGAACAAGGTTTCGACTAGTGAAACTGAAAATTCTCCATAGGAGCTAATACGCTTGCACCACCCTGGCCAAAATGGGCAGGACAACTTCACCCTTGTGTCCCCAAAATTATGGCCAAAATGGGTTATTTTATCACATGCTATGGGGATGTCTGATCATAGAGACATTGGAGCTCAGAAAGTGATTTATGAGAGCAGGGGGTGTCCAAAAAAATGGATTCAAATCTGGGGGAAATGGAACACATACAGGGGTTGACTGTCTGCCTTGCCGATAGTCGGAGGACTAGGTTATTAACATGGGACATGAGAGATCGATTTTGACAAACTATAGGTCCCAGGTGGGAAAAACAGAGCGGGGGTGCATGGGGACGATATTAAGGGAAATGGTGACGATTAACTGTGTTTTGACTAATATGACTTCTGAGGCTGCAATGTGAATCTGTTTCTGTTGTTTTTCTTTCAATGAAAAGAATTTAAAAAAAAAACAATGTAGCATGTCTAGTTCAGTGGTGGTGCAATAGAAGATGGACTGTTTTAAAGCACTGTGGTAATGATGCAATAGATTGTCCAGTCCAAGGCGCAAGCTGAAACATGTTGGCGTTCTGTCTGTGGTTCGGGGCACTTCACACGAATAAAGAAAACTGATGTGTACTGCTGTGTCTTGTGTTCGGTGTCGTGGGAGGGCTACATTGACGAGTATGGTGCAGCTGTGATCGATGAAGGAAGATCATCAGCAACACTGTGAGATAGACATATGTATATATATATATATACACACACAAACAGAAATGTTTAATTATATTTATACAAATTAGTTTCTACACATTTGTAACAGGGTCAGAGTAATGGAGGCTCACAGGCGATACTGTAGTATATGAGGTTTATTAATTTAACATAAATAACAGTTCTACAATTATTTTCTTCTCCTCTGTCTTTCTCTTTCTTTTTCTTATCTTCTCTGTGTTCTTATGCAGTCTTCACCCTCTTCATTCTTCTTTTCCCAGATGGTGACTCAGGAGGCGCATGGAAGGAAAGAAGAATACAATAATGTTGGTTTTGGCAGGTAAGTATTACTACTGATATAGTTTTCTCTTTCTCTCCCTTTTGTCTGGTCTGTCTGGCTCTCCCCCTCTTTTGGGTCTTCTTTCCCTCTTTCTTTCTGGCTTTCTCTTTCCCTTTCTGGGTTATAATTTCCTTCCAGTTTTCGTTCTTTGCTGTGTGTTTTTTTTCTCTCTCTCTCTTTGTGGCTCTCTTCTGTTCTCTTGGTTCTTTCTCTGGATTATCGTTTTACTCTCTTCTTGACGTTTTCTATCTAATCAAAACAAATAGTCTACTCGGTCTTTTCCCCTGTGGTGCCCGAAAGAAAATGTGGAAATCCAAAACAAATCAAAAGATCAACAAGATTAAACTAAAGGGAACGTATCTATTGTGAATCTAGGGTGCTCACTCTGTTCTCTCTTTTCAAACAAAAGGAAACAGAAACCATAAAAAAAACAAGAAACCCTCCTCCCACCGTTCCCGATTTTCCTGCTCCCTGTCCTGTTGGAAGACCGTACCTGACTAGGCCACGCTCTTCCCAGAATGTGGCCGGTCTGTTTGCCTTGCCGCCTCCTGTCCGTCCCAAAGGGTGTCGTAAGGGTTGTCGTGCTGCTGCCGTCTTAGTCGTCTTGGTTCCGGCGTCTTCTCCTCTGCTCTGCTCCTTTGCTGGTTCCGCCCGTCTTTGCCGTCAGTTTCAGGAGAATCCGTGGACCCCCCTAGTGAGGTCATAGTGGGATTAAAAACCCCTCCTCCTTCCGGGTTTGTTCCCTCATTGGCTGCCGTGGCTTCTATATCCAGGTCAACCTGTCCGGATCTGGCGATGCCCCCGGGGTACTGCTGTGCCGTATCTCTAATATTCGGCCCGGCACATTCACTCCCCCTGGATTGTGGCTGCTGGAATCACTTGCTAGACGGATATCTAGAAAGGTAATCTGCATTAGATAGAAGGGGGCCTGGCGAATGTTGCACCAGGAAGGAGAAAGTTTGGAGGGATTAAAATCACTGGAGTACACGTGCGTTGGTATCCTTATGGCGTGCCAACCAGGTTAAAGGAGCGTGATCGGTGAGTAATGTAAAGGAACGGCCTGTTAAGTAATATCGTAAGGATTCAATAGCCCATTTGATCACAAGACATTCCTTCTCAAGGGTGAATATTGTTTCTTGTGGGGTAAGAGGTTCCTACTCAGGTATAATATGGAATGATAGAGTCCATTCTCATCCCTTTGGGACAGAACTGCTCCTTTCCCTTGATCGGAGGCATCTGTTTGAACCTGAGAGGGTTTCTGAAAATCAGGGCAACACAGTACAGGCTCAGTTGTCAGGAGATGTTTCAGTTGCTCAAATCGTTCCTTTTGGACATCTGTGAGATGGGTGATCTGATTGGGCTTCTTCTTTCCAGTAGGGCAGTGAGGGGAGCTGCCATCTCCGAAAAATGAGGGATGAATCGTCTGTAATATCCTACCATCCCTAAGAAGGCCCTGACATCTTTTTTGAATCTGGGAAAAGGAATTTGTGTGATAGTGTGTACTTTTTCTATCTGGGGTTTCAACATTCCATGTCCTATCACATACCCTAGTAGTTAATATTATTGTGTCCTACCTTACATTTTCCGGGGTTTGCGTTAAGGCCTACTTCTCTAAGGGTGTGTAAAACACTGGTTATATGAAAGGTATGGTCGTCCCAGGTCATTCTATAGATAACGATGTCATCTAAGTAAGCAGCCGCATAGTCCTGAAAGGGACGCAGCACCATATCGACCAGTCATTGAAAGGTAGCAGGTACACCATGCAAACCAAATGGAAGGACAGTAAAATGGTAGAGCCCCGAGGGTGTGGCAAACGGTGTTTTTTCTTTATCTTCCTCTTTAAGAGGAATCTACCAATAACACTTAGTTAAGTCTAATGTGGTCATATATTTGGCTTTCCCCAACCGCTCGAGTAAATCATCAATTCTAGGCATGGGATATGTGTCAAAGTGTGAGAGTGCATTTACTTGTCTGAAGTCAATACAAAACCTGAGAGTCCCATCTGGTTTCGGGACTAAAACTATGGGGGAGCACCAAGGATTAGAAGAAGGTCCAATAATCCCTGCCTGTAACATTTGTAGGAGGCTGGCCTGGCTTGTAGTGGGTACCAAGGGGTACTTACACTCTGTACCAGGTCCATTTATCCCTTATTAGTGTAGAAGAGGTGTTTCTAGCAGCTTAGGCTGATAGAAGGTAGCTATAGCAGAGCAGCTTAGGCTGAACTAGGAGACATGCAAAGCTCCTACTATACCACTGGTGTCATATGCACAATATCATAAGAAAACACAATACACAGATATACTCAAAATAAAGGTACTTTATTTTTATGACAATATGCCAAAAGTATCTCAGTGAGTACCCTCAGTATGAGGATGCCAAATATACACAAGATATATGTACACAATACCAAAAATATGCAGTAATAGCAAAAGGAAGTAATGCAAGCAGTGTAAAGTTACAATAGACTGCAATAGGAGCACATAGGTATAGGGGCAACACAAACCATATACTCCAAAAGTGGAATGCGAACCACAAATGGACCCCAAACCTATGTGAGCTTGTAGAGGGTCGCTGGTACTGTAAGAAAACAGTGAGGGTTGGAAAAATAGCCCACCCCAAGACCCTGAAAAGTAGGTGTAAAGTGCACCTATAACCCCCAGATAGCACAGAAGTCGTTATAGGGGGTTTCTGCAAGGAACACCAACACCAGCAAAGCAACAACAGTGGATTTCCGGACCTGAGTACCTGTGAAACAAGGGGATCAAGTCCAAGAGTCGCGACAATGTCGAGAGTGGGCAGATGCCCAGGAAATGCCAACTGAGGGTGCAAAGAAGCTGCCACCGGATGGGAGAAGCTTTGGTTTCTGCAAGAACGAAGAGGACTAGGAACTTCCTCTTTGGAGGATGGATGTCCCACGTCGTGAAGAAGCTTGCAGAGGTGTTCCCACGCAGAAAGACCGCAAACAAGCCTTGCTAGCTGCAAGGGTCGCGGTTAGCGTTTTTTGGATGCTGCTTTGACCCACGAGGGACCAGGATGTCGCCACTTGGATGAGGAGACAGAGGGGGCGCCCAGCAAGTCAGGGAGCCCTCACAGAAGCAGGCAGCACCCGCAGAAGTACCGGAACAGGCACTTAGAAGAGGAGTGAACTGGAGTCCACCCAAAGTCACAAAAGGGAGTCCCACGACGCCGGAGGACAACTCAGAAGGTTGTGCACTGCAGGTTAGAGTGTCGGGGACCCAGGCTTGGCTGTGTACGAAGGAAATCCTGGAAGAGTGCACAGGAGCCGGAGCAGCTGCAAATCACGCGGTACCCAGCAATGCAGTCTAGCGTGGGGAGGCAAGGACTTACATCCACCAAACTTGGACTGAAGAGTCACTGGACTGTGGGAGTCACTTGGACAGAGTTGCTGAGTTCCAGGGACCATGCTCGTCGTGCAGAGAGGGGACCCAGAGGACCAGTGATGCAGTCATTTGTTGCCTGCAGTTGCAGGGGGAAGATTCCGTCGACCTACAGGAGATTTCTTCAGAGCTCCTGGTGCAGAAAGGAGGCAGGCTACCCCCACAGCATGCACCACTTGGAAACAGTTGAGAAGGCGACAGGATGAGCGATACAAGGTTGCAGTAGTCATCTTTGCTACTTTGTTGCGGTTTTGCAGGCGTCCTGAGCAGTCAGCGGTCGATCCTTTGGCAGAAGGTGAAGAGAGATGCAGAGGAACTCTGGTGAGCTCTTGCATTCGGTATCTGAAGAATTCCCCAAAGCAGAGACCCTAAATAAGAAGGAGTCTCTGACATCACCTGCTGGTCCTGTCCACTCAGAGCAGTCCAGTGTGCCAGCACACATCTGAATCCAAGATGGCAGAGGTCTGGGGCACGCTGGAGGAGCTCTGGGCACCTCCCCTGGGAGGTGCAGGTCAGGGGAGTGGTCACTCCCCTTTCCTTTGTCCAGTTTCGCGCCAGAGCAAGGCTGGGGGATCCCTGAACCGGTGTAGACTGGCTTATGCAGAGATGGGCACCATCTGTGCCCATCAAAGCATTTCCAGAGGCTGGGGAGGCTACTCCTCCCCAGCCCTTACACCTTTTTCCAAAGGGAGAGGGTGTAACACCCTCTCTGTGAGGAATTCCTTTGTTCTGCCTTCCTGGACCAGGCCTGGCTGGACCCCAGGAGGGCAGAAACCTGTCTGAGGGGTTGGCAGCAGCAGCAGCTGCAGTGAAACCCCGGGAAAGGTAGTTTGGCAGTAGCCGGGTCTGTGCTAGAGACTGGGGGGATCATGGAATTGTCTCCCCAATGCCAGAATGGCATTAGGGTGACAATTCCATGATCTTAGATATGTTACATGGCCATGTTCGGAGTTACCATTGCGACGCTATACATAGGTAGTGACCTATGTATAGTGCACGCGTGTAATGGTGTCCCCGCACTCGCAAAGTCCGGGGAATTTGCCCTGAACAATGTGGGGGCACTTTGGCTAGTGCCAGGGTGCCCACACACTAAGTAACCTTGCACCCAACCTTCACCAGGTGAAGGTTAGACATATAGGTGACTTATAAGTTACTTAAGTGCAGTGGTAAATGGCTGTGAAATAACATGGACGTTATTTCACTCAGGCTGCAGTAGCAGGCCTGTGTAAGAATTGTCAGAGCTCCCTATGGGTGGCAAAAGAAATGCTGCAGCCCATAGGGATCTCCTGGAAACCCAATACCCTGGGTACCTCAGTACCATATACTAGGGAATTATAAGGGTGTTCCAGTATGCCAATGTGAATTGGTGAAATTGGTCACTAGCCTGTTAGTGATAATTTGGAAAGCAGAGAGAGCATAACCACTGAGGTTCTGGTTAGCAGAGCCTCAGTGAGACAGTTAGTCATCACACAGGGAACACATACAGGGCACACTTATGAGCACTGGGGCCCTGGCTGGCAGGGTCCCAGTGACACAAACACTAAAACAACATATATACAGTGAAATATGGGGGTAACATGCCAGGCAAGATGGTACTTTCCTACACAACTCCCCCCCCCCCCAAAAAAAAAAACGAAGGACAATAAGACTAGCCATGACCTGATGAGTCTTCATTGTCTAAGTGGAAATATCTGGAGAGTCCATCTGCATTGGAGTGGGTACTCCCAGGTCTATGTTCCACTGTATAGTCCATTCCCTGTAGAGATATGGACCACCTCAACAATTTAGGTTTTTCACCTTTCATTTGTTTTAGCCAAAGTAGAGGTTTGTGGTCTGTCTGAACAATGAAGTGAGTGCCAAACAGGTATGGCCTCAACTTCTTCAGTGCCCAGACCACAGCAAAGGCCTCCCTCTCTATGGCAGACCAACGCTTTTCTCTAGGGTTCAACCTCCTGCTGATAAAAGCAACAGGTTGATCCTGGCCCTCAGAATTGAGTTGTGATAAGACTGCCCCTACCCTTAATTCAGATGCATCAGTTTGAACAATGAATTTCTTGGAGTAACATGGGCTTTTTAGGACAGGTGCAGTGCACATGGCCTGTTTCAGCCCCTCAAAAGCTTTCTGACAGCTAGCTGTCCACAATACCTTTTTTAGGCATTTTCTTGGAAGTGGGATCATTAAGTGGGCTGCAATGGAGCCATAGTTCTTAATGAACCTCCTGTAATACCCAGTGAGGCCTAAGAAGGCTCTCACCTGGGTCTGAGTTGTAGGGGGAACCCAATCAATGATTGTCTGGATTTTCCCCTGAAGTGGTGCAATCTGTTCTCCCCCTACTAGGTGTCCCATATAAACCACTTTCCCCTGCCCTATCTGGCACTTTGAAGCCTTGATAGTGAGGCCTGCCTTCTGCAGGGCCTCTAAAGCTTTCCACAGGTGGACCAGTTGATCATCCCAGGTGGGGCTAAAGACAGCTATATCGTCCAGATCGGCTGCACTAAAAGCCTCCAACCCTTGCAGGACTGTATTCACCAACCTCTGAAAAGTGGCAGGTGCATTTTTCAAACCAAAGGGCATTACTGTGAATTGGTAGTGCCCTCCAATAGTCGAAAATGCAGTCTTTGCTTTAGCATCCTCTGATAACTTGATCTGCCAATACCCTGCAGTCAAGTCAAAGGTGCTTAGATACTTGGCAGATGCCAGTGTATCTATTAGCTCATCTGCCCTGGGTATAGGGTGAGCATCAGTTTGTGTTACCTGGTTGAGACCTCTGTAATCTACACAAAACCTAATTTCCCTTTTTCCATCTTTGGAGTGAGGCTTTGGAACAAGCACCACAGGAGAATGTTCAACCACTCCTACTTCAAGCATTTTCTGAACTTCTTGTTTTATGCAGTCTCTGACATGGTCAGGCTGCCTATAGATCTTACTTTTGACAGGCATGCTGTCTCCAGTATCTATAGTGTGCTCACACCAAGATGTGGTGCCTGGCACAGTAGAAAAGAGTTCAGAAAACTGACCTAGGAGATTTATGCAGTTGTCTTTCTGCTCAGCAGTAAGACAGTCTGCCAAAACTACACCTTCCACTAGAGCATCTTGTTCTGTGGAAGAGAAGAGATCAGGGAGGGGGTCACTCTCTTCTTCCTGTCCTTCATCTGTTGCCATGAGCAGGGTGAGATCAGCCCTGTCATAGTAGGGTTTTAGGCGATTGACATGGAGCACCCTAAGGGGACTCCTGGCAGTGCCCAGGTCAACCAAATAGGTGACCTCTCCCTTCTTTTCAACAATGAGATGGGGTCCACTCCATTTGTCTTGGAGTGCTCTTGGGGCCACAGGCTCCAATACCCACACCTTCTGTCCTGGTTGGTACTGAATCAGAACAGCCTTCTGGTCATGCCATTGCTTTTGGAGCTCTTGGCTGGCCTGAAGGTTTTTACTGGCCTTTTTCATGTACTCAGCCATTCTGGATCTTAGGCAGAGTACATAGTCCACTATGTCTTGCTTGGGAGCTTTTAAAGGTTGTTCCCAACCCTCCTTCACAAGTGCTAGGGGACCTCTTACAGGGTGTCCAAATAGGAGTTCAAAGGGGCTGAAGCCCACTCCTTTCTGGGGTACCTCCCTGTAAGCAAAAAAGAGACATCCCATCTCCTCCTGAGTTTTTCTGGGAGTCCCATTATCATTCCTTTGAGAGTTTTATTAAACCTCTCTACCAGTCCATTTGTTTGTGGATGATAAGGTGTGGTGAATTTGTATGTTACACCACATTCCTTCCACATGGCCTTCAAGTATGCAGACATAAAGTTGCTACCCCTGTCTGATACAACCTCTTTTGGGAAACCTACCCTGGAAAAGATTCCCAGGAGGGCTTTTGCCACTGCAGGAGCTGTAGTGGTCCTTAGAGGAATAGCTTCAGGATATCTTGTGGCATGGTCCACTACCACCAAGATAAACCTATTGCCTGAAGCAGTAGGAGGGTCAAGGGGGCCAACTAGGTCAACCCCTACCTTTTCAAAGGGAACCCCAACCACAGGTAGTGGAATAAGAGGAGCCTTTGGAGTGCCACCAGTCTTGCCACTGGCTTGGCAGGTCACACAGGACTTACAAAAGTATTTTGTGTCCTCTGACATCCTAGGCCAGTGAAACAGGGGGACACGCCTTTCCCATGTTTTAATCTGACCCAAATGAAAAAACATTGAGATTAGCACTAACTTTATTGTATAACTGGGAGCGCTGTCAGGAAGAGAGAAAAACACTAAACTGGGGCATAAGTGTCTTTTTGTTTTCTCTAGTCTCTGTGGGATATAGAGGTATGTTGGCTTCAGTCCTGGTGTAAATATACAGATCACTGAGAGGTTCATCTGTGTCATGCCATAATTTCAAGAGGTTGATGTGATATATTTGCTCTTTACCTGACCCGGTAGGTATTTAAATGTTGTAGGTTACTGGAGTAACTTGTTCAAGGACAGTATAGGGCCCTTGCCAATGGACAAGTAGTTTGTTCTCTGTTGTGGGTAACAACACTAACTTTTTGACCTACTGCTAATGTTCGGTGTCTGCTTTGAGTATCATAGTAAGCTTTCTGTTTTTCCTGGGCTTCTTTCAAACATTTATGGGCTTCTTCCCACATGGTGTGTAAATTTTCTTTTAGTTCCCTAGTGTAGGTTAGAACATCTTTGATTTCTTCCTCTTTCTCTTCCCATTGTTCTGCTAACATGTCTAATAAGGTACGGGGTTGCCTTCCAAAGAGAAGCTCAAAGGGGCTGTGTCCCGTGGATTACTGTATATGGGTTCTGAGGGCATATAGAACTAGGGGTAATTTTTTTCCCAGTTCTTCCTGGAGTCATGAATGATTTTGCGCAAGAGGTTCTTGATAGTTTTGTTATAGCGCTCGACAAGACCATCGGTTTGAGGATGACAGACTGATATCCTGATCTGTTGAACTCCTAGCGCCTGGCACACTTCAGACATCAATTGGGACATAAAAGGAGTCCCTTGGTCCGTGAGAATCTCTCTGGGGAACCCAACTCCAGAAAAAAATTCTATCATAGCTTGTGCTATAGTCTTCGTGGTCATACTAGCTAATGCGATACCGGGTAGCGTAATCTACTAAGACTAAGAGGTATTGATGTCCCTCTGCGGATGGAATTAAGGGACCTACCAGATCCATGCCAACACTTGTGAAGGGAACTTTTATTATGGGAAGGGGCTGGAGGGGAACTGTGGGATTGGTGGAGGGGGTTTATCAATTGGCACTTGGGACATGCCTGACAATGCTTCCAAATATCGCCGTACACCCCGGCCAATAGAACCTCTTTGTTGTAGACTCCTCTGTTTTTCTCCTTCCTAGATGTCCTTCACCATTATCTCCATGAGCTAAATGGAGCACCTCTTCCCGATAGTCCTGGGGAATCACCAACTGAGGGTCCCGGTTATTGGAGGTGGGACAGACTCTATACAATAAATCATTAGTGATCTGGAAAGTTGGACCTACCGAATGGTTATCAGATGATAAGGCTATCTGCCAGGCATTCTTCAATGTTGGGTCTTCTCTTTGTGACTGCCGGAATTGTCCGGCAATGGACATTATGGTATTCGGAAGTTCCTGTGAAGGTGTCTCTCCTCTAGTAGGGTCGTTCCGATACAGGCGCTTTTGCTCTCGCTTTCGAGATTTAGTGAATCTCCTTTTTGTGCTGTTTTCCTCTATGTTGAACGATACAAAGGGAGCTTCCCTCCACCAAGATTCAGTAAGATTATTCTGATTTAGTGCTTCTAACAGTTCGGGGAATGCTTCATAGTCAGTCTCTAAAATAAGGTCCTCCCCTAAATCAGGAATTACACCTACTGAGAGGTACTCTTCTTGTCCCACCCAATTGATATAAATGGTGGCGACAAGGTATGTTTTCCTGTCTCCATGTACACAAGTGATCAATACTTGGGTGTTCTGGTCCCATTGGTCTGGTCACACATATGCTTGGTTAATTACGCTTTGACTACAACCGGAATCAATGAGCCTCTTTTCTTCATTCACCAACATAGTGGTTGTATATCTTGTCATAGTTTGTCCTAACCATAGGACCCGTACCTTGGTCATACCTATTTCCATAGGTTCCTCCTGCTCTCTTTTGAGAGGGCAATGTCTCGCTATGTGCCCCCATTTGGCACAGTGAAAGCATTGGGGCCCCATTGTTTAATATTTAGAAGGAGTACGAGGGCTACTCGTTTTATCTGTGCCACACATAAATGAGGAATAACCATCAGCCATAAATAGGGGAAAGGAACTGGAAACCTGACCCAGGTAACGCTAATAGGCTTCCCTCAAGAAGGCTGTGTATATTGTTATAAGCGTTTTGTATTGTACTTTGTGTTACTAGATAAGTGTTCCTTTTTATATAAAAGCAAGCATTTGAATGGGCAATCATTTATTGGGGTTGCTAGATGTATTTTGGGTTGAGTCTGCTCGCCTGACACTTGCCTTCTCCCTGAGAAGCATTGTACTGCTCGACCCATGCTACAACTGAGAGTCAAGTGCTGAAGGGGTACTTGACCCAGTTGTTCAGGGCCCATAGTAGGCTGGTCCCTGGGAGATCAGGACTAAACTGCCTCCACCACCACTGTTGGGAACAATATTTCCTGCTATTCCCATGGCCCTCGGAAGGGGGTGCTGACAGTAAAGAGATGTAGAAATCAAGTAGCTTGAGGCAGATTTGTGTTGCCTGATGTTATACCAAATCAGTGTTTAGATGAAAATATGAGTTCTGCAAAAGATAATGACATGCCTTATGTGAACCAAAGGCAAAGAGACTAACATAACATTTTAAAAATTCTGACCTGAGAGTTCACAACACTTCATATTATTCAAGTTGGTTATGCTCTTATGTTTCAGGGTGCACTTCCCTACATCCCCCAGTTTTTTCTCAGCTGCCAGCGGATCACACCATGGTTCGGTCAAAGGAGGTGGTGTTGCTTACCAAAGGGGCAATCTAGCTGGTACTAGAGGCTTCCTGTACTTTCTGGGCCCGAAGAAGGGTAACTAAGGCCAAATTCTAGACCTCAGACCGCCTGCTTCAAGACTATGTTTAAGATGACACTTTCTCAGGTCCTGCAGGCCTTGGATCACGAGTGCTGAATAGTGTATCTGGAGCTACAGGACATATACTTTAATGCACTGGTTGTACAGTCACACAGGAAGTACCACCGCTATGTTTGGGTCAGACCTCTTCTATCTTCCTTTACTTACGGTCTTCATGAAGGTCATTTCTGTGGTTGCAGCACATCTTGGCAGGTTTGGGTTACACGTATTCCCATTCCTTAAAGACTGGCTTCCAAACACAGGCTTGCTGCAGCTTTTCTTGGACCACCTACAGTGTCATTGCTGTCGACCCTGGGATTCTCCGTCAGCAGACACAAAACCTATCTTCAATTGGTGCAGAGGATTCCCTTTCTTGGGCATAGGTACCCTGAAGGCCTTCCTGCAGTGAATGTGAGACATTCAAGTCATGATCCCTATCTTTCGGTGAGTTTTTCTGTTCTGCCTGGTTGTGAGGCTGCTTGGGCTCTTCGCATACTGCTGGTGCCTCATGGCCATCAACGTATGTGTGCCCCTGATGGGAATCTGCAGCTGCAGTGGGCTCAAAACTGAGGATGCTTTAAAACAGAATATGCAGCTTTACCATGGAGGCTCAGGACCTTTGGGTGGTAGACAACCGAGGACAATCTAATGTGCAGCAACCCATTTTCATTCAGTGCACAAAGCATCACTGGCTATATTGTCTCGTAGGATCTCATTATTCTAATGAGACTACTGGATTTTGAGCGGCAGAATCGCCCACGGCGTGGGAGACTAAGTCTGACCCACTGCGGGTGACACCTGTTGCTCCAATCCGGGTTTTGCTCCGGCTAACTAGCAGTGCCTCATCTCTACCCAAGGCGCATGACATAATTGGTTTCTCAGGGAAGTCGTGGTCACTCAGGTCTCATTCGTTTCTCTCAGTTACCTTAGTCTCATATATAAATGACAAACAGAGGCAGTATGTGTTTCAATAATGACTCTAATAAAATGACTGCATCTTAGATAGCAAAGCGTGAGCTGCAATAACCAGGATGACACAGCATAACACTATTAAAATTGTGACTAGGAGAGTGAAGCATAGAAATAACGCTATCATATTGTCACTTTGGTCAATAGACTAACTCCTACCTAGGCTATAATAGAGCGCAGCATGTTAAGCTCTAATTCTGCCGTTCAGGTTCCCCTGGAAAGACATCATCCCCCATACCTGAGCAAAGGCCTGCAGCCTGCGTTAGCATCTGTAGCGAAGCATTCGGCAATCAGCATACAGTCGTGGTTCTCTGGCTGGAATCTCCCTCTTAACATGTAAGGGACAGAGAAGTGTTTTATAATAAGACAGCTGATGTTCTAAGAAAATGTCCCTACGTAAGGATGTGTATTTTCTAAGAATGTTGGAGACTAAACTTCTACCAGGTTCACCGGCAATATACCGTGCTGTAGCCTTGGAAGAAGCAACGAGTGAGCAAAAATGTCTTGTTTGAGAATAGAGTGCTGGCCTAGGCAAAAACAGTGAGATAAACAGAAAATTAAACAATACAGTAAAAGTGGCTATTGTAAGAATAATAAAATAAAGCCAAATAAAATATACATAGGTTATAGAGTGCACAGCGGCTTGTCCTAGTGTGTTAAAATAACGTGTATGGAGCTATAGCTAAAATGGCTACACAACAATATGACCAGCTTTTCATCAGGGTTACTGGTGCCACGAAGGGAAAGGCAGTTCTGAAGTTAATCTTGTCTAGGGGGATCATCCTGTGCATAAAACACATACTGTTCCCTGGTCCAAAATGAGCATCCGAAGTGCATTTGGGCTCATTCCACCAAATCTAAGGAGGTCTCTAAAGTGTTGACTGGGGGTGTTCCGGTGGTAGACATCTGCCAGGCTCCTACATGGGCATCCTTACACACCTTCACCAGACATTATTACTTCTACAATCAAGGCTGCAAGAAGGGCCATTTCATCTGCGTTGTCCTACAGTACTTCCTGGTGTGAGTCCAATCCTGCGACCCTCCTCCTTTTGGGAGGTACAGCTTCAGTATCTATTCAAAAGGTGTACAGGTTGCCCAATATTGAATTTGTAATAACAACATTGTGTTAAAAACAAGATTAAGAAGGCAGAGCTTGCAAGCCTAGATGGTTTCATCTTAACCCCTTAACTGGTGGGCCTTCTGAACCAACACCCACTCCGCCCCACGTTTTTTGACTATATGCTGTAGTTTGTGCTTCGGGGTCCATAATCTTTTTCCCACATAAGGTATCCACGCCAAAATAGCCTCCTTTTTTCCCCATTATCCTGTGGATTTTAAGGGGATCCACGGTTTGTGTATTTCCCTGCAGAAACCCCCCCCAAAAAATCAGCAAAATATAGCTACAATTTGGTTTTTTTGGGGAAAATAAGAAAAACATGCTCTGGATAAAAATGTCGGTGTTTTCCTAACAATGGGATCAACAAACGGTTTGCTGTGCTAAAGTCACCTTCTCCCCAGCTTTCAGCTAGAGCTTAATAAAACAAAAAATAATTTTTTGGACCCTAGCTCAGCTGGCACCTAGGGAAACTTAGCAAACTTGCATATTTTTAAAAGCTAGACAGCTGGGGGAATCTGGGGTGGGGGGGGCTTGTGTGGCTCTCACCAGATTTTATTTTTTACCCAGAATCCCTTGCTAACCTTGATTAAAAAATATTCTCCTCGAATTTCTGTGATGGAAAGTTCTGTAATCTGTGGGGGATCCACAAACTTCCTTACACCCACCATTCCCCCAAATCTCCCAATAAAAATGGTACCTCACTTGTGAGGAAACAGGCCCGAGACACAAAATGAATACACCATATTTCTCCACTCAAAGCTGACCCTTCTTTTTTGCAAAGCGGGTAACTGTTCATTTTTAGCCCTGACTCAGGCGACACCTACAGAAATCTAGCAAACTTGGACAGTTTTGAAAACTAGACACCTGGGGAAATATAGGGTAGAGTGACTTGCATGGCTTTTACCATGTATTTTTTTTTTTACCAAGATCCCAGGGGTGGCTTGTGGTACTAAAAAGGGTTGAGCAGTGCGTGGGTTGGGGGGGGAATTAATAAAAATAAAAAAACATACCTGCGCCGCCGTCACCACTGTACTGCTCCTCGCCTCACCTCTGCAGATAGGCTGCAGGCACAGGTCCAGGCTCCCAGCATGCCCTGCGGCCAATCCTGATGCTACTCAGAGCAGTGTTAGGATTGGTTGGGAGCACCTGCTCTCTCCAGCCTGGCAACACAGTGCCGGGCTGGAGAAAGCCTACTGCACATGTGTTTGGCAGGCCCGAGACGGCCTGCCAAACATACAGGCACTGTGAGGGGGAGTGCTGCGCACTCCCCCTCAGTACTCTTCACAGCCCGTGGCCCCACCCCTTTTACCAAAAAACTATAATAAACATAGTTTATTATGTTTTTTTGGTAAAAGGTTTGCAGCTGCTACTGCTGCTGGCGGGGGAACGCTCGGGAGCAGTGCCTGCAAGATTCCCTTGCAAACCTCAAACCTTGACAAACAAAAAGATTTCCCTCCCATTTCTGTGATGGAAAGGTCTGGAATCTGTAGGGAGCCACAATCTTCCTTCCACCCAGCATTCACTTACGTCTCCCGATAAAAATGGCACCTCACTTGTGTGGGTAGGCTTAGTGCCCAAACAGGAAGTGGCCTAAAATGCAACATGGATACATCACATTTTTCCCCCTCAAAACTGACCCTTTTTTTGGAAAGTGGGTAGCTGTGGATTTCAGGCACCTAGGAAAACCTAGCAAACTTGCAAATGTATGAAAACTAGACATTTGGAGGAATCCAGGGTGGGGTGACTTGCATGGCTCTCACTAGGTAAATTTACCCAGAAGCCATTGCAAATGTCAAACTTTGATATTAAAAAAAACACATTTTCCTCATATTTCTGTGATGAAAACTTACAGGTTTCTTCAATGTAGTGCTATCTGCGTCTCGGACCATCCTAAAGACAGACGTGAAGAAGGGGCTGCAAATATGGCACTAACAAAAGTAGATCTGTCTACAAACATTCAAATTCGAATTGTGGGAGGAACTTAAGTCAGACACTCTAGAGAACTCTCAGTTCAAATCGCTCCAGAAGGGACAATATGCACATCATGGGCTTAAGTGAGGGTTTCGAGGACTCAGACATCAAGAGGTTCACTAAAGCTTTCTTCACCACCATTGCATGTATAGACCCCTCAAAGATCCAGCTGGACTGAGTGCACCAAGTTGGCCAATTGTGCACAGAAGGCACAAATAGGCCTTGCGATATCCTAGCAAATTACCATGAATTTTTGTGCATCTTGCATGCAACCAGAGCCAAAGATGTGATAGAGCATTATGAATATAACTGTTGAATCTTCCATTCTGCTCAGATGCCAGCAGCTTTCCCCAGTGACAGATCACCTGAAACAAAAACATAACTTGAACAGGTTGCTTTTCCCGTTTGGCATCACCTTTGAGCTGGAGAATAGACCTCAACAATTTACAGATCTAGAATCAGCAGCCCAAACTCTTGGAATACGACTCAAGGACTCACCCCTACCCAAAGGGTAACTTCCCATGCAGGCACTCCAACCTCACCGCTTCTCTTGGCAACTTCCACAAGCACAGCGATGGCGAGACCCAAGACATGATAGACCTCTCGTGTTTGCCAAGGCAGTACACAGAGTGACCCCGGACTTCCTAAATTCAAGACTACACTACACCACCTATCAATGTTAACCTCCCCCAAGCCCTTCTGTGGTACAAACATAATAGACATTAAAGTGATAATGCTCCTGTGGGACCCCTCCCCCCCCACTCAACGCTTTCTTAAGACTATCACACATTGGCAGTGCTCAAGTTACTCCTGGGATCCGGGATGAGACCCTGACACATGGACAGAGGCCTCCAAGTAACGGTGAGACTGTTACAGTTTTGGTTTCCAAATTTCTGTTCACTTATTTCTTGTTATGGGACATTTGGAAGGGAGGGAGGGAGGGGAGTAGGGAAGAAGGCTTATCTTATATGACATACATGGTCACCTTCATAAGCTTTCCAAATCGTAATGGAGGCAGTTCAGGGACCAAAGATAGGGAGAGCGTAGAAAAGAGCTTGTTCACCCACATTCTCTGCCACGGTTAAGATTGTGTACTTTAACGTAAAGGGACATAATGCCCCTAACAGGGGGCATTAGGATCTTGCAGTTTTTAGGGTGGGAAAATCATGACATCATTGCTTTATAAGAAACTAATTTGAAGCGCCCTGGGGAGATGAAATTTAAACACAAATACTACCCCCGGTCTTCTATCCATCAGGTCCGTCCAAACCCAATGGAGTGGACTTCTTTATTCACAAAGGTCTGCCCTTTGTGAAAACTTACACTACGAAAGATACAGCAGAAAGATATCTCTTTATCTGGGGCACCTTAGAAGGGAAACTCCTTACTCTGGCAGTGATCTTTCGCCCAAAAAGAGGGAAGGGCAACTTTATTTTCATTGGCCAGTTTTAGAGGGTGGCATAATTCTGCTCGGAGATTTTAATGCTGTGTGGAACACTAAAGAGGATAGCACGGGGTTTTGGGGATGGTGGATGGGACACGCCTCTTAGGGGGCTTTACACAGACACTTAAAAGTCAATTTAAAGAGATATGCCTACATGACATATGGAGAGATGAACACGATGTTGTGAACACCCAAAGTCAGACTCCATTTTAGAGAGCGTTCAGTTAGCCTGCCTGCCATTAGTCCACAATTAGCATATCATTATTTTTTGCAGAACCTGTTGAAGTGTAGTTTCATTTAACCAGTGACTGTGTTACAAAATCGGGTGACTCTAGTTTGCCACAAGCTATGCAATAACTACATTTCAAGGATTGAGATGAAAAGTGTAAGGTAAATGTAGTCCGTGTTGATGCATTTTCATACTGCTGGTTTAGACTGGTTACATCTCTGATTATTGGAAAGTCCCCACTATATTTGGTAATGTAGGCTAAAATTCAGTAGTCAACCCTACACAAATCCTTTTTATTGACCACTGAATTAGTGAGGTCCTTCGCACCATAGGTCCTGCCAGACTGCAGGAATATCCACACGTTTGCTAATAGTCGACCTAGTGATGAGAGGAGCTGAACTCAGCGGACTGTGTGTTTTCCTCCCAAAGGAACTCTTTCTCCCTGGAGAAGTCTGATAACCACAGCTGACCCACTTTGAACAGGTATGCAGTACACAGGGCCCCAGGAAACTCTAGATGCAAGCTAGCTATTCCATTCTCTCATAGTGTAGTGCCTAGAAGGAGCTTTGGTTTGGGGGGTTGCTAGGCACATTCTTATATATGTTAGAACTGTTCATTTTATTTTTGTTACTAGTAACATGAATAAGTGCAGTTTTAATTATATTTGTTTTGATTATTACTCAAGTGATAAGTAACAGGATGAAATTGTTGAAATAAAGCACTTGTAGATATATAGTTTCTCTTCTCCTTACAATGCTCGAGTGTGCTATTCCAGGAACAACATTCGGTTTGAATTACCACTGAGCCCCTGAACCCTTTAAGGGACTGTTAATAACCCAGAAAACACAAACACCACACCATCAGGAATGCTCAGTTAATCGTGACCAACTTTTGTAACCTGGAATTCCCTGCTCAGCGACTGTCCATTGAACTAAGTCCCTGCACCTGTGGGTTGGGAATCCACAACTTGTAGACATGGGCAGCCGACCCCAGGTAACACAACATGGTGCCCAATGTCACCATTCAGATTTTTTGGACTTTTGGGTAGTTTTTGAAATACACACCCTCAAAAACACCATCATTACAAATATACGGAGAAGTCTGTTTTAATCATGGTTACCTCTTACAGACAAAATAAGGAAGCACTTATTTATTGTAGATTAGTCAAGCTTGACTCTTAAAAGGCTATTCCTCCTTTGTGGTTTTCTAGGTTTTGAATCTCAACTTTTATTGTATATGTTCGATTGAAATGGTGGCTCCCGTTGTGATAGGAGCAGTGCTTAATTTGTGCTTGTTGTTTCCGGTGCTGAGCACCAGAACTTATTTTTGAGGGCCGGAGCTTATTTTTCTGCCTCAAGCATTTGCTGCTAGCAAAATACACTTATGGAAAAGACGAAGGAAGGGAAAAACGAAAAAGCGTCACAAAGGGAGAAAGTAGAAAGCTGCTAGAGTGAGCTGAAGGGGCAGGGAGTGACTTTATATGGACCGAGATGGCTGCAGGATTACGCCGCCTCAGTTCACACATTTAATTGCAGCAGTCGCATGTTTAAAAGGAGGGCTTTGGGCACCTGCACCTTTCTATTTACAAATTAAGCACTGGATAGGAGTAAATTCATGAGAGGCAACTACACATCTCAAGAATACAGGCTTCCCCACATTGGGAGGCAGTTAAATTTGCAATAGCTGCACATACAGCATATGCCTTTGAAACCTTTTGCTCATGGGTGGAGCTTGAGGCAATAGAAGCTGCCACAAGGCAGTTTCACACATACAAACTGACAAATTGTCTTGCACACTATAGGGCATTCCAGTATCTAGAAATCCCTTTGACTTACTAAGAGCACCAAAATTGGTTTGCTGGAGAGTTACACCACACACGCACATTAGATTGGTGTAGGAGAGTGTCAGTAATAGAGGTACACGCGTGTCTTTGCTATAGTAGTTTATTAAAGTAAAGAAGAGTTTGACAGTCTTTTAATCGTTTTATCCTTGGTGTGTCTTGGCTCTTTGTCTTTGCCTTCTCCTTTAATCTTCAAGCTTTCCTCCCTTTTGTTCTTCTTTTATCCAGGGCCAACTCAGGAAGAGCATGTAAAGAAAAGAAGAACACAGGAGGTTGGTATGTTCTCTTTTGTTTTCTGTTCCTTCTCTTTCTTTTCATATCTTACTTTTCTTTCTGCCTCTTTCTTTTCTGGTGCTGGTCTTTCTTTGCTTTTCTCTGTGTTACACTTCTATCCTGTAACTTCCTGTTTTGCTTCTTTCTCTTTCTCATTTTTCTTTCTGTCGTGATTTCGCTTTCCTGTCTTTACTGCGTTTCTTTCTGTTTTGCTCTTTATGTTGTTTGTTTCTTTTACTGTTCTCAAACAGTCAACACAAAATGACAGATATGTATAGCTCTAAATATAAATAAAGATGTCAACACAGAATCCACTGTTTCTCAACACAGAATCCACTGTTTCCGTTTTCTCCTTACTTTTCCTTGTAATTCTGTTTGGTGTTGCTTTATATCTATACACCATATGTCAACATGACTACAAAAACACCAACAACCTTCTGAATAGAAGATGAAGAAAAAGAAATTCACACTACGTTCAGGTCTTTTATCTGGGCCTATTTATATTATGAAGAGAAAACCTAAAAAGAATAAACCCAAAAAAAAAAAGAAAACGTCCCTTTTCTCGCCCACCCCCCTTCCCGTACCTGGTTAGGCCACGCTCTTCCTAGAGTGTGGCCGGCTTCAGCGTTCTGCTGCCTCCTGATCCCCCGGTCCACTGTTTGGCTGCCGTGTCAGTGCGGAATTCTAATCTTCCCACGTCACGGTCGGCTCATTCGTCTTCCTCTGTTCCTGCGGCGGCTGTGTCGGCTGCGGCCTCTTCCTCCTCGATTTCCCGGGCTTTAATAAGCCCTGCAATATCCGGTGTCTCAGCGGTCCTCGGCATTGTGGAAAGAGCTTCCGGGTTGGACAAAGCGGCACCGGAAGTACCCCCGGGGCAGCGGGTTGGACGTACTCCCAGGGCATCTGCGGGTTGCGTCCACGGACGACGCCCCGCTACAGTTGGGTTCCCTAGTTAATGAAGGGGCTACATGGTCTGTAATAGCTGGATATACACCATTTCCACATCCTGAGAACCTACCACTTGCTGATGTAGTAGGACTCTTGAATTATACTGTCTGCTTGTACAGGACACTCATACAAGATTTACTGCTAACAATTAACGCTAGACAAGTCCTATTAGGACTGGTAGTACAGGGACAGCTTGCGGTACAGGCAATTAGCCCACAGGCAGTAAAAAACATCATGGGAAAGATGCCCATGAAGCTTGATGAAATTGTCTTCTAGGTTGCTCACAATACCAACCAGTTGGAAGTGGTTTACCCTCACACAACACCCCAAGACAAGCATAAAATACTGACTGTGGCTTCCCCTTGGAATAATGCCACCCCAGGAGAACTGCAACACCTTGGAAGTGTATTTGCATGCATCTACACCATTACAAATGGCACACCCTCGTTAGGAGTTCTCCCAGACGTGTTCAAGATTGTGAACGGTAATTACCAAAAATAATATCTGAAATTTATACCTCGGTGATCCATGTTACTTTAGGTACATGAGCTGTTAAACCATATCTGAAACCGAAGGGAGAAATTGAAAGTTCTGCTAAGGAAAAACTTGTAAGTGAAGATAAATGAAACAGAGAGGAAGAGAGAAAAGACAGACAGGATCTCTGGTAGCTCAGGAGTCTAGCTGAGGTAGTTACAATTTGATGGACCACAATAAAATTAGAAAGCCAAAACGGTATCAGTATTCTGATAGCCACTCTTTCTGTTCATTTCAGGACTCTGACAATAAACAGACAGAAAGAGAGGGGGTCAGACCCAGTAGCGAAGAAAAGACGAATATAGAAAGTAGAAAGGTGAATCAGGATAAAAGACTGAGGTTAGTGGAAAAAAAAGAAGAAAAAGGTTGTGACCCTAAGACTCAGTTTTAAAAGAAGAAAGTAGCAGGACTATCAAAGAAGAATGCCATACCAGCTATTGATACTTCTACAGAATAGGACATGAGCAAAAGTGCTTCTAGACACCACAGCAGAAGTAACGATGGTCCATCAGACTCTACTGGAGTTTTTGGTGGCAAGTCCAACTGACAAACTCAAACAGGCTGAGACTCCAGAGAAACACTTGGGCCATATTTATACTTTTTGACGTAAAACTGCGCCGACGCAGTTTTGCGTCAAAAAGTTTAATGCCATTTCTTAGCACCACCCGGGCGTCAAATTTATACTTTGACGCTTGGCGGCACAAACCATGGGTTATAGTCATTTTTTTTTTTTTTTTACTTAAACCATTGCACCACGTCGTAAAGAAAAACGATGTTAACGCAGCGAAAATGACTTTCTTCTGGTTTATGACAGTACAAACCGGATACGCGCCTTTTTTTGACGCAATAGCGTCAAAAAGCAGCGCAAACACAGCAAAATGTGCAAAGGAGCCCCAAAATGGATTCCAGAAGCCATGAGAAACCCCAGGAAGATGACAACCGACCAGGAACCAGCCAGGAGGACCCACACAAGACCCAGGAGAGGGATAAGAAGAAAAGGAAGTGTTGGTTCACTGCAGAGGAGCATGAAATACTGGTGAAAGAGGTGACGGAACACCAGCATCAACTTTTTGTCACCACTAAATTGCCAATTGGGAGGAGAGAGGCAATTTGGCAACAAAGTGTCGATAAGATCAACAGTGTGGCAGAAGTACGGAGAACAGTCACCAAGTGCAAGAAACGCTGGCATGACTGCAAGCGCAGGACCAAGGAAAAGATGGCCAGGAACAGGAAGGCAGCACTGCAGACTGGAGGTGGGAGTCCAGCACCGCAGGAGGCCCTAGACCACATGGAGGAGATGGTGCAGCCGTCATTCCTGAGGAGATCGTCACAGGGACTCAAGGACAGTACAGCGCAGACTACCAGGATACAACACAGATGCAGGGTAAGTGGCATGGGGAACAAAAATGCCTAATTGTTAACTGCAAGCAGGGGGGAGGGACATACCTACTACACAATGCATGTCAGCCTTGATAATCAGGTAGTGGAAAGGGCAAAAGAGCACAGCACAGGTGCATGTGCTGTGCAGGGGAAACCTGGGGCACAACACAACACTACACCAACAACCTTTGCATGGGGGTAATCTGCCATGCCAAGGATGTTGGTAAGGCAAAGCCAGTCCAGAAGGGTAGGGTACAACGTAAAACTGGCCTGCTGTCACACGACAGCTGGTACTGTCACAACATGAAATAGGTCTCAATTTCCAGTCTCAGGCCATATCCGCAAGTGCCATGTACCATTGACAACAGTTGCCACTACCACCTCTGCTGTGTGTGCAGGTCAAGTAGCCAATGGCAGTTACGTGCCCAGGGATCAAATACACCGAAAATAGAGGGTTCAGGAGGACAACGTTATCAATCCCCTGTAATCAATAAAAATGTGCAAATCCTGTCAAATGCTCATGTCTATAAGCGCTACAAACATCAGGTATTGTAATTAACATTATGAGGTACAACGCAGTAATGTTATACCCATGCTGCACATGTCAGGGTCTACCCTGTGCCTGTGCTACAATAGCTGCAATACCACCATGCAACATCTCAAGTGTCATAGTGCTAAGACAACAGCATTGAGGGGGAGGACATATGTTTCTAGCTAGTGAAACACACCCGCAAAGTCATAAGAGGAAATGGAACACTGCTAGGACCATCAGTGCAATCCAATGTAGCACACATTCACCAACATCAGCAGTACACACTACCAATGCTGACACCCGTATCGTGCCATGCCAATGATATACATAGTATATGCTAGGTCTCAGCAACATATCGGTGGATGTGAAATATCAGAGACTGGGTCAGTTCCAGATTCTTAAGTGTGGTGCAAATGCCATCAGAAAACCCACAGCCAGTGCAAGGCCACACCATGATAATGGAAATAGACGGAGGGTTGAGTAGTACAATAAGGTGGCAACATACAATTTGGGCAGAACCTACACCTAGAGGATGTGACGCAGACATTTCCCCAAACTGACCACATTACATGTGACATGCAGGTGGGACATAGACCTGGGAGAACGCTAATGTTAATGACAGTAACAATAAACAGGAACAAAGATCACAATGTTTAACTAATCGGAAGTCAGGAACGTCATATTACAAATGCCACAACACAAACACACTAATTGTACAATATCTCATTGCAGAGGACGATGGCTCTCCTGGGGATATGCCTGTTCTGGACTTCCCTGACGACATGGATGACGAGCTGACAAACATTAGTCAGCAGACCCTCCAAGATGTCCTTGGAACCCTCCAAGGAGGAGCACAGAAGTAGCAGCCATCACAGAGGACCCACCCACCACCCCAATTGTATGACCTGCCAGCTCCAACCCAGCTGAGGAGTCTGAGGACACTGGCACTACCTTTGAGAGGACTGTAGTTGGAGTACAGCTGGAGCTGTCCAAGGAGGTGCAGGTCGGGATGCAAAATATGGCAGCTAGCTTTGAGGGAATGCATTCGTGCATGATGTAATCTGCAGAACAGGTAGCAGCCATGCAAGCGCTAACATCCATCCCGCAAGGACTACAACAAAGTGTAAAGGAATTCACCACTGCAGTAAGGGAGTTGGCACAACACCTCGCACCCCAAACCTTTCACTGCGTGCACGAATACAATCATGACCTCCTCAGAGCCGACCTGGCTGCCTACCATCGTGATGTAGCTGCTATCCTTAAGAACCAGCAGCTCCTCCTTGCTGCAGTACTGCCCTTAATAGCCCCACAGTTGGCAGCTACCAGGATTTCTGACTCCATGTCTTCAAACACTGAAGTGTGTGTTGCCCCTTCAAACCCATCACCACCACTAAGGGCAGAGGTGATGACACACACATCAGAAGATGAAGACGTGGAACAGATCACCTTCACCCGTAAGAGTACCCGGTAGCACAAGTCCATGCCACATGGGCACTTATAGCCTAGGTCCTGTGCTTGTTAACATGGTAGTCTTGCAACAGCTGCTCACATGCATTGTTCTCCAGCCAACTGTTTACCTTGACGCTATGCTCTATAATTGTCTCTCACTACCTCATTGGCAATTCATGTTCCTCTGCACTGTATGACACTTCACCCCAGCATGTCCAATGTCATGTCCCATTGCACTTGTGTAGTATCACAATAGAAGGCGTCACACTAATGGACTCACAATCCTGGACTATGTAAATATTGCACTACAGCACCACTTTGTCTCTGTGTAATGTGACACATCAACTGTGTAGGAGATTAGTTATGTATGTCACATGTCAATGGCCCTAGAATGTCAATAAAACTGCTTTGAAAGATTGTGGGCTGATAACTATGCACTGGGGTCTGGATTGTATCATCATCTGCGCTTCCGGAGGGTTATTTCTGTAGTAAATAGAAAACTTACAGTATAATGCTGTGTTGGACTGAAAAAGTCCGCTTCAAGGTATGTTTAAGCTGAAAATCAATGTGTTCAAAATTCCCTTCAAGGAAACTTCATGTATGTGACATCGGACTATAAACTTTCATCACACACACCATACAGCAGGAATGGATGTGTACGAGTGTATGGACAAATATGTAACCTGGGAGTACAATGTAAGAAATGATAGGTGTGAGTTATGTATACAATACTACATAAGATTATACCATCACTCACCTTATCAGGGTTCACATGAACATCAGGCTGCAGGAAGACGTACCACAGAGGCCAAGATTCCAAATCAGGTCTCAAACGATGACAGATTTAAAACAAACATTCAAACTTAACAACACATTGGGAGCCATAGTAACCTTGAGTGGTGGGTGCAATGGATGGCAGATGCATTGAGAAGTTGCTTTGGTGTAGCTGCCAATGTGACTGCACATTAGGAATTGTGAATAACCATGTCAATAATGGGATTTGGATGCAGGATGGAACACAAATGCAAATACTAAATTGACACTGTTCACCCATGCCAAGGCCCTGATCCCCAAGCATATGTCACCTTAACTAACCTAACCTATCCTAACTACACATTACCCACAACTGGCACTAACTGCCCTGATCTAAACTTACCTATCACATTTAACTAAACACTCTAAACATCATCTCCCCACCCCCTTATATGACTGGACACATGTAGGACAACATATACTAACCTAAACACATACTAACTTATCCTAAACAAATCTATATATTTTTTTATACTTTTCATTTTTGTTTGTATTTTTTATATTTTTATACACATAAACCCCAACATCATCCCCCACCCACCCACAAAAGAAACACATGTAATAATATAACACCCTCCACCCCCCCAAACCACTTATACTAACTAAACTAACAGCCTATTCTAACATAACACTAAGCCCCCTAAAACCACTAAATATAAGAACCAGGAAAGAGGAGGGAGGGGAGGAA
Organism: Pleurodeles waltl; assembly: GCF_031143425.1. NCBI lineage: Eukaryota > Metazoa > Chordata > Amphibia > Caudata > Salamandridae > Pleurodeles > Pleurodeles waltl. Next base: position 30,901,003 of record NC_090443.1, read on the forward strand.
ATCATGGCTGAGGGTCATAAAGTCACAAATTTACCCTCCGCAGGATCTTCTTTATTCCACACAGACTCCTGCTATTGCGGGACACCTCCTGTTGCAGCCTGTCCATCCTGCGCAACATCTGTTGCATGTCACGTCTCATTTGTTAGAATTCTGCATGGTCTATCACTGCAGCTTGGGTTGTCTGTGTGCCACTAGTGGATGGTAGTGCTGGTGCCAGTTTCGTGCTTGGAGGGGGACGCGCAGGAGCTGCTGTCTGTGGGCCTGGAGCTCATGAGGTAGAGGGACCTGCAACAGTGGCTGTCATCCTTTGTGCGACTGTGGTCAGATGTTTGTGCTGGTGGTGGTGGTTGTTGTGGGAAAGGATGGCCCCCCTTGGGCAAATGCCCTCCAGACCCCTGTGGCTCTCTCATGGTGATAACGCCGTGCCATGTTGCGGAACCCAGCCTCCACATCTAGTATGTGGCGGTAACGAATCGCCTGCCTCTGGAATTCCCTGATCTGATGGGCATCCATGTTGGCAGCTGTAAAAATAGAGAAAGACAAACATTAGTAACATTATTGTGTGACACATCTACAGATGATATTCTAACACTTCCTCAAAATTAGTTTAAACAGTCCAAATCACAGTACAGATCATACAATATCCCTGAGGAATGACATGCCAACGCAGCCTATATATCTCCTATCTAACAACAATGCTCAAAAAGATGTGTACCTATTTCAAAGATCTGTGCATCATTGTTCTGCCATTAGTCACATAACAAATGCTGCAAGTACTCCATATGTGACAGGCCAACTAAAGAATATCTTCTGGATGACAATCAAGGGCCACAAGATCTGTGATTTGTAAATGGAATTGCCTGGGCGGTATGCAGTTGCTAATCATGAGGGGGTATCCTAGGTTGGAACAAATGAATGTTGGAATTACATGTCTGTCGTCCCACCTAGCTACACATATTTCATAACCCTAAACTTGTGCCTCAGGGGGTGATGGACATGCAACTCATACTTTCAAACATCTAGGACAGCCAGGGATCTTTGGACAGCTGTCCATGGGTTTAGTCAGTACACCACAGGTAGGGAGGGATGCCAACTAGGATTGACTCAAACTTTGGACAATCATATCCACATTTATGTTCCCAATTGCGGACAATTGTCAACATCATTTGATCTCACTAATACCTTTCCCAAAACAAGCACATAGATGCAAGCAGCCATCTGGGCTTGAGCTGCATGCACACCTATGACATTCTACTCAGGTGCCACATAAACGTAGCACAACATGTGGAGCTAGATGCTGCTAGGAAGCCAAACATACAGTCGTAAATGTTCATTAGTTAACAGGGAGGCTCACGTCTGTGGGTAATACTTCGGCATCACTGGTCTGTGTGAATCTGGGTATGACTTGCTGACTAAATCATGAACATGGCCACCTACAAATTTATCATTGGCATAAATGTAGCAACAAATATCGCCCTGTTCACCTGCCCATGCCTATAGCGCAGCACTAGAATCCCAAATTATGACTCTCCACCACTGATTGTCCAACTCAAACATGGAACAAAATGTCAAACTCCAGGCAAGTCACACATCAGGTCATGTGCCAGCACATCAGACCTTGCAATGTGTCCCACACACAGGAGTCAATCACACAACAGCTGCAAACACAACACAGAACTAACATATCAACACTTACTGGATAGGTCTGGGTCCGCAAATCGAGCCACTTCTCCAATTGAGTGAGGGGCTGGTCCACCTGTAACACATGGAAGGGTGAACTGTGCTCAATGTCTGTTCACTGTACAAAACTTGGGACAAAAATCACTGTGTGTGACATTTTAGATGATAGAGCAGCACCTCAGGCATGTAGACACCTCAACAGACATACCACTGCAAACATGTATTGACCCTGTCACTCCAGTGATTGATAGAGACACATATGTACACATGCACTGGCCCTAACAATCATGTGGTGACAAACCTGATTACTCAATTTTGTGCAGAATTCTTTCTAGGGGGTACTCCATTTCTTCATTTGTTTTTATGAGAGACATGCAAAGCCACATTCCTGGTGCACTTCAATACCAGTCACTCAGGTACTGTGGCTTGTGCATCAAGGGACAATCAGTTACTGTGTGATGCTCATGTGGGTTGAGGATTTATTGTGCTTTTGAAGGTCCATTATATGTGGGCCTGTGTTCTCTGTAGGTTACATATGCCACATTGCCAGTGTACCCAGAGCCGTATATGCCCCCTATGATACCATGATGGCAGGGATCCTGTGTGTTACTTGATGACAATGTTACGCTAAGCATGGATTGGCCATTTATCTAAATCAACACAACAATAACATATATGCTGACAGTATCTAATTTTACCATCTGTGACAGAATGCATAGGCACAGGTGTAGTCATTGCACCTGAAATGTGTTAGTCAGGGCCCTGTGGACCTATATCAGGTATTGTAGATCACAGTTAGCCACATTCATCATCTTACATTTGCCAAGTTGGGTGATCTGTGGTTATACAATGAACTGACACTGTCCCCGAATTGAAACATGGTTTATGCAAATGTCCTACTTCTGCAATCTTGATGAGGTAGGTCTCTATTTGTAAGCACCTTGGGAATGGCAGCACTCTCAGGAATGCTGGTCTGCTGATCTTAGCATACACCCATGTCTGTGATAGCCTTCATACTGAGAAGTTAACAATTGTACATATGCTGCACTAGATCAGCAGGGGTGTGCCAAATGTAAACTACCAAACAATTTTGTCACTTTAATTGTATGATGGAAGCAGTCAGGGGTCCCTCGCACAACATCATGCAAATACATAATTTGTGACCATTCACTCACAAAGTTCTGGTATCCCATGAATACCCATTAACTTATGAAAATTGCTTGGCTATAACGTGACACAGATGGCAAATTCATCAGCTCTGTACCAGCAATTGTGCCCAAGGCAAATTATAACACACAGGAACAATGAACATACAGCCAGATTTTTTAATTTTTTAAATGTGAAGCATTTTCTTCCTGTTTTTACGCTACAGCTATGGAAAGTAGCACCAAACATTTAGATATTATCCAGTGTGCATTACGTTGGCATCCATTTTTTATTTAAATGCTGCACAAACCAATTAAAAATATCAGCCTAAGATATCACCAGAGGTTAGGAAGATCTCTGTACGTATGGCCATGAATACAGGTCAGACATGTATTCCAAATAATTGGGGACTACATTCATTCCTTGCTTTAGCATGTGAAATACATCTCATTCCTGGTACACTCACAGACCATGAATAAAACATTTGTTTGTGCCACATTACCATCCTCTATTGACTTCAAAGCAGCACTAATTTACAAGATCAAGTTGTGTTTTGTACGTTTTTGCAGCTTTTGCATCAACAAATGACGGTAATGTGTAGCAAATATTGCATAAATCAGGGCCACTGTATGTTCAACTTACATTCCACATGTCCACAAACATTGCATGCAGCATGTCACCAAGTCTGCTACTGTCACAACAGAGCATTTTACTGTACACATTAGTCTGATTTGTACTCACCAACAGGGCCACCAATCACCACACCCAGGTGGTCCAGCAGGTCTTGCTCTCTGGCCATAAGGTCAGCCCAGTGATGTTTGAGTTGGTGGTCGTTGCACTGGCTGTTGAATACTCTCTTTAGGTGGAACAGCACATTGGACCACCTGAGCCTCCTCGTCTGGGTGTGATACCCCTGTATCGTCCTGTCACCAGCCTCTAACATCCGGGGGCGGAAGTGGCACACCAGCCAAATGAAAGCCCCCAGCTCCTCCTCACATCCCCAGACGTGGCCTGCCCAACATCACAACAAATAACAGGGATAGGAAAGGGAAAAGAGGGAAATATAGGGAAAGGAGGTAGGAAAATGAAACTTAAAAAACCCACAAACCGCCCAACAATACCCCAACTAACAATACTCACTACACACTTCCAACAATACAAAGACAAAATTAGACACAAAAAATGACCAAAACACACTTACACTGAATTACTGAGACAATTACAAAAACAACAGATGACAATTGAAATGGCACACAGGAGACAAAAGCACAATTTGGACAGACACAACTCTCAACACAGCCACACAGTCTAGAAGAATCACAGACTGCAAAGTGAAAGTACACCCACTGTATCATTTCTGTAAACAGGATATCCTATTACATCACTTCCTGTCTCAAATGCGGTGCGTTTTTATTATGATGCGTGAAATTTTATGACGCTTACAGGCTTTGCATCAATATTTATTGACGCATATGCTCAATAATTACCCCGCATTCAAAGATCAATATATTTTTAATAGATACCCAATTTCATGGGGTGCAGTGTTGGAAATAACGCTAGGGACCAATCGATGTTTAATGGCTGTGAGCGTCATTTTTTAACGCATATGCGGTATATTTTGACGCAAATGTGTCTTTTTTGACGCGTTTGCGTCAAAATATCTGTCTAACTGTGTTTGTGTCATTTCTCTCATTTTTAACGTACATGAAAGCTATAACTATACAAAGATTGGCTGTTAGGGCCTGCTGTGTGTGTTCCGGTGTTTAGGCACATGTGGCAGACCACACTACTGCGGACCATACTACTCATGTTGTTGTGCCGGATTAGCACTCTTAACTGACGCAACAGCAACACAAACTTTTGGAATTAAAATTGGTATTCCCTAGTTTGAGCAGGTGGTGCATCAATAGAGGATAGTAAGGCTACACAACTTTTTTTAAAAAATCACTCTTGGCCTGTGTGTTTATGTATGTAAATTGGCTATTTCAATTGTTGGTGTGCCTCTGTGTGAACGTCACAAGACGTGTTTTGCATAATGTGCTTGTATGCATGTGTTCTAATTGTGGATAACCATCAGATGCCATTCATTGCGGGTCATCAGTCAGGATATGTGTTTGTCATACCCGTAGCGTCTTATGTTGTTTGAACTTCCCTGACTTCAGGGACAAAACATCTCCCATGACAAACTATACACAGGATAGATAGAGGACGGTTGATAATGGCAATGTTACAAAGGTAAGCCATCACATGTACTGGAATGTTGGATACAACTGGTCACTTGTGTGTATACTACACAGGAGTCAGGCATTTGAACATGCTAGGTAGGTACAGTGTTTGTGACACAGAGTCCCAAATCCAATCCAAAAATGTAATGGTACACCACAGTTTGAGTCATGTAAATGACCTATGTTTCTCCTGTGGCTGTGGAGGACCAGCAGACCATGCTTCATGTGTTCACATATTTCCGGTGGTTCAGTGCACTAAGGTGTCCAGTTCAAGTGTGTGGCCATGTGTACCCTGTGTCAGTACTGGCCTCCATGTTGTCACAGTTATGTGCGGGTCTAGTCATGAGTCTGTGGATCCATCCCCTGCATTAACAGAGTATTCTTCAAAGCAGATTTGACCTAAAGCCAAAGAACAACTAACAACACACGTGGGGATAGTCCAGCTATGGCACTGCAGACCTTTAATAAGGCAGATGACAGGGCAACCTTGGTGTGCTTACAAATATTTTGGAACAGTAATAAAAACAGGCAGGTTTCATCACAACATTTGTACACAGGGTGGCCTCTAAAATTCCCACTGCAACGGGGAACATCAGTGCCTCTTTGCTGATTAATCTCACAGCTAGTCATCACACAAGCCCCATCAAAAGGTGGCGGCAGAAGTGAATCTGTATGTGGACCGTCAGGGCACCAACATGTCTTGTCCTTACATACACATTGGAAAATCTTGTTGTTTGTGCTGGAGGCACCATACCGAATTCATGCATACAGCCATGGCACACTGTCACTGTTTGGCACTAATGAATACATGCAAAACCAGACAAGGGATGGGGGCTAGATTAGGCTATATGACTACATGTCCCAGAACAGAATACTATAAGGAAACTGAGTAAACTATACTATATAATTGAGGATTCATTGTAGACCTACCAGACAAAATACCCCATGAGGAAAGAGAGGGCATGGAAAGCATCTATGAGACAGATGTAGCCACAGGGAACCTCTATGGTTCACACAAAGACAGGAACCAGTCAGGATAACAGGATGCAGGCTCTGTCAGGAACAAACATGAACAAGGCAAATACACAGTGAGCAGACTCTGACTGGGAAAAGCTGGAACAACACTGTGGGAACTAAAAACTGTATTTGTGCTGTGGTCTGCAACATTACACAATCCCCCAAGGGCTCTGTTACACAAGTGATTTATACACCAATGCACAACAAGGAGATTCAGAAAATGGCAGCTTCTAAGCAGTTCCAGGCAGCAGCAATGGCAGGGCAGGTTCAAATGGCTGGTCTGCATGAAAGTGCTCACAGGTGTGTGCAGCTTCAGTCTCCCACAAGTCCTGAAGTTGAGATTCAAGTTCAAAGGCCAACTGGAGCTTTCACATCGGAAGCAATGGGCAGCTGATTACAGGTCCTACCGACTACCAGGCAGTGCATTATCGGAACAGAAGTCCATGCAGACTGATGAACTATGACTATGGCATGCCATACTGAAGAGGGAAGCACACAGAGTCAGAATGGGAGTCTGGGTGTGTGAAGGTTATCAGGGTACAGCTAGTCCATTTACAGGGCCCCCTAGAGAAGGGTGGGCAGAGACTGAAAACATGGCAGTGGCAGGACTGGGATGGACTGCGCAGGGCATGTCTTATGAGCAATGCTTGTCATACCTGGGGCACTCGTGCTATCCATTTTCTGCTTAGATGGACTCCTTGTCACAAATGCTCCTTGCAAAGATAGCCAATGTCACACTTCCTGCTGTCAAGGGTCTGGTCATACATTCCTGTTACCAATGCAATAGCACATTCACTGCCTTATGTATGAAACACTTTTTTACCTTACAATTGATGGTGTCTTAGTTGTGTGTCATGTGCTGCAATGAACCATGTTGGCAACATGGATGTGTTTCATAGCTGTGGTCCTCGGATATTGGCCTTCACATGTGAAATAGACAGGACATATGTAATTTACACTGTGTGTGATGTTGGCTGTACCTTCATACCCATCAAATGTGATGTGGTTTTTTCAGTATCCTAATCTGTATTTCTGCAATGCTCCATGAAGCTAAACTCTGATTATGATTCCTAGGGATCAGGTGATGCATAAATAATTACCCAAAGCATGATTGAGTGATGAAGGTAGGTGTTTAATGACATATGCTAACAAAGTGGTGATGGTGAATATACTTAGAAGTTTTGTACAATGTGTTGTCTCTGACGCAATCCTGCTGCAGTGTTTGGATGGTCCCCCTCATGTTCACGAACAGCATCCTCCTCTTCAGGCATTTGTGGGTCTGGTTCATAGAGGGGAATGTTCCTCCTTACAGAAATGTTGTGCAGGTTGGCACAGGTCAAAATTATCTTGCAGACCATTTCAGGTGAATATAGGAGGCTGCCTCCGGTGATGTCGAGGCACCAGAATCTGGACTTCAGGATGCCAAAAGTCCTCTCTACTATGGTGCGTGTTCTCCGATGTACCTCATTATAAGCACGCTCTGATGCTGTGCTTGGGCTGGGAAATGGGGTCATGATCCATGGCTGGATCCCATAAACCTGATCAGCTGAAAGAGAAAATTAGTGTAAATATCTGGATGTTGGTTGCACCTTAATTATCACTTTGCATGGCAGTTGTAATCTTGTGTAGTCTGTGACTCATCTGCGTTTGTGTTATTGTGTGGGATCCTAGGCTTCTAGGATGTTCTTTCAGCACTGGGTTGTTTATTTATCAAAACTGGTGTTTGACCGGATATCAGCAGTGTATCTGTAAACTTGCAGCTCATTGTGTATCATCCATGGATTATGTCATGTGAAAGAAGTGTCCATGTGCCTTCACTGGAGGTGACATGATACTTCCACACACAGAATTGATTCCACTGTGGTGGTAACACGGTTGCACTATATGGGCTGAACTTCCCATCCAATTCAACATATGTAATAGCATATGAAAAACAACAGTGAAGCCCTTTGTTTTGGCTAGGTGACAATGTACAACACATCTCCATAAGTTGGCAGCACTGAAGTGTTCACAACTGACAATGCACAAATATACCATGTTCGACAAGTTCTATGCAGACCTATTTTTGTGCCCTCACCAAGTTGGCTCATGTGCAAACGTGTACCTGCACTACTGAACCTGCTCCAGGTAAGCTGGCTAACTTGGTTGTGGGGGTGAAGGTTTAAGTGTCAGAAGGTCCATGTGCCTGTACATCTGTTGTGTATACGTGTAATTGTGTCAATCCGTATGTGTAGCAGTGTGCACTTTGCAATATTGTCACATCAATATGTGTTCTTAGCACAGTCCACTTCCCTATTGGTAGCAGGCAATGTCACCCCAGGAGTGATGTGAGATGTTGGTACTGGCTCAATGATTCCATATCACCTTCATTAGAGTCAGCAACATCATGCTATGTGTGTCATGAAGTTTGACCTGCAGCGAAACACATTACACACCCCTTACACAGTACGTATTGCTTGGAAGGGTGTGTGATTGAGTGTTATTGATATGAAATTGGAACATTCATCTTCCAAGTTGTACTGCCAGTTAAGGCTATGTCATTGTCACTGTTTGGTTTTAAATTTGTCCCTTGTGGCTCTGGAGTGGCATCTGTTGTTATTTGCATTTGACATTTGTCCATAGGTGTGTATCCCATTGGGTCAGGATATCAAACATGACTGGCAGTGTCACAACCTCAGTGTCTTCCTGGCCACGTGTCTATGTAGTGGTGTATGTGTTGTGTGTCCTACAGGGTTGCTGTGCAGTGTGTATATAACTAGGTTTCTGTACTTACCAACAAGTAGGCCATTGCCATATTGCCCATCCTGGAAGTGTTGATTGATGGTGCAGTGGCGGAATATGAATGAATCATGTACACTCCCAGGATACTTTGCCATGATGTTGGTGATCAATCCCTGGTGATCCACAATGGCCTGCACATTGATGGAGTGTGTGTGCTTCCTGTTGTGGTATAGATGCTTGGTTGCAGCAGGTGGCACAATCCGTACATGTGTGCAGTCAGTGGCACCAAGCATGTGTGGGAAGCCATTGATTTGGTAGAAGCCCTGTTTGGTCTCCTGCTGCTTCTGCTGTGTGTTGGAGAAGCTGATGTGGCGGGGTGTGAGGAAGATGATGGCATCCAGTACCTTGGGTAGGAAGGCAGAGAATGAGGGCTGTGAGATCCCGGCAACCAGGGCACCTCTGGTTTGAAAAAAGATCCACTTGCCAACATGTGGAGGACAGCTTGGTCTCTGGTGGAATGATGTGGGGTGTCTGCAAGCTGGGTGCCAACTGTGGCTCAATGTGGTGCAGCAGCTGTTGTATGGCTTGCCAGTTTAGTCTGTACCTCTGGATGATGTCATGTTCCCTGAGGCCCTGAAGGGTTGTCCTGGTCCGGAATATCCTCTCCTGCATTTGGCGTTCCTGTTGGTGTGGTGGAAGCTGCTGCTGTTGCTCCTGTGCTCTGCGTCTTTGTGCATGCTGGATGAATAGCACCTCCATGTCTTCCTTTTGGTGCTCTGATGTTGTTTCTGTGTGTTTTCCTTAAGTACTGGTGTGTTTGCCCCATTTTAACACCTGCCCTGACCCAGGCGTTAATTTTAGACGCAAATCGGGATGTGTGCCATTTTCCGCCTCCGCCTCCCAGCTGTGTGGCCTTTTTGCACGGTTGGATAAATATGGCGCACAGGTGTTTAAGTCATTTATTGGACAGGAACGCCTACCTTGCATGTCATTAACGCAAGGCGGTTTCACGCATCCAGAAAATGATGCACACGGAGATATGAAAGTATAAATATGGTGTTAGTTTTGCACCATCTGTGTTGCTTCCAGATCCTTGTTGCTTTCGTGCCACTGCTTGTTTTTCTTCCTTCACCACTTTGCCCCATGTTGCTTCCATGCCCTTCTCTCACGTCGCTTTCCCTGCCTGCTTTAAAAAAAACACTTTCACAATATTTTTTCCATTTTTATTTGCTAATCTGATTTGGATCGGCAACTGAAAAAAAAAGTGGCTGCTTAATTTTCTAGGCGTGTGCATCTACAAAATTATGTGAAAGGCCTTTTGTTTTTTTCTTATTTGGCCATGCTGCACAGCATGGCTAACAATTACTAGCAAAGCCAATAGGTGCCAAATGCCAGACCTATCGTGTTTTCCAATGCTTGCTTGTTTTGCTGTTTATGACACACTCCAGACAATCTAAATAAAACCTAATTCACACTAATTACCTGTCTGCTGTTATAATAATAAATTATCTCTGCTATTTAACCAGCATCCTATCATACTAGGTCTATAGGTCACAGAAAAACGGTTTCACAAATTTAAAATTATACTTGCTACAAAGGTTTAACATGCTATCTGAATTGTCACATCACAGGCTCAGCCATTGTCCGACACACCTTGGACTCCATCTACTCCTCCAGCCACAAGGTTAAAGTCAGCCACATCACTCCATCATCCACCTCCACATAGCAGGGCCACCAACCACCCCTACAGAGCGGCACCCTAAGCTGCTGCTGGAAGAAAGTTACAGAAAAGGAATGGCTCAACACCCTCCAAGTAAACTACCCAGACCCCACCAACGACACAAACAACTTCAACAACTGGATCACTGCCTGCACCGGTGCCCCTGAAAAACAAAAAAAAACAAAAGGTCCAACAAACATGCTAGCTAGTACAACACTGACATCAAAGAATCCAATAGGGTTTGCTAACAGCTTGAAAGAAAATAGAGAAAAACCTGAGGAACTACCGCAAGAAACACCAACAGGCCGCACTTACACTATCAAGTAAAAGAGACCAAGAATAAGGCCCTCACCATAAAAATGGAATCTACCTCCAACAACTACAAGGAACTTTTCGCCATAGTCAAAGAGTTCACAGACCAAACAGCTGCCACCCTAACCATCACTCCTACACAAGAACTCTGCAACAACCTCTCTGACTTCTTCCATGAGAAAATCACCAAGGTCCACAGCAACTTTGAACCCCAGCCACCCCCACATCAACCTTCCCAGCCTGCTAACCTCATCAACCAAAGACTACCAACCGACAGCATGGACATCTCTATCCATTGAGGACACTGCAGCAAAGTGAAGACAGTCCACCCAGGGGCTCCCACAGACCCCTGTCCCCACCATAGCTGCAACCTGGGAAGAGCCACGATCAGTGCTGCACTCACTTCAATCATCAAAACCTCCCTCAAGACAGCCACCTTCTCAGACAGCTGGAAACATGCCGAAATCACTGCCCTCCTCAAAAAAACCTCCGTCGACTCTGAAGTACTCAGCAATTACCCACCCATCTCACTGCTCCCTATCCAAGCCAAACTAATTGCCAAGACCATCAACAGACAGCTCTCCGACCACCTTGAACGCCACGAGCTCTAGACTACACACAGCAGGAATACATTGACTAGCACTCAAATGGATAGCTTCCTACCTCTCTGGAAGAGCATAACGAGTCAGGCTCTTGCTGCTCACTTCAGAATCCAAGGACATCATCTGTGGAGTATCCACAGGGAGCATCATTCAGCCCCACACTCTTTAACATGCACATGACTCCTCTGCCAAGTATTTTCAGATCCCATGGAATCAACGTCCTCTCCTGCGCCGACGACACCCAGCTCATTTTATCCCTCTCAGAAGACACATCACAATCAAGACAAACTTCAAACAATGCATGACCAGCGTTGTAAATCAGATAAAAGAAAACTGCCTAAAGCTCAACACAGACAAAACTGAAGTGCTGGTCTTCAGGAATAAGAGCTCACCGTGAGACTCCATGTGGTGGCCTGTCGATCTTGGACCCACACCTACCCCAACCAACCACGCTAGGAACCAAAATCCGCCTCTTTATTCCACTACCAGACATTCTCTGCCCATTTATCTCACCCTAGCAGGTCCCCGCTTTCTCTCTTTCTTTTCCTCCAAATTTCAGTTTTATAAGTTTTCCCTCACTCGCGCTCGTAACTGTCTTTACCCAGGGCTAGTAAGTTGAATGTCACTAGTGGACTGTGTAGGAAAGAGCCCCTTTTGGCATGGTAACCCCCCTCCACTTTTTGCCTGGTATTGATGCTAACTTGAGTGTGATAGGTTCCTGCTTACCAGGCCGCAGCACCAGTGTTCTTTCCCTAAACTGTGCCATTGTTTCCACAACTAGCACACTGCTAAGTCCCTTGTAAAAAGTACCAGTGGTGCCAAGGGGTCTGTGACCAGGGAGGGTTCCTAAGGGCTGCAGCATGTATTGTGCCACCCTAAGTAACCCCTCACCAAGCACATACACACTGCCAAAGCAGATTGTTTGTGCTGGTGGGGAGAAAAAGTTAAAGTCAACATGGCACCCCTTCCAGGGTGCCATGCCCTCAGACCACTGCCTGTGGCATGGGTAAGTCACCCCTCTAGCAGGCCTTACAGCCCTAACACAGGGTGCACTATACCACAGGTGAGGGCACAGCTGCATGAGCAATATGCCCCTACAGTGTCTAAGTCCATTCTTAGACATTGTAAGTGCAGCATGGCCATATTAAGTACATTGGCTTGGAGTTTCTCATTATAAACTCCACAGCTCCTTGGTGGCTTCACTGAAGACCGAGAAGTTTGGTATCAAACTTCACAGCACAATAAACCCACACCGATACCAGTGTTGGAATTACTGCAAAATGCACCCAGAGCACATCAGATGCCTCCTGTATTTTTGCCCAACCATTTGGTGCAAGGCTGACCAGTCTGTGCCAGCCTGCCACTAACGGACAAGTTTCTGAACACGTGGGTTGAGAGCCTTTGTGCTCTCTGAGTTCAGAAACAAAGCCTGCTCTGGGTGGAGGTACTTCACACTCCCACCTGCAGGATCTGTAGCACTTGGTGGTGAGCCTCAAAGGCTCAGGCCTCCTGTTACAGTGCCCCAGGGCACTCCAGCTAGTCGAGATGCCCACCCCTGATCAAGTCCCACTTTTGATGGCAGGTCCAGTGGGAAAATCAATAAAAACAAGGAGGAGTGAACACTTCAGCTGGGGCCACCCCTAAGGTGTCCAGAGCTGAAGTGACCCCCTCATTGCAGAATCCTCCATCTTGGTTTGGAGGATAGGGACCAATAGGGATAGGAATTTGCCCCCTCCCCAAAGGGAGTGGCCACAGGAAGGGTAGTAAATGGCAGATAATTGCACATCCAAATAGTGTTGCAGTGGTAAAATATAGTGTGAATAGGTGCACGCGACCAAGTGCCCTACTACCTGAAGGCACAGTATAGTGTATACAAATACACAGCATATAATGAACAAGAAGTGACAACAGCACTCAACAACGAACAACTTTGAAAAGTATGAGTAAAAGCTTGTGTGTAGCAGTTTTGTTAGTAAATCATTCAGTATTCCTCTTGGTGTTCCAGTAGGTCTTTTATTCGGATCAATATTCGTAAACCCCTGAATGCAGTCAAACAGGCACAGCCAACACGTGTTTCGTCACAACTGTGACTTCATCAAGGCTGTAGGAAATATACAGTACCAAGTTTTAGATATGTGCATGTAGACTGGAACAATAGGTAAAACAATTCTGAGAGAGCAAATGTATGCGTATAGACACGGCAAACAGAACCAGTGTAAAAACGTGAGGTAACAGTGTGTAACAAATGATCGTGAGATTCACTTCAATAGTGACAAACAAAGAGTAGAGCCCAAACCGGCAGATAGAAGGATGTGGGTATATTATATCTACACATATGTAAATTGTGACAAAGAACGACGTGCTGTTCATCTGTGGTCCCAATGTTACGTTGCTACCCAGTGTGTAATACAGTAATTGAGATAAAACATTTGATAAAAGTGCAATTTAGAAGGTAGAGACGCCTACCTATGTTGGAAGGAGTACCTTAATAGGGCATGTAAGGGAGGCACCTGGGGGAATGAGAAAGGAAAAAGAAGGAGGGAGAGAAGGCGAACAGAAGAAAGGAATAATAAGGTAAGTAACTGACTGATAAACAGTAGGAAGGAGTGGAAGTAGTAAGTTCGAGAGTAGAACAAGGCTACCTGTGTTCAAACAGGTGTTGAAATGTGAGTCCGATTGCATGTGTCGATCCGTAAATAGTGATATGTTGTAATCGAAACAGTGTCATCCAAGAGTGCCAGGTAAGTAAATCCTTGGCACGCCGAAGGTTAAGAGGACCTTGGTAAGTCCTAGAAAAAAGTGCATGGTCAGTATGGTCTGCACTGACAAAAACGCGTCAGCTAGGGCAATAGGCCGACGAAAGTAAGCAGTATCAGCACAGGGAAAAGGGCGTGTGATTGGACAAACAGTCCCAACAAAGGACTGTGTACCTGAGTAAGGTAATCATGGTAGATAAGGTTAATAAGGTAAAAAGAAGTTGGACTGCGTGAAAAATTCAAGCGAACAAAGTGGGGGAAAAGTGTTGTGGAGTGCAGGCGAAAAATAATAGCGGCACAAGGATCGTGAACTAAGACACATGATAAGGAGTTTAAAAGATTAAATAAATTAAATACATGGGAACGGCGTGTGGCCGAAAATAGTCTCGTGAAGGACTGAGACATTAGATTGGGTTATCGTGGTGAAAAGCACTAAACGGCGTGTAGCAAAAAACAGTCTCATTAAGGACTGAGTCATTGGGTCAGGTTAATGCGGTAAAAAGCACTAGTCTAAGGACACCATGCTAGAATTGAAGATGTAATCGAGCAGACAAAGCCTAGTGGCCAATAACTTACCGTTAGCAAGTGTGATAGCCCCTTGTAGTGTGAAGAGCGAAGCTGGTGAAACTGAATTGGGCAGTGGTTAAATAGCAAGCGGGCGTCAAGGGAGCCGTGAGAGAGAATCGGATGGCTTCTGTATCTGGAAGTATTTAAAGTTGGGCCAAAAGGGCAGCCATGTTGAAAGGATAACAAACACAGCAAGTGGAGAGATTGAAAGTATGGCAGAAACAGGTAAGTATAGAGGACACCTGGTAGGAAAGTGTGTGATAAAAACGGACCCCAAGAGAGAGGGAAGTAGTGTTATAGAATTACTTTCACAGTATAACACAACCTTAGTACACAGTTCCTGGTACCATAACATAATTAGTAAATAAAGAGGTGGTTTTGCATGGTAAATCCTATATGTACAAAACAGGGTATTAGTAGATTGTTCACAAAAGTAAGGGATTCTCACAGATCACCTTTTGTGGTTAGCAACAGAAATACATTAAATAGTAGAAAGTAAATATACATCAGTCACAGTCTCATGGGTACAATTGGTGAGCAGTAACGATAGAGTAATACAAGTGATATCAGAAAAGCTAGTGGTACTGAACATAGTCCCAACTAAAAAAGCAGATCAAGCAACAGATTTTCAACAGAAAAAAAAACCTTCGAGATGAGAGGTTAGTCATAAGGATAAGCGATGAATCTACAGGGTGTCACATAGCATTCAACCCGAGAACACTGAGTCACTTGATTACAAACAAAACTATTGTATTTTAAGCGTATGTGTATATCACGTGCATGAAATAGTAGAGTACCGGGTCAGTGTAATATATAACCAGTTATAAACAACTGTTAAGGAATCAAAATGATCCATATCGAGGTCAAATCAATCTAAGTGAGGAAAACGTGGAGCTCCTTATCAGCATTTAGACCCTTCTCCAAGGCTCGTAGTTGAAGTATCCATTTGGCCTCACATTTACGCAATTCCTTGGTCCTATCTCCCCCTCTGGGAGACGGAGTAATGTGTGTTATGCAAAAAATCTGATCTTTGGAATGTCAGATTCACCATGTAAAGAGTTAAAATGCACAGCCAAAGGATAGTTAAGAGTGCAGTTTCTGATGGCCCTGATATGTTCCTGTATGTGTTCCTTGAGGGGGCGTATAGTACTACCCACATAGATTAATCCACATACACATATGATAACATAGACAGTGTATTTAGTATTGCAATTGATAAATTGCCTCACATGAAAAGTGGTTGTTGTGTAGAATGTAAAGGACAGGGTCTTATTAAATGCAAACTGGCAGGAAATGCAACAGCCACATTTGAAGAAACCAGAAGGTTTGTTAGGTAGCCACATTTGGGAATTGGGGGGGCAGAGGGGTGCCACAAAACTTGGGCAAAGAATATTTCTCAGGGTGCGTCCCCTGCTGCGGGTGATGGACGGTGTCTGTCCGATAATACCCCCCAATTTGGAGTCTAGAAGTAGTAGATGCCAGTGCTTTTTGAGAATTCGGAACAGAACCCTACTAACTGGACTGTATTTAGTGATGAAGGAGATGTTCCTTCTCAAGTTCTTATTGGGTTTTTTTTGGGCTCTGATAAGAAGTGAGTCCCGCTGTTTAGAAAGTGTGCGTTTCCTGGCTAAGTTAATGATTGTTTCTAAGTAGCCCCTCTTTTGAAAACGCTTGGTCAGTAGATTAATTTCTTGTGTAAAGATCTCGTTGTCACTGCAGTTACGCCTAGTCCTTATCATTTCACCATAAGAGATGGCCTTAATCTGGGCGCTGGGGTGTGCACTGAGAGCATGCAGAATAGAGTTGCATGCAGTGGGTTTTCTGTAAATTCTGGAGGAGATTTTGTTGTCTGTAATGTATAAGAAAAGATCAAGGAACTCGATGAAATTGTTATCCATCATACGAGTAAAGGTGAGATTGAAATCATTGGTGTTCATATGTTCTATAAGTTTGTTCAGGTCCTGCCTGTTACAAGTCCAGATAGTGAGAATATCGACAACCCCCAGAAAAGGATGTGTTGGGTAATATTGTCAGGGCAGTTGAACTAGAGATGACGTTTCTCAAATTGACCCATGTAAAGGTTAGCGTAGGAAGGTGAACATTTGGAACCCATTGCCACCCCCTGGGATTGTTTGTACCAGTGTCCATCATGTAAAAATACATTATTCTCAAGGACTAATCTTGTGCGGTCTAGTAGCATTGTAGTATGTTCATAGAGTGTGGCATCCCTGTTGGAAAGTGCCATGGATAAAGACTCCAAACCACGTTCTAATGGAATGGATGTATAGAGAGAGTTGGTAACAAAGCAGCAATCCTCTGTCCAATCTATATCTTGCAACTGACACAACAAATCCTTGGTGTCCTTGATAAAAGAAGGAAGATTACGTACCAGAGGTTGTAGGAAATGGTCAATGTACTCTGAGATATGTTCTGTAGGTGAGTAAATACCAGAGATAATAGGTCTGCCAGGAGGGAAATTACCCGGTTTGTGTACTTTAGGTAGTATATAGATGCAGGGTGCCCTGGTGTTGTGTTATCCATATATTTGTATTCGAGGTCTGAGATGAGACAAATATCTTTCCATTTTGATAGTCTGTCACCTATATCTTTGGTTATAATAGCCAGGGGGTTGCCTGTAAGGCGTGTATATGCACATGTGTCTCCCAACTGTCTGTTGATTTCTGAAATGTAGTCATTCCTGTTCATGATCACCACGTTGCCTCCCTTGTTAGCTTCCCTTATTATGAGATCAGTTTGGGCGGAAAGTTGGTTAAGGGCCCTGCGTTCAGTTGGGCTCAGGTTATTCCTGTAACTAAAACCCTTGGTTCTGTGTTTGTCCTCCTGGTTTAGTAAGTCTGTGTCCGCTTCATAGAAAGTGTTGATGTTATTATCTGGTGGTAAATTAGGCATGAAAGTGGAAGTGGGTCCAAGTCCACTGTCCAGGTTCAGATTGGACTGTATGTTCAGGTGTTCCAGAAGTGACTCGAGATTGGGAGTAGAGGGAGTTGGAGTGTCAACGTGCATAATAATTTTTATGTCTTGGATATCCCTGATAGTTTTGTTGCAGAAGGGAGTGGGTGTAACAATGCTCTTTTCGAACGTTGGTTTGTCAAAAAATTTTTTTTTAAGTTTAAGGCATCGGATGTATTTGAATAAGTCAATGTGGATGTTGTTAAAGTCAGGTTTGGAAACAGGACAAAACCCCTAGCCCTTGCTCAAAACGTTTATTTCATCATAAGAAAGAACATGGGTGGATAGATTAATAACCTGTATATTGTCATTATCCATAGTGTTATGTGATATGGAATTTGCACTCATGTTCTTTGATTCTTGGCAATTGAGCGTGTGGTCACGCCTTCCCTTTTGTCCATGTCCATGTTTTTTCCCTCCCCTCCTGGTTGGTTTGTGTAGGGGTTTGTTTTGTTGTAATTCTGCCGAATGCCTTTCCTGTAACGTGCCAATTCCTCTAAAAAAAAAAAGGGGAAGGGTGGGCATCCCTGTGTGTGTGCATGTTTCCCGAAGTGCCCTCCTTAGCAGAGTCCAAATCATTACTGGAAGTACTGGATACGTCAGTCAAGCTGTTCGGGGCTGAAATGTTAGTGGGGTGAGTATCAGAGGTTCTAGGGTTGACGTCAGTCCTAATCTGGTCAAATTTACGTGCAAATGTGTAGATTCGCCCATTCAGGTAATCATTTTCATCTCAAATAAGTTTTTTTCAGTTTTTTTGTCCTTTATATAAAGTTGGTGTTTGTGAAGTACTTCCTTAAGAATACTGTAATTCTTTTCCGTTGCTTCCAGTAGATTTAGGTTTTTAATCTCTAGTTCTAATGCTATGTCAGTCAGTAATTTTTCCCGTTTTCTGTCAGCGTGTTTAATAAGTATGTTCATCATCCCAATAAAGGATGAGGAGATGAGATGTTCCCATTCACCTAGAAGGTCTGAGTCTAAGTCGTCAAAGGAAGGGAAGATTACAACCCGCAGTCCCCGGGGAACCTGTTTTAAGTCAATGTATCTTTTGAGCGTGGTTGCGTCCCACCACCTTGAAAGTTCCTGTTTCTTCACCAAGCTTCTTCGTTACCGCTCACCAATTGTACCCATGAGACTATGATTGATGTATATTTACTTTCTACTATTTAATGTATTTCTGTTGCTAACCACAAAAGGTGACCTGTGAGAATCTGTTACTTTTGTGAACCATCTACTAATACCCTGTTTTGTGAATATAGGATTTACCATGCAAAACCACCTCTTTATTTACTAATTATGTTATGGTACCAGGAACTGTGTACTAAGGTTGTGTTATACTGTGAAATTAATTCTATAACACTACTTCCCTCTCACTTGGGGTCCATTTTTATCACACACTCTCCTACCAGGTGCCCTCTATACTTACCTGTTTCTGCCATACTTTCAATCTCTCCACTTGCTGTCCGCTATCCTTCCAACATGGCTGCCCTTTTGGCCCAACTGTGAATACTTCGGGATACGGAAGCCATCCGATTCTCTCTCACAGCGACCTTGACGCCCACTTGCTATTTAACCACCGCCCGATTCAGTTTCTCCAGCTTCGCTCTTCACACTACAAGGGGCTATCACACTTGCTAACTGTAAGTTATTGGCCACAAGGCTTTGTCTGCTCGATTACGCCTTCAATTCTAGCATGGTGTCCTTAGACTAGTGCTTTTTACCGCGTTAACCTGACCCAGTGACTCAGTCCTTAACAAGACTGGTTTTGGCTACACGCCGTTTAGTGCTTTTCACCGCGATAACCCAATCTAATGTCTCAGTCCTTCACAAGACTATTTTCCGCTATACGCCGTTCCCAGGTATTTAATTTATTTAATCTTTTAAACTCCTTATCATGTGTCTTAGTTCACGATCCTTGTGCCGCTATTATTTTTCGCCTGCACTCCACAACATTTTCCCCCCACTTTGTCGGTTTGAATTTTTCACACAGTCCGACTTCTTTTTACCTTATTAACCTTATCTACCATGATTATTTTACTCAGGCACACAGTCCTTTGATGGGACTGTTTGTCCAATAACACGCCCTTTTCCCTGTGCTGATACTGCTTACTCTCGTCTGCCTGTTGCCCTAGCTGACACGTTTTTGTCAGTGCAGACCATACTGACCATGCACTTTTTTCTAGGACTTACCAAGGTCCTCTTAACCTTCGGCGTGCCTAGGATTTACTTACCTGGCACTCTTGGATGACACCGTTTTGATTACAACGTATCACTATTTACGGATCGACATACGGAATTGGACTCCCATTTCAACACCTGTTTGAACACAGGTAGCCTTGTTCTACTCTCGAACTTACTACTTCCACTCCTTCCTACTGTATATCAATCAGTTACTTACCTTATTATTCCTTTCTTCTTTTAGCCTTCTCTCCCTCCTTCTTTTTCCTTTCTCATTTCCCCAGGTGCCTCCCTTACATGCCCTATTAAGGTACTCCTTCTATATACTGCCAATATAGGTAGGCGTCTCTACCTTCTAAACTGCACTTTTTTCAAATGTTTTATCTCAATTACTGTATTACACACTGGGTAGCAACGTAACATTGGGACCACGGATGAACAGCATGTCGTTCTTAGTCACAATATACATATGTGTAGATATGATATACCCACACCCTTCTATCTGCCTGTTTGGGCTCTACTCTTTGTTTGTCACTATTGAAGTGAATCTCACGATCATTTGTTACACACTGTTACCTCACGTTTTTACACTGGTTCTGTTTTCCGTGTCTATACGCATACATTTGCTCTCTCAGAATTGTTTTACCTATTGTTCCAGTCTACATGCACATATTTAAAACTTGGTACTGTATATTTCCTACAGCCTTGATGACTTCACAGTTGTGATGAAACACGTGTTGGCTGTTGCTGTTTGACTGTATTCTGGGATTTACGAATATTAATCTGAATAAAAGACCTAATGGAACACCAAGAGGAATACTGAATGATTTACTAATAAAACTGCTACACACAAGCTTTTACTCATACTTTTCAAAGTTGTACATTGTTGAGTGCTGTGGTCACTTCTTGTTCGCCACAGGAAGGGTGTAGCCACCCTCAGGGTCAATAGTCATTGGCTACTGCCCTCTGACCCCTGTAATGCCCCTAAATCTAGTATTTAGGGGCACCCCTGAACCTTACTCACCAGATTCCTGGTGACCCCAAGCAAAAAAAGGCCTGCCAAGCCGACCCCAACAGTAAAGACTCCAGACGACATCTGACTTAGCCCCAGCCCTTGCGGCTTGCCTGCAGTTTCAAATACCCCTGCTCCAAAAAGCCAACGCATTCTGCAGGACCAGCGACCTCAAACCCCCAGAGACTGCCTGCCCAGAAGAGGGCCAAGAAGTCCTGAGGACAGCGGCTGTGTTCAGAAGAATCCTCCAAAAAGAGGTCCAGAACCTGCCCACTCTGCACCCGAGGCCCACGGCCCAAGTCTTGGTGGCCCACCCGTCCAGAGACGGTCCCTAGGTGATTCTGACTTCGAGTCCACCCTGGGTTGACCCCTCCTAACCACCACAACGATGGCTGCAGCCTGAATCCAGGGGACCCCTCCCCCCAATCCCAACCGGATCCGATGAAGATACTGACGCCCAGCAGTGTTCAGCGGGCACCTCCCCTACTTGTCCAGCCTTTGGTTTCCCGGAACCGATCCTCTGGACCCAGCCTGCAGCATCTATTTTGACCCCTCAGGTCCCCGTATGTAAAGGCATTGGGTGCCCAGCTCTGTGTTTTCACCCTACTGCTCCTGAGCCGCTAAGGGTGTGTGTTTGGTGTGAACCTGTGGCCCCCCGGTGCTGACCTAAACCCCCAAGGTCTGTGTTCTGTAAACACAAGTACTTACCTGCAATCTGCTCTTTACCGACGACCCCCATTCCTCATAGGATTCCATTGTAAACCAGATGCCAACTTTGACCTCTGCACCCAGCCGAGAGTGACTGGTGATGCAGTTTTGGGGTCAGCCTTAACTTTGACCTGTGGACAACTCAGCCCCTGGAGACTGGAATCGTAAGTCGTGTACTTACCTGTTAACCGTGCTAACACTTCCCCCCGGACTCTATTGACTCCTATGAAAAATTGCGCTGTTAACTTTTGATATAGAAAAGTGTTACTTACTTGTAAACTGCTTTATCTGCAAAAACCAAACAAAGTACATTTGATACATATGCTTGATATCTATTGACAACTGTACTTACCTGCAACAAAGAACTTCTGGTTCTAGTAATAAAGTAACAAAATATATTTTCGCTATATAAAACAATTGGCCTAGAGTTAGTCATTGATAGTTGGGCAGCGTTAACCCCTCGGGTGCCTTGGACGCAACAGTTACGTCCTGCGCAGCAGCGCTCCCCCCGAGGACCAAGGCTTTAAGGGGAATCACTTCCCTTTCCACTCCACTCCTGCCACACTCCCATCTAATGACATCATTAGAGGCCACCCGATGCACTGGAAGCCATTAGCTTCCAGCGTGTCGAGGGAGGAAGAGGCGAGTTTCTCTTCCCGCAGCGGGGGTGGGAGGGGAGGAAAGGGGGGGGGTTGCTTCAAAAGAGGCATCAGGGGAAAGAAAAAGGTTTTCCTTCCTCTAGATGCCTCTTTTAGCATTCCTGCCCACTGTGTGTGTGTGTGTTTTGTGTGGGGGTGGCCCCTTGGGCAAGGGCCGCTCCCCCAAGGGGGCATAATGTTTTACGCTGTTGTGCGGTTTGTTTGTTTTTTGTGGGGCGGGAGTCCCCTTGGCCTATTTTTTTTAGGCTCATGTGCCCCCAAGGGGGTCAGAATCCACTAGGCACCAGGGATTTTCTTTGTAGGTGTGTGGTTTTTTTGTGGGGGGTGGGTTGTCCCTTGGGCAAGGGTCACCTCCCTAAGGAGGCATAATGTTTTATGCCATTTCTGCCCCCCTAGGGGTAGACCGCTCATTATTTTTAAGCTGATCTTCCCCCAGGGGGGTAAAAGCCACGACGACGCCAGGGATGTTGTGTGTTTTTAATTGTTTTTTTGGGGGGGAGGGTGGCCCCTTGAGCAAGGGTTGTCTCCCTAAGGTAGCATAATGTTTTATGCCATTTCTGCCCCCCTAGGGGTAGACCGCTCATAATTTTTAAGCCGATCTGCCCCAGGGGGGAGGATAGAAGCCACAATAATGCCAGGGATGTTGTGCACATTGTGTTTTTTTTGTGTGGGAGGGGGTGGCCCCTTGGGGAAGGGTCACCCCCTCCCCCCCAAAAGGGGGAAAAACACTGTTGGGAAGTTCTGCCCCCCCCATGGGGGCAGATCAGTCTATTTTGTTTAGGACCTTCTGCCCCCAAGGGGGCAGAATCCACTAGGCACCAGGGATTTTCTTTGTATGTGTATGTTTTTGTGTGGGGGGTGGGTTGTCCCTTGGGCAAGGGTCACCTCCCTAAGGGGGGCACAATGTTTTATTCCATTTCTGCCTCCCCTGGGGGGCAGATCGGCTCATTATTTTTAAGTTGATCTTCCCCCAGGGGTGTAGAAGCCACGACGACGCCAGGGATGTTGTGTGGTTTTAATTGTTTTTTTTTGGGGGGGGGGTGGCCCCTTGGGCAAGGGAACGCCTCCCTAAGGTAGCATAATGTTTTATGCCATTTCTGCTCCCCTAAGGGTAGACCGCTCATTATTTTTAAGCCGATCTGCCCCAAGGGATGTTGTGCACTTTGTATTTTTTTGTGTGTGGGGGGCGGCCCCTTGGGCAAGGGTCGCCTCCCCCAAAGGGGGAAAAACAATGTTGGGAAGTTCTGCCCCCCATGGGCCCGTCTGCCCCCGGAGACCACTAGACACCAGGGAAAATTTCTAAATGTTTGGTGGCGGGTGTTTGTCAACTGGTGAGGTATTTGCATAACAGTTTATTTCTCTCTTTTGTTCTAGTTCAAAGCTTTTGTTTCCTTTGCTGTGGCTTGTTGCAGATTTGGCAGTGGTGGACCTGCGGTTTGCATAGTTGCATGCTTTAAGTAAGTAAATTTACTCCAAAGTAGTATTGTTGCCATACATGAATGACATGTTTGTAGGTGGTGTACTAAATGCAAGATTGTATGTGAAATTTTCCTTAGATTTGTGCACAATGATATTTGTGTTGTCTTATGTCTAATTTGCTTTTCAGTGGGATATAATTGGTGGTCACTGTGTCTGCGCAGAGTAGTTGCTGGTGAGTCTAGCTTTTTCTGCCAAGTGAGTGGTATAGTTTTTGAGTACATAACTCTTTGTGATAAAGCCACACTTTATTACTTAGTTTAGACAGTGCTGGTTGTTGTTGGCGCATTGGTCAAGTTACACTTCTTAGAAAGGATCATGGCTAGCCGCAGAGTGACCGCTCAGCAGTTGTTGGCATGCTTTTTGAGTCATATTTTGACCATGATTATGAGACGGACTCTGCATCTGAGGCAGAGGAGGAAGAAAGAGATTTTGGCAGTGAGTTTTCTGTCAGAGAGGAGTCTTCTGATGAGGAAGCCACTCTCAGTGCAGATGAAGGGCCTGTTTTAGAGGAGGACACTGATGTGTCAATGGTGCAGCAGCCAGCGGCTGAAAGGTTTCTCATTGGAAGACCTGACACCTGGGTTTCCCGAACATTAAACAGCCACAGTTGGCTGCCTTTACTAGTCTCCCAGGGTGTAGAGTAAATACGGAAAACTTTTTGCCTGTCAATTTCTTTGAGTTGTTTATGGACGATGTATTTTTGGAAGAGATTGTTGACCAGACTAATTTGTATGCGGAGCAGTATTTGAGGGACAATGCTGCCAGATTTAGGCCTCAGTCTAGAGCTCACCATTGGATTCCCACAATTTTGGAAGTGATGAAAAAGTTCTTGGGTTTGACTCTTTTGATGGGGTTGATAAGGAAGCCGTCACTGGCTTCTTATTGGTCTACTAGACCCTTGATGGCAACGGCTATATTTCCTGCAACCATGACAAGTAATCAGTATTTGCTTTTTCTTCGGATGCTGCATTTTGTTGACAATGCTTTAGCCTTGCCACAAGATTACCCTGATTGTGACCGTCTTCTTAAGATTAGGCCTGTCCTTGATCATTTTGTAGATCGGTTTTCAGAGATCTATGTTCCAGGCAAAGAAATAAGTGTGGACAAATCTTTGGTACTGTTCAAGGGTCGTTTGGTTTATAGGCAGTACATTCCTAGTGAGAGGGCATGGTATGGAATTAAATTGTATGTGCTGTCTGAAAGTAGTACAGGATATGCATATAATTTCCGGGTCTACACTGATAGGCATTCCAGTATTGACCCCCATGGTTGTCTGCCCACTTTTGGAGTTAGTGAGAAAATTGTGTGGGAACTTGGTAGACAACTGTTTGACAAAGGTCACCATTTGTATGAAGATAACTTCTACACTTCAGTTGTTCAAGGAATTGTTCAGAGTGGACACTGTTGCTTGTGACACTGTCGCGCAGGCTCTCTTTATTCAAATGAGACTACTGGATTTGAGCAGGAGAATCGCCTGGGGTGTGGGAGACTGAGTCTTAATCCACTATAAGGGACAGCTGTCGTGCCAATCCGCGTTTTGCTACAGCTTACTAGTAGTGCCTCATCTCTACCCAAGAACGGGTTGATTGGGCAGAAGAGCGCATGACACAATTGACTCCTCAGGGAAATTGTGGTCACTCAGATCTCATCCGTTTCTCTCAGTTACATTAGTCTCACATATACAAGGACAAGCAGAGGCAGTATATGTTACAAGAAGGTTTTATTGAAGCAACTGCATCTTAGATAATAAAGCATGTACTGCAATAAGCAGGACGATAAAGCATGACAGGATTAAAATTGTGACAAGTAGAGTGAAGCATAGAAATAATGCTACCATATTGTCACTAGAGTCAATAGACCAATTCCAACTTAGGCTATATTAGAGCACGGCATGTTAAGCTCTAGTTCTGCCCTTCAGGTTTCCCTGGGAAGACATCATCCCCCATACCTGAACAGAGGCCTGAAGTCTGCATAAGCAGCTGTAGCGAAGTGTTCAGCAATCAGCATACAATCGTGGTCATCTGTCTGGAATCTCCCTGTAACGTGTATGGGTCAGAGAAGTGTTTTTATAATAAAACAACTGATGTTCTGAGAAAATGTCCCTATGTAAGGATGTGTATGTTTGTATGAAAACCAGACACAAATAGTTACTACGTTTACCGGCAACCTATCTTACTGCAACATTGAAAGAAGCACAGAGTGAAAGAAATGTCTTGTTTAAGAACACAGTGCTGGCCTAGGCAAAGAACACCTAGATGGAGAAAAATAAACAAGACTGCAAATGTGGCTATTGCTAAAATAATAAACGAAGCTGAATAAAATAGACCTAGGTTAAAGTGCACAGCGGCAGGCCTAGTGTGCTAAAATAACGTGCATGGAGCTATAACTAACATGGCTACACAACACCCTCCCCATGCCGGTTCAAAGGTGGCTCAAAGCCTAATTATGTATAAAGGCTTCTAAAATTCAACATAAGAGATACATATAAATGCCAATAATGACAAGTTAAAAGACACTTGAGCATATAAAAAAGGACAATTAAAAAATATTAACTAAAAAGGCAGAATTTCAAGTAAGAGTCATTTTGGAAGTTGCCACTAGAATCCGGTACAATTGAAGACAGGAAATCTTCCACTTCAGCAGGTGTTTGCTGAAAATAGGAAATGCATCGCCAAGAAGGACCAAGGAGCATTTGTGTTCCATAGCCTGAGATTCAGCCAAGGCAGCAGCACTCCGTGGTGTGTCCAATAACGAGTTCAGAGCCGCATCCTCCACGAAGGGCAACTCATAAGCAGCTTCCTGTAGCAAACGCACCCTCAACGCGCATGTCCGGTAATGAACCCTCAGCGAGAACATCAACAGATCAGCGTCCAATGAAAGCAAGCGCTGCGTAGAAAGACAACCTTTGGGTGCGTGTTCAAATGAGCACCAGAGACATCGAAACATGGGCTGCACACAATGCAAAACCGGTCTGAATGACAGGGATCAGTCGCACTCCAATTGCTCCAGGAGTGTTGCTCCGAAGTACTGCATCATGTGTTCACGACACAGCTGCACTGGTGGGAGCGCTGTCATTCCTCCTTGTTGTGGCGTGACAATCTTTGCGCATAAAAAGTAACTATAGCAAAATGCCACCTATTATAGCCAAAGTCATTGGAAATCCCTCGAACATACTGGAGAATATTGAGAGGATGGCTGATGGTATTAAACCGAATATAGAGGAGAAGGTGTGAACAAAACCAGAACCAACAGCCTTAAAGCAATTTGCGAATCCAGTAGTACTGGATGCAATAAATATTCATCCCACAAGCTCACCAAAGTGTCTTGGAAAGTTGGTACTTAAAAGGGACTGTATCTCTGCTGATGACATTGCCACCTAAAGTGCGCAGGTCTCACGTGCAAATGTGAGCGCCACATGTTCTTGGAACAATAAAGCCTGGAGTCTGCTCAACTTTTCAAAATTCACATTAGAAGTAGCAATATGGGGCCAAATGTCAGCTACATCTCTTTGTCTAGAGGGAAGAAAAACTAAGTTCCCGCAGCATGTAACAATCTTAAAGACCGAAACAACAAACTATTCCGGCTCGCATCCCACAACAGTATTGAGTAGAACATAGCTGCCATTTGAAAGCACCTGGAATGCAGGTCTAATTAAGGGAACTGGAACTCCCT
Source organism: Pleurodeles waltl (assembly GCF_031143425.1). Classification (NCBI taxonomy): domain Eukaryota; kingdom Metazoa; phylum Chordata; class Amphibia; order Caudata; family Salamandridae; genus Pleurodeles; species Pleurodeles waltl. The sequence goes on from NC_090443.1 coordinate 30,928,424, forward strand.
TAAGATAACAAGCCAAATTAGCTGCTGAACCGTTACATGCCCTGTGCAAGGACAGCTGTTTACAAACCACTGAATGGCTGACAGAAGTCTCGCATTCACTACCGCTAAGAAAGACCTCTTTCATGCCACTGAGACATTTGTATGAGAAGGGCAGCTCCCACACCTCATTGATGTAACTATCTCCCAGCCTTTCATATCTGCCTACTGGAATGTGTTTTAAACAGAATGTGAATTGGAGTGTTGAAATAGGCAGATTAATGACCACGTGTATTAACCACTCAGCAGATGGTATTTCAGCCATAGTAAAAGGCAACTTTTCTAACTTTGATGTTTAACATGACACAAGTTGCTTCTTTCTTAGCCATTAGTTGTTGTTGTCGCGTGTTGCCAGGGAACGCGACCCACCTTCAATGTTGGAAGTGTCCAACCCAACTGCATAATGGACCTTAGTTGACTCTGTCCGTGGTGTAAAGAAGACATATCACTTTGTATTATGCCTATTGCAGAGGAAACAATGTTGTTTAATGTGTATATCAGGTCAGACAGGGTATTTATCCCATTATCTACAACAGCTATTGCCTTCAGTAAGTTTTCCTGGTCTATTTACCTTAACCGGGCAGCAGCTTCTTGTTGAGAAAGCTTCCAATTTTCATTATATACTTCATATAAGAATCGCTTTCTGCGTTGTTTTTTGGGGCCTAACAGGAAGTCCTGTATGTCGGTGTTATTAGACAGGATACTGAGGTGTTATCTAACTGCATCTAGTGAGGAACTTTTCAACCACTGCTGGCATAGTTTCCCTACACTGTATGTTGTTACTATACCAGCGTGTCCGGATGATACATAGCGAGGGTCCAGCCTATTTGTTCCAAGACCCCCGTGGAGTTTATAAAAGTGTATAACACCCATTGGTATCTATTGGCCACAGTAACCACCCGCCAGGACGTGACTATGAATCATTAAACGTGCCATTCTGGACCCATTCATCAAGCTGATCTTCAGCTGCATTTATATATTTTTGCCATTTGTGAAATTTTGCAGGGGCAGGAATACTGGGCGTATTCAATTCCTTAATCTTTGCTAAGCCTGAACAACTTGTTTGTTGTACAGTTTCATTTAAAAATATAATTTGAACGGGTATCAGGCTTGCTCTGAACAAAGCTTCCTTCCCCCTTATTTGCCAATTTCGTGTCCCCCACACATTTTTTAAGTCAATCGACTTCAGCCAATACTCCTAGCCTTCTATAGCCAACCAGGAAACAAAAGAATCCAAATAAATACATTTCGTATCTGTCAATAATATATGTACATTGTCCATTGATGGCAATTTAAAATATTTTGACTCAGCATTTTTAACAATGTGCCCAGAAAAATATGCAAACTTTTCAGAATATATTTTTGAACTCCCCTGTGGTGGAGTCAGACAATGTTCCCATTGTGTGTAATTAAAAACAGTCTTTGGGGTACTTGCTCTGTCAATAAAATAGTACCCTTAATAATTACAGCAAAACAGATCACCAAAATTCTCTTTAGATTGATACACATCTTCACTTTCAAATACAGTATAATACTGCAATTCAGTCATCTTAGAATCAACTGTTTTCACATCCCAGTCATCAGAAACAACTCTGGGTATAATTACATAGTTCATTGAAAGTTTAAACACATATGGTATTTGAATGAACTCTGTCTCACAGTATATATTAAATGTTACTTTATCCCAAACAATCCCGTCAGGAATTGGTATAAAAGAAATGTTCACAAAAGACAAGTCTCTGCGGACCTTGTGAGAAGAAAAATGGGGTTTTAGAACCTCATCCACCAGTTCAACTGTTGAGCTTTCATGAAGAAAATGACCGTGTATTAATAGAAAGAATGTTATAACAAACCCAATCCAAAGGAAGAAAGCTAGTGCAGTCAAAGAGAGCCACAGATAGTTCCATGGGAAAATAAAGTAATTTGTTTTTAGCCAGTTTATCAGCTTATGTGTTTTTGACAGTTCAGATGTAGAAGAGGTGAATGAGTTCGAAAAGGTGTCAATGACGTCGGCAAAGTATCCAGAAGCAGTTCATGTAAAGGCTGGAGCCATGTCTGTAGGTGGATAACCAGTGGGGGTTTCCCACGGTGGTACAGAATAAATGACGCCAGCTGTCGGTGTTGAAAATATGTCAAATCGATCAGTTATTTCTTTGTTGTTTGTTGTAACAGATGTAAGCGGAACTAATGCAAGATCATTTTCCACCCTCCCCAAGCTCGAAGAGGTGTCAGTGTTGCTGCTCACAACTTGTAGAGGGATTTCTTGACCAGTAGTGAGAGGGATTCGGGAACTACCGGCTGTTCCTTTTGGTCTGCTGTGCAGGATCGGCCACATGGTGTGACTTGACATTGTCGATAGACACAAAGCAGTTTTCTTTAGCACCAGCCAACGGTGGTAGAATGACAGTTCTGGTACCGTGTATTCTCAAAACTGGGACCTGTGCACGATAAGAAGGACCAAACTCTTTTTCCACAGCAACTTTTTCACGTACTGGATCCCCAACTTTAGGAATCCAGCCGGTAGGTGTTACAGGTACATCCTTAATTCCTGCGGAGGCTTCACTGGCAGAAGCGTTGTCGTCATGGAACTGTTGTAATTCCTGCAAGACAGTGACACGTTCATTTATGTCAAAAGGTGTTTCTGCCGTCTCCACGCCAGGGCCATCAAAATCTGGAATAAACATTTAAGTTCCAAACAGGCACTCGTATGAAGTACGACCCCCCCCAGGGTCCTTCTAGGCAGAATTTTACACGCTCTCTGGACTCCATACAGGTGATTAGGCCAACTACGACCCATACCTAAGACTCTGGCTGTTAAGGACTGCTTTAAATCACGGTTTTGTCGCTCCACAACACTATTTCCCTTGGGATGAAATAGAAACGAGTAATGGAGTTGGACCCCTAATGAAGCGTCCCTGAATGCCCTTGAGACGAAAGCAGGGCCCTGGTCAGAGTGGAAAGCTGCAACTGTATATATACTGATAAAGACTCACAAGTCTTTAATAACAGTCCGAGTGTCAACCGAGCGTTGTGGCCACACCTAAAGAAATCTGAAGCAGGAGTCGACAGCGACTAAAATGTATTTGTATGCACTGTCCGGTGTTAGGGAACCACAATGTTCCAAGTACACACATTGTAATGGTTTGTTGGATATTAAGAGGCGTGTCTGCGGTGGAAGGACATACTGTTTGGCCTGTTTGTATAGACCTGGCCACCAATAACGTGCTTGGAACAATGATATTGTAGCCGCCACACCAGCATGGGCAGATACTACCCCTCATGCGCTGCTTTAATCAACTCTGATTTTATGTCTTTGTTGGGAATTACTTGAACCCTGGTATTACTACCTCGGCGTCTAGGAAGCCTCCCATTCGGTAGGAATATTTAGCAGGAAATGCTTTTGGATAAGGCGTGCCTTCAGCTGTAGCTTTCATGGCAGCCCATATGTCATCGTCCGGTTTCGCTCCTGAGCGGGTTACTGCAGCAACAGTAGCCGTAGCTACTGCTGATTTGATGGCTTCATCAGCCAGTGTATTTCAAGCAACGTATATTCCAAAGCGCTGGTGTCCAAGTGTATGTACAACTTGGACATTTTGTAGTGTTTCCTTCAGATCCGCTACTTTCCACAACAGAAGTCTGTTTAATGGTGTTGCTTTTAGAATCTCTGAACCCATTCTTGTGCCAGTAATGCAGGTATTCATTGAAGGACTGGGCACAATAGTACGAATCACAAACAATCAGTGTTAACTGTGCAGGATCCATATGTTCTAGTGCCATCGCCAGAGCTTTTAGCTCTGCTAATTGTGCAGTGCAATCCCCTAGGGTTTGCGTGAACGTATGCTGGGGACAAAATGTATTATCCTCCATGTAGCCACTTACGACTGAGCAAGCAGCGGAGTACTGAGGTTTTGTGCCTACTGCAGGTTGTGCTGAGCCATCGGTGTACATGACTTTGATACTGATCAATAGGCAGTGTGTTTGCTGGAACGGGGTATTCTAGTTCATATTGCAAAAATTCTTGAGTTTGTAATTTTGGGTCAAAAATGTAGTCTCCATCAGTGGCGGTCAAAGACGTTGCCCATTGAATCCAACGTGGATGTAATGCTTTAGCATTTGGAACGCTGGCTTTGGTAACATCCTCAAGGGCTGGAATTGGAGAGACAACAATAATGCGTTTATCTTGGACTACAGGTCTTTCCTTAATGACAGCCATCTGAACAACAGTGAGAATTTTCTCAGTGGGAGCAAAACGTTGTTCTGCTGCTGGCTACAAATGTTATTTGTATGCTATTGGGACTGTCTCACCCTCATTGAAAGTTACATAAGTTAAACCAATGGCACCAGCAATTACTCTGATGACCAAATGTGTTTTGTTGTCCCTTGTGTGTAAATGTGCTGCAAGCGTGTGTTTGCAAAGCTCTGAGAATGCATGTGTGTTCGACAGTCCAAAATTTACTCGAAAAGTCAGGATGTATTAAGTCATAATGGTTTTATGCGTGTTGCATAATCAACAATGTAAGTTCTGCCAAAATTTAGGAAACCCAATAGAGATTGGAATGTTTTTTATGGTATTTGGAGGTTGTAACTGTGCGCATTTTTCCAAGAATTGTGGCGCTAGGCTCTTTCCTTCATTTGATAGCTCATATCCCAGAAACGGGACGCTAAGGAAGGCTATTTTTGTATTTTTTTAATTGAATTTGTAGCCAAACTCTGCAAATCCCACAACAATGCGGGCTACCCGTCTTAAATGTTGCAGTAATTCATCATCCATGAGATAGATATCATCTACATAGGACAATGCTTCAGGGTCAATGTCGTGCAATATTGAAGTCACATGAGCTGCGAACAGGACTAGACTGTTCTTGTACCCCCAGGGTAATCAACAGTTTTGTTTCTGAGAGCCCCGTGCGCTGAAACTTGTTACATCTCTACTCTCAGGCGCTATGCTTTGGCAGAAGAAACCATTGGAAGTGTCCAGTGTTGTTTTGTATTTTTTGCGCACTATGTTCATAAGTGCTGTGCTATGTGAGTTTTGTATAGCATATGTGCATGTATGACTGTTTAAATGTCTGTAGTCTAAGACTATTCTATACGAGTGGTCCGGTTTAGCTACTGGGAATAATGGATTATTCATAGGTGAGACACAGAGTTCGATTACGCCCTGGTACTCCAGTTGTGTGAGGATTTCCCTCACGGATGCTTTAGCATTATGTTTTATTGGATATTGGGTTTGAGGTTGGGGTTTATTTTTGATAAGTATTACAAGATAGGGGGAATCTTTATCCCACCCTATGTGGTTGCGATATAACGTGGGTGCCTGCGCCAATGCTCAATTCATGGTGTAGGATTCTGCGAGCTCCTCGGGAACAAGAAGCGATAAGGAAAGTTTAATAACATCTTCCCCATATGGGCACATACGGACAAATTCAGATGGCCAATCTTTTTCTGCCAGTAGAATATCATAAATGTTTACGGCACGGACCCAAAAGATTGCATCTATTGTGCGCTCTATGTCTCCTTTTAACTGGAGGGTTACTTTGTACACCTTATCAGGCATGGAGACACGCATGTCCGCAGTCTCTACTTGTAGAGAATCATCAGTTGCTTTCACCTCCAGATGCTCTAGAAGATTCCAGCAAACTATTGTGACCTCAGCCGCGCTAATAGCGCTAGTGCCCACTTCTTGTTCTTCAAGAGAGCCCCCTTCTTGAGTGGCATGTCGAACTGCAACTGCTGCCACTTTTTTCTTTTTGAATAGTGGTTTTTGTTGGGGAAGTTTCTCTTCTTTTTTAACAGAAACTTCTGTTGAGCATTGTGATTCCTGTCTCGGTTTCACGACTCAGTTCTTCGCTCTGACCGCCCACCTCACTGTTTTTCTGATGAGTCGTGAAAGGAACAAGATTGGCGTGTATCAGTATATTGATATCTGTCAGGCGTTTTTATATTATCTCTATTTCTGAGATTATATCTATTCTGTGGGGTCTTCGTATGCGGAGATTCTCCCCTTTCTTTTTTAGCTTGTCGTGGGTATATTAAGTCCTAGACTCACGAGGTATATAATTAAGAAAGAAACTGTCAAATGACTCCTTATTTTTGTATTTGAATGTTTTCCTTTTTTTTCTATTCAAGAACTCCCCTTTCTACTTCCAAAAATAGGTACTGGGGTTTTGCAAATAAGCCCATACCTGCATCAGTCACGTCCCTCTTGGGACGTGGCGGGCGATCTTGGCGTCCGTGGGCATCTGCCCATCTTTGACTGGGAATTTCGTTTCCCAAGTCCTTTTGGCCTCACTGGATCTCTCGCCACGCTCCTCTCTCTGCCTGACATCTTCCTCAGTGAATTTTCTCCCTTCTGAGTACTCTCCATTGTTCTTCTCACCGCGCATGTCTCTCCACGCCACCTCCTTCCTCGGTTCTCCCCCCGTCGTGCCATAGCACCCCACTTCTTCCTGGATGCCGTGCGTGCTGTGACGTGGGTCCCTTTTAGAAGTACTCCCAAGGCACTCCTCTATCGGCCCGCCCGCGTAGCGGGGCCCGACGTAACAGCAAACCTGTTCCATAGCTGTTTGTTGCTTTTTATCCCAGCGTTTCTTATTACCCTCAGGAGCTTGCTTGGTAGAATCTTTATTAGATTTACCCCTGAAATTGTTGTTTTGTTCGTCTGGCCCCCAGACTATCTCTACCAGTACTGGAATAGGTCTCCACGATAATCTTTGGCAGTTCATGTTCTTGATCCTGTGGAGGAACGTCCCAGAGACACATGCGCACTGCTAGTGCACCCGCTTCCCCTTTAAGGTTACTTCATATTTTTGAGGATACCGCAGCAAAGTTGCCCATTAGTTGCATTCCCAAGTCCAGGGCCGGTGCAGCCCCGTATTCATCTTGAATTTGTTTCAACACTTCCGGTAAATTGGCAAGTGTCGGTGTACCGTGTGCAGTAGCATAGAGCATGGCAAATACAGTGCCCCATGTATTACAATTGACTACAGTGGGAACCATCCCAAATGGCAAGCACATAGTTAATGTTCTATGTTTATCCTGAGGTCCCGTATGGGGAAATGCTGCTTCCAGCGCATTTATTTTTCGAGCTAACCAAACCTGAATTTCTTCTTGTTTGGCAGGTACTTTACCCATGATCAAATGTACAGTCGCAGGGTTAATGCCTGGCGTTACTGCATGTGGTTGTGCTGGTGCAACGCATGCTGGGTTTGTGTTTAATGTTTACATTACAAACTGTACTAATAGTCTGTATATTGCCATCAGCTCAGCGTATAAGCGGCAGACTTCAGCTACCGTTAGGTTCGCTGCAGCAGGGTGAGGCGTATAAGTGGCCAATAAGGGCCAAGTAGGACCATCATTACTTAGAGGACCTAGGGCCATCAAGCCAATTATTATGTTCTTGATAAGAAAGAGGTATCTCTAGATATGCATATGCTCAGTATTGTGCTGGTACATTTACAGGTGTGTAGTGACTAAATGTATTTGTGTTCCAATCAACTGCTGGAAATGTGATCCAAGAATAAAAAACAGTTCTGTTCTATAGGCAGCGTGTGCGTTAACAACCAATGTGACTGGAACCCCCTGGGCCGTTAGGCCATGTGCCGGTAAATGTGCAGTAAGGGGTGGTCTCATATTGACTGCAATTGCTACCTGTTGTGGATTTGCCATAATGAATGGTAAATTTGTTCAGAGATATGCACACCAAATGGGCATTATCCATTTAGAGTTCAAGCTTGAACAGCCTGCAGCGTTAGTTAGGTACTCCCTACTTAGCTGAGGAGGGAATCCTCAATACCACGGACGTCTCCGTATATAATACTGAGGTGCCTTTGTATGCAATGAGACAGAAATACTCAGGAGGACCCGAAAATTAGAGCCTGACCAAAAGTTGGCGGCGCCATGTCACGTAGGCTCTCATTATTCTAATGAGACTACTGGATTTGAGCGGCAGAATCGCCTGCGGTGTGGGAGACTAAGTCTTAATCCACTACAGGTGACACCTGTTGTCCCAATCCAGGTTTTGCTCTGGCTTACTAGCAGTTCCTCATCTCTATCCAAGAGCAGGGATGATTGGGAAGCTGAGCGCATGACACAATTGACTCCTCAGGGAAATCGTGGTCACTCGGATCTCATCCGTTTCTTTCCGTTACATTAGTCTCACCTCACATATACAAGCACAAGCAGAGGCAGTATATGTTTTAAGAAGGTTTTAATGAAGCAACTGCATCTTAGATACTAAAGCATGTACTGCAATAACCCTGAGGATAAAGCATGACAAGATTAAAATTGTGACAAGGAGAGTGAAGCATAGAAATAACGCTACCATATTGTCACTAGAGTCAATAGACTAATTCCTACCTAGGCTATATTAGAGCACGCAATGTTAAGCTCTAGTTCTGCCCTACAGGTTCCCCTAAGAAGACATCATTCCACATACCTGAGCAAAGGCATAAAGTCTGCATAAGCAGCTGTAGTGAGCCTTCAGCAATCAGCATACAATCGTGGTCATCTGGCTGGAATCTCCCTCTAACGTGTATGGGACAGGAAAGTGTTTTCATAATAAAACAACTGATGTTCTGAGAAAATGTCCCTACGTAAGGATGTGTATGTTTCTATGAAAACCAGAGACAAAATGTTCCCACGTTTACCGGCAAACTATCTTACAGCAGCCTTGAGAGAATCACAGAGTGAAAGAAATGTCTTGTTTAAGAACACAGTGTTGACCTAGGCAAAGAACAGCTAGATGGAGAAAAATAAACAATCCAGCAAGTGTGGCTGTTGCTAAAATAATAAACAAAGCTGAATAAACTATATCTAGGTTAAAGTGTACAGCGGCAGGCCTAGTGTTCTAAAATAATGTGCATGGAGCTATAACTAAAATGGCTACACAACAGCACAATCTGCTGTAATTACAAGGGAGCTTGTCTGTAAAAAAAACTTGAGAGGGGAAAGTGCAGTGCCTTGCGGAATGATGAGCAACTAGCTCTGAAATTTGTAGACAGGAGGGATGTGTACATGCTAACTACCATCCATGATGAGAGTACTTCATCTGTGCTTGTTTGGGGTCAAGTTGCTGAAGTGCGCAAACCTGTGTGCATTTTAGATTACAATAAGCATATGGGTGGTGTTGACAGAGTAGATCAAAGGTTGGAACCCTACACTGCTATTCGTAAGACTAACGTGTGATATAAAAAGTTGGCTATTCATTGGTTTAATCTAGAAACTTTTATTGCTTTAATTGTGTTTAAGGATTGTTCCCCTGAGTTAAGGATGAAATTTGTTAAATTTCAGGAGTCAATGATAGAGAGCCTTGTTATGGTGGATCATGCAAGAGTTCCTAGAGTAGCAGTTGTGGAGGATGTGGCTAGATTGAAAGATCGCCACTTTCCTGATCAGATTCCTCCCACTCCCAAAAAAGACTTTCCTGCTAAGAAATGTAGAGTCTGTGCCCAAAGAGGTATCCGGAGGGAAAGCCGGATGTACTGCCCGGACTGTCCTTCAAAGCCTGGGCTGTGTGTGGCAGGCTTTCAGGAGTTACCACACACAGAGGAATTACTGAGAACTACTGTGAGCGTAAATTGCCGTTTTATATTTTCATATGTTCAGTTTCACTGTTGGCATTATTGTCATGTATTCAGTTAGAGCTTTTGCGTTTGTAGTTAGTGGTTTCTTTGTTGTTTAAAAACAAAACAAAAAGTGATGGCGGTGTGCGTGGAGTGGTGCTTGGCTGGCGGTGTGCGTGGAGTGGCGCTTGGCTGGCGTTGTGCCTGGAGTGGCGCCTGGCTGGCGGTGTGCCTGGAGTGGCGCCTGGCTGGCGGTGTGCCTGGAGTGGCGCCTGGCTGGCGGTGTGCCTGGAGTGGCGCCTGGCTGGCGGTGTGCCTGGAGTGGCGCCTGGCTGGCGGTGTGCCTGGAGTGGCGCCTGGCTGGCGGTGTGCCTGGAGTGGCGCCTGGCTGGCGGTGTGCCTGGAGTGGCGCCTGGCTGGCGGTGTGCCTGGAGTGGCGCCTGGCTGGCGGTGTGCCTGGGGTGGCACTTGGCTGGCGGTGTGCCTGGGGTGGCACTTGGCTGGCGGTGTGCCTGGGGTGGCACTTGGCTGGCGGTGTGCCTGGGGTGGCACTTGGCTGGCGGTGTGCCTGGGGTGGCGCTTGGCTGGCGGTGTGCATGGGGTGGCGCTTAGCTGGCGGTGTGCAAGGGGTGGCGCTTGGCTGGCGGTGTGCAAGGGGTGGCGCTTGGCTGATGATGTGCATGGGGTGGCTCTTGGCTGATGATGTGCGTGGGGTGGCGCTTGGCTGGCGATGTGCATGGGGTGGCGCTTGGCTGGCGGTGCCAGCCAAACACCAGTCCACACACTCCCATCAACTTGTGTGATTGGTGTATCAGGCATTTGAGCGCATGAAAGTGATGGGCCCTCGAGTGGTGCTGTCTGTCAATACGAGTGTTATAATGTGCTGGGCCCGTGGCTGGCGGCGTGAATGGTCTTGTGCATGTCATGTATGAAAGGTGTGTAAATACACTGTAAAGCGGTTGGTGCCTTGTTGCAACTTTACAGATCACGAGCTGCGAGTCATTGGTTCAGTTTTTTGGCCTTTCTGTTATTAACAGTGCATTTCATTTTTGTGAAATCTCTTGTTAATTAAATTTGATCTACTGAACCATCACTCACCCTCGTGCCAAATCCAAACAGTATGTGTGGTAAAAATGTAAAAACCTGCTCCGCTGTAATCAGGCGTCGCAGCACTCCCTAGACACGCTAGGTCCCTCGGGTGGGACCCCGATGAGGAAGCATGCCATGTGAGGGGTCTTTTTTGTCATAACCTAAGTGTGTTCCTTTTCACAATTTTAGTGTTTGGAACATCACAGAAGTACGTAGACACATCAAAATGGTCTATTACAAAACTACCTGTGTATGGGGGGGGGGGGGGGTGTTTTTGGCCTAGGGAAACCTACCAAACCCAGGTAAAACTAGACACCCCAAGGAGTCCAGGGAGGTGTGGCTTGCGTGGATCCCCCAACATTTTCTTACCCAGACTCCTCTGCAAACCTCAAAATTTGCTTAAAAAACATTTTCCTCACATTTCTTTGTAGGATCACCGTTCCGGCACACCAATTTCCTACCACCCAGCGCTCCCCTCAGTCTCCCAAGTAAAATGATACCTCACTTGTGTGGGTCCCCAAAGCAGAGTCAACCTAAAGATGTATAAAATAAAAATGTGTGCCTATCAACTCTCTGTGCTATCCCCTCAATCTCTACAGGTTTCTGGCCTTTTTCTGTTGCAGGCACCTGGGCCACCCACAAAAGTGAGGTATCATTTTTATCCTGAGACTTGGAGGAGCGCTGGGTGGAAGAAATTTGTGGCTCCTCTAAGATTCCAGAACTTTCTGTCACCGAAATGTGAGGAAAAAGTGTTCTTTTGGCCAAATTCTGAGGTTTGCAAAGGATTCTGGGTAACAGAACCTGGTGAGAGCCCCACAAGTCACCCCATCTTGGATTCTCCTTGGTGTCTAGTTTTAAAAAATGCACAGGTTTGGCAGGTGTCCCTAGGTGGCGGCTGAGCTAAAGGCCAAAATCCACAGCTAGGCACTTTCCAAAAAACACGCCAGATTTCAATGTAAAAATGTGATCTTGCACTTCCTGTCGCAGTCATTAGGCCTATTCACGCAAGTGAGGTACCATTTTTATTGGGAGACTTTGGGGAACACAGAATAGCAGAACAGGTGTTATTGCCCCTTGTCTTTCTCTACTTTTTCCTTCCAAATGTAAGACAGTGTGTAAAAAAGACGTCTATTTGAGAAATGTCCTGTAATTCACACGCTAATATGGGCACCCTGGAATTCAGAGATGTGCAAATAACCACTGCTTCTCAACACCTTATCTTGTGCCCATTTTGGAAATACAAATGTTTCCTTGATATCTATTTTTTACTCTTTATATTTTACCAAATGAATTACTGTATACCCGGTATAGAATGAAAACCCATTGCAAGGTGCAGCTCCTTCTTTGGCTCTGGGTACCTAGGGATCGTGATGAAACTACAAGTCCAGCAGATGTAACAGTACATTGCTTTTGAAAATCTGACATGGCAGGAAATGGTTACAGAGTAATACGTGGAGAGAAATGGCTGTTTTTTCATCACAATTTCAATATATTTTTATTTCAGCTGTTTTGTTTCTTTTAGCTGTTATTTTCTTTAGGAAAACCCAGTAGGATCTACACAAATGACCCCTTCCTGAATTCAAATTTGTGTTTAGTTTTCAGAAATGGTTAGCTTCCTGGTATCCAGCATTGGTTTCATACCCATCTCTGTCACTAACTGGAAGGATGCTAAAAGCACACAAAAAACAGTAAAAATGGGGTATGTCCCAGTAAAATTGCCAAAACTGTGTTGAAAAAATTGGGTTTTCTGATTCAAATCTTTCTGTTCCTGAAAGCTGGAAAGATGGTGATTTGAGCACCGCAAACCGTTTGTTGATGCCATTTTTAGGAGGAAAAAAAACACAAGCCTTCTTCTGCAGCCCTTTTTTCCCAAAAAAATTCCAAAACAAACTTTTTGCTGTATTTTGGCTAATTTCTTGGTCTACTTCAAGGGAACCCACAAGTGCGAACTGCCCCAAATAGCCAAAAAACAGGGCTGGCAGCAAAGGGGTTAAAACTACCAACTCAACATAGCAAAATAAAACCTTTTGCCAGGTCAAAACCTTCTTTTATAATATTAATAAGCCATCCTTAGGTAGCTCTCCAGGCAGGGAGTCTAATATTAAAATAAAGGGCATGTTTCTTTCGTATTTAACATTCTCTGACAGTGAAAACATGAAATTGCAGTTTTCACTGTAGCAAGGCCAGCGGCCCCATTGGCTAACATGCAGTTTCACTAGACAACTTCCATATGGGACTACCAAAGATATTACTTCAAGGTATCAAATGAATGGATACATTAAGCCAGACTCATTGCTGAGATCAGACTTCAGGTAACTTTTAATAGAAAGGTGACTTTAGAGGGACACCTCTTTGTTGTCCAAATCTCTGACTGCCTTTCCTGTCTGCAGCAGTTGTCACCTGAGACCACATGCTGCTTTCCTGCGAGGGAGTGTGAAGCACTCCCAGGGACAGGAAACAAAGAGAATTGCTGGCGAGAGGAGGTGTATGACCTCCTCCAGCAGGATGACTATCAAGTGGTGGCCACAGATTTCACAGCTTTAAAGAGGTTGCACCCTCAGTGAAGCAAATGCCGATCACACCGTCACATGCCTGCTCCTCTGTGTCGGCAGGCAGGCTGGCATCTGTTCCAGTGAAGGAAAACTGGCTGCAGAACTAGTTTCCCAGGAGAAGAGGCTCATTATGCTGGGTACAACCCAGTGGTGTGTCCTGAACTCTATCCCACAGAGGAAGGGCAAGACATCTTGAATTTGGGTAAAGAAGACTATCCTGGGATTGTTTGGTGGCCAAATCCACCGGAAGTGATGTAAAGTGAGTAGGGTTGCTCATGGGAATACAGCCCCATTGGCTAATAAGTCCTCCCCTCCCAAAAACGAGAAGATGACATAAAAGTGGCACATCAATCCCACGGTCCTCAGTTCACTGCTGGACTGGAAAAAAATACAGAGGAAGGGCTGCCCTGCTGCTCCTTGGAATCAGCAGAGAGAGGCTGCACCAAAGATTGGAAAGCACCTGCTGAACGTGAGGGATCTGCAAAGAGGAATATGTCTGTTGTGCCCACCAGTGGAAAAGGGATCCAAAGGTGTAGGGACAGAAGAAGTGACTCCAAGGGCTGGTTGGTGATTCCCCCTGTTCAGTGCCTAGGACATAAAGCTGAAAGAAGTCTACTCTCCCAGCGACCAGGTGAGCAGAGTTAAGTACCTGGTCTTACCCAAGGACTAACAAGAGGACTTAAAAAATTGATTGTGCAAGAACAGGACCAGACCAGAGGAGTCGAAAGGTGGATTCTGGAAGAAGAGGACCTGAAAAAGAAGGGGACAGAGTCCAGTCCATGATGGAGTGTCCAGATGGGGCCAGAGCCACTACCCACCCTTCTGTGGATGAAGATACGGGTCGACGGGGATGGAGATCAGCTGTGGAACGCAGGAGCTGCAGAGAAGTCCTTGGAATGGTGCAGATAATGTCCCACGTCAGTCGCCAGATCGCAGATGGTCAGTGGTTAAGAGAACAACCAACAGCCTTGGCAAATGCAAGATTGGGGCAAAAGAAGAGTTGCAAGGCTGAAGAGGACCAGCAAGGTCCAGGAGACTCGACCCTTGGAGGGGAGCCCGTGCTGACCCTCAGCAGTTGGAACAGCTAGAAGAAGCAGTCCCACCCCCAACGGGCTACTCACTGGCAGCAGGCACAGTAAGTTGCAGTGAAGCCCAATCAGCACAGAGGAGGGACTGTCCTTGCATGTGTGAAGTGTTGGGGACCGGGGCTACTCAGAGCCTGAAGATCCCTTGGAGCAGGAGACAAGCCTTGGTTGCTGCAAAAGTCACGGTGCACAGGGGTACTGTTCTGCAAGAAGACGCAAGGGCTCACTGTCTCCCTAAATGGGCAGAGAGGACCGAGGGGACCACTCCAGACCACCACCTGTGTTGCAGGATCCATGCAGTTCCAGAGGAGAGCAGATCCACGCAGCCAGACGTCATTGCTGTAGGTGCCTGGAGATGCAGGGGAGTGACTCTTCCACTCCAAGGGAGATTCCTTCTTGCTTCTTGGTGCAACTGAAGTCTTGCCAACCCCAGTGGATGCACAGCCATGGAAATGTTGCAGTTGCTGAAAGGAGTAGGAGAAACAATGTTGCAAGAAGTCATCTCAGGAGTTGCAGTCTTGTCGGTTCCTGAAATGTCCAGTTCCAGTTCCAGTGGCCAGGAGCTGAAGTTGACGATGCAGAGGAGTCCTGGTGGAGTCTTGCACGCTGAATCTGGGGACCCACCCACAAGGGAGTCCCTAAATAGCCCAAAAGGGGGTTTGGTCACTGCACGGTGATCACCTATCAGAGGGGGTCACGGATGTCACCTGCCTGACATGCCCACTCAGATGCTCCCAGGGGCCTCTGTACATCTTGTTTTTAAGGCAGCAGAATCAAGACGCCACCTGGTGGAGCTGTGAGCACCACCCCTGGGGTGGTGATGAACAGGGGAGTGGTCACTCCCCTTTCCTTTGTCCAGTTTCGACCCAGGGTCCCTGTGCTGGTGCAAACCAGTTTACGCAAGGAGGACACCAAATGTGCCCTTCAAAGCAAACTGGTGGCTTGGGGAGGATATCCATCCCAAGCCTTGTAGCACCTAATTTCAAGGTAGAGGGTGTTGCCTCCCCTCTCCCACAGGAAATCCTTTGTTCTGCCTTACCCTGCCTGAGCAGAAAATGGTGGCAGTAATAACTTTAGGGACACCAGGGTCAGGGAGGACTCCTATGACTCTAGGAACCTGACTAAAATAGTCCCTCCTTGCAAGGTGATAAATGACATACTTAAGTGGTTCACTGTCTTGCAGAGGGCCTGAAAAGTACAGAGAGTCCCTCAAAGACAGCGGGCAGCTATCTTGTGGTTTTTCATCTCTGATAAAGGCAGAGACAAATTCCTCACGGTCAGGGAGGACGATGCAGATGACTATCGGGCATTAAAGAATGCACTCTTAGATGGGTTTGGGCTAACCCCAGGACACTACAGGATCAGGTTCAGGGAGACTAAAAAGGAGTCCTGCCATGATTGAATAGATTTTATGGACAACTCTGTCAAGGCCTTGGAAGGCTAGCTGCATGGAACCAAAGTACATGATTACCAAGGCTTCTACCTTATTTTGAGAGAGCACATTCTTAGTAATTGCCTTTCTGATCAACTGCATCAGTACCCAGTGGACTCCGATCAGACCTCTCCCCAAGAACTGGGAAAGGGAACGAGGGCAGACAAATGGTCCACACCAGGGTGGGTAGGAAAGCTCCCATGGGGTGACCAGAAGAAGGAGTATTCTGTCAAGAATCAGGACAAGGGTGTGGACAAACCTGAAGAAAAAGAGTCTTCATCAGGCCCCCAAAATATTTCTGAGGGTGGGTCTAAGTCTTCTTCCTCTTCCCATAAGAAACCTTGGTGGTACATTTGTAGACAGAAAGGCCATAGAGCAGGTGACAGTACCTGTCCTAAAAAGAGGACAAAGCCTACTACCACTACAACCACCACTTCTACCCCCAGTGCCCCTAGCAGTAGCAACAATAGTGGTAGCAGTAGTCAGGTCAAAAGTGTAGCTGGGCTCACATTGGGGACTATAGTGGGCTCTGGATTAGTCAGAGGGACCACTGAGGCAATTCTGGTATCTGAGGGTGGCACTGACCTTGCCACCCTAGCTGCTTGTCCACTTAACAAGGATAAGTACAGGCAGCATAATTTAATCAGTGGTGTTAAGGCTGAGGCCTACAGAGACGCAGGTGCCAGTGCCACAATGTTGACTGAAAAACTGTTGTCACCTGAACAATATCTACGTGGTCATATGTACCAAGTGACTGATGCTCATAAGAACAATCAGTGCCATCCCATGGCAGTTGTTGACATCAGCTGGGGGGCTGTTACTGGCCCAAAGAAAATTGTAGTGTCCACTGATCTACCTGTAGACTGTCTGTTGGGTAATGATTTGGAGACTTTAACTTAGGCTGAAGTGAAGTTGGAGGCTCATGCAGCAATTCTGGGCATCCCTGGGCATATCTTTGCTTTAACCAGAGCACAGGCTAAAAAGCAAAGGGAGCAAGGAGCACTGGAGTCTGGAACAACGGCCTAGGAAGCTCCTAAAAAGAGATGCAGGCAGGGTAAAAAGTTCCCCCTTGCTCATCCTTCCACAGAGGATTCCACTCCTGTGGGAGAGGAACCTACTTCTTGGGTGGAACCTACACCAAAGAAGCTTAAGGCTGATACAGCTGAGCTCTTAGGTGCAGGGGGACCCTTCAAAAAAGAACTTAGTCTAGAGCAGAAGACCTGTCTTATTCTAGAAAGTCTAAGGCAGCAACTTGCATCTCAGGAAGCAGGAGATGTCAGTGGGACCCATAGGGACTACTGGGACAACAGCCTCCTTTATCCTGAGGCAAGGGACCCCCCAATCCTGGTGCCATGAGGAGGTTGGTCATATCTCATAGGTTTAGGGAGTTCTTGTTAACTTCAGCCCATGACATTCCCTTTGCAGGCCATTTGGGGCAAAGCACAACTTGGGACAGACTTGCCCCTTACTTTCACTGGCCCTAAGTGCCTGAAGTCACAAAGGACTTTAGTCACTCCTCTGTGACCTCTAAAGCCAGTGGCAAGACAAGTGGCACTCCAAAGGCCCCTTCAATTCCACTACAAGTGGTTACGGTACCATTTGAGAGGGTAGGGGTGGATATAAATAGGCCCCTGAACCCTCCAACTGCATCTGGGAATACATTTATACTGGTGGTGGTGGATCATGCCACCAGTTACCTAGAGGCAATTCCTCTTAGGACCACTACAGCCCCTGCAGTGACCAAAGCTCTCCTGTGAATCTTTTCCAGGGTGGGTTTTCTCAAGTTTCTTAGAGAGGTGGTATCAGACAGAGGTGCAAACATCATGTCTGCATACCTTAAAGCCACGTGGAAGGAGTGTGGTGTAACATACACATTTACCACCCCTTATCACCCACAAACAAATGGGTTAGTTGAGAGGTTCAACAAAACCCTCAAAGGCATGATCATGGGACTCAGAAAAACTCAGGAGATGGGATATCCTATTGCCTTACCTCCTCTTCACCTACAGGGAGGTTCCTCAAAAGAGAGTGGCCTACAGCCACTATTAGCTTTTGTTTGGACGTCTTGTTAGGGGTCCACTTGCCCTTGTAAAGGAAGGCTGGGAGCAACCTCCCAAGTCGGGCATAGTGGATTATGTATTAGGCATAAGATCCAGAATGGCTAAATACATGAAGAGGGCATCTACACATCTTCAGGCCACCAAGAACAGCAGAAGCAGTGGCATGACCTGAAGGCTGTACTAACTGTTTACCAGCCAGGATAGAAATTGTGGGTCCTGGAGCCTGTGGTTTCCAGTCCACTGCAAGATAAGTAGAGTGGCCCCCACACTATTGTGGAGAAAAAAGGTGAGATCACCTACCTGGCTGACCTAGGTACTCGCAGAAGTCTCCATAGGGTGCTTCATATGAATCGCCTAAAGCCTCACTATGACATGGGTGACATGACTCTACTCATGGCCACTTATGAAGGTCAGGAAGAAGAGAGTGATCCTGTCCCTGACTTCTCCTACATCAACGTAGATGGTTCAGTAGAGGGAGTTTCTTGCTGACTGTCTCTCTGACCAACAGAAAGATGATTGCAAAAACCTCCTGGGTCAGTTCACTGAACTGTCCTTGACCCCTGGTCAAACCACATGGTGGGAACACACCATTGACACAGGTGACAGCCTGCCTGTTAAAAGCAAAATATACAGGCAGCCTGATAATATCAGGGAATCCATCAGAGCAGAAGTACAAAAGATGCTTGACCTAGGAGTTATTGAGCCTTCAGACAGCCATCAAGCTTGTCATGTAGTCACAGTACTAAATCCCTACTCTCAGAATGGCAAAAAAGAGATGAGGCTCTGTGTAAACTACAGAGGCCTCAATACAGTCACAAAAACTGATGCTCATCCAATCCCTAGAGCTGATAGATACTCTGGCTGCTGCCACGTGTCTAATCGACTTTGATTTGACTACAGAATACTGGCAGATCACGTTATCAGAGGATGCCAAACCCAAAGCAGCATTCTCCACACCTAGTGGGCATTATCACTTCACAGTGATACCCTTTGGTGTGTAGAATGCCCCTGCAACATTCAAAGGTTGGTGAACAAAGTTCTTCAAGGCCTGGAAAGCTGTAGTGCAGCTTATCTTGACGACATAGCAGTCTTTATCACAACCTTAGAGGATCACCTGGTCCACCTTGGAAATGTACTAGAGGCTCTGCAAAAAGCAGGCCTCATTGTCAAGGCATCACAATGCCTGATAGGGCAGGGTAAAGTGGTTTATCTGGGCCACCTGGTAGGTGGAGGCCTGATCCAGACACCCCTGGGCAAAATCCAGACAATCTTGGATTGGGTTGCCCCTACTACTCAGACCCTTCCTAGGCCTGATTGGGTACTATAGTAGGTTCATTAGGTTCTATGGCTCCATTGTAGCCCTTTTAAATGGCCTCACATCCAAAAGGATGCCCAAGAAAGTTTTATGAACAGCTATCTGCCAAAAAGCTTTTAATGGCATAAACAGGCCATGTGCTCTGCTCCCATTTTAAGAAGCCCTGATTACTCAAAGCAGTTCATTGTATAAACAGATGCTTCTGAGGTAGGGATAGAGGCAGTACTCTCTCAACTAAATAATGAGGGCCAAGATCAACCTGTAGCTTTTATAAGCAGAAGGTTGGCCCTCATGGAAAAGCGTTGGTCAGCCATTGAGAGGGAGGCTTTTGCTACGGTCTTAGTCTTGAAGAAGCTGAGGACATACTTGTTTGGCATTCACTTCCTTGTTCAGACAGACCAGAAGCCCCTCCTATGGCTTAAGCAAATGAAAGGGGAAAATGCCAAATTGTTGAGGTTTTCCATTTTCCTACAGGGAATGAACTATACAGTGTAACATAGACCTGGGAGTAACCACTCCAATGCAGATGGACTCTCCAGATATTTCCACTTAGCCAGTGGAGACTCATCTGGGCAAGGTTAGTCTTATTGTCCTTCGGTTGGTGGAGGTATGGGGGGGGGGGGGGTGGTGGGGGGGTGCAGAGGGGGGGTGTTGTGTTGGAAAGTACCCTCTTTTTGGCATGGTTACTCCCACTTTATGCCTGTTAATAGTGTGCTTAGAATGTTTTCACTTGAATTCTGCTAACCAGACCCCAGTTATTGTGCTCTGTCCCTCCAAATTTGGTCACCTTGGACCTTTGTGCACTCCACAATTGGCATACCAGCTTTTGACGCAAGCTGCAATGGTGGCATAATACATACTGCAGCCCATGGGGGACCCCTGGTGTCCCACTGCCCTAGGTACCTAAGTACCATATACCAGGGACTTATAAGGGGACACCTATATGCCAACTGTGGAGTGCACAAACAAACTAAATTTGGAGGGAGAGAGCACAATCACTGGGGTCATGATTAGCAGGATCCCAGTGAAAGCAGTCTAAGCACACTGATAGCAGGGGAAATGTGGGGGTAACCATGCCGAAAAGAGGGTACTTTCCTACACCCAGGAATGCCTGTCTGCCACTTAACACCAAAGCACCTGCTGGAGGTGTCCCCAAGACCAAGGGATCCCTGCCTGATGTCAAAATGGACTCTGGTCACCTGGCAAGAGGGAAAAAACGTACCTACAGTAAACTGCTGAAATCGGGAGACCAGCTCCAGCTGGGCGTGTACTGGACTCCCCCTTTGCAGCACTGGAGACCGAGACCTGAGTCTAGAGGCAACCCCTGATGCTTGTGGATACTAGGATGGCCCCAGGACCACTTACTGCATCCCTGCAGCATCTCCAACATGTCAACATGTTGCACCCCCAGCATCGGAACTACTTATTGGCTGGACCACGTTAAAAGGAGAAAAGTGCACTTCGGACCATAAGACTGCTGAAAGCGACAGGTAACTGTCCCCCTGGACCTCAGTGGTCCCTGTGATTGGCTCTCACGCTATTGTGACTAGTCCAAGTAAGTTCTAACAGGTGTTTTAGCTTGCTGGCTACAAACCACTTGCAACGTTTTGTATCTAAAAGACTAAATTAATTTTGCTTACCTTTGAAAAATCATATCCTTAATTCCCCTAGTTTTTTTTAAATAACATTTTTGATGTCTATTTAAAACTAAAAATACACTATATTTTTATAAATTGGTGTTGAATTGTAATTGTTGTGTTTCCTACTTACCTGTTGTTCTGGTACTTTTAAAAGCTTTACACTTGTTCCTTTGATTAAGCCTACTCAGTGCCTCAGCTGCCCAGGAGTGAGCTATAGGTTTTATTAAAGGAGCCTAACTGGATCTGATAAAGATTGTGACATTATTTCATGGCGAGGTTTCACAATCCAATCACACCACATAATAATCCACTTTCCTACTCTCTGGATTTCTTTTATTAGATTGACATTTTGGAAAGCACTGCTAACATGCACTGCAACAATCCCCAAATCACTCTGGGATTACAGTACTGTTGGACCTGGTACTTTTTGCAGGGTCTCTCCTGGATTGTTGCCTTCTTTTGCTGAACTTTATTTTTGGGCATTTGGACTCTGCACTTTACTACTGGCAACCAGTGCTAAAGTGCTTGTGCTTTCTCCATAAAAATTGGTACAAACACCCATTATGTCACCAGCTAAAGTAGACTTTTATAAGCATCTCAGGCCTGCCACTACAGCCTGTAGTGCAGTTTTAAAAAGCAATTTGAACCTGGCAAAATAAACCTGTTGCCAGACCTAAACCTTCCTTTTTATTACTGACTCATCATCCCTAAGGTAGGGCCTAAAGGGTCATAAGACAGGCGACATGTTATTTAAATAGTAGGAAATGTGGGTTTAAGTTTGACATGTCCTGGTGGTGAAAAACTCCTTCACTTGTTTTTCATTACTGAGGCCTATCTCTCCTACTACCAAACAGTGGATTACTTTATTACACTTAACAAATACTAACTTTGGGTTGGGAGCAGACAGAGGTATGCTGTTTAGACTAAAATTAATTGTAATATAAATCCTCTTTAATTGTAAAGTTGGATTTTAAGTAACAGCTCTGAAAATACCACTTTTAGAAAGCTGGAATTTTCTTGTCCTAAACATTTGTACCTTCTGCTAGTATCCGGGTCACATGACTGTGAATTTACATGCAGGTGGGTTTTGTGTATTTCTCCTACACAGTGAAGCAAAGGGGGTTAGGGGTGGGCAAGATGGGCCATCCTGCCTCATTGGTGGGAGGCAGAGCTGTATCCTGCCCCACTTACATGTCAAAAGGCCGCCTCCAGCACACATAGAGGAAACAAACACCAGCCATTTGTCACCCCAGAGAGTCTGGAGCCTTGACAAGAGAAGGGAAGAAATTTCCAAGACCAGGTGTGGGAATAGGACAAGGTGTTACCCCCCACACACAAAAGCTGGCACCACGTATAAATATTGGACCTCCAGAGTCACTTGTCATTATATTTCTGGACCTGTGGAAGTTACAGACGGACTGCCTTGCTGTCTGATACAACAAGTGTAGTTAGAATGCGTTTATTCATAATAAATACGACCCCGACAAACAGGACAGACCCAGGTAAGCGTCTTCACCTCAACCAACTGTCTCCTCTACTCCGCGCATTCGAACCCAGTTCCCTTAGCGATGCTCGAGCCCAGTGACAGCACAATTCCGCATAAGCTGTGCACGAGCATCGCAACACATCTTCCCCTTAACCAAAGAAAATACAACAAATAAGGAATACATATAACTCTACTAAAGAACAGATTACCAACCCAAAACAATAGTGAGTCCATACCCTCATGCAAAACAGACAAAATCTTGAAATTTACTTGGTGTCTTGACTAAAACGTCCACACTTGCTCGTTTTTCTTGCCAGCAAACCCAAATGATTGCAAACCATTGGCATTGAAACTGTCGGCTATTCGTTTAAGATGCAATCAGGATCTTCGGAAGGCGAATTCTTCAAATCATCTAACCAGTCAAAATTGCATTCCTTGCGTTCTGGAGTGATTTCTTCCCCTTCCTTTCCAAACAAATCAGAATTAACATTTCTACACAAAGACAAAGATGACATGTGCCAAACCTTGCCATCACTCAATAATGCAGAATTGCACAAAATGTTATCTACTTTAAGAGGACCTGAAAATCGATTGTTACTTTTTTTTTTTTATGAAACCTGGTTTCTTGACTCTCACCAGATCACCCACTTTGATGACATGTTCTTTACATTTGTGTTTTGTGTCATAATACAATTTTCTTTGCTCTTGGGAAATTTTAATGTTATGTTTCACTTGTTTGAGTGTCCAATCAACCTTCTTATCACCAGAATTCCAACCCACATTATCTTTTCCCGTAGAAATTCTACCTCTCAACACGAAAGGAGAAAACCCAGTAGAAACACAAGGTATCGTTCTATATGACCATAAATTCCGCAATAATTCACATCTCCAATCCAAATTGTTACAATTAGCCAATTGAATGACACCCTTAACCACCCGGTTGAATCTCTCCACAGCACTGTTCCCGGCAGGATGATATAAAGCAGTAATATTGTGTATAATACCATTTCTATCTACAAACTTTTTGAAAGTACAAGAAATAAATTGAGGACCATTGTCGCTGACTATACACTTAGGTAAGCCCTCCTTCAGAAATACCTTGTCCAGGAAATGCACAATTGAATCTACATCAGCTCTATTAACAATCTCAACCTCCGGCCATTTTGAGAAATGATCAGCCAAAACTAGTAAATACTTTTGCTTATCATTATACATTACTGGCCCTGCAACATCTATGCCTATCCTTTCCCAAGGTCCATTCGGACACGGAATAGGACGGAGAGGCGGCCTTAATGTTACTTGAGCCTTATCGGACAAATTACAGGCATGGCAATCTTTAACCTTCTTTTCAATGTCTGAGTCCAAACCTGGCCACCAGTAAGTATACTTAATTTTGTTTTTTGTTTTACTAATGCCTAGATGACCTTCATGACATATGACAATGATTCTATGTCTCAAAGAAGTGGGGGGAATAACCCTGCCATCCCTAAAAACAAGACCACCTTCAAGGTAGAGTTCATGTCTCAATTCCCAAAACACACCCAAACTATGATCTAACAAATGTTTTTTAGGCCAACCATTCTTGATATTGCACTGAAATTGTCATCCTGGGCTTGAGCTTGCTCCCAAACCTCTTTAGTTATGCCTGGACAATCTTCTAACACATTGGCTACTGTAAAAGTGTCAATATCAGCATCCTCACCACTCAACACATGTAAAGGCATTCTGCTTAAAAAATCTGCCACAACATTTTTTACACCAGGAACATATTGTACACTGTAATTGAAATCTAAAAGTCTAACCGACAAACAAGCTATATGGGGTCAAGCTGCAATTAACCCTTTAGTAGTCAACACTTTAGTGAGCGGCTTATGGTCACATCTTAACCAAACATGATAACCCCAAATGTACTGTCTGAAATGTTCCAAACCCCAAACGCACGCTAATGTCTCTCGTTCGATCACAGAATACTTCTCCTCGGTGGGTGTGATTGAACGCGAGGCAAAAGCTATGATCCATTCAACTCCCTTTTTGTCGATTTGGGATAAGGTTGCGCCAATGCCTTTAGAACTGGCATCCATTGTGACAACACTTTGTAAAGTGGGGTCAAACCCATACAACGGTGGAGCATTAGACACATAATTTTTGATTTCTTCAAATGCTTTGTCGCATAATTCACTCCACACAAACTTAACATTAGCCTTAAGAAGTTGACGTATACGTTTTTTCAGAGACATTGTGCATAAATTTAGCATACAATTCGGCCAAACCTAAAAAAGCTTGTAAATCATCTTTAGATTGAGGTCTAGGAGCATTTTTTTACAGCATCAATTAATTCCAATTTAGGTTTGATACCAGAATCAGAAATCTCATGACCTAAATAATTTTGTTTTCTGCAAATTTGCACTTGTCAATTTCTGCTGTTAACCCATGAGTGCTCAGCCTATGCAAAACACTATCTAAATTACGATCGTGTATTTCTGTCTTTCCCCATAATCAGTAAGTCGTCCTGAAAAATTGGTACATCCTTCATGTTCGACAATACCTTGTGCATTAGTCTCTGAAACATAGCTGCTACAGTAGCCAATCCAAAAGGTACTCTTTTAAACCTGTAACAACCAAAAGGTGTCACAAAAGTTGTTAAACTTCTACTATCAGCATGTAAAGGCACCTGATGGTAAGCCGCTTTAAGATCAATGCTAGAAAACCATCTAATACCTTTAGTGCGAGCTAACATCTCACTTATTTTTGGCAAAGGAAATTGATCAACTAAAATACTCCTATTGAGATCCCTGAGGTCCACACATAGTCTCAATTTCCCTTTTTTTTTTTTTAACAACAACTAAAGGTGCGACCAATTCTGCAGATTCAGCGGGTTCAATAATACTATCTGATTGTAGTTTTTTAAGTTCTTCTTCTACCTGGTCCCTCACGGATACAGGTATGTTTCTGACTTTGTGAATACAGGGTGTGGCATGTGCCTTCAATTGTATTTTGTGTTGGAAACCCTTTAGTTTACCAATTTGGCCAGAAAATACACTGGGAAATCTTCAGTATTTTGTATAACAGATACAGGTGAAGAACTACTGGGGTCCAAAATAATACCCAGCTCACCTTGGTCCTTCCAACCCAGCACAGATGGACCAGTATCTGAAACATATACCTTGCAAAATGCTTTTTTTGTGTTTAAATTTGATTAGCAAATTCCTGTAACCCACTATCTTAATGGGCTCACCCGTGAATGTTTTTGGAGAGATATCCGTTTTTTCAAAACAATTACCTAAAACAGGTTCAAAACATTGCTGCCAAATTACCTTGTTAAGTATTGTGTGCAGGGAACCAGAATCAGAAACAACCGAAATATCTATACCTGCAATTGAGACTTGGCATAATGGTCTACTAGAGTTCCTTTTAACATTCTGTACAATATCATCAACATTAAGAATGCACAAATTAGAATCTGACTCATCCGATGAATTGCTATCACAATCTTTCACGCATTTAACACAAGCGTCACCACCACCAATTTTTTTCCTGCGACACACTTTTGCAAAATGACCCACCACACCACAATTGGAGCATTTCAGGTTCCGAGCTGGACATTTCCTATCATTTGCAAGATGAAACTTGCTCCCACATCTGAAACAAGATCTTTTGTCTTTCAGATTAACAATCTATTTCTCCCTGCGAGACGATTCATTGCTTTTCTTGACGATTGCAATAGTGGTATTGTCATCCAACTTCGAAAATGATTTGTCCTCACTGCGTAGAACAGCCTTTGCGCACCGTCCAGTGAGTTCAGCGCTCTTTACCAAATCAATAACCTCTCGTAACGATGCTTCCCCTCTAGACCAAAGTTTCTCTTGTATATGGGGGTTGGCTGTGTGCATTATGATTTGGTCTCTAATGAGACCGTCATGAAGATTTCCAAACTTGCACGACAAAGCCAAATTTTTGAGCGCAGCAACATAATCTTCAACAGACTCCTCAAGTTGCTGCTTCCTATGATAAAATTTAAAGCGATCAACAGCCACACACACAGCAGGCCTAAAATACTCAGTAAGATCTTCAAGAGCGTGACTGAATACATTACCTTGGTCAGGTGCTCTAGTTTTTTATTAATACTGTTGTAAATATTTAGTCCCCTTGCACCTAAACAATGTAAAAGGATTTTCTTCTTCTTTTCTGGAGTAAGTTCTTCTTCATCTTCAAAAGTAGAAATGTAATTTATAAAATATTCACGCCATTCCTCCCATTTTAAAGTAAATTCTCCATTTTTAGGCATGACTTGCTCAGGAGCAGTAAGATTCCATGCATTTCCTGAAGCCATGACGAAATAAATGATGAAATAAACCTTCACACTGAAATCATTCTTGTACTAGAGAATAAGCACATCAAAAAACCCAAAATGCGTATTCCATTGAAGGTCATTAGACACAAAATACATAGTCTGTAAATACGACATGAGAAAAGACAAGATATCCTTCCTTGTTCAGTTGCTAAGCAACCGTAAATGACTCTTTGCGATGTACAGCGTGCACGACACAGCAGCACGAGAAAACTTGTTGCTAGGAGACATCAAACAAGTCCAAGAACAAACGGCAGAGCGGCGTGTGAAAAAAAAACGTGAAGCTGCTTCAATTAAATGCCGAAAATCGCATTGATTCACACTGAACAACTACTACCGCAATAAAAGGTCCTGCAGTAAACGCAGCACGAGAATACTTGTTGCTAGGAGACATCAAACAAGTCCAAGAACAAATGGCAGAGCGGCGCGTGAAAAAAAAACGTGAAGCCACTTCAATTTAAAGCCGAAAATCGCATTGATTCACACTGAACAACTACTACCGCAATAAAAGGTCCTGCAGTAAACGCTTGAACAGAAACGGGAATCCTCCTCGGATGAAAATCCAGCCTCGAACTTGAACCAAGAATAGCTAAACGCACGGGTTCTTCGTCGGGGTCGTTCTCGCATCGCCAATATTGTTGTGAATAAACGTACAAGTATAGTTAGAATGCGTTTATTCATAATAAATACGACCCCGACAAACAGGACAGACCCAGGTAAGCGTCTTCACCTCAACCAACTGTCTCCTCTACTCCGCGCATTCGAACCCCGTTCCCTTAGCGATGCTCGAGCCCAGTGACAGCACAATTCCGCATGCGCTGTGCACGAGCATCGCAACATGGACCTGCTTACCTTCATCCCAGGCTAACCCAGAGTGACTCCAAGGGTCATTTCGCTGAACCTCTGTGTGAGCTACATGGACACAACAAGCCCTAGAGGCCTCCCTGCAACTGCCCATCTAACTTCCTGCAACTGGACCTGCCTGAGCCCTTCTGGCCTCTGCTGGAGAGAGGCCCTGATTCCCAAGAGGGGCCTCCCCAGGTCCTAGATCCTTGGCTGACATCAGAGTGTACTCCTCTTCAAGAAAAGGTGAAAATGTGGAAGTTTGGGCTCCTTGCAACCAGACCTGTTCGCGCATAGACTCTAACTGCCTGTAAAGACTACCAACGCAAGGCTCCGGTAAGATCTGCCCTTTGCATAACAGCTACTGCCAGTGACAACCGCCATCACAACGCTCCATCAATGACCGTCTGCGATGCCCGACTGGTTTTTCGTGCTACAGTGACGACCGTCTGCAATGCCACACCTGCTCTTTATGCTACAGCAACGAAAATCCACAATGCTCTCCTTGCTCCTCAATGCCTCCTCCACCGCAGAACTCTGAGTCGGACCCTTAAGGTAGCTTTTCAGCTGGCCTAACCTGGTCTCTGTATCTGACCCACAGTCAATCACAGTGAGTCTGAACTTGTGACTTTCCCCTACTCTAGCACAACCAGATAACAAGTGGCACTTTGTGCTTTTTCGGTGTTAGTTTCACAAAAAAACTGAACTTGCATGTCTCTGGTTCTACTGGTTGAATTTTTTCATTCTGGTATCATTTTATTTATGAAAATGTACTCTGTTTTTCTAAATTAGTTTGGGATTTTTTTCCTTATGTTGTATTTTCACTTTACTACTGTATGTGGTCTATATAAATACTTTGAATATTGCCTTTAAGTTAACTTTGTGCTAAGCTACCAAAGGGTTAAGCACAGATTAATTTTGGTGACAAGGATCATGGTTGTTGCCTGAATGGGGCTTCCACCCCTGTCAACGAATAAGCCAATTTCTCCTGTCGATATTAGCGACCAAATTGCTAGAGGTTTACCATACGGTGTTGCAGGGAGGTAGACTCCCTCCGTACCTGCGTGAATCCTTGCTAATATCTCTTCCAACACTGGGGAAAAATCTGCAAGAACTAGCTTCCCACCGTCCCCTTTCAATGCTTGGATAAGATCATAAAGTACTAGGCAAACTCATTGCCTCCAGGTTACTAATTCTGATGGCCCGCTGATACATATAGACCAGAACGGATTTGTTCCGGGCAGATTCACAACACAATGTACGCAGGCTGTATAGAATAATGGAACGGGCTTCAACCCAATTGCCATATGCTGTGCGTCTTGTTCTAGACCTTGAAAATGCATTTGATAAGCTGGACTGGAACTATATGTTCTTCACCATAACTGCCGTCGGCATTACTGGCCGCCTGAAAAATCTTATACGAATCTTCTAAGTGGATCCTGCAGCCTGAGTAATGATTGGACAGTGCATTTCCACTCCCTTCTCGGTGACAAGAGATACGCGCATGGCATCTCCCCCACCACACATCTCCTCCTCCTCTCTACTCTTTGACTTGGCTATGGAGCCGCTGGCTCAGACACTCCGTCAGCAGGGTGCAAATTGGGGGATCCCATTGGAAGGCACCATGCACGCTGCTTCATTATATAAAGTTGACGTGCTGATTTATATCGGTGATATAAGGAATGGTATAAGTGCCATAACTGAGATCATATCTGAATTCCGGACAGCATCAGGTCTGGGTGTAAACTGGTCCAAGTCCTGCCTATTTCCTTTATACCCACACTGTCCTTCACAGCACCTCCAAGTGGATTACCGAGAAATCTGTTGGGAGCCCAATAACTTTTGCTATTTAGTTATTAACATTTACCACACCACGTAAGATCTGCTGGATGGTAGCCTCACAAGAGCTATTACAACCATACGCTCTCAGATTACCTACTGGAGCACCCTTCCGTTCACAGTTCAAGGCAGAATCTCATTATCTAAAATGGTTGTACTTCTGTGCCTTTTGTCTTATTTTCATAATATCCCACTAATTATCCTCAGGAATGTCTTCTGTATGTTTCATGCTCTATTGGGTACCTTTCTTTGGAACAAGGGCAGATGTCAGATGGCATTACATAAATTGCAAATTGCAATTGAGATAGGGGGTTTGGGAGCCCCCTAATTTTGAATATTAATACTTGGCAGCACAACTACAATGGCTGGCCCGGTGGTTAGCAGGCTGTCTGCTAGAAAAATTGGGACAGCGCACCAGTAGGGATGCACAACGCATGGTCCAGGAAACCTTTCTCCCGTCCGCCTCACCACCTCCACACTCTAGTTCACTTCTAGCAGTGGCCCGCGCTACTTACAAGCGCAGTATCAGAATTAAGTCCCTGCTTCTGATGTATTCCTCCGAAATTAGGCTAGCGGCCTTTAAGCCATGTCGGACAATGCTGGGCCAAGCGGGACTTCAACAATGGGAAGCTGTAGGAATCAGCACAGTGGGAGCTCTATTCCGCGATAAGGTGTTCGAGTCCTCTGACCACTTAAACAGTGAGAGGGGAATTTCAGGGGACACTTCATAGGGCACGCTAAACTTCTTGCCATAATGGCTGAATTATTGCAAATAGCGGATTCGGAACCGGATCCTCATCCGTTAGTACATGCCCTACATATCATAGGCAGTGAAAAGAGCTTAATCACTTGGTTCACCTAGGCACTGGAGCACACGACTCAAGATCCCCTACAAGGGATACGTGGGAGCTGGGAACAGTTTGTGAGTAGGAAAATTAAGGATAAAGAATGGGACAGGGTATTGATATACCAAAAAAGTGTCAAGAAATTCTGAGTTTCAATATATACAGTACAATATACTGCACAGGGCCTACCTTATACCAGATACACTAAATAAAATGTTTGGATCCTCATCAGAATGCCCCCGTCATGATCCAATTGACAATATGATACATTTGTTCTGGTCTTGTCTAGAATCGGGTAGTTTATGGTCACAAATAATGGAGACTTTTACAGAATTGACACAGCGTATAGACACACACGGCAGAAGGCGCCCTAGTGGGATTTTTTCGCCACCACTAGTGGGTGGTTGTAACTAGCCACTTTATTGATCTTGCGCTAATTACAGGCAGGCAGGCCATCGCTATGAGCTGGAAGTTACCCACACTCTCGACACTTTCCCACTGAAGTGCTGCATTGTTGAAATGAGGCAGAGCCGAGACAATCGCACTAATGCGGTAAAAAGCCAGAGGGTTGGTTAAAGTCCCAATCACAAGTGCCTGGGACATGTACATGCAGGAGTTGCATATCTATCTAGAAAAAATGTGTCGCTAATGGTTGCGCCATAGCGACTAAGCTAAACGGTGCATAGCCTATCTTAACAAAGATCCTGGCCCCCTCCACCGACGTTCTCATACCAGAGTCACATACCAGTTCTCCAGAGTAGGAAATATCGGTGGTGACTAGTCCACCATCACAGGTTGTCAGAAATGAGATGTCAGACACTGGGATGTAATACATAGATATCTCACCAATAATGACAGAGTTAATGCTGTGAACGGATGTACTTCACCTTTAATTAAGGGATGCAATGTGCTTGTCTGTAATCCTTTCACCATTTATTGATGAGCAACTTCCAGTTTTGTTTGATATTCAAGTTAGGTTTTGTTTAGAATTTGAAAAGATTGAACCAGTAACTCCTGTCTTGCCACTGAAGCATATGTATAATGCTGTCTCCTGGACAATATAATAATCCACTGTATGATGTGCACAGTAATAACACAGCTGACTTTTAAGTATAAATTGCAAAGCTAATAAAATTGGTTAAAAAAACAAACAAATAACCCGATTTCTTAGAAGTACACATGGAGATTGTCAGGTAGTCTGATAGTACATAAAGGCCCAGTGATGTAAGACCCACTAGACTAGTGGTTTTCAACCTTTTTAATGCTGCGCCAGTCCAGGTGGTAAAAACAAAAAAAATACTCGGGTGCCCCTCAATTTTTCACAATGACTCTAATAAATTGGCAATGTCTAAATACGTCTAGGCTTATTTAAACATTGCAGTGGAGTTCTGTTACCTTTTTAAGAATGAAATTAATTATTTTCTGTTTAAAACAAAGCACAATGCTTCTTTTAGCCATAACCTGGCACCCCACCTGGGATCACCTGAGGCCCCCTTAGGCGGGACCAACCCCCCCCTCCCACAGTTTGCGCTAGACTATCAGACAAAGTGGGTCATGCCTAGGACACTCCATCAAATAACTTGATGTAATGTCAGCTCTGCCTAATACTGGTACACTAGCTACCCGATAAGATAGATAAACTCAGTGGAACCAGTACATTTCCACATTGTAGTTGTAGTAAAGCACCCTTTTTGACATGGTTAGTCCCCACTTTTTGCCTGGTTTCTGATGTGTCTTTTTTTTATGCACTGGGTCCCTGCTAACCAGGTCCCTAGTGCCAGATCTCATGCCCCAAAACTGCACAGTTGTTTTCCACAATTGGCAAACTGTTTAGCTACCACTGTAAGTCCCTAGTAAATGGTAACCAGGGCCTGTGGTACTAAGAGGGTACTCTGAGGGCTGCAGCATCATTGGTGCCACTCTCAGGATCCCCTCGCCTAACCCACACAGTGCTGCCATTGCAGACAGCATGCGCTGGTGCTGGCTAAATTGAAAACATGACCTGTCACACACCCCTGTGTGCCAGGCCCCCTATCACTACATGTCGCAGGTGTAAATCAACCCTAAGGCAGAGTGCATCATGGCACATGTGAGGGCATTTCTGCATGAGCAGATATGCCCCTGCTATGTTTCAGTCAATTGTGAGACATATTAAATGCACAGGGAAGGCATTTTAAATGCATGTGCTGGACACTGGTCATTACGGGTTCACAGCTACATAATAGTTTCTCTGAATCCTGGGATGTTTGGTATCAAACATCTCAGAATAATAAACCCTCATTGACCCCAGTGATAGATTTATTAGAAAAGGCACACAGAAGGCAACTCAGAGGTACCCCCTGAAAACCTACCAGTTACTAGTGTGTTAATTGACTGGTTCTGACCAGTTCAGCCACCACAGATGCGTTTCTGGCCCCCCAGGGTCAGAGCAGCGCTCGCGAGGGCCTGAGACAAATGCCGGCACTGGGCAGAGGTGTGACCTCCTCTGCCAGGCAGGATGGACATTCCAGGGCATGGAGCTTCAAAGGCCTTGCCACCTTTGTAATGCGACCCAGGTTTTTCCAGATGGTGAAGATGGCCAACCCCCGTCCTGACCCCACTTTTGGTGGCGGCACATATGTGAAAATTAGGTATGCCCACTTCATGCCAGTCCCACCCCAAAGGTGGACGACATGAACTCGTTCAGCCTTCAATAAAGACTCAAGTCTCCCGTGGGCAGCGGACTTGCTCTGCAACAAGAAACTGCAAAGAAAAGACTCTGCAGCTGCTAGACCCCGGAAACCCGTCACCAGATGTGACCACTGCATCCGATGTCCACAACCCAAGGTAAAGCCAACTGACGGTGCCTACGCGGGTCTCCAGCTGCCCAGAGACTGAGTCCAGCGTGGTCTCACCCTTCTTGGACTCTCCGGAGACGCCTGAAGCCTCTGCATGCAGGCCCACTGTCCCACACGCTTCTGGAGAGAGAAAGTCTGACAGCTACAGCATCCCCTGCACCTGTGACTTCTGACCCTAGCAGAGGTGGGTGACCAATGCCAACAACGTCCCCCAGCTCCTAAGAGCTCGAGTCCACCCTGGATCCACCCCTGCCAGACTCCCCCACAATGCCTGTAGCCACAACACACCGGACCCCCTGACCGTGAATAATCCCGGATGTGAAAACCCGATGCCTAAAGACACCCCTGCATCCGTTGCCCCTGGGCACAGGGGAAGAGGGCTAAAGGTGCACCTACGTCCCCGAGCATACCATGTCTACTTCCTACCTGTTTGTTTTGCACTGACTGGCTCCCCAAACAGAGCCTGCAGCCTGTTTGTCACAGGGTCAAACTCCCATAGGAAACCATTGGGCACGTGACGCCTTACTGCACCTCTGCCCCAGAGCCGCCCAGTGTGACCTGTTGGTGTGGCTCTGATCAGTGCCCAATAGTTACCTCAACTCTCTGAGATAGGCTTTGTAAGTCGTTCTTTACCCCGCGTTTGCTGAAGATTGTTTTTCCTCCGTAGGATAACACGGAGAGAACTCTGAAAATTGCACTATTTCAGAAACTGCAAAGTACTTATGCTTAAAAGTCTACTTACCTGATTATGAAGTTCTTCAGTTTGGAACATCTAAAAAGAATTGTTATTTTTCTACATTGATCTCAGATTTATTATTTGAGTGTTTTCTCATTTATTGCCTCTGTGAGTACAACAAATGCATAGCACCACCCTCTGATAAGCCTAACTGCTCACGCACACTACCAGAAATAGAGCATTAATCCTATCTACTTTTGCCTCTGCAATATCAATTGGGGATCCACTGGACTCTCTGCACAGCGTACTTCATCTTAGTGCACGGTGTAGAAAGCCAGCTTTCTACAAATATAAACTATTGTAGAAAAAAAAAAAAGAGGAACTAGATAATTTTTTTCCTCTTCACTATATTCTGCAAAGGTTTTGCGGTGCGTTTAGTTAAGCTTTCTAGATTGAATGTGAGGTATGCAGGAGCAGTTTGATAATTGATGCTGTATGTGCTCTGCTAGTGTGGGGGTGTCACTGTAAAGGGCATTAGTAGTGCCCCTGGTGACCTAAAGGGCTTTAGCAGTGATGCTAGTGCACTGGAGCCACAAGATGAACGCTCACAATTTTCCAGTTCCATGTGCAAGTAGTTCAATTCAATCCAGTCTTTTTATTTGCATTGTGGGACTTGTAGTTGTGATGTAATAGGATCAACATGACTTTAAATCCTAGCATGCAAATAAAAAATTGAACTGGATGAGCTACTCAACACATGGAAATGGGAAACTTGAGAGCTTGGTGGGAGGCTGCAGGAGCTCTGCACTAGCACTGTATTATATGGTACAGAGATTTAGCATGTTCCTGGTCTACTGGGCAGTATGAGGCTTTAAGAGTGCTGTTTGGTATAGTGTTACCTAGCAGAAATAAAACTACCAACACTAAACAATGAACTGGAAGCACAGAAGAAAAGGTATAACCAATAGTCACTAATCTCCTACAAACAGCTATAACTTACTTCTATTCAGTAACTTGATCAAGACGAGCAGACCTTCTAGATCCCCAACAGATCATACCCTGCAGGAATCTTCAAAAGCATCCACCTAAACACATGTGCTCTGGCTAAGGCAAGGAACATACTGAAAACGACCTATATAAATGAGCATTCCCTTCCCAATTAAAAATCTCCTTCTTACGTCTACTCATTACAAAATGAATTTTGAGCTGTCAAAACCAACCAGCTACAGACCTCCCTCCAGTTGCCCATTCCTAGTAAAAGTGACTGAAAGGATATTGTTCTCCCAGATTTCCAGCTTTGTGAAGGGGAACTTCATACTGTCAGGTCAGCAGTCTGGGTTCTGCTCAGGAAGATTAAATTAATCTGCTGTGATATCTACTTGGGAATACCAGAAATTAACTGTGGAATACAATGAAGTATCAGCACTATAACTCCTGGACCTGTTGGCAGCCTCTGACACGTTCTACCACTAACCATACTACAGAGGCTGAAAGAACTTGATGTATGAAGAAATACACTAACATGTTTTTTTTTTCTATCACAAAGACAGGTGAAAGCATGAATCAGTGCAATGATTCACCTCACACCCCTAGAATCCACACTGTGGTGTGCCACTCTCGTTCATCAACACCTGATCAATCTTTACTTCACCTAGTTTCAGACCTGATCGGGTCATTCAACCTAAAGTGTTTCAATTACTGAGATGGCAAGCAGATCGCCTTAAAACTGCAAATCCCTAAAGTCAGTCATAGGATTGTTCAGACCTGACGAGTGCTTCTGTAATGTGGATGAATGGATGATGATCAACCAACTTAAAGTCAAATCATTCATAATGGTTTGGACAACCGAATAATTAACAACCTGCAACAATCTGGCCCAAGGAACCTGAGGCTTCACCAATGCCCTGGTTACTAGCAGGTTCAACTATGGCAACGACCTCTACACCGGTACCAACCAGAAGAACCGCAAGAAATTACAGCACATCTAAAACGTCTCTGCCAGACTCATCCTGGACATTCCCTGCCATAGACATATCTGTAATCACCTAGGAGACCTCCACTGGCTCCCTAGAAAATAATTTACTTCAAGCTCCTCCTCCATGCTTACAAGGCCTTCCACGACCTAGGGTCCGCCTAACTCAACACCGCATCACCTTCTACTCCCCCAACAGACCGCTCCACTCAACAAGCACTAGCCACCATACCCGCATACCGAAGGCCTCAGCTGATGGGAGAGATCCTTCATCTGCCTTGCAGCAAAGAGCTGGAACACCCTGCATCTCAGGCAGTCCCCATCACTACCCCAATTCAGGTAGGACCTTAAAACCTGGCTCTTCGACTGAAGCTCAGAGGACAAACCCCCTTAGAGCCTTCAGCCCCTTACAGGTGAGTAGTTGCGCTTCATAAACTTGATTGATTGAATAACATCAAGGGAAGCATGAAACCCCAGAATGATCATGGACTCTAATTTATCCCTTTTCTTATATATGAATGTCATAAGGAATGCATTCTAGTCCGTGCAGACACTGTGACACATCTGTCCACTACCAGGGATACCAAAACTACTACAGGCTATTCATACATGCACACTCTTGTGGTGTCAAAGGGAGTTTACAACTCTCTGCTTCTTACTTTGCAAATTGTAAAGAATACAAAACACAGCTTCAAGGCTCTTAATACACCTCCATTCAAGGGAACACATGACATTGGTGCTTCACGCATTACACTGGCTACTGCAGGCCAGAAGCTTAACCTTAAGTTACTGTGCATCACCCACACAGCCATCAAAGGAAAAGGCCTGCAGTACCTGCAAGATAAATTCCACAGATATGCCCAGAACAGTACGCTCAAAACTCAAATCCTGTCTGAACACTCCATACTTCAAGAAAAAGACTTGGAAGAACTATTCTTTGACCTGGCAGCACAACTTTTGAACTCCTTGCTGTAGAGAGCCAATCGCCCTCTCCTCTGTTGTTGCCCTGCTCCGTGATGCGGTACGGTGTCCGGAGTGGGGGCTATATAATAAAGGTAGGCGGGACCCTTGTGGTTCTTTATGCCCTAGTTACGTTGCAGGACGGTGTCCGAGTTTTTACTATAACACGCGTGCTGCGCACACGAAGGCGCGTCGTCGTCCCGGGGGTCGTAAGTGAACACCCCCCTCTCTACAACTGGCAACAAGGCAGTGCCCCCGCGCTGCCCACCACGTCTGCCTTACGTGTGGCACTCCTGCTGCCGCTCATCGCTGTTGGCGCACAGCTCCACCTGTGCACGATGGGCCTCCCGTCTTCGTCCGCGGCCACAGCGCGAGCCGATCTTCTTGCTCAAGCGCGCCTCCAGGAGAAGGGCAGAGGCGCTTCAGTTTATGACTGGCAGCGCTCGCATCAGTGTCTCTCTGGGAATCGGAGCCTGAACTTTGTGTGCGTTGAAGCGTGAGGACACCTAAGACTGCCCCTTCCACTGCCAGCACAGTAGCATGGCCCCGGCTGTTCGCAGGCCGGGGTGGTTCAACTGCAGAGTCCCTGTCAGGTGGGTCTCCGAGGGGCCAGCCTCAAGGAGCAAGGCCTGGTGCCCCCAACAAACATTTTCTCTTCGCCAGACGCCGCCCACCAACGTCCAACCCACCATCATGGGTCACATTCGTCTGTTACTGCGCTATCCCAGTTCAGCCAGTTGGCGGATCCTGCTACGGCTGCGCCGCAGTGGCGCCCCTGGCTCGGACAGCTGAGACACTACTTCCGAGCCACAGGAGAGACGGACGATGTGGTGCAAAGGTCGCTAATGCTACATTTAGGGGGCGACGAGCTCTACGACCTGTCTGAGACGCTGCCAAACACGGGAAATGATAACGACTTCGATGTTGCAGTGGAAGCCCTCAACAGGTATTTCGACCTGCAGCTCAATCCGGATTATGAGAAGTTCAAGCTGCGACAGGCCCAGCAAACCAACACAGAGTTGGTGGACATGTTCTACATGTGCCTGCGCAAGCATGCAACCACCTGCCCAGGCATTAAGTACCACGATGAGATAAGGGCGCAGATAATTCAGGGATGCCGCTCTACAGTGCTGCGCAAGCTAATTCTAAGGCAACCAAGCATTTCGCTTGATGACATACTCATCCTAGCAAGGTCACATGAGCTGTCCAACAGCCGTGCCGAGGACATGGCTGCCACCCTTGTACGGTCGTCCATTGCGCCAGGTCCAATGAAACCGAGCCTAGTAAAGGAAGAACAAGTTGATGCTATCTACCGCTGTCAGAACTCGCCCTGAATGGCTTGGCCGGCCAGAGTGCAGGAAAAGGGATGTGGAAACTGCAGCAGTGAACACCGCACACCCGGTGCATGCCCCGCGAAAGGCAAGAGCTGCTCCAGATGTGGCAAACCCAACCACTTCGCCAGGGTCTGCCGCGGAGGAGGGCCTCGAACCAGAACAACTTCTGCAAGAAGAGCAGTGGTGAAACAGATCACGCTAGACGAAGAAGCAGAGACAGCCACAGTAGGCCTGCGTCAGGACGCCACCCCATATGATGACGAAGAGGAAGAAATATTAGTTGTCTAATTCGCTGACAGACGAGATCAGAGACGGCGGCAGTCTCCTCCCATATGCACATTAACAATCAACGACACGTCAGTATCGGCCCTTATTGACACGGGGACGTCAGTCAATGTCATGGATGTTGACCAGTACAACAAGCTATCTTCTCCCAACAGAGCTCAAGCCTTGTTGCACCAGAATATATGCATATGGTGGTGAAGAACCGCTTCCCCTCAGAGGGGCAATAGCGGTTACCGTTGGCAACGACCAACACTCTACACCTGCAAAGTTCCATGTAGCAGAAGGGAAGAAAAGAACGCTCCTAGGGTGTCACACGGCCGAAGACCTGGAACTGCTACTCTTTGCCTGACAGGTGCATGATTCCCATGTCGAAGCAGTGCTGGAGGAGTTCCCGGAGCTCTTCCACGGACTAGGGAAGCTCAAAGGCAAACAATTTCACTTACACGTCGACCCTACCATACACCCGACTGCGCTGAGACATCGGAGGGTGCCATTCTGAGGCCTCAGGTGGAACAAGAACTACGGACCCTTGAGGAGCAGGGGGTAATAGAGAAAATGACTGGACCAACGCCTTGGGTTTCGCCTCTTGTCATCGCCCCAAAGCCCAAACAGCCCGGAGCCATTCGCCTGTGTGTGGCTATATGCCTCCCGAACAGTGCCATCAAACGGGAACGCCACATCGCACCCACTATGGACGATACCATTGCAAACCTGAATGGGACTCTTTGGTTCTCAAAGCCAGACCTGAACCTGGGATACTATCAACTGGAGCTAACCCCGAAAGCCGCAACATCACCACCTTTTCGACGCATGTGGGGCTGCGTCGATACAGATGGTTAAGCTTTGGGGTGTCCTCGGCGGCGGAGATTTTCCAGAACGCAATACGAGAGACACTATCAGGTTTGACTAGTGTCATCAATCTAAGTGATGACATTTGGTTCTTTTCTGACACTCTGGAAGATTATCACAAGCACCTGAGAGACACCCTACTAAAGAGTTCTTTGGCTACATTTTTTTCAAGGGAAGGACTGAAAGTTAACCCCAAGAAAGTGGAAGCCATCAAGAGTGCGTTGCTACCCTGCAATGTCACTGAGGTCAGGAGTTTCCTCGGGATGGCGACCTACTGAGGGAGGTTTATCCCCAACCTAGCCATGCTCGCCGATCCTCTTAGGTGACTCACAAAAGCCAATACCCCTTGGGAGTCGGAGGAGGACAAAGTGTTCCCGGCTGTGAAAACAGCCCTATCGGACACTGCAGTTGTAGGAAAATGGCTCCCTGTTGCAGTTACCCCCCACTTTTTGCCTGATATTGATGCTGGCTTGACTAAGAAGTGTGCTGGGACCCTGCTACCAGGCCTCAGCACCAGTGTTCTTTCACAAAAAATGTACCTTTGTTTCCACAATTGGCACAACCCTGGCACCCAGATAAGTCCCTTGTAAAAGGTACCAGTGGTACCAAGGGCCCTCTGACCAGGGAAGGTCCCTAAGGGCTGCATCATGTGTTGTGCTACCCTAAGGGACCCCTCACCTAACACATGCACACTGCCATTGCAGATTGCCTTTTTCTCCCCACCAACACAAAGTCAACATGGCATCCCCCTCAGGATGCCATGCACACAAAATACTGCCTCTGCCATGCTTCCAGCAGGCAGGTCGCTCCTCTCGCCGCCGCCCTGCGCTACCTCCACTCTGCTAGTTTATTGTTTTTAAGCCTCCTGGGCTTCGTTCCGTTTTTCCTTTCCAAAACCCTGCCACTGCATCCCCGCCCCCCACCTCCTCTCCTTTGCCTTTCCTGCCGCTGAACCCTGCGGCCTCACCCCTCCAGCCTTCCTATTCGCCCAGCCCTTCCTCCTCCCAGCTGCCACACCCTCCCACCTCCCCTCTTATGGCAGCTGCGGTGCTGTAACAGGAGCGACCCTTGACCCTGCTTCCTGCAGGCAGGTCGCTCCTCTCGCCGCCGCCCACGCTACCTCCACTCTGCTGGTTTGTTTTTAAGCCTCCTGGGCTTCGTTCCGTTTCTCCTTTCCAAAACCCTGCCGCTGCATCCCCTTGACCCCGCCCCCCTCCTCCTCTCCTTTGCCTTTCCCGCTGCTGAACCCTGCGGCCCCACCCCCCCCAGCTTTCCTATTCGCCCAGCCCTCCCTCCTCCCAGCTACCACACCCTCCCACCTCCCCTCTTATGGCAAGCCCATCTGCGCCCGTCCGCGCATGGACCGCTCCCAGCACCACGTCCACTGCCCCGAAAGGCCCCCACACCTCCCCACGCCACTACACTGCCAGCGATCTCCACGCCCTCAATCCAGGACGCCCCTCCAACACCTGCTTCCTGTCCTCCCCAAAGAACACCAAAGGACCTTTCTCCTGTCAAGCCTGCTGCTTCATCTGCACCCTAAAGCACCACGACAGGCCTGCTGACAACCACCTCAGCTGCATCCTACTCAACACCCGCTCCATCCACAAACACGCAATTGAACTCTGGGACCTACTGACCTCAACCTCACCGGACATCGCCTTCCTAACCGAAACCTGGACACACTCGGCCTCAGAACGCGACATAGCCATAGCCATCCCTGAAGGCTACAAAATCACCAGAAGAGACCACACCAACAAGCCAGGAGGAGGAATCGCCATAGTCCACAAAAGCACCATCGGAGTCTCGAGCAGCACCCACGACACCCTCAACCTCGCCGAGCACCTCCACTTCAGAATCCACATCAACACCAACACCACCCTCAAAGGAACACTGATCTATAGACCCCCAGGCCGCCGCTCTCAATTCTGCAAAGCCATCGCCGACATCGTCAGCACCAACGCCCTTGACTCCACAGAGTACATCCTCCTCGGCGATCTGAACTTTCACCTAGAAAACGCCAACGACGCCAACACCACCAACCTGCTAGACAACCTCGGCCTCAGACAACTCGTAAGTTCGCCTACCCACTCCGCAGGCCACACACTCGATCCTATCTTCTCAGCCAGCAACCACGTCTATATCAGCCACACCACCGAACTCAGCTGCACAGACCACCGCTGCATCCATTTCTCTTACCAGAAGCCAATCACCCACCACCACCGCACTCATCCCCCATGACGCAACTGGAGCAAAATATCAACGGATCAACTGATTTCCACACTCGCCCAGGACCCACCCCCCGAGACCACGGACCCCAACACAGCCGCCACCAACCTGAATCGCTGGATAGAGGACTGCGCCAACACCCTTGCACCGCTCAAAAAAAAAACAAACACCCTCCACAGAATCAAGGCCAGATGGTTCACCCCAGACCTACAGGAATCCAAACGGTTATGCCGCAGAATGGAAAAAACCTGGCACCGCGCACCTACCAACTCCAACCACATTGCGTTCAAGGATGCCATACGCAAACATCACCAACTGATCCGCACCACCAAAAGGACCCCCTTAAAAAACCGCATTGACACCAACGCTCACAACAATAAAGAGCTCTTCGGCATCATCAAAGAGCTCTCCACTCCCAGACTTGCTCCAAAAAAAACCCGCCATCACAGGAGTTCTGCAACTCACTCGCAACCCACTTCCGTCGAAAGATAGAAGAAATCCACAACAGCTTCAACCCCCAGACCCAACAG
Organism: Pleurodeles waltl; assembly: GCF_031143425.1. NCBI lineage: Eukaryota > Metazoa > Chordata > Amphibia > Caudata > Salamandridae > Pleurodeles > Pleurodeles waltl. The sequence continues at coordinate 30,970,229 of NC_090443.1, forward strand.
CTGACTACAAACACCCATGAACCCAACCCCCCAAGCAACACCCACCTCCTCCACACCTGGACCCCCGCCAACAAAGAAGACACCACCAACACCATGGCCTCCATCCACTCCGGATCTCCATCGGACCCCTGCCCACACCATATCTTCAATAAAGCAAATATCATCATCACTCCCCACCTCTGCAACACCATCAACAGCTCCTTCAATTCAGCCACCTTCCCAGAAAGCTGGAAGTACGCAGAAGTCAACGCCCTGCTGAAAAAACCCAAGGCAGACCCAGACGACCCAAAGAACTACCGACCAATCTCCCGCCTCCCATTCCCAGCCAAAGTAATTGAAAAAATCGTGAACAGCCAACTATCCCGATTCCTGGAAGACAGCAAGGCACTCAACAACTCCCAATCCGGATTCTGTAAACACCACAGCACCGAGACCGCACTCATCGCTGCCACAGACGACATCAGGGCCATGCTCGACGAAGGAGAAACAGCAGCACTCATCCTCCTGGACCTCTCCGCAGCCTTCGACACGGTATGTCATAACACCCTCCGCACACGCCAACATAATGCCGGAATCTGCGATAAAGCACTCGATTGGATCTCATCATTTCTTTCAGGCAGAACCCAGAGAGTCCGCCTTCCACCGTTCCTATCGGAAGCCTCCAGAATCATCTGTGGCGTCCCCCAAGGCTTGTCACTCAGCCCCACGCTCTTCAACGTGTACATGGCCCCACTCGCCAACATCGCACGAACACACCACATCAACATAATTTCCTATGCAGACTACACTCAGCTAATCCTCTCCCTCACGAAAGACCCTACAGCTGCAAACAACAACCTCCACAACAGACTCCAAGCCATCGCCAGCTGGATGGATGGAAGCAAGCCACCTCAAATTAAACACAGACAAGACAGAGATCCTCATCTTTGGAGCCAACCCCTCAGCATGGAACGACTCCTGGTGGCCCACCTCCCTAGGATCCGCACCACCTCCCACCACCCACGCACGTAACCTGGGATTCATCTTGGATTCCACACTCAGCATGACTCAGCAGGTCAACACCATCTCCTCTTCCTGCTATAACACCCTCCGCAAAATCTTCAAGTGGATTCCCGTCGAAACCAGGAAAACTGTCACCCACGCCCTGGTCAGCAGCCGACTGGACTACAGAAACGCCCTATATGCAGGAACAACAACCAAACTCCAAACAAAGCTGCAGAGAATCCAGAACGCATCTGCCCGACTCATTCTGGACGTCCCACGCCGCTTCCACATCACCCTCCCACCTCAGAGACTTGCACTGGCTACCAATACCAAAGAGGATCACCTTCAAACTCCTCATCCTCGCACACAAGGCCCTCCACAACATAGGCCCAGCCTACCTCAACAAAAGACTCACCTTCCACACCCCCACCCGCAACCTGCGCTCCGCCAGCCTCTCCCTCGCCTCCGTTCCCCGCATCAGTCGCACCACCACCGTAGGAAGATCCTTCTCCCACCAGGCCGCCAAGACCTGGAACTCCCTACCGCTCCACCTTCGCCAGACCCAAGACCTATTAACTTTCAGGAAACACCTAAAGACATGGCTTTACGACCAGTAGCTCCCCGCTCCCCACCCCCCACCCAGCTCCTTGAGGCCCTAACGGGTGATTAGTGTACTTTATAAATCTCATGATTGATTGACATAGGTAAGTCACCCCTCTAGCAGGCCTTACAGCCCTAAGGCAGGGTGCACTATACCACAGGTGAGGGCATAGCCGCATGAGCAATATGCCCCTACAGTGTCTAAGACTATTCTTAGACATTGTAAGTACAGTGTGGCCATATTAAGTATACGGTCTGAGAGTTTGTCAAAACGAACTCCACAGCTTCATAATGGCTACACTGAATACTGGGACGTTTGGTATCAAACTTCTCAGAATAATAAACACACACTGATGCCAGTGCTGGATTTATTCAAAAATGCACACAGAGGGCATCTTAGAGATGCCCCCTGTATTTTACCCAATCCTTCAGTGCAGGACTGACTGGTGTGTGCCAGCCTGCCACTGAGACGAGTTTCTGACCCCCTGGGGTGAGAGCCTTTACGCTCTCTGAGGCCCGAAACAAAGCCTGCATTGGGTGGAGGTGCTTAACACCTCCCCCTGCTTGAACTGTAACACCTAGCAGTGAGCCTCAAAGGCTCAGGCTTCGTGTTACAATGCTCCAGGGCACTCCAGCTAGTGGAGATGCCCGCCCCCTGGACACAACCCCCACTTTTGGCAGCAAGTCCAGAGGAGGTAATGAGAAAAACAAGGAGGAGTCACCTACCAGGCAGGACAGCCCCTAAGGTGCCGAGCTGAGGTGACCCCTGCCTTTAGAAATCCTCCATCTTGGTTTTGAAGGATTCCCCCAATAGGAATAGGGATGTGCCCCCCTTCCCTCAGGGAGGAGGCACAAGGAGGGTGTAGCCACCCTCAAGGACAGTAGCCATTGGCTACTGCCCCCCTGACCTAAACACACTCCTAAACTCAGTATTTAGGGGTGACCCTGAACCCAGGAAATCAGATTCCTGCAACCTGAAGAAAGAAGATGGACTGCTGACCTGAAAGCCCCGCAGAGACGACAGAGACACCAACTGACTTGGCCCCAGCCCTACCGGCCTGTCTCCAGACTCAAAGAACCTGCACAGCGACGCATTCAGGGGGACCAGAGACCTCTGAAGACTCAGAGGACTGCACTGCACCTAAATGGCCAAGAACCTGACGAGAACGGCGGCACTGTTCAGAAACTGCCACAACTTTTAAAGAGACTCTCACTTCCTGCCAGAAGCGTGAGTCTTCACACTCTGCACCCGACGTCCCCGGCTCGAGTCCAGGACAACCAACACTGCAGAGAGGACTCCCAGGCGACTCCAACAACGTGGACATCCTGACTTGACCTCCCTGTACCCCCACAGCCACGCCTGCAGAGAGGATCCAGAGGCTCCCCCTGACCGCGACTGCCTGGTAACAAAGGAACCTGACGCCTGGACCGAGCACTACACCTGCAGCCCCCAGGACCGAGGAACCACCTACCAGTGCAGGAGTGACTAGCAGGCGGCCCTCATCCTAGCCCAGTCAGTGGCTGGCCCGAGAAGCCCCCCTGTGCCCTGCCTGCATCGCCAGAGTGACCACCGGGTCCCTCCATTGCTTTCTACAGCAAACCCGAAGCCTACTTTGCACACTGCACCCGGCTGCCCCTGTGCCGCTGAGTGTGTGTTTTGTGTGCCTGTCTCCCCCCCGCCCCCACTGCTCTACAAAATCCCCCTGGTCTGCTCCCCAAGGACGCAGGTACTTACCTGCTAGCAGACTGGAACCGGAGCACCCCTGTTCTTCATAGGCACCTATGTGTTTTGGGACCACCTTTGACCTCTGCACCTGACCGGCCAGGTGTTGCTGGTGCTGTGGCTTTGGGGTTGCATTGAGCCCCCAACGGTGGGCTGCCTATGCCCAGGAGACTGACTGTGTAAGTGCTTTACTTACCTGCAAAAACTAACCAAACTTACCTCCCACAGGAACTGTTGATTTTTGCACTGTGTCCACTTTTAAAATAGCTAATTGCCATTTTAACCACAACTGTGTGTCCTACTGTTTTAAATCAAAGTTCTATACTTACCTGTGTGAAGTACCTTGCATTTTATGTACTTACCTCAAATCTTGAATCTTGTGGTTCTAAAATAAATTAAGAAAAAATATTATTTATATATAAAACCTATTGGCCTGGAGTTAAGTATTTGAGTGTGTTCCTCATTTATTGCCTTGTATGTACAACAAATGCTTAACACTACCCTATGATAAGCCTACTGCTCGACCACACTACCACAAACTAGAGCATTAGTATTATGTAATTTTGCCACTATCAACCTCTAAGGGGAACCCTTGGACTCTGTGCACACTATCTCTCACTTAGAGATAGTATATACAGAGCCAACTTCCAACAGCAGTCATGGCTTATTTCCACCCACGGAAGAGAACTGAGGTGGTGGTGGACGCCAGCCCCATCTGGCTCGGACAGGTGCTACTGCAAGAGCAAAGTCACTATCTATGGACGCCTGTGGCCTACGCCAGCCGAGCTCTCTCAGCAACTGAGGCCCGGTATGCACAAATTGAGAGGAAGGCGCTAGCCATTAGGTGGACGTGTCAGCACTTCTACTTATATCTATGTGGAAATTAGTTCACAATGGTTATGGATCACAAGCTGTTGGTGTCACTCTTCGCAGGCTCTGCCAGGCTTGCCCTTCCAAGGTTTGAAAGCTAAGTCGTACTCCTTCAGTCCTATCGATTTCAAGTCATCTACCGTCCAGGGGTCAACAATCCAGCGGATTATTTGTCACGTCATCCTTTGCAGTCACGCTCTGAGGAGGAAGCAGAAGAGGAGGATGGACGAATGGAGTGCTTCGTAAGCATGATCATGGGCATGGCATGCCCCACGGTTCTCATGGTGGACGATATCGCTGAGGCCTCAGGCCGAGACGCCCTCAAAGGCCAAGTGAAGAAGGCGCTACACCACCGATTCTGGAAGTGTTTTCTCGACAAAACATCTGTGTCTGACCCCGAAGAACGTCGTGCGATGCAACAGATATGGAAGGTGAGGTTGGAGCTCTCAGTGAGCCCAGAGGGCCTCCTCCTAAGGGGACAACGTTTGGTGATACCCAGGAGCTTGCAGAGCAGAGTGGTGGAACTGGTGCACCAAGGTCATCAAGGAACCGGGAAGACGAAGGAGCGCCTAAGAGGCCAGGTTTGGTTCCCGGGGATGGACATTATGGTGAACAACCTGATACGCAGATGCCATCCGTACGCCATCATCGCTCAGGATCCTGTCCCTGCTCCGATCGTGACGGAGTTACCCAGCACTCGACCTTGGTCTCGGATGAGTTTGGACTTCGGCAGTTTCCCAGATGGCCGGCTGATGGCCATCATGGTTGACTCATGCACTCTGTTTCCGGTGGTGTCCACGGCATTTGAGCATGCCCGTCCAGTTCTTGAGAAGACATTCACCCTTCTGGGTCTGCCAGACGAAATACGGACTGACAACTGGCCCTCTTTCCACAGCCAGGAGAGCCACAACTACTTATGCTCGCTGGCCATAACATATCAGAGGATCACCCCTCAATGGCCCCAGGCCAACGGGGACCACGCATTGGGGTGAGTCAGCAAGAGGATGCTGATTTCTGTCTCCACACTTTTTTGGGGGCTTACTGGCAGACGTTAATGTTCAACTCTCCACCCAGAGAATGTATACCAGCAGATTACAGCTGGCAGCCTGAGGACCTAGATGTGTCAAAGACACAGGAAAGGAGAGCACTGACCAATGCTAAGGCCAGCAAAAGGCAGAGAGTGAAACACCCCAATTTGTAGATGGGGGAGACAATCATCCTGAAGGATCGCCATGCTGGCTGGAGATTCTGTACCCGCTTTGAACCGGACGTTTGAAGAGTGGAGAAAGTCAAAGGGACCATGGTGATCACCGTGAGAGGGGGGCGGCGGGTGACGCAGAATGTCTCAAGGTTCCGGAAGGTAGTGCCTGGCAAGGATATCGCTGATGCAGGAAGCACAGATGAGGAAGACGGAAGGCTGGAGATGGGTGGTGCCTCACAACTTGGCTCGTTGCATGAAGATTCAAGAAGTAACGGAGTTGGACACAACCGGGATCCGGAGGGGGCCAGCTCCCCAGACCTGAGGCCATTGAGTGGGTCTGAACTCCAAGGTAGGCATACCCGGTACCACTTACGGCCCAACCCGAATCCCAGCCAGCGGCTGAAGGGCTTCCTGTACTAAGTGAAAGGAATTGATGTATCAATTAAATCTCTCTCTTTCCATCTCTCTCTGTGTCTCTCTCTATCTTTCCTTCATTCTTTTCTCTTCTGTTTCTGCTGGGGTGTTTTTCTTTGCCTTTTAAGAAGTTTATAATGCTATACTAAAACCTAGGGGGGATGTAGAGAGCCAATCGGGCTCTCCTCTGTTGTTGCCCTGCTCCGTGACACAGTACGACATCCGGAGTGGGGGCTATATAATAAAGGTGGGTGGGACCCTCGTGGTTCTTTATGCCCTAGTTGAGTTGCAGGACGGTGTCCGAGTTTTTACTATAACACGCGTGCTGCACACACAAAGGCGAGTCGTCGTCCCGGGGGTCGTAGGTGACCAACCCCCTCTCTACACTTGCCAGCAAACATGCAAAGCATACAGAAAGGGTAGAAAAGACCAGCTTTCTACAAAAAAATAAAGATACAAGCAACTTAGCTTCCTGGTTCTACAAAGCTGAACAACTTCAAAGTCAGAATACCTTATGGCTGACTGTAATTACTGCACGCCCCAGAATATGCTTATGTCTTCCTAGGTGGCCCTAATCACACCACCAGTTTCTGGAGCCCAGTAGTCAGATCAGAGTGGAACATATCCCCTAACCCAGATTGACCCCGCATAAACCATAATGCCAGGGCAAACTGTAATCGGGACGGCATATGACATACCTAAATTTCAGAACACAACCATCAACCCACAAACAATACACAGAATACCCAAGAGGTCATGCTTTCAATGGACAGAGATCTGCCATCCTCGAATGCAACTGGTGTCCAAAAAACCTTACAAACTAGGACTATTATATAACCATTTGGTATATTGGGGAACTATAATATAGGCCATGTCTCCAGGTCTCAAACTCTCCCGACCCCAAGCCCCGACCTCAGAAAAGTTACAAGGCTGAACGCTCTTAAGCATTTTGAATCCTAGCAGATACCGCAGCAGCTTCCATCAGAGATTGCCTTTAAAGCAGGCAATCCCTTGCACACCTCACGTCTCTCTCTTACCTCTGCCCCTCCAAGAATTATAAATAGTGACCACTGACTGAAACAATGAGCACATAAGTGGTTTCTGGTTGGCTAAGTGACAATCAGAATACCTCGGCTGCGGACGAAAGTAAACAAAACTAGATGCTCCAGCTCTTACTCTTTTACCATTCACACGGTTTAATCGCCATGACCAAGACAGGTTAAGAGCGCCAATATGGAACACACCGCATTAACGCGTTTTCTACGTAGACTATGATGTAAACAGAACATTCTTCCAACCGAGCACTCTCTTACGGCGTAGAGTGCTAGCTGTTGCAAAATGCGTGTCAGTAACTTCCAGTGCGTAAGAAGCGATTAACAAATGCAATTACCAAGCGGTCCTAGGGCGTACGGTGCCCTGGAGCTCCGTGTCTTTACAGACGCCGCTCAGCCTGGCACGGAAGTACACGATATATACAGAGCTTCAGCAGCACCTTTGTGTACTTTAGCAGCTTGCCATGTCGTTGTCCAAAAGTGTTGTCACAGACTTGCACGGTATTGCTGCTTTCTGCACCTTAAAAGTTCTACTCTGTCTGGGTTTGGCAATTCACAGTCTGTTTTACGTATATCTTACTCTATTCAGCAGCGTTACCGGCGCTTGAACGATGTAGCGTCGCTGACGCTCGAGGACGCCTGCTGATTTCCTGGTCACGTAGCGGCCATCTTGAGATGGGGACACTGATGGGATATGATTTTTCATGGACCCCATTGCATGATCAGTTGGGGAGATCCGACATCTTTCACGCCTCTATCCGGCTTCGGCCCAGGGTCCAATGGGAGCGCAGCTCGCTCTGGACTCTAAAGTGTTTTGTGTGTGAGGCATCCAATAGCTGCTGTCGGCGGAGTGGACTACTCGGTGGACGTGCAGAGTGTAGCAGAAGCATTAGGCAAGAACAGCTGTAACCATGGAGGAGGTAAGGGCCTTATCCTTACGTTCTTGAAAGCCATCACATCGTTTCCCCTTAGATTCTCACGCATCACTCTACACCACCAACCCAAGTGTGCTGTAGAGATTTACTTTAACAGCTCACAAAAGACCCTTTAGCATCCAACACATCTGCCCCAAAGACCACACCTGTCCTTAATTGGCGACTCATTGTGACCATCCAATACATTAATTTACTTAGAATATATTTTACGCACCACCTCGAAAATTATCTACAGATAAATCAAGGTAATAAATGGCTAGTAAAGAGCAACCCACGCATTCCTCGCATATTTTGCCTGGCTGCCCAGCTTCCTGTACAGATCACTGTTTATAATACGCAGCAGGCTTTCGAATATCTATTGGCATCCAATAAAGTCTTCATTAACCACTTTCAAACAGTCACTAGAGACTCGGTCGATAGTACATAAAGTGTTTCAGCCTCCCACAGAGGCTGCTTCATTCAACTTTCACACACACACACACAAACCTAAAACAGTGCTGTATTAGGAGTGCTCTGTAGTATACAAAGTGATAGATGGAATACTTTAATTCATGTCGGCCACTAGTAATAACTAGGGGAAGCATCCCAATTCTACTCCAGTGGGAACAGTCCAACCCGAACTGCCAGGCCAGGTCCTCCCTGAACAGGAACACTAGCAACCAAAGACTAAGGATGCCCTGTGCCCTACTGCAGACAATCAATCAAGAATTTGTAAAGCGTGCTACTCACCCGGAGGGTCTCAAGGCGCTGGGGGGAGGGGGGACCGCTACTGCTCGAACAGCCAGGTCTTGAGTTGCTTCCTGAAGGAGAGGTGGTCTTGGGTCAGACGGAGGTGGATGGGGAGGGAGTTCCAAGTCTTGGCTGCCAGGTAGAAGAAGGATCTTCCTCCCATGGTGGCTTTTCTAATGCGTGGAACGGCGGCGAGGGCGTGGCTGGTCGATCGTAGCTGGCGGGTGGGAATGTAGAAGGTCAGGCGGTTGTTGAGGTACCTGGGGCCCAGGTCGTGGAGGGCCTTGTGTGCGTGGGTGAGGAGGCGGAACGTGATTCTCTTGCTGACGGGGAGCCAGTGCAGGTCTCTCAGGTGTCCGGAGATGTGGCTGTGTCGGGGGATGTCGAGGATGAGACGTGCGGAGGCGTTCTGGATGCGTTGGAGTCTTTTCTGTAGTTTGGTCGTGGTTCCGGTGTAGAGGGTGTTTCCATAGTCCAGTCGGCTAGTGACAAGTGCCTGGGTGACCGTTTTCCTGGTTTCGGTGGGGATCCATCGGAAGATCTTTTGGAGCATGCGTAGGATGTTGAAGCATGATGATGAGATGGCGTTGACTTGTCTGGTCATCGAGAGGGAGGAGTCCAGGATGAAGCCCAGGTTGCGTGCGTGGTCCGTTGGTTTGGGTGCGCTGCCCAGGGCAGGGGGCCACCAGGAGTCGTCCCAGGCGGAGGGTGATGATCCAAGGATGAGGACTTCCGTCTTGTCTGAGTTCAGTTTCAGGCGGCTGTTCAACATCCACTCGGCTACGTCTTTCATCCCTTCGTGCAGGTTGGTTCTGGCGGTGGCTGGGTCATTGGTGAGGGAGAGGATCAGCTGGGTGTCATCGGCGTAGGAGATGATGTTGAGGTTGTGTTGGCGTGCGATGGCTGCGAGGGGGCTCATGTAGACGTTGAAGAGGATGGGGCTGAGTGACGATCCTTGTGGTACGCCGCAGATGACTTCGGTGGCCTCGGATCTGAACGGGGGGAGGCGGACTCTCTGGGTTCTTCCGGCGAGGAACAAGGTGATCCACTCTAGTGCCTTCTCTTGGATTCCGATGTTGCTGAGGCGCTGCACTAGGGTGTGGTGGCAGACAGTATCGAACGCTGCGGAGAGGTCCAGGAGGATGAGTGCAGCTGTTTCCCCGTTGTCGAGCAGGGCTCGGATAGCGTCAGTGGCTGCGATGAGGGCAGTCTCGGTGCTGTGGTTGGCTCGGAAGCCGGACTACGAGTGGTCGAGGGATCCGTTGGTCTGAAGGAAGGTGGCAAGCTGTCTGTTGACGGTCTTCTCGATGACTTTGGCAGGAAACGGGAGGAGTGAGATGGGGCGGTAGTTCTTGAGGTCGGTGGGGTCTGCTGAGGGTTTCTTCAGGAGGGCGCTGAGTTCGGCATGCTCCCAGCTCTCCGGGAAGGTGGCGGTGTTGAAGGAGCAGTTGATGATGTAAAAAGACAAAGAAAATTGCTGTTCCCCTGAATCCTATGGTAAAATTTAAGTGGAATGGATCCCTCAGACCACTAGACCTGTTACTGTTACACCTGCTGCACTACTGCACTAAAGATAGACTTCTGAGGACTACCTTCAAACATTTCATACAGACCCCCATCTCCCCCTACATAATTTGCCACAAGGCCACCCAAGATGCTCCCAAAAGACCTGCAGATATCCCATATAGACCATTCTGAACAACACAAGCCATTTCAGACAAATTCCACTAACTAGCCCAAACTTTTTCGAAAGATCCAAAACACCCTTTGAAATATCAACAAATCCGCAGAACAGCCTTGTTGAGCTCCACACATCTTCCCAAAGAGCATAATAAACATTAATTTACATCACCCAGCACTTCTTAACGAACCTCCAGAGAGCGCCCTCAACTCAAATTCCTTCTCCATATTCTGCATGTTGTCAGCTACCTAGTTCCTTCCTAGAAAACTAAAACTGCCATCTCTCACAGGCTGCCTCAAAAGTGCGCAACCCCTGCCCACCCCTAGCACTTTTTATGACACCCCAACATTCCTCCAATAGGCCGCCTAGGCATGTCATCAAAAATCACACTCCTACAGACCACGTTTGAACATTCCATACCAATCCACCCTCAGACCACCACAAACGAACCCTACTTATTCTACCTACAGATTGTCAACAATGCACCAACAGATCTGCAGATATGCCAAACCAATATCTCTAAACAGTACATGTCCCTACAGACCACTCTTAAATCTGTCACATCACAAAATAGACCACCCGAAGCAGTCTATAGGCTCTCTGCTCATCTTTCACAGTCCATTTAAGAATTCCTATGTAGATCTCCCTACATTGTTCAAAAGACGACACAAAACGCCACATAGATGGCATCAAACCTCTTTACAAACCGGGAAGATGAATCCCCCACTCATTGTCCCTTCACCTAACCCGTACGTTGCCAGATACATTCGTATAACTTCAAGTTCCCTCATACACCTCTGCAGTCGCGGCCTGGATCACCTCATCACAGCTTCCAAATTCTCATTGTTAGACCTCTCCATGAACGTAGCTTTGTTATACAGCCAATATCAAACTGGCACTATTCATGTGGGCTCCGTATATGAGATAATTTCACATTTCAGCAGTCTTTCAGGGCCTTGCTCGCACATACCACTCAGAGAGCCTATATGACATGGTTCCATCGCCAATGTGTATTCTGTTTTGGCTTCTGGTGGCAGTTATGTGAATTGTCTGTTTAATTGTTATTGTTATCAGTGATGTGATTAGTCTTATGGTGTCTGGTATAACATCAGCAATTGATTATTCAACAAATCCCAACGTATAATTCGTATTAGAACATTGAAATGTTGAGAGCTCCATTAGAGAAAATGGAGTAGCCCCGGCTTACAATGGCTGATATAAGACCGAAGCTCCAACATTCTAATGTATGTTTCTCTGTTTTTAGTTTTGAATGTTCTACCTTAGTTGGTGGAATGTTTTAAGTAGTTGGTGGAATGTTCCAATAGCCCTTAAGCCTCAGGCTGTACCTGTTGTTAAAGGCCGTTACCGTCGTGGGCCTCTAACTCTGTTTCAGGGCCTTAGCAGCGGGCTATAGGGCTATATAGGAAAATTGGTCTGAATAGTCTACTACAAGAAATTGACAACAGAAACCTAAGGTTTGCCGCACATTCCTATAATACTGAGTATTGTATAGGTGCTCATACATTCAAAACATGCCTGTTGTCAAGCATGTGTGTCGGCACAAGCGAGCTTGTACCAGCAAATTAAATTTATGAGAAGATGAGAATGGAGCACACATAGAAAGTAATAACACTCTGTTATCAATTGTAAAATGGTCATAACTCAATAAGTTGTGCAAGAGAACCGTAATAAAAATTCCTACAAAAAGTGGTATCAGTACAAACATTGATAGTTAAAAAATTAAGGAAGTTTTAATTGATAAATCAAAGTCATTACATTTAGTATATAATAAGAAAAATTGTTGTTTTCAAACTTGACAATACAACTTTAATTCCATACCAAATTCCCTGTCCATACATGAAAATGTTTTTTTTTTTTTACCAGAAATTAGACAAATCTATATTCAAATCAACAGAAGAGTAGTTAGTCCCTTAGCATGTTCATACAAAGTCCAGCAAATTGATCATAGGGACAGAAATTGTCCACTCTGGTGATATGGAAGCAGAAAGAATTGTCTTCATCCAATAGAGAAAATAATTATCCGGTTCATCCAGATTCAGCCGACACGTGTTTCGTCCCAACATGGGACTTTATCAAGGCTGACAAGACAAATCTTAAATTATTTGTTTGTACCTATTGTGCTGCCAATATCCCAAATATTGATAAATAATATATATATATATATATTTTTTTTAAATATCCCACAATATATCGACATGGAAATGAAGATATAAGTGTCATTAAAATAAAGTGCACCAAGATACCACAGAGATATGTCACCAATTATTAAATGTGATAAGAAACAAACAGAAACCATGCTTCTAGATATCCTCATTTAAAAACAAAAAATGTTATATAAGCCAAAGAAAAAGAAGAAAAGGAAGGAGAATGAAAGGATGGAAAAAGTGCTAGCCCAAGCTAGTGTGAGAAGAACAACAATGAACAACGTAACCTCATGCATAATTGTTGTATTCCATTCCAAAGAACCAGAATTTATGAAAAGTATCATAGAAAGTCAGATATTGTGAATAGTTAATGATTTTGTGACTGCAATCCCAAGTGGAAGTATTGACAACTGAAGAGATATATTGGATTATATACCTTTGAATATTTCTTTTTTGATAATCTTTATTTGAAGTTGATAATGTAAGTCCAAAGCTCATCGCATCATCACGAAAAATCTGTAAGAAGGGGGAATCATAAGTATCCCTTGATCAAAAAATGCACCAAAGTATTGTATGCAGATTAATCCAGAGTCTCACTAACCTGTAATTAAATGTCTCCATTTATGAGACATATCTGTAGAAGTCCAATGTCAGTCTAATACCTAAATATAAGGTGCCTGAAAAGAACCAAAATAAGGAAGGTTCAGAAAATGGTCCAAATAGGAGAAATAGATTTGCTAAACAACCCACACCGTCTGGGAAGTTAGAGGTGATAAAACTAAAGCTAATTATAAATGGCTTCTAAAAAGTGAAATATATACTGGAAAGAACCCCCCTGTCTCCTATCTCTGAATACCTTTAAAAGTTGTGTGTCCTCAGGCGGTCGAACCTTCAGTAACGGCTTCAAAAAGCCGAGTGCCTCTGAGACTCGTTTATATGTGAGAAGGTGTAGTAGAAGAAGGACTCCTCCTTCTTGTAAAGCAAGGCTACATGATGGTAGCCATCAATAGATGGCCCCCATCTTAGAGTTACCGGCCGGCATTAGTAAGCGATGCCTAATAGGCAGGATATCGATGTAAAAAATGGGAATTAAACCCCTCTAATACATAAATTGCAAAGGGCATGGAGCCCTCGCGAATATAAGAAGTCACCACACCACCCGCAATAGCGCGACACTGAAATGCGCGCATTGTGCATGTGTTAAAAACTACGAGTAGTCAATGATAGAAATAGGTGCAATGCACCATTTCTACCCACCATAAAAGTTAATAGGTTTTGTCCATAATAAAGTTCGTCCTCCAGAAAAAAAACAGGTATGTCCGCATCCACGATATCAGTTTATTTGCGGCTGCCATCTTGGAATGTCGATAATTTTATTCCTTAAAGTCACATCAGTCAAAAACGGTGACGCTAATCCATATATGGAGTAGCATCTAGTTTAAGGTCGCCATCTTAAAATGTTGTCAGCTGTGTTATATCATAATAACACGGCGAACAGAGTTAGATCAAAACAAAAATGGACCCAATATTTTCAGTACAAAGAGACAGGAGGATTACCAAATGGCCTCCTAGAATCATAATGGAATATCTCCCAATGTAACGAAGGGATATCCAAGTGAGACATCTGGTAAATATTCATGATCAGACAGTTGGTGAATATAGCTATCTTTATATCTGATATCAAGCAAAGTAAAGTCGTAGAAAGATATAATGAAAGTTGTTCGAAGGTGCAAGTCACCTGTCCAATATATCCATTCATACTTGTCAATGAAAAAGTTTACTGTAGTATGACTACAAGGGAGTCCGAGATTCAACAAAATACCTTAGTGTCCATTAGTAAGTGGTGTCATACCCACTGTGTTACAAGAAGGTGTCATATACATAGGAAAGACATGGTTCAGAGAGCAATATAACAAACAGGTCATATGACATGTATTCAGAAATACATCAGTCTACTCCATTGATTGTCGCCACATATGTTGGTCATTCATAAAACATGACACAGACAAATATAATATGTTTTTTGAAACCGTATGGAATCATAGAAAATAATGCAATTCGTGAACAATGTTCATTCCCATTCGTATACTTTTTAATCTGAGTATCCATTTAGCCTCATTTCTTCTGAGTTGTAACTCACGGTTGCCTCCTCTAGGATGTGCCTGTGTCTGACTAATACCCATATATTTCAACCTAGGGACCTCTATTCCAGAATGTTCGCTACTAACATGGCGTACTATAGGTGATAATGGATCATTATTTCTAAGCGCACGTACATGTTCTTGAATCCTCTCCTTGAGAGGTCTAACTGTACTCCCCACATATATCTTCCCACATTCACATATTAGTATATAGACTACATATTTGGTATTACAATTAATGAAGTCTTGAATTTTATATGTTTTACTGCCATTGAACTCGAAACTGAAAGTCTTGTGCAGCGCAAGATAGCATACATTACATCTGCTACAATTGAAAAAACCAATGGGTTTAGTGGATAACCAAGTAATCGGTTTCTCCTTCGATGGCGGTAAAAAACTTTTGCACACAAGATCTCGAATAGTAGTACCTCTCTTGTGGATCATTATGGGTTTGGTCCGCAGAAGATGTTTCAGAGTGTTGTCAGTATGTAATATACCCCAATTTTTACAAAGGATTTTATAGATGTTCTGACTGAATGGGGTACAGAATGGCACCAACCCTTTTGATGTCCGACTCTTTAGTACACTGTTTTTTAGGAGGGATGTTCTTTGAATTTTGTTGATTTTCTTTCTGGCTTTACTTATAGTTTGTGCAGAGTATCCTCTCTGAATGAATCTGTTTTCTAGTTTGTTCAAATCCAAATCACAAAGTTTGCTATTGCTGCAGTTTCTTTTTACCCAAATCATTTCCCCAAACGGGATAGCATTTTTTTGTGTAATGGGGTGAGAGCTTCTAGCATGTAGCAACGTATTGCAAGCAGTATAGGCTCCAGCGTGATGTCTGGAAGCAAGGTGGCATCTTGCTCGCACAGCCCTTTGAAACGTATGGCCACATTAGGGTAAACTCTGCCAGGAAAAAAAAAATAGAATGACGAAGCCAGCGTTCACTGAGTCATAGCTGTGAGAATTGTGGTGTATTGTATGGTATGGTTCTGTGACCTTACTGTGTAATACACTTGCGAAACTGTCTTGGGTCCAGTCAGGCTCGTTTGTAAAGCCTTTAGCTCAACCCTGAAGTGTAGTTCTTTACTTTTCATCAAGACCACCATATTATTCAGTTGAGCAGTCCTGATGCTGGGAATGCAGTATGTGAAGATACTGTGGGTTTTGTGTGGTCAACTTTGGGGAGGGGGGGGTTCCTTGCAGTTAATCCTTGGTCCGTGGGTAAGGTGGGGTGACTCTGGCTACAGGGATCGGTGTCCCTTGAAGTCCTCTTTGAGCCAGTAGAAGGCCAGATGTGGCTGGGCTACCCATCGCTGTACACGGTGAGTCCAGAGATATCCTTTGGTGAAGGCTGCTGTCTGTGTTTGGTGACTAATCTGGTCTCAGATGACAATCCGGGGTCCAGCCGACTCGTGTGCAACTTTTGTCCATCGAGGATCGGTCTCTTGGGGTTCCCGTCGGCAGTCACTGGTGATTTGCAGAATGTGGCCACCGACTTGCCGGAATGGGCTACTTCAGCTTTGATGGCCATGGTGCTGGTTTCAGGCAGTCAGCCGACTGACCCTTGGAGTCACTTCTTTGGTATGGGGCTCGGGAGTGACATTTCCTCGAGCCAGGACCCATATTCACAGCTCTCTCTTTGCTAGCCCAAGGTGTGAAAGGTGCAGTCCCGCAACGAGTGCAGCCTCTCTTTGCCAGATCCAGAGGTCTGCAGGATAGTCCTGAGATGCTGCTTTCTCCAGTTCTATCGTGATCTGAGGTCCAGGGTGCCATATTTATGCCCAGAAAGTGTACTAGGTGATGATGAAGTCACTAGTTAATGGGCCACCAGGATCCCTCCAGCCTTGTGATGACTTTCAGCTAAGTGTGGCATCTAGCAATTCCAGATGGCACTATTCTGCCCACTCTCAAGATTTCTGAAGCCTTCCTTGTGGTAGTAGCTTGAAAGCCCACTCTGGAGGTGTGGCTACCTGTGGGCTTACATGCCCATGGGAAAACGTATTTGGTCACTGTTTTCCCCTCTCTTTCTCTTCCCGTCAGCAGCATGTCTACATGAACAAAAGTCAGCCCTACATGAGTGTGACTGCGATGTGTCCACCAAAAGCAGCTTGCCTTTGAAGATTGCCTTTTGGGCCGACGCCCTGTGTGGCTGCCTGCAAAGGGTATGTCTTATCTCCCTCTGTAGTAGGCTACTATTGTTCCTGAGCCTGGAACCTGTTCACATTACTCCCCAGGAGGGTAGAAGGCTTTCTGGTGGCCTGCAACTATGCAAGGCCACTGGACAGAATAGGGGCAGCTTTCTAAAATGTGCCTTTCCTTAAAAGTGACATTAAATTTGACTTGGGTGTCAAGTTTGGTTACATTGAAATACCCATTTTAGTAGCCCCATTCAGAAGTGAGCCAGACTGAGAGGCCATCCAGTAACTGTGTGTTAGCCAATTGGGCTACCAACCTTTCCACAGCAAAAACAACAATTTGGAAGTTTTACTTTTAGGGCATATTTCAGTATGTGTCCTACTTAATAATATACAGCTCCCTGCCTTAGGGCTCAATAGGCTTTCTTTAGGGGAGTCTTATATAGTTAAGGGAAGTGGCGTATTTGCTGTTAGTTTAAATGGCAGTGTCAAATTAGCAGTTTTAAAACTGCTCTTCCAGGCAGCAGTGGCAGGCTGGGAGCCATTTTGTACTTTGCCACACATAGGATGGCACAATCAGTGCAGCAGTCCTGGGTGGACAAGCTAACTTATATGCCCTGCGTAGCCGTAGTACCCTACACCAGGGACTTATAAGTAAGATAGCATATGCCAATTGGGGGTAGCCAACTCAACATACATTGTGTCACAGGTTAGAACACTGGCATTGAGTTCTGGTTATCAGATTGGGGATGGAAGAAATAGTACCTGATTCAAAACACGTGCATGGATGACAGCAGGGGAACACTTATAAAAGTAAATTAGCTGTGCTTGGTCCATGCTCCACAGAAAGAAAAGGAAGTGAAGCATGGCAAGTGTTGCCCAATTAGAAGGCAGCAAAGAAGAGTGACAACAATACCACCAAGTGGGAAGCAGTGGGTGGGTTCCAAGTCCTTTATTGAACACAAAAGTCTCGCAAGCGAGAGCCCGTGCACTAGAAAATGCCCATGCAGGCTTGGCCTAAAATGACTGTACTAGTCAATATCCCGTGCAAGGGAGATGAGTGGTTAAGTTGAACATATGTAGGGATGCAACTAATGAACCATCAGATTGAGTAAACTGGAATTTGGTATTGGTGGGTAGGCCCGGGACTAAGACTGGTGACAGGTGATCTAGTGCTAAAGACTGACCATAACAATCCACAGGAATTCAGTGGCATTTATAGCATGCACAGATTGCGAAATAAACTCTAACATAAACAGTGATAACAATTCATCTGCTAGACACTGCAAAAGATTGTCCTTGAACGTAAGTGACCTAACTTGTATGACAGACAATTAAATGCGCCATAATTTTCTCAGTGAGCATGATTTCCTTTTTTAACGACAACATGGGAGATTGTAAAATTTAAATGGATTTCAACCCTATTGGTAGTGAACTACTTCCCCTGTTCATGGTTGATGAAAAAGGGATTATATCGTTTATAATTCAGCCAAGTTATGTTACTCTTCATCCCTCGTTCAAAGACTGTTTGATAGCAAAGTCGGCCATTAACTGTAAGCCACTCTTCTTATGTAAGGTGTGTCTGCCTTAAGTAACTGTTGTAAGAATGGTCTGAAAGATGTTTTCTTGGAAGCTATGCAAAACTTTAAAGGTGATGTGATAACAGGTGGCCTTAATATTTATCTTCTCTCACAAAATCTGAAAGGAGATAGCAGGAAATTGGAAGTTATTATACACTGGTTCATTTATCAGGTTGTTTCCAGTAATCTGAAACAGTGCAAATAGAGGAACACTATTTTGAAGGACAAGCATGGTGCATTATTTAGAGGTTTGAGTACCACATTTCTGCTTGACATGTTGGGACACTCTACCCACCTTTGAAGTACAGGTCAAACAGGGTTCTAGATTGCACATTTGTGGAGTGTTCCCACTATTGAAATTAACTTTTTTCTGTATCATTGTGGACATAGTGATCAATCGTTACCTCAAGTAATTTCAGTGGTTGCTTATGTTAGAGAAAAAGCTGTGGTGCAACAGTTTAGGGAGTAGGAAGGATGAGCAAGGGTGATCATGTTTGGTCTGCAGTTCTTATAATTATCTGTAGAGCTATGTGTTCCTGTTTGCTTATAACTATCCCTTAGTCCCCGAGATCAAGGAGCTTGTAATGTAGAAGGTACGTACCAGTTTAACACCTGAGAATGAATTTTGATAGTTTTGGGACTTGCAAAGACATGTAGATGACAAAAGATTAAATATATATATATATAGTATTTCCTCTACTCATGCTATGTGGCTCCTTTCCAAATGTTTTCCACCACAGAGAATGACATCACAGGCTGTATGGTGTGGAATCAAGGACAAAAACAATACATTACTGGAGAGAAGGTCCTCTAATTTAAAAATAATGCACTATATGCAATGCAAACACACACAGAAATATGATTTTAGGTAGATGAAGTGGAAACAATTGATAGATGTCATCAGTGAAACAATTGATCAGGAGTTTGAGGCATTAATAGTGAAGGACAGTGTTAAGTCCACATCACCCTTCGCCTTGACAGGCAGCTCGGCCTGGTCTAGAAGCGGCATAGACCTCATGCAGAGTTAAATCTCCAGTACAGCGAAAGAGCACCCGTCAAGCCAAGGTCGTACGTGCTACCATGTCAATTCTCATTCACGGACGATGCAAGGGAAAAAATAATGCCCCGGAGAGCTCACACGGTCAAATTCAGGGGCGGCGTCTGGCAGATAACGAATAGGATGGATCCAGAAGCAAATTGCGCCTGGGCTACCCAGCTGAAAACCATGAGATTCTGGGCTGCCTACCCACCCAGACTGGCGATATTAACAACGAGCTAAGCCTCTTTTTAAAACAAGAAGTGAGAGTCATAGGGGTTATTAATGAATTAATATAAAAATTTAGGCAGCACCACCATCTTGATGATCGAGATCTGCCCCTGAGCGAGAGGGAAAGAGAACGCCAGGCTGCGATCTTGTTCTCCAACTATGAGATTGCTCTACCATAGTTTTCAATCCAAAGGTCATTCACTTCTCTGCACAGCCAGATCACCAGGTAGCGCACTGGCTCTGTTGCCCAGTAAAGCAGGTACTCTGAGGCGTTCGGGCCGTGGCGTCCGTCAGTGGAAATACAACCGATTTCACCCATTTTATTGTAATGCCTGAAAGCTGACCGAACCTCATGAACTCTAATATGATAGGTTCCAGATTATTATGTGGGTCTTGCACTTACAAGGTAACATCATCAGCATACAATCCCTGTTATTGTGATGCTGTCACAATCGCGCAGCCAGTGGCTCCATTGCCACCGCAAAATCAACGGTGAGAGTGGGCAGCCCCTGGAGATCAGGAAGGATTCAGTGATACACCCATTGATTCTCAATCTCGCTGTTGGGTTTGAATAAAGTAATAGAATCAATTGAATAAACCTGGGGCTAGTCCTAACCGGGCCAGCAGTGTGAACAAAGGCCCTGTGAGGGAGTCAAAAGCCTTGGTAGCATCTAAAAAAAATCAGCGCAGCACGACCTTCTGGGTCCATCGTCTGGGCCATCGCAAAGAAAGTGCGTAAGTTATATGCAGTTGAGCAGCCAGGTACAAACCCCGTCTGGTTCGGCAGCACAATTGTAGAGAACAGAGGCTGTAGTCTGGATGCAGTCAGCTTTGCCAGAGTCTTATCCACATTTAATAATGACAGCGGCCTAAAAGAATCACAAAAACTAGGATCTTTCCACGGCTTTAATATAGTGACAATGAGTGCCTCTCTAAGCGATACCAAACATATCTAGCAAATGCGGCATCAGCAGTTCCGTATATTCCTTATAAAAGGCTGCTGTAAGCCCATCAACTCCCAGCGACTTGATGCTTGGAAGCCCACGTATCACCCGAATTACATCTTCCTCCGAGAATGGGGAGTCCAGGTACTGCCTGTGTCCGTTCCCCAGCCATAGAAGGCTGATCATATCAAAATAGTCAGTGTAACATTCAGGGTCTGGACCATTCATCAAAAAATACAGAGAGAAATAAAAGTCCTTTATAATGTGTTGAACTTAATCTGAGCTGTACTATATAGTCGCTGGCCCAATGTTTACATAGCAACGAGGCAAGCGCCTTGCCAGCGCATTGTCCCTCGCCATAGCGCTCCCAGTCGCCTCCTTCCCCCAAAAAACAGACTTCACGTTGCACTGCCTCATCATACTGTGACATTTTGCACTGGCCTCTGCTAGGAGGGCACTGTCTAGGGACTTGTAAAAGCGACGTTCCAGAGTTGCAAGCTGACCCTCCAACGCAGCCAACTTGCGGCAAAGCGCCCGGAGCACACCTTGCTGCTTGGAAATACATATTATCCAGATGACCACCTTAAAAGCTTCCCAGAGCATACTTGAGAGGACACCGATCCTTTGTTGAGTATAAAATAGTCAACAATAGCCTAACGCACCTCCATCCTGAGTACCTAGTTGCGCAACGCGCCCAGGGGGAGACGCTATGTAAAGGTTCTCCTTACATTCCTGGGAATCCACAGCTCCAAAAACACAGGAGAGTGGTCTGATAATGTTTGCGGCAGATGTCTAACTTCGACCATCGAGAGCTCTGCATCTCTAGTGCCAATTCACAAGTCAATGCGGGACCAGCTATTATGTACAGTATTGGCGCAGGTGTCTACCATAAGCGTACCATGCTTAGCACGTCGGATATCAACTAGGGCATGCTCCGTCATAGTAGCGTTCAAAACTTTTACAGCGGCTGGGTGTGGGAGTCGCGCGCAACTACCACTGTCCACAGCTGGATCAAACACCACATTAAATTCACCCCCCATAGAAACGTCCCAGATCCAAGTGTGCCCACTAAGCGCCATACCTCCGCGAACAATTCTGGGTCATCCACCTTAGGGCTGTAAACCAACACCAGCCTGAATGGCAGATCGAAAAGCACACCTGTGATCAGAACATAGCGCCCCTTTGGTCGCAGATTACAGCCGCCCTAGTACGTTATAACAACCCCTTGCAGTTAATGATCGTATCTCCACGAGCATAGCAAGAATACGCAGTTATGTGGCACTCTCCCATCCAACACGCTTGCAGCTGTGACCTCGACTCTGTAGCCAAATTGGCCTCCTGTAGCATACAAATATCTATGGCATGTTGGTGCACATATGCAGACATCAAGCGTGTTTTACACATATCATTGAGCCCCCTTATGTTCCAGGACAAGCAGCAAAGCTTTGTACTGTTGTTTTGAGGCAACATGCAAAATCACTCAAACCTTACAGTCTCACCGCCCCCTCCAGGGAGATGCCCAATACGCATGAGTGCAGGGAAGAAAAAGGAAGGGAGCAAGGGCAACTCAACAACATTAAACTCAGTGTTCAACACCCCACATACCACCCACGCTGGCCCCCCAATTGAGCTAGACAGCCCTCAGTCATAATGCATAACTGTCCGGGACAGAGGACAGCCAGCTATGTAGCATGTGACCAGAACAGTCTATGCTCAATCATTGTCACTCAGGTGGACCCTGTTCTCTCAGTTACCCTTTGGGACAGCTAATTCAGATTTCCTGGGGATAGTTTTTACGAATTTCGCAGCCTGCTTGGGATCTGTGAAGAAATGCAGCTTTCCGTTGTGTTGAATCCAAAATTTTGCTGGGTAGATTAACGAGTACTTAGCAAAAGTTTGGTTCAGCAAGCGATTCACCAGCAGAAAGGCCCTGCGTGCTGCCTGAACGCCAGGGATGATATCTGGAAAGATGGTAAGTCTGTTGTTGTTATAGACAACTAGACTGCACTCTGGCCAGGGGGAGGACCGTATCGTGGTCTCTATAATTTAGCAGGCGTACTGTGATGGGCCCGGAATCTCCGGTGGAGGCCGTGGGCCAAGAGATCTGTGCGCCCGCTCCAGCACCGAGGACAGGGTGCAGGCAAAAAGCGACCTCCGCGTGTTCTCCATACAGCCAATGTATGTGGATTCAGGGTTACCTAGCATGCGGAAGTTGTTCCGTGTCGAGTGCGCCTCAGGGTCCTCATTTCTATTACGTATCACCTCGAGCACACACTGAATCTGAAGAAGTCGCTCGTCAGAAGCATGGCGCCCATCCTCGAAGTCAGAAGTGCGGGTCTCCACCTGATCAAGCCGGGTATCATGGTCATCTTCCTTATCTTTTAACTGATCCATGCGATCAGTGAGATGGTCCAACTTTGTGTCTGTGCCAGCAAGGCTTTGCTTGAGGTCCAAGAACATGGCCTTAATGGACGTAGATAGCGCCTCCTCTTCTGGATTTGAATCCGTTGAAACCTTGTCCAAAGTCGTTTTACTAGCGTGCCCGGATTTCTTCCTGCCATCAAATGTAAGTTTTGTTTGCTTATGGTCTGTTTTCCCTATGCTGGCAGTCACCCGACGTGGCCGGTCAAACCACAGGTAGGGCAATATTCAAGATCAGTAATCCCTCACTCGTGGTGAACCTTCGCTTTGCTATTTCTCGTATCCAGCGTAAGAGTGCTCTACACCACACTCGATTACGGCTGCAGACGAGGGCAGCTACGTGAGTGCCCTCTCCCCCTTGCCTGGCAGCCCTGGAATCTCCACCGCCCTCTGAAACTGATTGAGCAGCGCTCTCTCTTATGTCACAACCAAGTCCAGCCAGGTCTTAGCTAACTGGGGCCAGGCAGCCCAAATACACGCCCCCTCCAGCTCACTGGCTCCAGAGCAGCACTAGTGTCTCGGGGTCTCACAGCTGCGTCATCTGTGCCCTCTGTGCCAGTGTCAGGTCACAGATCGGCCAGCACTCCCCCACGATGATCCTCCCTCCTGCAGGTACAATCAGGTCAGGCCCAAGATGTGCTCCACTCACCGAACGTGCACTCCGCTCTGGCCGCGGTCACATCCAGTCCACAGGAAAAAGTCAAGTGCAGCTCTGTGCTCTATCCCACGGCACGCCTCTCAGCAGTCCGCCTTGGAGCGCAACCCCTGCAGCGCCTAGCTCCTTGGCAACGGGAGGCCTTCACCACCACATCACTCCTCTGGGACACCCCCCCACCCGCACCCCACGTGTCCTGAGGTCCTAATCCAAGCTGTGCCTTCTTCCATGGCTGCAGCCAAAGCTGCTCTTCCTTCAAACAGGCCTGACGCTTTGCCCGTCATGCGATCAGCACAGCAAACACCACATGCGACGGGCCCTCTCTTCTACCTCTGTCAGCAGCAGGGGAGCCCTCCAGCGCTCCCAGGCCAGCGGCTCTGCTGCTGCAGGACAGGAGCACCCCAGCAGCACAGCCAGCCAAAAGGCCCCAGGCAGGGACGGCAATCACTCCGCTGTTGGCCCCTAGGCTGCTACCAGCCCCGTGGCCCGCCACCTTCCTCTTCAGCGAAGCCACCAATCAGCAGGAGGTCTGACTCTCTGTCCTCTGCTACAGGACCTCAAAGCATGCTGCCCTAGCACGTCCACAGCAGCCGATAGGTCGCGGGGTCAGGAGAAATGCAGGATTTATTCTCCAGTCCCACAGAGTCTCACGAAATGGTGACCATATTGCGAACCGGCCAGCCCACGCCCCAATTATTATAACATTGCACAGCTTTGTAGATGGAACAAAACAATCTCCTCTGAGTACGGTTCCTTTAGTCACAGATAAATCTTGAGCTACTTAAGAAAAGGTTTTTCAGTTACACCTCCCTTCTGACCAACCCTGTACAATGTATTTGATAACCTTCCCCAAAGTACAGTCTTCTGCATAATCACTCTTCCAGTCCTGCTCACTTAAAGCTGACTGGTACTCAGCCACAGCATCCAACAGTGCCACACATTCCACATCATCTTGTATGACATCGTCATCCTCCTTATCCACATTTAGAGCCATGCAGGACAAACAGTCAGCATGAAATTTCTTTACCATCTGGAATATGTTTGATAGTGAAATCTTACTCCTGTACTTTTGACATGTCTGGTGAGCCTTGCAGACATGTCACTATGACTACAATTAGTGAAGATATGCATTAGCAGTTTGTGTTCTGTTCTCAGTTCAAACCTCGCACCCCATATGTACATTATAAATGTATGTGCAGACCATACACGTGCTAGAGTTTCCAGCTCTATGGTGCTATTCTTACATTCATATGGCTTTAGGGTCCTGGATGCAAAGGCGAGCTTTTTCTAGTTTGCTCGACCATTCAAACTTCTGCCCCTTCCTAACTAATACAGCTTGCACATACTTTGAGATTAAGCATGCGTAGTACTCAGCAAAGCCCTAGGGATAGGAATGATCATAATGCATCTCTGTACAGTAGTGCCTTTGCTTCTTTGGTTACATTAATGAAACATTTTAGGTTTTATACCACTACACAGCACAGTTTGACCAGGATATTCTGATTTGTTGGTAGCAAACTTACATTTTTCCCGTCTTATCGTCCTACCTTTTTCAATCAAATTAGATAAAACCTTTCTCAAAATGTTGTTGTGTTCATTCATATCCTTAGCATAAATCAAAATATCGTCTTGGTACCCTTGCACACCAGCGGTATCTCCAAATAAATTGTTCTTGATTTTTTGGAACACTCTGGAGGCAGACACCAGACCCAATGGCAATCTAAGAAATTTGTAAGAGCCATAAGGTGTCACAAATGTTAAGTCTTTTGAGTGTGTGTGTGACCTGGTGATAAGTGGATCTCAAGTTATTTGTGGAAAGCACGTTACCCCAGCTAGACTGGCCATGGATCTTGGAGAGTGGGTGGCAATCCATTACAATGTTTTTATTGAGAGCACGCACGTCAGTACATAATTTTCCCTTGCCAGACTTTTTGCGTGCCACCTCTATCGATGCCACCCACTGAGAAGAATTTGTGGATTGAATGAAACCCTGAGACAACAATTCATCAAGTGTTTTCTTTAACTCTTCTCTCACACGCCGAGGCACGAGGCGGACCTTGAGCTATTTGTTGAGCATTAGGGAACAAATTAATTTGGTGTTCAAACCCTTTAACCTTCCCCACATGCTTACTAAACAATGGTTTAAAATCAGCCAAAATGTTATCAACTGTTTCCTGTTTATCCCCAACAAATGAAACCGAAACATCGCCGACCACAATAGTGTTGTCATATCCAGGAACCAGATATCAACCCATTTTTGCATGGTCCTGCCACCCTATAATATTCCTGCCTTTAACAGCAACATATACTTTGGTGTATGTTGCACTACTAAGGCACAAAACTTTAGAATTGAAGTAGCCAAGCATTTTAGTATCCTTTTCCCCAAATGCCTTGGAGTTGACATCTGTGGGAGTCAAAGTGTAGCAAGTGGCCCAACATTGATAAAATGTGGTATCTCTTAAAATGGTGATGGGTGATCCATTATCCGCCATGACCAACTTTTGACACATTAACAGAGTCTCACACATAGGGCCTTTAACATGCTTGGGTTGATTGGTGCGTTCCAAGGTGAGTACAACATTATTTAAAGATTCTGCACACAAAACCACATACACATTACCACTCTTCATTGGCTGTTTAATACTCTTACATACAACTTGGCAGTGCCCCAAGTTTTTACACAAAAAACACCTCTTGCCAACTGAGGGACAGCCGGCAAAGTTGCTGAGGTGACTTTTTGAACCGCATCTGTAGCAGGAGCTAAATGTTTTCCTGCTGATGTTTCTGAATGGCTTTCCTTTAGTGTTAACAGCACATACAGTTTCCAAAGACTCTGCTGTAGAAACTAGTTCATTGACACTAGAATCCTGATGCAATATCTTAGAGGAAATTAATAATCTCTCAATGCTTCTGACTTAATCAATAACTTCGGTCAACTTTGGATTTCTGCAGCTTAAGAGTCTTTCCTGCACCTTACTTGAATAACAGTTAAACAAAAATTGATCCCAAATGTACGTGTCAAGGTAGGGACCAACCTCGCATGTTGCAGCTAAAACTCTAAGGGCTAACACACATTCCTCCACATTCTCCTCTGGTGGTTGTTTGCGTTTGCAAAAGCTATGGTGCTCAAGCATAATGTTAGGCTCATCGGAAAATTGCTTGCGCAGATTAGCAGTAGCAATGGCACCCAATGTACCAAAGAATACTGGGCGAAAGTAAAAGCATCAAATTTGATGAATTCCAGCGTCAGTTGGACAAGTCCAGGTTGTCGCCAAATGTAACGAAGAATGATGGTGGCGCAAAACAAGAAACTTTATTCTGCAAGGTCATGACCCATGCCTCGACACGCCAGTACGGACTCCAACAGTAAACTGACTAGCTGTCAGGAATCCTCACTGGCTGTTCGGGCAGCATGTGTGTCAGGACAAATCATAACAATACACATGTATCTACAGTCATTGATAATGTGTAAATACTCCAATAATATCAATACACATGTGGTTCCCACACCCCACTACATCACAACCTGTCCACAAGAAAGGACCTAGAACTTGTCCCTATAACTACAGAATTCCTTTTTTGCTCAACTGTGAGGGAAAGCTATTTGTGTAATACTTGGGCATCTAGCAGACTGCATTGACCCTAAAATTATACCAGTTCAACAGGCACGGTTTAAAGTATGATTCTGCACAGTGGATATCATAATGGATTTTTGTTCTTTGACTAAGAAAGCTACCCAGTTGGGTAAGAACCTATATCACTCTTTTTGGTAGATTACTCCACAGCATTTGACCCTGTCAGTAGAGAACTATTGTGGGTTAAACTTGATGTTATCAATACGGTCACTTAAAACTTATCCATACCTTTGGGAAGAATACATAGATCAAGGTTTGTTTGGAGAGGGATGGTGGAGATACGGACAATTTGGTGAAAACCAATGGCCTGAGACAAGGATATTTGCACCAACACTTTTCATACTTTATATGGTTGATCTTCCCTTGACCTTAAGATGAGTGGAGGACTTTCCTCCTTAATTGGCGTGTAATGATTTTGGCCTTATGGTATGTAAGGAATTGTGGTCCCTTTCTATCAGAAGCCTATTTGTGCTTATTGACTTGTTGACATATTATCTATAGCAAGGTAAATTATCTGACCATTAACAGAAATAAGACTAGAGTCTCAAAGTCGGATCAAAGGAAGATTGAAAAAAGTGTTATGTTAATAATATGTTGTCATTTTTTAATACATTAAAGTATGCAGATAGTTGGGTATGCTGTAAATATCAGTGACTGAGTTGGGACTTGTAACTTAACCCCTTTACCGCAACGGACGTAATGGTTACGTCTGTGCACCGTCCCTCGGGGGTAGCGCTAGCGCCCCCCCCCCGAGGGCCACCCCACCAGGTCAGGGCTGGAAGGGGAATCGCCCAGGGGGGGCAGAAACCTCTAGACACCAGGAATGTATATATATTTTTATTTACTTTATGTTTTGATGTATGGTGAGCGAACCCCTAGGCAAGGGTCGCTCCCCTGGGGGGAAAATTGTATTTAGGACATTTCTGCCAGATCAGCCTATTTTTGTTAGGCCAATCTGCCCCAAAGGGGTGCAGAAATCACTAGACACCAGGGATTGGTGTATGTGTGTGTTTTGTTTGGGGGTGGCTGCTCCTTCGGCAACGGTCGCTCCCCATGGGCACATTACTGTTGGCCATATCTGTCCCCTTGGGGGAAGTTCGGCCTATTTTTGGAAGGCCCATCTGCCCCCAAGGGGGGCAGAAAGCCCACCAGAGACCAAGGAAGATTTTTTTTCAAAATAAGAGGGTGAGGGTATGGCTATACCCCCACCCCAAATAAATGGGGCCAAAGATGTTCTGCCCACCAGTGGGCAGATGGGGCAATTACCCCCCCATCCAAACCCCAGGGGTGGGGTGGGGGCAGAAAGTGTACAAGATGGCATGGAATTTAAAAAATAAAAACAAAATAGTGGGGAGGTGGCTACCAACCAGTATGGGCCTGGTTATGCCCCCACCCCAACTGAAGTGGGTAACAGTCTTTCGGCTCTCCCCCCGGCACACAATTTGTTTTTTATCCCACGGCAAGCAAGAAGACGTGATTATTTTGGGTTTTGGCCTACCCACACAAGTGAGGGATAATTTTTATCGGGAGACTTGGGGGAACGCTGAGTGGAAGGAAATTTGTGGCTCCTCTCAGATTCCAGAACTTTCTGTCACTGAAATGAGAGGAAAAAATATTTTTGGCCTAATTTGGAGGTTTGCAAAGGATTCTGTGTAACAGAAACTGGTCAGACCTCCACAAGTCATCCCATCTTGGATTCTCCTAGGTGTCTAGTTTTAAAAAATGCGCAGGTTTGCTAGGTTTCCCTAGGTGCCGGCTGAGCTAGAGGGCAAAATCTACAGCTAGGCAGTTTGCAAAAAACACATAAGATTTCAAAGTAAAAATGTGATTTGTCCATGTTGCATTTCCTGTCGTGAGCATCCGGCCTACCCACGCAAGTGAGGTACCATTTTCATCGGGAGACTTGGGGAACACAGAATAGCAAAACAGGTGTTATTGCCCCTTTTCTTTCTCTTCATTTTTTCCTTCCAAATGTAAAACAGTGTGTAAAAAAGACATGTAATTGAGAAATGCCCTGTAATTCACATGCTAGTATGGGCACCCCGAAATTCAGAGATGTGCAAATAACCGATGCTTCTCAACACCTTCTCTTGCGCCCATTTTGGAAATACAAAGGTTTTCTTGATACCTGT
Source organism: Pleurodeles waltl (assembly GCF_031143425.1). Lineage (NCBI taxonomy): Eukaryota > Metazoa > Chordata > Amphibia > Caudata > Salamandridae > Pleurodeles > Pleurodeles waltl. The sequence continues at coordinate 30,999,496 of NC_090443.1, forward strand.
TTTTCACTCTTATATTTCAGCAAATGAATTGCTGTATACCTGGTATAGAATGAAAACCCATTGCAAGGTGCAGCTCATTTATTGTCTCTGGGTACCTAGGGTTCTTGATGAACCTACAAGCCCTATATATCCCCTCAACCAGAAGAGACCAGCAGACGTAACGGTATATTGCTTTAAAAAATCTGACATCGCAGGAAAAAGTTACAGAGTAAAACATTGAGAAAAATGGTTCTTTTACAGAAATGTTTAGCTTTCTGGGATCCAGCATTGGTTTCACACCCATTTCTGTCACTAAGTGGAAGGAGGCTGAAAGCACAAAAAATAGTAAAAATGGGGTATGTCCCAGCAAAATGCCAAAATTGTGTTGCAAAATTGGGTTTTCTGATTCAAGTCTGCCTGTTCCTGAAAGCTGAGAAGATGGTGATTTTAGCACCGCAAACCCTTTGTTGATGCCATTTTCAGGGGAAAAACCACGAGCCCTCTTCTGCAGCCCTTTTTTCCCATTTTTTGTTTTTTTAACAAAATGAAATTTTCGCTGTATTTTGGCTAATTTCTCGGTCTCCTTCAGGGGAACCCACAAAGTCTGGGTACCTCTAGAATCCCTAGGATGTTGGGGGAAAAAAGGACGCAAATTTGGTGTGGGTAGCTTATGTGGACAAAGCTCGAACTGCCCTAAATAACCCAAAAAAAGGCTTGGCACCTGAGGAGGAAAAGGCCTGGCAGCAAAGGGGTTAAAGCAATTGTTTGGAAAGTTCACACTGCTATGTTAGGTCTGAAAATATCCAAAAGCACATAAAAAGGACTGTCCGCGTTCCTGATTGTGTTGGCTTTTCATTGTAAGGTGAAAGCAATTGTGATGTGTGTGGCATGAATTATACAGGAGCAGTAGACTGGAGATTGAACTTAAATAGAAAGCAACAGACTTCGAAATTTTCTTAATGGGTGGAAATCTACACTACTGTTACGTTACAACTAGTTTTCGGTAGCTGAAGCAGTACTACTATATTGGCAAGAATATAACAAGCTAATGCTGACTCCATAACTCCACTCTAGCCCAACACTTCAGAAACAACTTGATCTAAGTTTTTTTGATGAAGAGGTTCATTGCTGTACTGTAGTTGTGAATAACCAATTGTCCACTCTACAATTTAATGGAAGACATTGTTCGTCGTTACTGTGAATTTCTTCGGGGTCCTTAGACCTATGCAAACAAAATCAAAGGAGTGAGCTAAATGTGAAGATCGACAACTCTGGTTTTTTCTTTTTAATCGGACAGTAACCGCTGCTGTTGTGCCGTTTTTTTGATGCAGCCATGAAATCCATACATTGATCTAATTAATGATCTTGGATAGCTTTTGTGTTGGGTGCCATTGGTGATTAATCTTGCATTATTTATTCTTTAAAGAACCCACAACAGCAGCATAGGTTCAAACTACTCACATTATGAATAGATAAATAAAAATGCAGAATAAATGGTATAGTTCAGACAGTTTTTGTTTTATATTATATTTCTGGTGTTATTGGCATCAGCCAGATAACATCCATCAGTTTTCGAATGGTTATATTGTAGATTTGTTGAAGAACCTATATGTGTTTTGCACTCTTTTATCATGTCTGCTTATTCAAATTAAGAGTTGCAGTATTGTTATTGTAAAATAGATTGGTTTTTAATCTTAATATTTGTGATCTATGTTTGTTGTTTGGTACAATGGGTTGTAACCCAATAAGGTTTGACCTACAGGGAGAGCTGCTGCATAACTTCTCCTTTTCAGTACTCAAAAAGGGGTGACTGGATGGTTTCCTTTATGCAGGTTAGTTGGGAAAGTGACTGAGGCAGAAAGCACTGTCTGCTCTCCCTCAGCAGTTTAGTAACAATAGGGCCTGCGATTGTAATGGCTCCCTTTGGCCGTAGTAAATGTTGTATTATGTCTGCTTCTGCTGCACAGTAAAAAGTGCCTTTTTAAGAGGCTGCCGCAGGCCTCTTTCACCTTAGAAATAAATGCCCCAGGGAGGGGTAGCTCCATAGCTTCCACTGTACAAATTAGTAATACAGGGGCCTGCGGTACAGGAAGATACATAGTCTGCCCTTGATAACTCAGCAGAGGCAGCATGAGCTGTACATAGAAGTATGGCTTCACTCTGAGTCTTGGGCCCTCGTGAATTGAACAGTACTGTGTGGTAACACTCCACCAGTATGGTGCAAAAACAAGTTAAACCCCATGGATGGGATGGGAATAACTAGGCAGACCTCATTTTACTAGATGTAAAATTACACCTAAATCTCAATTCCAAGGGGTAAAACTCTTCCATTTACCACATGGAAGGGAAGGAAAGGGAGAGGGGAAGAGGTGTCCTGGCATGCTCTTCTCCAGCCAGAAAAAGAGGTTGGGTGGGGGGACCTGGCTGCTGTTACAGTTGAATCATAAAGCAGTTTTACCAGACGTTTTTTCTGCCCAGCAAAATTATGTCCGGTATCCACACACCCTGGAAAATTAGTTGCAAAAACACTATCGCATTTGTGAATGAGTCGAGCGGGATTTGATATGGGAATTCTACTTTGCCTGACTTTTAATGATGCCCTTAGTGAAGGGAGTGCTTGTGAGGAAGGGTGGTGCATGTCCTACCCACCTTCTGAGAAAGAAGAGGGCCTGAAGAGAGGCTGCTCCCTGGCCTCCTTGTGCACCTTAGTGATGAGAGTCCCTCAGACTTTCACTCTAGAGCTTAGTAATACGATGGCCTGCAATGGAGGCAGATGCTTGGCCTACCATTTGCAGGCTACTTAGGGTGGTGGCAGTGCCAGTGGGGGATGGAGCAGTTTGGCCCTAGCTCAGCATCTTGGTAAAGGTAGTGCTTGAGCAGAAGGCTGCTGCATGGCTTACACTCTGCAGCATAGTCAGGATAGAGGGACGTTTGCATGACACCTCATCGATACCTTAGTAAAGAGAGTACGTAAAAGCGAGACGGCTGCTTTGGGAGTTGGAGTGAATAATGGGAGGCTGCTACGTGTCTCCCCTCGGCAGCTTAATAAAGAGGGAGCACTTGAGGAAAAGCTGACTGCATTGCGTCCCTTCAGCAGCTTAATTAGGAGTGCCAGAGGCAGAAGGCACTGCATGGCCTCTACAGCATAGGTGGCCTCCCCGCAACAGTTTAGTAAGGAGTGCCTGAGGAAGGGTCTGCTACATGGCTTCAGGTTAGCAGCTTAGTGAAGACAGTGCTGACACTGAGACTGCAGCATAGCTTCTGCTGGGCTGTTTAGCCATGCAAGTACCTGCATTGCAGGCATGTGCATTACTTGCCTCTACAGCTTAGTAAGGAGAGAGGCTGCTGCAGGCTGCCCAACCTTCCCTCAGCAGTTAAGAAAGGAAAACCTTCCCCTGCAGGTTACCCTTGATCAAGAAAGTGTCTCAAGGAGCAGCTTAGAAAGGAGTAGGACAAGGCACCTGTCTGGCCTCTGCTGACGCATAGTAACGAGTGTGCCAGAAGAAGTGGCTGCTACACAACTTCCACTCGGCTGAGTAGTTCGTGAAGTGAGTGAGGGAGAAAACCACTGCGTGACCTATCATCTAGGGAGTGACAAATGTATCACGTTTCTTTTATTTACCACACCTGATGTGTATCTGAAATAATAGTTGATTCATTTGATTATTTTTTTTATTGATTTAAAAAAAAAAATGTATTCCTAGTCTGAATCCCCAACTTAATATATCTACCCCATACTTACTAGTCCGTTGCAGACAGTAGCCTGTCTGGCAAGTAGGCATGTCCTTCCTGTGTTGCCCCCTCTCAGCCCTTTACTTGTAAACAGTAATAGAATGGAAAATGATGAAGTCCCCTGCAGAATGTGCTGAAGGGCCCCTGCATCTCCCTTTTCTCACAGATATTCACTGGTCTAATGCTGTTGACCCCAGGCACTCCAGCACTGCAGGGGCCTATGTTACGTCCCTGCATTGTGAACGTTTTTGAAGAAGATTCATCAGTAGCCGTGCTCATGCACAAGACAGAAGCGAACCTGTGTGTACTCGTGAAGGCTGGAAAGGCTGGGAATGCATGCTGTCACTGGACAGGGTTGTTTACACTGCAAATAGACACATGGGCCAAGGTACCTGGGGTCTTGCTGTGTGTTTTATATAGACTTGGAATCCAATGGGACACCCCTGATCTGTGGGTTAGGGACCCAGAAACTGTTTGTTTCTTTTTAGGACCTGCATTAGGGGCAGCTCTTCAGTGCCTCTCCGCAACCCACTTTTTGGGGCTTGGCTAGACAGCACTTGCGCGGTCTCTTGGAGGTAGGTCCTATATACATTGTGACTTGCATTCTGTCCATTGGCTTTTTATTAGTTCCTTACATTGTCCTTTAAAAATGCTTACTTGTTAGTGGTGAATTCTCCTTATTTTTAGGGTCAAGTGCAAAGCACTCTGTTCCTAGTGTAATCTCTGTGTGTGCTTTTAACCACGCCCATGTCAAGCCCATCAATTTGTTTGGTTCATAGGCTTGCCTTTCAAAATGAGCTTGATTTAATTAGTGAAAGGCATGCATACGTCATGCCTTTTCCGCGGTTCAGCTTGTCTCGAGTGCACTGGCCAACTACTGAAAACATAGGATGCTCCATGTTTTCTCTATGGTTTCTGCAGTACTTTTTCTCCTTATTTCGTAGGCAGCGCGATCTCCCTGGGCAGTAGTACAGTGCTTTGCTTGTCATCGACCCTGTTACATGGATATTTGCACTTTTGCCGGTTATATGGATAATTGCTCTTTTGCCGGTCACATGGATAATTGCACTTTTGCTGATACGTTTCACTGTGAGCGAACTTCTGTTTCCTTTTGTGTGTTTGCTTTGCACTCATGGCAGCCGTTGGCTCACTTATGTGAAACTTTTTTACTTTTCAGTTTATATGGCAAGAAAAGTCCGGTTAGGAGTTTACAACGCTAATAGTTTTCACTCGAGCAAACGCAAGAACCATTGGATTGCAAATGCTTGTTGTGTTTTCCTTCCTACCAAGGAGGCACTGCTCAATTCAGTATCTTTATGCTTTGGTTGTTTAAGTGTTCTTTTGTGGGACTATTTTTTTATTTATTTTCGTGCTTGTGTAACTGGTGGGTGCGTGTTCAGCTAGAGCTCACATTACTGAGTAATGCTGCATCCGGATCACTGGCAATTCAGGAGCTCATTACTTCCTTCATAAATAGGCTTGTAAATATTGTTCTTTTTTTGTCACATTTGCACAGTCTTTTCCGAGGGTGCCCGGAGCGCGATGTCAGTCCAGATTTGCCTCTGCATCACTGTGGGTGCTTCCGGGCACAACTTGTTGCCATCTCTGTACTCTGGGCAGGAGGGCGCCAGTAGGGCCATAAATCTGAGCTTTAAGCAGAGCTCAGTTGTCCCCTGTGCCTTTCACTGCTCTTTGCCAATGCTTTTTTTTCTATCTCTGTTCTGTTGTGAACGAATTTAATGTTTTTGTTGCCTGGAGCCAGTGGACAGCGCGTCCACCCCCGGCCGCTTCCACCGTTGTTCTGCTCAGTGTTCTACAACGCACACAGCAACGATGGAACATGCATTTAATTATAAACACAATACACCCCCTTCCTTTTGAACACAACCAAAACAAAACCAAAAATAAGCGTGTACAAAAACAAGGGAAAAGATTCTAATTCTCAATACCACAAAATTACACACAAAATCTTTAAGCCAACTGGGTGGCTTCCTTATTCTAACTCCATTCAACACTCCCCTGCCATCATCCCCTCAACACTTCCTCCTTCCAACACTTCTCCACCATCATCACCATTGACCTCCTCAATCACCTCATGACGTTCCAAATCCTTGTTCGCCTCAACCCTATTTCTAGTCTCATTGTTCTCCTTAAATACCCCATCATTACTTATATTAGGATCTCCCTCTCCTTCCAACCACCTAAAGTCCTGCATTGAAGGGTTATATCTCCTAACTTCCTTACCCATACGCTTGAGATTCCACACTTTCCCTTTGCTCACTCTGACTGAGTTGTGCAAAACGTCTATTACTTCCTCCAGTTCATAAACTTGACTATGTCCTTTTATCACCTTACCAGGTTTGTTAACGCAAATCCAGTCCAACTACAATGTCAACTGGTTTAGTACCATGTTGTTCATCATAACATTTTTCCATATCAGCATGTTTCTCTTTCATCCTATTTTGAACTGATTCCAAAGACCACTGTACAATTTTGGGTTGATGCAACCAATTTAGACTGTACTTGGTCGTAGGTTCCCGCCCTCTCATCATTACAAAAGGTGACAACTCTGTTACCTCATTCTTCATCACTCTGTATGCCCATACAGCCTTGTGTAACTGTACTTCACAATCCATTCCACTAGCAAAGGCTGACTGAATAACTCCCTTGATCACCCGGTTGAATCTTTCCACCATAGCATTGCCACTGGGATTGTAAAGGGAGGTAGTTTTATGTTGCACACTAATCCTCTCGAAGTATTCATTTGATGCTTTGGACAAAAATGTAACCCCATTGTCACTGAACACCATTTTAGGTAAACCTTCAAAAACCTTATTTAAAAATCCCAAAACACCTTCTGTGTCAGCTTTCTCCACAATTTCCAAAATAGACCATTTTGAAAACAAATCCATCAAGACTATTACATATTTTTGTTCCTCACCAACTGGTTCCACAAAATCAATTGCTACCAATTCCCATGGCTGTTTTGGCAACAAATGTTCACTCGTTAGTGGCCTAAATGTTTGTAACATTTTGTCCGCACTAGAACACTTGTAAGCAACTTCTTACAAACCTCTCAACTTCATTATCCTCATTCGGCCACCAAAATAATTCCTTACCACACCCTTACTTTTCACAATACCGAAATGTCCTTCCACAATTATTTTCCTTATGTTTTTAGGAAGAACGATCCACTCACCCCTCATAATAGTACCATTCTCCACAGACAACTGCAATTTCACTTCCCACAAAGGTCTAACTTCTTCTTGCAGTTTACCTTTATCTGGCCAATTTCCCGGCAAGCAATTCTTAACTTCAATCAGTACCACATCCTTATCATACTCAGCCATCCACTTTTCCCTACCCACAGCATAACTACCATCAGCATGCACAAAGACTACTTGAAAATTGTTCCAACTCTCATCCACACACTCCTCTAACTTTGTAGGCATTCTTGATAGGAATCTGCTATTCAATTGTCTTTGCCGGGTAAATATACCAGTTAATGCACATAATCCTGCATTCTCATGGACAATCCAGTAATCCTTACTGAAGCATTAGCTGTACCCTCAGTAGTTAACAATTTCACTAGTGGTTTATGATCACAAAAATGCGTCACTGGTTTCCCCCAAACGAAAGCTCTAAAATATTCTCAAGCTCAAGCCCAAGCACACGCTAACTCTTCCTTCTCAATTATTGGATACTTTTCTCAGTTAGCGATAAGGCTGTAGAAGCAAATGATGTTATAAATTCTTTCCCACTCGTATCCTTCTGGCGTAGCACCGCTCCCAATCTTTTACTGCTGGCATCTGTTGTAATACAGTTATCCAAGTTTGGGTCAAAACACTGTAAAGCTTGAACCTTGTCAATTTAAGAAGTGATGCAGTTGAACTCTTCCTGGCATTCCTTAGACCACTCAAATTTTACTTTGTTTTTCAACAGCTGCCTTAAATGGAAACTTTTATCAGCAAAACGTGGAATAAGTTTAGCACAGTACTCGACTAATCCTAAAAAGGATCTGACAACATCTTTCAAACTTGGAGAAGGAGCTTCTCTAATGGCATTCACAAGAGAAGTTTCAGGTCTGACACCTTGAACTTCAATGTTGTGACCCAAATAAGTGACATTGTCCCTAGCAAATTTGCATTTTGAAAGTTCCACTGTTCTCTAATATGTTCATCACATCCTTCAATGTGAAACCATTTTGTTTTTTCCATAGATTAGAATGTCATCCTGAAAAAATGTAATACCAGTCTTATTTCCAAACAACTGAAACATAAGTCTTTGGAAAACTGCAGCAGCAGATGCTAACCCCAATGGCATCCTGTTAAATTGGAAACACCCAAAAGGAGTGATAAACAATGTGTACCTTTTGGAGTCAAAGGTCAAAGAAATCTGATGATAAGCAGCAGCTAAATCTATAGTGGAAAATATTTTTGCATCTTTCAAGGAGAGAACCATTTCATTAATCTGTGGTAGAGGAAACCGATCTGTAACAATATTATTGTTCAAATGGCGCAAATCCACACATAGTTAAATCTTACCATTATTGCGTCTGGCAACCGCTAATGGAGAAATCCATTCCAAAGCCTCAATTGGTTGTATTACTCCTAAGGCTACCAATTTATCCAGTTCTTTTGATGCTTCATCTCTAATCATAATAAAAATATTCCTGACTTTGTGTACCTTTGGAACAGCATAACTCTTCAAACTTATATGGTGTTCAAAACCCTTCAAATTACCTAAGGTCATGTTAAAAACAGAAGGAAATTTGCACAACATTTCCTTAACAACATCTCGTTCCTCATCCACAACTTTCACTTGTTCATCACTGTTGGGGTCAAGAACAACGCGCAATTTACCTTGATCAACCCAACCAAGTACTGGTGGCCCTTTCTTACTGACATACAACTTAGCCCGTGTGGACTTATCTTTAAATCTAAAGGTTAACCACCTATAACCCAGCATGTCAATTTCCTCTCCACTATACCCTTGTGGTTGTATATCGGGTTCACATAATACCTCACCTACTTTCCCTACAAATTTGTCTCTCCATACTTCTTCATTTACAATAGTATATGGCGAACCTGAATCTGCTAAAAATTTCATTTTGACCCCTCCAATGCTCATGAGACACTCTGGCTTGTTTTTTATATGCCCCTCATTAATATTGAAAATCAAATTTGTGGAAGAGCTCACATTCACATCATACTCATTAGACTAAACATCCTCCTGTTCTGAGTTTTCAAATATACATTTCACATTACTTTGGTCATTTTGCAAATGTTTGTAGGAAAAACAATCAGGCCACAATTACTACATTTCCTTCAGGCAGCTGGACAAGTCTTGCTAAACGCTAGGTGATCCTTACTACCACACCTGTAACATCTATTTTTTTTCATTTGAATAAAATGTTAAATGAGCATTGAAAGTCTTACTTGCAGGTTTAGTGTTCACTTTACCAATAACCTCAGTTTCTTTATCCTTTGATAATAACTCCTTAGCACAAATGCCTGACTTCTCCACTTTATGTACAATATTCATAAGATCCTCAAGTGATGAATCGCCATTTACCCATAAACGTTCTTGAATACTCTGGTTGCGAACATGCATAACTGACTGGTCCCTAATTAAGTTGTTTTGTAATGACATTAAATCATAAATTGTTGTGAATGAATCCAACAACAATTTATGATTTAATGACTTTATTGTCTGGAGCCAGTGGACAGCGCATCCACCCCAGCCGCTTCCACTGTTGTTCTGCTCAGTGTTCCACAACGCACATAGCAACGATGGAACATACATTTAATTAGAAACACAACATGTTCCTGTATGTATGCCCAATTTTTTCTTTCCTTTCAGACCTTTTTGGGAGGAGGGCCTGAGGTTTGGGCTTTTTATGTTTGTTATTTTTGTGGTGCTGAAAAACCATGACAAGGAGAGGGAAGCACAAGACACTGAAAATTGAGGCATGGCTTTGAATAAGTGGCCAATCTTTTAGTGTTGATCTCTTGTGGGCCATATGTAACAGCTGGTGGGGAGCAGAGTGTGTTGACTTTTTGCCACATGTCTCGGAGTGGAATAGAGTCTGACTGCGTTTCTTTATACCGTGAACCAGTGCTTTATGTAAATGGGCAGGTACTGTCAGTACATAGTACCTACACTTCTCTCCCTATCCAATTAAAGTACCTGCACTTCTTGGCACTGTTGCAATAGTTTTAGCAGGAGACTAGTAGCACTTGTCAGAAGTTAACGGGTACTGCAAGTAGTGAATAGCTGCACTTCTGTATGTCCATTTAAATCACTGCTGTTAACGCGTGTGTAGTCTGTGCTTCTGACCTCTGTGATGCTCTTTTGGTTGGCTGTGTGTAGCGGCTACAGATTCTTCCTGCCAGCGGAATGGGACTTGTTGTATTTAATCGCCCCGTCCATGAAGTGTGCCCAGGAAGTGCTTGGTACTCGTCCTGGGCCACTTGAAGAACTGATGTGGTTTGGTGTGCCATTCCACCAAAGTCTATTTCCTTCTACAGGGAGTGCAGAATTATTAGGCAAATGAGTATTTTGACCACATCATCCTCTTTATGCATGTTGTCTTACTCCAAGCTGTATAGGCTCGAAAGCCTACTACCAATTAAGCATATTAGGTGATGTGCATCTCTGTAATGAGAAGGGGTGTGGTCTAATGACATCAACACCCTATGTCAGGTGTGCATAATTATTAGGCAACTTAACAAAAAAACAAATATATACCCATTTCAATTATTTATTATTACCAGTGAAACCAATATAACATCTCAACATTCACAAATATACATTTCTGACATTCAAAAACAAAACAAAAACAAATCAGTGACCAATATAGCCACCTTTCTTTGCAAGGACACTCAAAAGCCTGCCATCCATGGATTCTGTCAGTGTTTTGATCTGTTCACCATCAACATTGCGTGCAGCAGCAACCACAGCCTCCCAGACACTGTTCAGAGAGGTGTACTGTTTTCCCTCCTTGTACATCTCACATTTGATGATGGACCACAGGTTCTCAATGGGGTTCAGATCAGGTGAACAAGGAGGCCATGTCATTAGATTTCCTTCTTTTATACCCTTTCTTGCCAGCCACGCTGTGGAGTACTTGGACGCGTGTGATGGAGCATTGTCCTGCATGAAAATCATGTTTTTCTTGAAGGATGCAGACTTCTTCCTGTACCACTGCTTGAAGAAGGTGTCTTCCTGGAACTGGCAGTAGGACTGGGAGTTGAGCTTGACTCCATCCTCAACCCGAAAAGGCCCCACAAGCTCATCTTTGATGATACCAGCCCAAACCAGTACTCCACCTCCACCTTGCTGGCGTCTGAGTCGGACTGGAGCTCTCTGCCCTTTACCAATCCAGCCACGGGCCCATCCATCTGGCCCATCAAGACTCACTCTCATTTCATCAGTCCATAAACCTTAGAAAAATCAGTCTTGAGATATTTCTTGGCCCAGTCTTGACGTTTCAGCTTGTGTGTCTTGTTCAGTGGTGGTCGTCTTTCAGCCTTTCTTACCTTGGCCATGTCTCTGAGTATTGCACACCTTGTGCTTTTGGGCACTCCAGTGATGTTGCAGCTCTGAAATATGGCCAAACTGGTGGCAAGTGGCATCGTGGCAGCTGCACGCTTGACTTTTCTCAGTTCATGGGCAGTTATTTTGCGCCTTGGTTTTTCCACACGCTTCTTGCGACCCTGTTGACTATTTTGAATGAAACGCTTGATTGTTCGATGATCACGCTTCAGAAGCTTTGCAATTTTAAGAGTGCTGCATCCCTCTGCAAGATATCTCACTATTTTTGACTTTTCTGAGCCTGTCAAGTCCTTCTTTTGACCCATTTTGCCAAAGGAAAGGAAGTTGCCTAATAATTATGCACACCTGATATAGGGTGTTGATGTCATTAGACCACACCCCTTCTCATTACAGAGATGCACATCACCTAATATGCTTAATTGGTAGTTGGCTTTCGAGCCTATACAGCTTGGAGTAAGACAACATGCATAAAGAGGATAATGTGGTCAAAATACTCATTTGCCTAATAATTCTGCACTCCCTGTAGGAGAAAGCTGACTGGCAGCAGAAGAACCGAGCAGTATCCTGCAGTAGATTGCCTTTTACCTCTGTGGAGTCAGGTTCAGGCTTTAAGATCTTTTCCAAGGACTGTATGCAGCCTCTTAGGTGCACAGGTACAGACTTTGGTGCACGTGGCTTTGGATTTGCTTGTGCGGACCTCTCAAGATGTCATATTAGATGCGAGTAAACTGACCCGCTCCTGTCTTTATCTTTTGCTCAGGGGTGCTCCCTGCGTCGCTGTTTGATTTGAGTGATGTTCTCTGCTTATCCGGCCTCCTAGATTGCTGCTTGCTCCATCCCTCTACCCCCGTTGGTGTTTGAGAAGGCTTCTTCATTCTGATTCTGGTTTTGTTTGCCCTATCTTAGTTATCTACGATCTCAGATTTAGAACATCTTGGTAGAAACGCTGAATGCTACGTTCTCGTTCAGATTGCGAGTGTTCTAAACAGTTTTCTGAGATGGGAAAACGGAAGATTCACAATCTAATGTGTTTGATGTAATGAGCAGGGGGTCTCTAAACGAGGGCCAACTTGAATTGAAAGTCTGCAGGTTCCCCAAATAGCACCATGGCTCGTCTCACCATTACATTGTCTACCTTGGTCAGTTCATCTTTGTTTCCCCGATGCCTTACCAGTGCTTTTCTCCCAACAGCTTAACTGTCTATTAAATGAAAAATGGGTTGTATGAAATTTGCGATTTGGTAATAGCGATTTCTTAAAATTTGCAATCGCTATTACCGAATTGCAATTAGAGAATGGGACTCCATTTATCACTATGGGCCTGTAGGGCCAGAGGTGTGAATGGTTTTGCATTTCCCAATTTGGGAATTCCAGTTAGGAATTCGCAAATTAGGTAACGCAAACCCCAGGGTACTAGGGGCCTAAGGCCCTCTCTGATGCACCCCCAAAAAATATTTGTGGACATGTGAAGCACACAATGGCATGTGTGTGCTACATGTCATTTTTAAAAATGCACTAATAATGCATTTTTAAAAATTGCACATGCGTACCACAAAATTGGATTTGGTGGTAATTGCAATTCCTAAATGCCCAATTCACATCTAGGAAATGTTTGATACATGTGCTTTGGAAATCGCCAATAGGAATTCCCTATTTGCGATTTCTTATTTAGAGAATCACAATTTGCTATTCTCTAAATGGGGTCGCAATTTTAAGGAATCGCTTTTTTTGCGATTCCTTAAAATTACAAAGCAAATGTCTTTGATACTTCTGGAAAGGCATTTATGCATTCGCAAATGGACGGATTTTGCGATTTGCACCGTTTGCAAATGCGAAATTGCTTGATACATCTGGCCCCATAGTCCAGTCCTCAGTCGCAGAGACTCGCACTCAAAGTCTCGGGGAAAGTGGGGTGACTTACACTGCACACACTTTAGCCCGATTTCCCATCAAGCTGCTTCCTGGGTTGGGAAGTGATAACAGCGGACCTGTTGCACTGCATCACTGGACAGGAGAGATTAGGCTCCCCTGTGCCCCTCTTGCTCCTCCTGGTAAACATGTGGATGGTTTGCTGTATCCGCCACTCCCCTGCACAACGTGCATCACGGTAAGAAAACGCATCCACTCTGTGCCAACTTCCTGTCTGTGGCATTGCAGGGGTATCCTCCAGATGAAGCACTGCAATGTTTAACCGCACCGATAGAGGCACCTCTCCACAGTGCTTTGCTACGCGTTAGAGTTGTGTGCCTAGTATTGGTTGCTTACAGCAGGTTGTTCTATTTTTCTGCAAGTGTTATGCTTTATTGTTTTTTACACGTACAGAGACAATTCCATTGTAAGCCTTCTGCATTATTTATCTATCTGAATTTGAAGTGTGCTCTTTTTATTCCTCATTCAGCATGGGTAATTCTTGGAATGGCTTGAATGTGTTTCTGGGTTAAAACATTAATGAGCTGAGACCCTACCCTTTGGGAAATGTCATCACAGTCCGACTGTTGTTGATGTCTACACGGAGGCGCTTATCAGGCTGCACAAATGTATTCCCCATATCAAACTGTCTACCCGTCTGTCTGTCTGTCTCTTTTATCTATCTGTCTATCTTTTATCTATCTGTTATCTCTCTGTCTTAGCTATCTGCCTGCCTTCCATCTACCTGTCTCTTTTATCTATTGCCAATCTATTCGTTATCTATCTTATCTATCTATCCTTTACTCTTTTATCTATCACTTTTATCTATCTTTTATCTATTGTGTATCCATTATCTACTATCAGTCTTTATTCTAGTTTATCTATTTTGTGTCTAATATCTGTCTTTTATCTAAACATCTATCTTTTAACTGTTGTTTATCTTTTATCTATCTTGTATCCGTCTATCTTTTATCTATCATCTGTCACGTACTATTGTTGTCTATCTTTTAGCTATTATCTATCTTTTGTCTATCTAGTATATATATATTATCTATTATCTATCCTTTATTTAACTATTTATGTATCTTATATCTAGCTATCTTTTATACATCTTTTGTCCAACTTTCTTTTAACTATATTTTATCTATTTATCTTTTATCTGTATCTAGTATCTATATTTTATCTATTATCTACCTATCTTTTAGCAGTTTATCTTTAGTGTATTATCTATCTTTTAACTATCGCTCTTTATCTATTATCTATCTTTTATCTATATATTTTATTCATCATTTACCTATTTATCTTTTATCGGTATCTAGCATCTATTCTTTTTCTTTTCTTATCCATCTCTTTTATCTATTTATATTTGATCTATTATTTTTTTATCTATCACTCTTTATTATGTATTTTTAAATATATATTTTATTTATTTATGTATCTATCATTTATCTATCTTCCTGTCATTTATCTATCTGTCTACCCTGCACAGTTATTTTTTAAGCAGCTTTAAACATTTCAGATGTTAACTGTTAGAGAGGGACAATAGCTAAACATGGCTAAAAGACATTGACTATGTTAATCCCACAGAGATTGCTGCGGCCAATTGGCTTTTTCAGTGTTTATTATTCTGAGCCACCACTATTGAATTGTCTTTCTGAATGTATTCACCTTGTACTATCGTGATTGCAAATGTGCGCTTACTCCTGCCAAAGTCGTCCTTTCTTCCAGTCTTGCCTCTTTCCAGGCAACCTTTCTTGGCGTGGGAAGTGCGTGCGTGGCATTTGTCCCTGTATGCGTAGTTTTCAGACTACTTGCACAGAGGCGGCTGAAGCACCCAATGGTTGTGAAACCATTGCAGCCTTGGCCTTGTCACTCTCAGTTAGGTTGAAGCCTCTAAGCACATTATATACATGCATAATCTGACAGTTTGCCACTGCAGTGCTTTCTTATCAAGGAAGTTGTTTCCTCACAGTCTTTCTGTTTTTGGCGTCCGTTTTCATGAATTTGCCACCTCCCAAGTCTCGTGACCAGCAAGTTTAGAACCTTGTATTGTCGCCTCTGGCCTGCACACACTTGCATGTGAGCCCCGCTTGTGTGAGCATTCATACTGCCCGATTCAGAGCCTTGCGATGTCTTGCATAAGCTGATCCCCTCCTGCCTGAGTAAAGGCCGCTCTGCTCCTGTAGGAGTTGCTCACAAACGCATAACGCATGGGCCAAACGGAGTACGTGCGCCTCACACATGCACACCCATCATTCCTAGGGTCTGAGCCCTGCAGCATCCTGCATGAGCTGCACACAGGGCTTTGATCAGGTATTCGTCTGTGCCCTACAGTGTTCTGTATGAGCAGCACTTGGGGATATTGAACCTGCCTGGGTCTGTGTCCTGCAGTGTCCCGCATATAGGGATATCGAACCTGTCTGGGTCTGTGCCCTGCAGTGTCCTGCATATAGGGTTATTGAGCCTTCCTGGGTCTGTGCCCTGCAGTGTCCTGCATATAGGGTTATTGAGCCTTCCTGGGTCTGTGCCCTGCAGTGTCCTGCATATAGGGTTATTGAGCCTTCCTGGGTCTGTGCCCTGCAGTGTCCTGCATGTAGGGTTATTGAGCCTTCCTGGGTCTGTGCCCTGCAGTGTCCTGCATATAGGGTTATTGAGCCTGCCTGAGTCTGTGCCAGGCAGTGTCCCTCGTGAGCTGGCACACATATATCTATCCCTCCAGGTGGTGTGCCGTGCAGCGTTCTGCAGGAGCTGCACGCTGGGATATTGATCATGCTGGGTCTGTGACCTGCCCTGCATTTTCCTTCAACAACTGCACATGGGATATTAACCCTGCCTGCGTCTGTGCCCTGCAGTGTCCTTTTATAAAAAATCACACACACGCATAGATTTTTCCTGTGTTTGTGAACATAAATATCCGGTATGAGCTCCACACAGGTGCATAGGTCTTGACTAGGTCAGAGTTCTGTAATGTGCAATGTGAACTCGACACAGTTGCAGACACTTATACACAAAGGTGATCTTGCATGGGTCAGTAGGAGGCATCTGTGTTCGATCTAAACACAGGAGCCTATCAGATCCTGCCTGGGTGAGAATTCTTCAGTTTTCATGAGCTGCACATAGATCGAGCATGCAATGGCCTATATGAGCTGCACACATGCATAGATCCTGTATGAACCGGACAGTGCCCGAGTCCGAGCCCTGTGGAGTCTAGTACGAACTGCATACAGGTGCATAGGCCGAGCCTGCAGTGTACTGTATGAGCTGCATCCCTCCTGTATGAGCTGGACACTGCGAGTCTGAGGCCTGTGGGGTCGAGTATGGCCTGCACACAGGTGCATAGGTCGAGCAAGCGGTGCCTTCTAGGAGCTGCACACATGGATAGTTCCTGTATGAGCTGGGCAGAGCCCCTTGGGGTCGAGTATGACCTGCACACAGATGGATAGATCGAGCCTGCGGTGCCTGTCTTGGCTGCACACATGCATGGATCCACATACTCCTACTCTTCCCTCCTCCACCCCCCTTTACTCATCCCAAGCCTTTGGGTTGAGTAAATGAAGGATATACTCCCAGTTAACACTTCTGGATTCTTTCCTCCTCCACCCCTCCATTACTCCAGTCAATCTAACTAACAAACTCTCATATCTGCGGCTCAAATTAACTCATAATAATACTAAAACTGTACTCATTATTTCCCGATACTAATCCATCACTAATTCTTGTTGGGTTCCAGAGTAGCGTGCTACTCATCAAAAAGCGCTTTGACGCCTCGTCAGGGGTAGTAAGCGCTATATAAATACTATTACAATACAATACAGTGGATCCTGTGTGAACTGGGGAGTACCCGGGTAAGCCCTGTGGAGTTCAGTATGAGCTGCATACAGTGCATAGATCGAGCCTGCGGTGCCTGTATAAGCTGCACACATGCACGGATCCTGAATGAGCCGGGACATTGCTGGAATGAGGCCTGTGGAGTCAAGTATGAGCTGTCTGGGTCACAACCCCGCAGCGCCATGCAGGGGTGCTTATGGTCTGCTTGAGTCAGATTTACACAGTGTCCTCTATAAGCCGCACACATTATGCTACCTTGTATCTGTGTCTTACAACACAGAAGCAGAGAACCCTGGGTTGGGTTTGCTCTTCACTGCTCTGTAAGAGCTGCACAATCACCCTGCCTGGATCAGACCCCTGCAGTGCGCTGTATGAGCTGCACGGGGCTGTGAAGCTCGTGCCTGGGTCAGGGCACTGCATTGTCCTGTGCACACACCGATCTAGGTCAGAACTCGTCACTCTCTTGTATAGCTGCACTCACGCATAGGTCCTCTGGAAGCTGAGCAAACGTGCACACATTCTGCCTTTTGTCGAGCATTGTGGCGTCTTGTTTGAACTGCTCAACAGTGCATTGATTCTGCGTGCGTACTTTCCCTGCAGTGTCCTGTGTCAGCTGCACATAGGTTACTATGGCGAATCTGGGCCATAGCGTGCGTGGTCCACCATGCACTGCACACATCTGCATAGATCCAGGCTGAAGCAGCGCTCTACAGTGTCATGTATGAGCTGCACGTGTGCGCACACACGTACAGAGATCCTGCCTGGGTCTGTTCTTCACACAGATGTATGGTGCCCTTCGTAGGATAGAGCTCCGCAGTGCCCTGTATGGAGTGCACTCGGGTGCATAGGCCCTCCCTGGGCCAGAGCATCGCAGTGTCCTTTATGAGCTGGGCGCACGCCCTGCCTGGTTGAGAGCCTCGTGTCGTTGATGCACTGCATACAGGTGCATAGATCCTGCCCGGTCCTCTGCCCTGCGGCGTCCTGCATGAGCTGAAAACAGAGCTACGGATTTAACCTCAGCTGCACTAGCCCTTGCACACTGCAACCCAATAATGTATGTGAAGAAACGTACAATTATTGCGGTCGGTTAGCTGTTTGGTGTGTTTCATCATTCTGCGGAAAAGAAGGAAGGGTGTCGCCCATGCATTTGTTGTGTACGTTTTTTTTCTAACCTAGGCAGCACATGCGTTGTATTTCAGGACTTTTTGGGTTCCTTGTGCTGCTGCACGGCGTGCTGCAGCTCTGTCACCCATTTGTTGCTGAAAGTTATTCCCCTCGCCAAACCTCCGAGATGATTGCTCGTCGCTTCGTGTTTGAAGGAGGGGGATTGTTGTGCAAGATGCTTGTTGGTAACACCCACATCCTGTCTTCCTCCGGCTTTCGGGTTTGTCTGGATCTGCAGCCCGTGCGTTTTGTTAGTCAGTGTTTTAGTTTTCCTAGCCCCATTTTAATGATGATCAACAACATTTCATCTCGTGCTTTGTCGTCATTAGAACATAGCTGCAAATATCCACTTCATATCTTTCTCCACGTCCGGAGCTTTTAAATGGTCTGCTCTTCTGTCTTTTTTTTAACGTTTTTCAGTTTCCAACAGTAACCTGTATCTCCGAAGCTCACCCCGCATGCATTGTGGGGTATATTCCCGTGTACCTCAAGAATATCTTCATGAAGCAGTAGATGCTTGTTTTCTATTGGGTCATATCCTCCTTCACATATCGTTCATGTGACCTTTGTCACATGCCAGGAAGATAAGGTCACAGTGGGAGGGGGTTAAACCAGGAAACGCCACTCCCACGACTTGACTATACTGCACTTGTATACAAAGGGCAGCTCCGTCCTTGGCTGCACAGGGAAGGAGCAAAATGGAGATAATAAACGGAGGAGCAGTGAGGTTTCAGGTAAGAATTGGATCGCGGGGGGAATGCCGCGCCCCCCCATCACCTTCTGTGTAGAGGATGCCCTGTATTCAGCCTTCTGCTTTATGGCACTCGGAATCGTGTATCTGAGGAAAACCTGGTTTGAAATGGGTTGATTTCTGAATCGGCTTGTCATCTGATAGGCAGGTAGGGCTGGTGCACAATGATTCGTGTCGGTGTAAATCTGACTTTACTCATACTTCTCACCATATTCGACATGTCTTTTGGAGGCATTCGTCTCCCATTGTCTGAGCAGGTTGTCACTGTGCCTGCTAATCGCTGCTTCTTTCAAGATGTCTTCCGGTTTGTGTCTCTGTTCTATTATTGTCTGTCCTCATTGTATTCTCTTTGTCTGACCCCTGGTGTCTCTCTATTCTGAGTGTCTATTCTCTGCCAGTCTGTATCCCAAGATGCCCCTCTGTCTCTTCTTTGTCACTTTCCCCATGTGTGTCCTATGTTGCTCTGTGTCCTCTTCTGCCACAAGTTATAATCTCCCACTCTCTGCCCCGTTGTGTCCCTCTGCTCTCTATTGTAGGTCTCCTGGTCTCTGTTCTCTTGGAGTCCGTCTCCCCAAGTTTCGCTGTCTCTTCTTTGTTACTTTCCCCAGATGTGTTATTTTCTTTCCCAGGTGACTTTAATCTCCTTTCCCATGTTACATGTGTCTGTTTATGCCTGGGTATGTGCCCTGCGCCCTGCCCTGCAATGTCCTCCAACAACTGCATATGGGATATTAACCCTGCCTGCGTCTGTGCCCTGCAGTGTCCATTTATAACAAGCATTTACAATGCAACGGGTCTCGCGTTTGCTTATGTTAGAGCTGATCGCGTTGTAAACTCTTAACCCGACTTTTCACCTATCGGGCAAAAGTGCATTTATGTACATAACCCGAAAAAGAGAAATCAAGTATGTAAAGCGCTTGACTTCTGCCAAGCAAGATCGCGCTTGTAAATTAGAGGAAAAAAAAGTCCACGAGCCTGATGGAAAACAGCGAGCCTCGTATGTTTTCTGTACTTGGTCGCTGCGCTCGAGCAGGGCTAGCCACCGGAAAAGGCATGACATATGCGTGCCTTCAACTAATGAAAGCAAGCAGATTTTATTAGGGAAGCCCACGAACCAATAAAAAACACTGACGTGAAGTTGACAGGGCTCCGAGCCCTTTTCTAAATACAAAAGAGTCTTGCTGCGATACGCATGCGCGAGCGCATGCAACGCAGGCTCGACCCTAAAAATCACACACACGCATAGATTTTTCCTGTGTTTGTGAACATAAATATCCGGTATGAGCTACACACAGGTGCATAGGTCTTGACTAGGTCAGAGTTCTGTAATGTGCAATGTGAACTCGACACAGTTGCAGACACTTATACCGGGTGTGTGCCTTGTGGGAGTTACACAAAGTTGCAGAGATCTTGCATGGGTCAGTAGACACAGGAGCCTATCAGATCCTGCCTGGGTGAGAATTCTTCAGTGTTCATGAGCTGCACATAGATCGAGCCTGCAATGGCCTATATGAGCTGCACACATGCATAGATCCTGTATGAACCGGACAGTGCCCGAGCCCTGTGGAGTCTAGTACAAACTGCATACAGGTGCATAGACGAGCCTGCAGTGTCCTGTATGAGCTGCATCCTTCCTGTATGAGCTGGACAGTGTGAGTCTGAGGCCTGTGGGGTCGAGCATGGCCTGCACACAGGTGCATAGGTCGAGTCAGCGGTGCCTTATAGGAGCTGCACACATGGATAGTTCCTGTATGAGCTGAGCAGAGCCCCTTGGGGTCGAGTATGACCTGCACACAGATGGATAGATCGAGCCTGCGGTGCCTGTATTGGCTGCACACATGCATGGATCCTGTGTGAACTGGGGAGTACCCGGGTAAGCCCTGTGGAGTTCAGTATGAGCTGCATACAGGTGCATAGATCGTGCCTGCGGTGCCTGTATAAGCTGCACACATGCACGGATCCTGAATGAGCCGGGACAGTGCTGGAATGAGGCCTGTGGAGTTAAGTATGAGCTGTCTGGGTCACAACCCCGCAGCGCCATGCAGGGGTGCTTATGGTCTGCTTGAGTCAGATTTACACAGTGTCCTCTATAAGCCGCACACATTATGCTACCTTGTATCTGTGCCTTACAACACAAAAGCAGAGAACCCTGGGTTGAGTTTGCCCTTCACTGCTCTGTAAGAGCTGCACAAACAATCACCCTGCCTGGATCTCCCACTCTCTGCCCCGTTGTGTCCCTCTGCCTCTATTGTAGGTCTCCTGGTCTCTGTTCTCTTGGAGTCCGTCTCCCCAAGTTTCGCTGTCTCTTCTTTGTTACTTTCCCCAGATGTGTTATTTTCTTTCCCAGGTGACTTTAATCTCCTTTCCCATGTTACATGTGTCTGTTCTGTGCCACTGCATATCCCCTATTTGTCTCCACCCTCGTCTCTTCTCATTCTGTTCTATCACTCTGTTACCAAGTGCCATTTCTCATTTTGTCAAAGTGACCTGCTTCTGATGAATGCTTCTAACCACAGATTCCTAACCTTCTGAATATCCCCCAGATGTCAGACTGGATCAGGAAGTTTTAAAGCAGTGCTCATGCACACAGGTAGGTGGTGTAGTGTGGCTCCCAGGGGTGTGGAATTTAATGAAATATCTACTTGTCCATGGGACAGGTTGCTTCATAAATCTACTTGTCCTGTAGAAAAAATCTACTTGTCCCTTCGTGCTTTGTAGTGTGGTGACAAATTATAGCAGCTATCTCTTATTAGAGATCTGATATTAGCCTCTCTGATTATGCCAGGGCCCGTACTATAGTAGGGCTTGAATACTAGCAATTTCTTTATTTTGCCACCCTTCCACAGATCTACATACTGGGACGGGAGGTATGTGTAACCAATAGTTCCACGGTTGGAATGCCTTTTTTAGTCTGTCCAAACCTATTAACTTGCATGTTTTAAGGGTTTTCACTTGCTCTTCTCCAATCATTTCCGATACTGAGAAAAGTTGGACTCATTCCACGGCTGGGAAAAAAAAGTGATTAAAGGGAAAGTGAAACTTGTAAACTCTCAACAGATTTTTACATGAGCAAATCTACACCTGCATATTTGCTTGTGCTAAAATACAGTTCACAAATATTTTCTAGGACTACTATTTCCTGGTCTACTTCTATAAATTATTATGAATTCATGAATTACGCAAATCTTCCCAAATGCAAAAACACATACCATGGGTGCACTTTTGTGACATTCTTTAAGAATTGGCCCTCTTATTAGGTCTGGTGTTAACCAAGACCTTTTGTTTTTAAAAATATATGGTCTCCATCTATTGGCTGGCTTCACTGTGACTAATCCTACTTGTGGAACCCGCTCCTACTCAGCGCGTGGAAACACTCACATGTGACAAGTTCCATACTCTACAAATTCATGTTACACTAAATTACAATAATCACAATCTGCTCTTTCACAGGGAGCATACAGGCACACAAAGTAATTTTCCTCAGTGCCAGGAACTGCTGTGGTAATGTGTGCGTATTGCAACCAAAACATATTTTAGCTTTTTGCTAATATTTTTTACAATGGTGAGGGCCCAGTAGCTCCCACAACAATAATGTTTTACAAAATCCATTTCAAAATAGACGTGCATTGACAAAACCTGAAGACTGAACAATGGACCTATTTAGCTTTGCCAGTGCTTATTTATATCCATGTTTCCCAATATCCTGTTGAAACTGGTTACACTGACTTTCCATTATGAAAATGTTTTTGCATGCATAAACACATTTTACTAAATGATGCTTCAAAGAAATGGTACCAAAGTTTCACAGTAGTTTAGCAAAAGTTTTTTTCCTAGTTGCACTTTTTGTGAACATTTTATTTTGAAAGCAAAAAATCATCAATGTTGTTTTCAAGCTTCTGCAAAAAGTTGCATTTAATCAGAGAGCATTCTGGGAGCATTATATGTAGCCTATTTTAAACTTTGCAAACATGTTTACTTGTTTTTTGTTTACTTAAATCACCGTCAGTAGTGCAGTCCGAATTTACAACATTTATTTAGAATGCCGACCTACTAATAAAGGCATTGCATTAATCAACAGTAAATAGAATTTTGAACAGCATTAACACATGGATACATATTATCTCACTGGGGTGTGGAATTTAATAAAATATTTACTTGTCTGTGGGCTAGGTGGCTTCATAAATCTCTTGTCCTGTTAAAAAATAAAATAAAAAAATCCACTTGTCCCTATCGTGCCACGTAGTGCAGCAATACATTTTGGCAGCATTTTCATTATTTAGGAACTCTGATAATAGCCTCTCTCCTTATGCCAGGGCTCATACTATAGTACGTTTTGAATAGTAGCAATTCCTTTATTTTGCCATCTTTCCACAGATCTGCATACTGGGGCTGGAGATAACAAAAAGCAATAGTTCCAGGTTTGGAATGTCCTTTTGCGTCCGTGCAAACCTAACGTGCATGTTTTCGGGGTTTTCCCTAGCTCTTTTGTACTCTTTTCTCATACAGAGAAATGTTGGAAATGACCTCCTGCCGAGGACAGAAGCAAAACTTCTTCCAGGGTGGGGGATAAAAGTGGTTGGAGGAAAGAACTTGTAAATGTTCAACAGATTTTTGTATGAGCAAATCTCCACGTTTATTTGCTTGCAGTAATATACAGTTCATGACATTTTTCTAGGAGAACAATGTCCCTGCCTTAATTCTGCAAATTCTTGTGAATTCACGGAAGGTGTACATCTGTACTAATGCAAGGACATATACTATGGGTGCTCTTTTGTGACTTTCTTTAGGAATTGGTCCCTATTAGGTCTGGTGTTAACCAAGACCTTTTGTTTTTAATAAAATTCTGTCTCTCTCTCTATCTATCAGTGGGCATCTGCTTTTAAAAAAGAAGCATATTAGAACACAAAGTAATTTTGTTCAGTGCAAGAAACTACTGTGAAAATGTGTGCTTTTGAGATCAAAACATATTTTTGCTTTTGCCAATGTGTGTTATAATGTTTAGGTTTTAGAAAAATCATGTCAAAACAAGACACCCACTGACAAAGCCAAAAGGCCGACCACTAAAGTCGACATATTGGCTTCACCAGTGGTTGTTTATTTTCACGCTTCCCATAATCTGGATGAAACTGGTTAAACTGACTTTCCATTATGAATATTTTTTGGAAATACTAGCATGCATCAGTACATTTTACTGTATGATGCTTCAAATAAATATTACCTAAAATTTCACAGTAGTTTAGCAAAAGCACTTTTTTCTGTTGCATTTGTGAGAACATTTTATTTTGAAAACAAATAATTATCAGTCTTGATTTTAAGTTTCTGTAAATATTTGCATCTAATTAGAGAGCATTCTGGGAGCATTATACATAGGTTGATATTCTTAAACTTTTCAAACGTGCGTACACATTTTTATACTGGAACCACTGTCAATAGTGCAGCCCAAGCTTACATTTCCTTAGAGCTCACATCCTTAAAATAAAGGCTTTACATTAATGAACCATAAGTACAAGTTCGAACAGCATTACCATACGGACACCAATATTATCCTAACTGCAGAGAGTGCCCTTCTCTGATCCATAATGCAGTGAAAACTGGCTACCAAAAGGTTAGTGCTGTAAGGGGTAGGGGCTACTTGTTCCAAGGACAAAATAAATATGAAAACTTGTCCTTGACCCCAAACAATATGTCCTGGTTTGTTGGGCTATAGGAATTCCACACTCATGATCTCAACTGCAGACAATTCCTTTTTCTGCTCTTTAATGTGGTACTGTAAACTGGTAGCCAAAGGGTTGGTGCTGCAGGGCGTTGGGCCTACTTGTGCCAAGGACAAAATAAACTTTAAAACCTGTTGTCCTTGACTCTAAACAATGTGTCCTGGGAGTTGGGCTATAGGAATTTCACACCCCTGGGTTCCAACTGGTCAAGGCGTGAAGGCTTCCAATATTTGGCGACATACAACAAGTTTACCTTGCAGCCCAGTATATATAACCTTTGGATTCATCTGGGTGCAGTTGTGCTCCAACACCAGGCACAATAAGCATACTTTGTGAGGGTCTGTTCATGACTTGACCCCTGTTATTTTAGGGGGATACTTTTTCTCTTGCACACTATAGAAATAAAAAAAAAGGTCCAGAGAGGCCAAGGAGTAGCACTAGATCTGTGTCTGAAGGTGTAGAAAGAAAGGAACGGATGTCACCATGTATGGATGACACTTATATGTGGCTCTGCTCGTCACTTCTAGAATTGAGCTACGTTGGTGCTGAGCCACACAACTCTATCTGTTGGCACTCAGGAGTGCTTTCTGAAATTTCTGTATACAGTCTCATGTCTGGGAAATATTCACAAGGTGAGAAATCCGCAGTTAGATACAGTATTCACCAGAAAGAAGGTTACCAAAGGTAAGTAACTTATTTGTCTATTCTCTGCTTAGTTTATGGCATCTGGTCGTCTACTGGGCAAGTAGGATGCAGCATAGGCAAGTGACTAGAAATCAAATGGGCATGATGGTGAATGTGAGAGTTATCAGGCCTGACTGAGTAACAGTTATTAGTAGAGTGTTAAAAAGGTAATGAAGCAAGCCAGAGTGACCCCCCCCCCCCCAAAACAAAATGTATGGACCCTTTATGATACCTGTCTCTAATAATTACATTAATGTGCAGGTGAACAACTGCAGAGGGAAATGGAAGTAAGGAAAATTTGGGGTAGGAAGTGTGGGGGGTATCGCATGCACATACTTATTTTCCTAGGTGCTTGGGCTTCTGGGAGCACCATGGCTTCAGATGATAAGCTCTTTCTAAACAAGGGGTTTACCTTTTGATCTTGATAAACTCTTAAGTGGGCCCAGTGCTGCCTTGCAAACGTTCTGGAGCAGTGGTGGTTGGGCATTGATGATGGAGGTGAGCACTGTATCTCAGTCAGAACACCCATTGTCCTGAGAACAGGCCGCAGTTATTTACCTCAATAAATAAGAAGACATTGTACAAAGTCTTTAAAGCACAACATATATGCATAGAGATGATACTGCATCCATAGTCATTCATAACGATAATTATAAGGTAATATGTGAAATAATTTATGTAATATGAGATGTCACATGTTACATCAAAGGGTGAGGTCAAGAGCATTGCATTTGATGTATGAGCTACGGTTTGCATGACTATTGCAAGCTGTGGTATGGGGAGCTACCCATAACTGGGAAATTTCAGAAGTTTTTTGTTTTTAATTCATCACTGTTATTACACTTTAACTGTGTTTTTATAAGTGAATATAAAAACATATGTTTATGCCATGGCAATGAAAATAAATGTCGGCCAACAGCGCGTCATTTTGAGAGCAACTGTACAAATAATTGTGCATTCACATAAGTTATCACTAAAGTGTGAAGGTCAAATTTGAATGTGTTACCACAGTACAGCAAAAGTGACATGAGAACATGACATTTTACTGCCTCACAGGTTGCAAGCAACAATTATTTTACACATGGAAGCAAATCTCGTGAGTTTTGTCCCCTCCCATTACTCAACAATGGTATTAAATTACGTATTGCACTTTGCATGTCTGCAATATATTCTATTATCAATATATGTTCACTTAAAAAAAAATATACGGTTAAAGTAACATTATAGTTAGTTGACGGAATGAGGTAAGTACTAATATTTATGCCTGCCACCTCACACATGGGATTGAGGGTAGGGTGCGTATACCCTGCCCATTATATGCCACTTTTTTTTTTTTCAGGACTCTGGGCCCGAGTGCCCAAGTATTTTAATGACGGATTCCACATTTTCTACAGTGTTGCAGTCAGCCAGTCAAATAGTTTTGGTAGTGCAGAACCAAATTGGCCAATGGGGGGAAAAGCTCTGGCCACCAGTTAGGATTGAGTGTGTGTGTGTATGTGTGTATGTATGTATGTATGTATGTATGTGTGTATATATATATATATATATATATATAATACTACTCACCCAAAAAATAAAGGTTACAGTAATGTTATAGTTACGCTCTGATTTTACACACAAAAAACAGAAACTCAGCGGCTGTAGTTATCTGTGCCCCAAGACGAACAGCCTAGGAATTGTATGGGTATAGCAGGTTGGGTGATTTTAACTGACTGACCAACACCGTCACTTGGGAAGAGCCTGTATTTAGTCATCTCGGTGAGTCTAGAACTACAGTACCAGAGCCCATGGAAAGAGTGAGACCTTTGATGGCTGGAGAAGAGCATAACATCTACAGCTTAAGAGCATTTCGCACCTTGGTGGGTGAGGGGGGGATAGCCCACTGTTGACCCTTGATAGGTCGGCCAGATCTTGTCCTCCGGAAGGGGATTGTACTCCTTGCAGCCAGGTTGTACCTCTAGATCGCACCAACAAGCTAATGAAAATTCTGTCCTGGAATTTGGCCAGAATAAAGCCCAAGCTGGGGGATATGGATTGGGGACAGTTCATTGTCCCCCGCATCAGTCACTTTCAACTGAATAGAGGGTGGACCATATGTGGCCCATCCAACAATTTGCATCTGACTCTTGCCCATTTCTAACAGCACTATACCATCTGTTTAGGGTATCTGCTGTTGGTTTGGATTTGTTGGCAGTTATAGTCTCTGGCTCAAGGAACACGGCCCATCACCCACCTCGTTGTAAATTGTTTCTTCCAGGGCCTTTTCATGGATAGGGGACAGTCTCTGGATCCGTTGGAGGGCCTTATCTCATCTGTAAGACCAATGCCACATTTGTCTGAGCTGGAGGCTGTCACCTCTTCCACCAGTGCTCTCGCTTCCTCTCTCTCTGATCTCTCTTTCTTGGGATCTATGACATGCCTCCTGGTCTCCGCCTGTCTTTGCCCTGGATCCTCCAGGGCCATTGTACCATCCTGCTGGACCACTACGTGTTGAGAGGAGAGGGGCGCTCGGCTTCTTCTCTGTCTCTTCTCCTGCAATGGTCAGGGGCGCAGGTCCCCGAGCTGGTGGGTCCGGGCGATAGTGGGGCAGGGATCCAGCCATACCCACGTATCTCCAGCCAGTCCCAAGCTGCCTCTGGAGTAGTAGGAAGCAGGCGGGTCAGCATGAAGGACCTTAGGCTTGGCAGGGTAAAGCAGCATGTACTGTAGTCCCATGGCTCTGACTTTTGCTTCACAGCGCCAAAGGAGGCCCAAAGTTGCTGCACTAGGCGAGTGTAACATGAGAAAATCCATATTACATGGTTTTCAAACTTGGGGTCACCTGTCTGTCACACTGCTCAAAGGATAGACTCCTGGTCTCTGTAGTTCAGAATTTTTTGTGATGAGGGTATGTGGCGGACCTCCCACTTTGGGGTGAGTGCACAGTGCGCCTTTTCGATCACGAACACAGGAGACATCGTCATGGACGGGCACTCCTCATTGAGCCACTGTTCAAGAAACAATTCCGGCAACTGGCCCTCAGCATCTTCTGGGAAGCCAACAAAGTGGAGGTTGCGTCTCTTAGATTGACCCCCCGCCTCTTCGTCCCTACGTTCCAGGGTATCAGTTTTAGCTGTTAAGGCTGTGAGAGCTGTCCTGAGGGAGGACACCTCATCCTGTTGTGTGTTTACACATTGCTCTGAGGCCAGGGATCTCTCCACCACTGTACTGTCTCTCCTCCGGCCCCCGCTGGCAAGAGGGTCTGGGCCCCTAGGGTCTCTCTCACCTCCTCTGGCAGTCATCAGGCTCCAGACAACCCCATCCCCTGCAGGCCATGTTGGACCCACTGCTGCTTCGCAAGCCCCAGGGTGCAGACTTTGGTTCGCCGTCGGCCGCGCAGTGCCCCCTTCCAGCCGGGCAAGTGCAACTCCCTCCATATCATCTCAGGCCCAGCACTTTCGCCGAAGCGGGCTCGCTCCTGGTCACAAGGCCCGCACGCTGGAAGCCCAACTTTGCACCACTGCGTTGGGGAGGCAGTCCCTCAACACCTGGATGGCACACCTTGGGACTTGCCATTGTGTTGCTGTTACTGTATATGCCTCATATTCTGCCTTTCTGTAGGGGGCGCTGTCTGGGTGATCTGTCACAGCTGGCCTCCACAGTGCAGCTCAGGGCACAACCACAGGGCTCACAGCAGCCCAAGTTCAACAGCTATTTACAGTCACTGCTCCTGTGGGGGCTTCCAATCTGTCATCCTAGCTTAACATTATGTATTTAGACGTTGCTGGTCGGGCTGATAGTCGTTATGCAGGATGGTTAAGGATTATTGCGGGGCCATGGCAGAGCTCACGAATAGGCAACCGTTGTAGCCTCCATCTTGGCCATGCCCTAAATCCTGTAGGTTGGCCAAAAAAGGGCTTTTGTTAGCAGCCAAATCCACGAATAGATCACAGCTTGTGCTGGGTGGGCTATTAAAAAAAAAAAAAAGAACTGGAAAACGCCAAGAGAAACTGGGAAAATGCGCTTTGGGACATGTTGTCCCATGCTATGACCTCTAAGTAAAACCACTTTGGCATTGAGAGACAATGGCGGTAGGCAGACAGTAGAATATTTTGTGAAAACACAGGATTGGGTATCCCACTTTAGTAATCTGTATGCCTGTAGTGATGATAAAACATGGGTCGGTATTTATCTCTTTCTGGCACACAAACTAAAGAATCAAAGTACTCTGTTATTTGAGCATAGGGAGACGGTAGAGGCAAATAGGTTCACTCCACCATTAAAAGCACCAGGCTCCAATCAGACTCAAACAAGCTGTTTAGCTCCCGTCTGAAAGTTTGGGTTGCTTATATGAACCATCTTTTAAACTCTTTCCTAAAGGGCATGCAGATCCCCGCAACCTGGCTTGATGCAGAGATCATCCCAATCACCTAGATGGGCCAGCACAGTGCTCAGAGTAACAAGCAACCGATTAGCTTAATTAATGCTACCCAAGAAATCATCTGTAAGCAAATTTTAGCACATCTCTTAGATTGGATTGAGGCGAACAATGTATTATCGGAATTCCAGGTGGGGTTCAGAAGTTATTCTAGCAGGGTCTATCAGATTTTTAACTTTAATTGTATTTTTTGGGAGGCCGTAGCAGTCAACAGGGGCCAACTTTTTGTCGCCTTTGTTTACTTGCATGCAGCTTTCAGCCTAGTTCCTACTGCAACACTGTGATCAACCTTAGATAAGATGGGCATCCTGCCCAACATATTGGCAATCCTTGTACGGCTGCATGAAGACAACTACGCAAGAGTCAGGTGGGGAAGCAGGGTAACTCCCCACCCCACAAGTGTTTGCAGGTGGTTAGGCAGGGATTTGTTCTAGCCCCCACACTGTGTTCGCTTTAAATACATGATGTAGTGAAATGGCTGGACAGGCAGGGATGGATGTGATTCACCTAAATTGGCAGGCAAGAGAGTGCCTGTTCTACTCTTTGCCGACTACACTCTGTTGATTTCTAAATCATTCAAAGGCCTACATCAGCTCCTGAATGATTTTAATACTTTTTAGAGAGCTTTGGTTAAAACTTAATAGCTCCGAAGCGAAATTGTTGATATTTAACCGTGCAAAATGTATAAATGTAAGTTGCATGTCAACACAGACCCAATAGAACAGGTTTTTAATTTTAATTATTTAGGGATAAGATTAACTCCAAACCTGAGCTGGTCCGTGCTGGTACAAAAATCAGACTTCTCCTTGATTCACTTTACCTTAAGATTGTTAACTGTTTTCAGCAAAAACATTTCAAAGAGAGCTGCCCCAGCAATTGAAATACACAATGTGAAGGCACTGGGAACTGTCTTGTATGGCTCCGAGATCTGGGGTCACGCTAATTGTAACATTCTAACATTAGCAGAAAGTAGATTCCTCAGGTTTCTCTTAGCCCTTCCAAAGAGTACCCCATGACTCCGTTGGATCTCAACATGGCATTTAGAACAAAGGCAATACGTTTTGCCTATGCTCACTTAGGATCTAAGGTATCGCTAGGGCCACTGCAATAATGTTGAGTAAAATATGCGGTGAGAAAAGGCAAATTATGCAGCATAATGCAGCACATATTGTAAATGTATTCATTATTTTGTCATTTTTAAACTTGGTAAAACTGTCTGAGAAATGGTTGCCCTTCCTTAGTTCCTAATTTCAACAACTCATGCTCATTTCTACTTTACCATTGTGAACATGATATTAATAATTAATTTCTTTTTGTTTTGAAGCCTGTGATAAATTCTGCTTTACTTTAATGGACATAATATTAGTTAACAAACATTTAGCTGTTTTAAATAGTAAACAATTCACTTTTCTTTATGGACTTAACAAGGTTGAAATAATTGTGTTTTTTTTTTTTTTTACATTTTTTTATATATACTTTGGATTGAGCCATTATAAGTCTACTTTTCGGGGCTAGAGCACCTCTTAAAATCTCCACACTGTGGAGCTGTGCAGCTGACCTATAAACTTCCTCCAATGGATGTTATCTTTCTCTTACTTCTACAAGATTCATCACAACACCAGAGACAACCAACATTGGGTTCAGGAGTAGCAACAACTCATGCTCATTTCTACTTTACCATTGTGAACATGATATTAATAATTAATTTATTTTTGTTTTGAAGCATATGAAAAATTATTTACTTTAATGGGCGTAATATTAGTCAAAAGAGAAACATTTAGTGGTTTTAAGTAGTAAATAATTCACTTTTGTTTATGGGCTTAACATAAAGCGCATTAACACTTAGTCAGTGGTAATAAGCGCAATGTAAATGCAGTTACAGTCCTTGCATGCACAAACTAAACGCAGAAGCCACAGAGCGATCTTCTCTGATGTGAAATATAAAGACTGTGTTTAGTGTTAACAGCCTTTGGGCATGCAGCGTTTCGTGCAAGCATATTTTATGTGTTCTTGAACCCACAACTTTAAAGTTATCCTCCTCTACCCTATTCTGACACTTGCCAAGTATAAAATAAATAAAAAAATAGCGGTTTCAGTTGGGAGGGGCTTGCACATAAATTACTAAATAGAAGGCCTGGCCGATGGTGAATGCAAAAGCCAAGGAAATGCCTGGCCCATGCCAAAGCAATAGGTAAGGACTGATTTTTATGACTCCACGGGCAAAAACTGAGCTGCAGAATTTCACGACATGTCAGCACTGCATAAAAGGGGCCTCAATACATTTTAAGTGGTCAGCATGAGACTCGCTTTACATTTTTTCATCATTATTTTCACAACGTTAATTGTAACTGATTTTCACTAAAAGGGAAGCAAGCACTGCTATCTGAATAGCTTAAAAGCCAGCACTACACTT
Source organism: Pleurodeles waltl (assembly GCF_031143425.1). NCBI lineage: Eukaryota > Metazoa > Chordata > Amphibia > Caudata > Salamandridae > Pleurodeles > Pleurodeles waltl. The sequence continues at coordinate 31,031,642 of NC_090443.1, forward strand.
AAACTATGTTAGAATGCCTCAGGCCATGTGATGATATGGTAAGAGCGACAGGATAAAGAGAAGACACCCTTGCAATCCACTTGCATGTAGTGTTTGAAGGCAAATAATAAAAAAAAGTGCCTTCAGGGCATGTAGGCAGCAGAAGGACACAGGCCATTAGCCAGTGCCTGAAAGCTGTACCTGGTCTGAACTCCACACCTGGCAAGGATGGCAAAGCAAGAGCAGAAGTGCAAGCGGATGCCATGGAGACAACATGCTGACCGGTGAGAAGCACGTACATCATAGCAACGTTGGACTAAACCAATGGTATGTTCAGGTAAGTAAGGGGCGGGTTCTAAGCCCCTTTTCAGATTTATTTTTGTCCACAAATTATTTTGCAAGCCCACATTTGCAGGCAAAACCTAAAAATCTCTTGGAAAGCTGAATTCAGGCATTTGGTGTACTGGCATAGATTATAGACTTCACCCGTCTTGGGAATGTACAGGGAACCCTTAAGCGATCTCTTGGCCTTACCCTGTACCCATGAAATGCCATGGCTAATGCATGTTAGAACTACACTCAGGAAGCTGGGGTTGGAGGAGCTCTGGGCATGGCTGGGAGGAATCTAATTCCATTTCTAAAATGGTCATCAAATCGGCCTATAGGAAGTATGTACCTTTAGAAACAATTCACAGCAGTAGAGGTATTTTAGTTACAGCATTTACTAATTTCAAAATGGTCCCCATGTATGAAATGTAGATTGATGAGATCACCTTGCACCCCCCAAACTCTTCCCCCTCCCCCACCCCTTTGGTTCGGATATTGTTTTTCAGTTTAGGTGTCAGACTCTCCATACTATAGCTTTCTGTACTAAGTGGGCTAATGTATAATGCAAGAGTAATGAGTGCCCGGCGTGTGGAGACATCCCACACTTTTTATTTCTTTGCCCAGCATATGGCCTCCAGAGGAAACAAGCATTTGTGATACAATAGGTCTCGCATTTACTTGAGTTGGAACTATCGGCATTGTAAATGCATAACTGGACTTTTTTTTGCAACATTAATTGGTCAACCCTGCCGCATATTTTGGTCCTTTCTGCCACATAATTCCAGTGGCTCGGTCTATAACTAAAGGGCTAGTATGCCTACTGGAATATTTTTTTAAACAAGGCCCTTAAAACACAAACTACTACCAGGTTCAAAATATATTTACTTGGCAGTTGGTACAAACGACATTGCCCATGGGGCAAGAAATAAATATTTGTACTCCAAGAATGTGTGCTTACTGGATCACTGTCCCTTTCCTGCAGTCTGGGGAGTCGAACAAAATGGCCATAATTTTTCACAAGCTTGAGGAGAGCCACCACGCAAGGTATTATTAATCCTTAGTCAGTTTTGAACTGAAATATTAGTTATAAAATATTGACCTTAGTACAGCTTAATCAACTGTAAGCTCTCCTTGAGATTAGTTTTGTAATTAAACGCAGACACGGCTCACGTTTCACAGACTCTTAAAGTGTGTAGTTCATCTAGTCAGGTTTCTGCTTTGCATCTGCAGCTTGTATCACATTATAAAAATAAAACTACAAGTCCCGGAATGCAAAGCTGAAACATAAATTAAATGAGCGAATCACGCATCAGACTAGGGAGCTGGACAACTATGAATACTACTCCAAGGGCTCGTTTTCAGCCTGTAACACGTTAGAAAAATAAAACTACAAGACCAACAATGAATGTGTGTGCTGCAAAGAACGTGTACTAAGCAGAACAGAGTGTGTGTATATAATCTAAAAATGTCAAAATAACTCTGGTGATTAATGTTCTTTTTGGAGAGAACGTACTTTTGTCTAGTGGAAGCTTGAGTTTATTATAAGGTAGCGCAAAGAGTTAATGTGCCTGCTGCAAAGAGCGTGTACTAGGCAAATCACAAAAGTGCATGTAATGTAAAAATTTCAAAATAACTCTGCAGATTTATGTTCTTTCTGGAGGGAGAACATACGTTTGTCTTGTGGAAGCTTGGAGTCAACATAAGGTAGCACACAGGGTTAATGTTGTCTGCTGCAAAGAGCCTGTACTCAGCAGATCAAAATGCATATAATGTTAAAACGATACTGCCGATTGAGTTCGCGCTCTGAACGCTTTGAGCACCTTGCCAGCCAAAAGAACATACTTTTGTCTAGTGGAAGCTTGGAGACATTATAAAGCCCATGTGGTTAATATTCCTGCTGCTAAGAACATGTACTAAGCAGATCAGAGTGCAAATAATGTAAAAACTATACCACTGATCACGTGTGCGCTCTGCGTGCACAGGCTTAATATGGCAGCTGCAAAGAACATGCACTAAGCAGATCAGATTGCATATAATGTAAAAGCGATACCTCCAATCGAGTTTGCTCTATCAGTGCTGTGAGCGTCATGCCAGCCACGAAGCGCAGACAAAAAAAAAAGTAGTTTGCCCACGCTGAAATATATTGCCAGCCGTGCATGTAACAGGGTTGGTGTCCAAGGGGGTAACCAAACCGCCCCAAGGCGGGACAAACATAAAGCATTTACCAATTACATCAAGTGATTTTTTTGAAAGGCAAGTTCACAAATAAATGAAAGTGAGGCTTGTAAGGTGGGCGTGGTAAAAAAAAACCCACAATACTTACAACATGTCAAAGTGCTTGCGCACTTGACCTTTAAATGGCTATTGCCCCGTGCAGGAATTTGGGCATTAGGAGGCACATGGAGGCACTCAGGATTTTAAGGACTGATACCTCTTGACTTGTGGTGTTCACCGTCGCTCGATACCTCATGCCTGCCTGGATTTGGCGTTCGCATGCAAAAAGAAACTGCTGTGATAGTCATGTGGGAGGGTCCAGATGAGCTCATTTCTGATCTGTATTAAATTCTGCCTATCCCCTGTAGTTAGTTTACCACACACGCTATTTGTTTTTTCTATGCTTAAAGGAATGTACTTTTATCACAGATTTTATTTTTGTACACATTTTCGGCTGTGTTTCTCTTTTATTTTTTAAAATGCACTGGTGCTTTGTCTGGCGAAGGGCCCATATGGATAAACTACACTTTGCTCACGCAATGGAGTCCAAAAAATGTAACAACCTGGGTCCACATGTCGGTACCATAAGAGCTTGCGCTTTATTGTATCATTTGCTTTGGTTTGCGTATAACAGATCCCGGGATCAGCATGATTCTTTGTACACACAAAAGTACATAGCACATAAGTCCTTTTGATGGTTGAGTTACAAATGGTACATTGTCTGCCTGGCTTTCTGCGTTTTAAGCGCAACCATTGTAAAATTACACTGCCTCTGTTGTCCTGTATTTAGTGGAGTAGGGAAACAGACATACAATCCGTATGAATTAATTTGGACCTAAACGTTTAATATTTGCACATCTCAGATTTCGATTTGCATGGCACTCATGGTTATTGATCAGCTGTTTTTTGTATGTTTTGTTTTTGTACTTTTATAGTCATTAGTGATCGAAATCAATGTTTATAATGATGATGATGATTATCTGAGCTAACTATGACTTATTCCCCCCATAATGCACTGCTTATGATCTCACATATTAAATCACTCATGACATGGTCAGTGACATCACTGATGACATCTCAAATTCCATCATTGATGATGTCATCAAGTGAGTGTAAGTATTTTGTAAAGGTTTTTGAGTCCAGAAGATGTATACTATTTTGCTGCGTAAGTTAAATTTGTATTATTTGTGTATTACTATTGAGTGATACTTTTTGTAACATATATCATCTTAGCTATAATTCTGTTTTTAAAGTGGGTGTACTATTTATCAGTGCACTAGCCTCTACACTGATACACGTTCCCTGCGGATGTATGTGTATGGTAGTGCTTTGTGACAGTCTAAGTTGTTCATTGAGACTTCACTCCACAGTAATGGCTTAGTATAATTCTGTTTTATGACATACTGGCCAGTTTCCTTAGGCCTCTCTCCTTTGTGATGAATGATTGTAGTAGTAGATTGCAGTTAATTCATCTGTTCACTAAGCTCTTTCTCTAGGGTGATGGCTCAGTGCAGTAGATATTTACAACAGACTGACCCCCTCTGCTCACACTTTTCTCCACGATGAAGAATACTTTTACTAGTAGCTTGTGATACAATGGTCCAGCCGCTAAGCACTTGCTACTGATCGTATATTGTAGTGGTTTGTGCAAATCTGACATTTGCACTAAAACCTCTTTCCAGGTTCACAAATGGTGGTGTTGTTGTTTGCAGTAGACTAACCTCTACGGTTAGATGTTTTGCTTTGGTTGTTAGTGTGCAGAGTAGTGGTTCAGAAGATACAGGACTGTCTGCTGAGATCTGTCTCCTAGGTGATAAGTGATTTTAGTATTTCATAAGCTTACAGTGAGCTCTGTGCTGTACGTTTCTTACCTGTGACCTGTTCTCATTTAAAAAAAAAAAAAAAAAACTAAACGGTATTTTATGAAGCATATTTAAGTTTACTGACTAGGTGTGTGAGTGGCTGCATGGTTTTGTAAATGGGTATGTGTATGTATGGGTAGGTGTCTGGGTGTGTAACCGAGTGTATGGGTGTGTAAGTGCACTTATAACTGGCACCGTGCATAAATGGCTATATAGGTGTGTGAATAGGTGTGATAGTGCCTGCATGGGAGTGTGAATGACTATGTAAGTCTGTGTATAGGTGAGTAAATGGGTTTGTGAATGGTTTTATGGGTGTGTGGCTGAGTGTGTTAGTCGCTTTCTGTCTACAAGACTTGTGGGTACATAGGTACATTTGTAGGAGTAACTGAATGTGTAAGTGCCTGACTGTGAGTGGGTGCAAATTACATATTGTTAAATTATATACCATAAGCAGGCACCCACATCTAATTTCAAACACATTCTTTCATTCTGGCTTACTAAAATAACTATATTTCGTCTTCCTCATTTGCTGCTCATTATATTTTTATGTAATAACTCATCAAACCACCATGCTATTTTGCCTTTTACTGTACAGTCTATAAGTTACACATTTTGTTTTAGCTTATATACACATGTAATATTTTTTTACATATACGTTTTTATAGTACAACCTAATTAACATACCTGTAAAATCAATTTGCTGTTGTACAGCCTTTATTTTAATATCTGCTAACCTCTGTTTTCCACTTCAAATCTGAAGTCAGAAATATAACAATCCTCCTCCACTCTCAGTAGAAAAGTACCAATAATGGATAACCTTCCCACTGTGCTCTCACACATACTCCTGTACTAAACAAATCACAGACTTCATTTCTTCTTTTATGTTTTATTATACCACTTCTAAATGGTCACTATTTTGTAACCCTTCGCATGTTACCTGTAAAGAAGCCCAATTTGGTAGGTTTTTTTATGGATCCACCGCGGGGCTTAGCACGGCCCCACATGTGGTCCAAGGTGAATTTGCAGATCCACACGGCAGCCCTTAAAAACATTCAACAAACTGCTGTCTGTGCTTTTCATTCATTGTTTGTAAAATATTGTCAATTACAAGACATACATACCCTACTGAGCAATTGTTACACCAGTCTGCTTTTCAGCTTCACACTCCAGTCTCTTTTGTTCCCTCCCCCCACACTCTTTTAGCTCTGTTTCCATAGTAACCATTTTTCTAATAGTCTCTACCTCCCAGCAGTTCAAAAGTCTACAAGGCTTTCTCTCCACAGCATACTAACTTCACATTAATTGTAGCAGATGTGGTAGACTGTTTTCAATTCCAAGAATATCCCAAACAACATAACTTTTTTGTTTTGTTTTTCCAAAGCCAATTTCAGAGTTAGTTACTTTTTAGGGTCGAGCGCAAAGCGCTCTGTCCCTGCTGTAATATCTCTATGGGCTTGTAACCACGCCCACCGCATGCCCATGAGTTTGGTTGGTTTGTGGGCTTGCCTTTTAAAATTCGCTTGCTTTCGTTAGTGGAAGGCATGCATACGTCATGCCTTTTCTGGTGTTTAGCCCTCCTCGAGTGCACCGGCCAACTACTGAAAACATACAAGGGTTGGTGTTTTCCGTATGGTTTCTGGACTACTTTTGTCTATTTATTTCCTACGCTCTGTGATCTCGCTGGACAGTAGATGACTGCTTTGCATCACATTGACCCTGTGGCATGGATGATTGCATTCTTGCCAATAATACGTTTGAGTGCATGCGAACTTCTGTTTTACTTTTTATTTTCAATTTATGTGCAAGAAATGTCCAGTTCGGAATTTTCAACGCAAATAGATCTTACTCGAGCGAACAGGAGACCTATTGCATTGCAAATGCTTGTTTCTTAAAGTCACTACCTAATTAATGTTCCCTGCACAACTCCACCATCCAATCAAATATGTACATTTGTATTTTATTTGCTATCTTTCAGTTTAACTGCCTTTCATCTTCAAAACTGCCTTATTCTGTTGCAGCCTTTTCCTGAGTGCTACTCCTTCTTGTCTCCAAAATGGTCAGAGTCTGGATTTTGGGCCATAGTTTAGTGTTTTGGGCCAAACAGAGGTCTTTGAAGAATGGCATTGACAGAGACCTATGTTTACCAATGAGGGCATTACTTTGGTTGGCCAGAGATCAATTGCTGCCTTTGATTGAAAGCATTGTGGATTGCCAACATCCAGTGGAGGATACCTTTGATAAATTAATGTCCCTCTCCCAACATACTGCCTTGATGTGCTCCAACATTTGCCAGAGACAGAAGTGGCAGTGGTCAACTAAATTGTTTCTGCAGATAGAGAAGTCTAGGAAACATGTCAATAAAGCTGTTTCTGCTTTTCTCTGAGACCATAACATGAGCTCTAAATAACATAACAACCTAAGCTTCGATGTTATGTTATGTTATGTTAATTGACTTATAAAGCGCATGGCTACCAGAAGGCCTCCCAGCGCTAAAGGACAATCCCCATAACTAAGAAGGCGAAACGGCTAGATCTAGAACAGCCAGATTTTAAGTGCCTTTCGAAAATTAAGTTTGTGGCTGGTTAGTTGGAGGGGGAGGCAGTTCCACAGTTTGGCTCCCCAATTATGCCATTGTGGCACCACCCTATCTGGCTTTTTTGACTCCAGGTAATGTGGCCAGTGCTGCTGACGCAGACCTAAGGTCTCTGGTGGGCTTATAGAAGGTTGCTAAGGTCTTCCACAGAGGAGGACCTCTGTTATACAATGAAGTGGAGATCCTGACTTCAGAGAAGTAAGGAGAGAGACAACCTGATCCTGTGAGAGGGGTAAATTGTGAGGTAGTGGCTACACAATTAAAAGGATGGTTAGCCCGAACTTCAGCCTTAGCCTTACTCTTAGAAAAATTCGAGTAAATATTGATGATTTTCTGTTGAAAGAACAGAGCCAGATAGTTACTGTGCTCTTCTGAAGCTTCAATTGAGTCCCTATCTAGGGGAGACTGAAGAATTTCTTTGAGCACCTGAAAGACCTCTTTAGAGGAGCCTGAGGCTTGTTCAATTCTGCTAGCGCAATATACGCTTTGCGCTGATTTATTTCTGTATGATAAAATCGAATTGCTTTCCTGTATTCATCCCTTGCTACAGGGTCATAGGTGTTTCTCCATCTTCTTTCTAAACCTCTACACTTTCTTTTAAGAAGATGCAAGTGAGGGGAGAACCACTGAGCACCAGCTTTCCAGCGACTCCCGATTTGTATCCTATAGGGAAGTAGGGTATCTAGGCAATCCGTGATCCAAGCTCTAAGTATTACCAACTATTGGGCACTATACTATTGCATCATTAGACAGGATCCCCATGACCTTTCATGATTGTCAGGTTGTTGTCATGCACAGCAATGCTTGTAGGGTAAGGATGGGGGCAGCAGTCGATCTGCACTATGCCCCCACCCCCATTTGGCCACAGTCTTCACTCCCCCTCCCTGTGAAGAATAACACATCAAAATCATCTCTCTCCTGTCTCTTGGCTTGTCCCCTGCCCCCCCCCCCCCCCCCCACAATGTTCTGCTTAGTGCGTTGGTAACCGTCTTGTCCTCTGAATCATACCCCCAAACTCCAGCCTCCTCTCTAGATGCATGCTGCAGTATGGTGGTGTCTCTCTTGCCCCCTGTACCTCAGACCCCTCCGTAGATGCATGCTGCAATAGGGTGGTGCCTTTCCTGGCCCCTGTTCCCAAAGAACCCCCCTCCTCTCTAGATGCATAATGTACAGTGGCCTTGGCCTCTGTCCTGCCTCCTGTGCCCACAGACATTTCTCATCTCTTTAGATACATGCTGTACTATGGCCTCTCTCCTGGCCCCTTTACACACAGACCTCTCTCCTCTCTCTAGGTGCAGGCTGAACAGTGGCTTTTCTCCTGGCCCATGTACCCACAGACTGTGGAACAACAAGTGCAGCCCACTGGTACTGCATTTTTCACCCAAGTCAGCTGTTTGAACACAACATCTGCACATCACACAGTAAAGCGTTTTAACAGGGTCTACACCCACTGGGATATCCCTCAGCTGTTGTGTATTCAAAAGCACAACTTCTCCCCTGTCCCCAAGCTGACCTCTTCATTGTACTTTTGTGCTACATTTTATTACCTAAGTGTGTGCAAAGTTTGGCACATGCCTGCTTGGTCTGAGTCAGTAAGCAATTATGTGGATTGGAAGGTCAAAGGTATGCAAAACAAAAAGGAGCCTTCTTCATCAGCACTAAGATGCCATTCTAATAGCAAAATTCACTATACAACTGTTGATAACACAAGATAACATTAGGAGATTCTTAGACATTTTTAACCTTTTTATTGTACTTTATTCACCCTCATCCGATGACCCTCCTAGAAACTGAGATCACTTTCCCAAAAGTAATTAATATACCACCATCAACCCATATCAGGGGTGTGGAAGTGGCCAAGATGGCGACCAGAACGGCAGCATAATCTGCAGATCTGATCCCGGCCGTACAAAATCTCCTGCTAAATAAGCGATCCCCAATCCATGTCGGCGGATCGCATGTCTCCCCGCTGACCTGGCACCGTTGAGGGTGCCTCGACTGCGTGGAAGCTTCAGAAGGCTGAGCGGCGGGGCGCTTGGCTCGAATCGGACTGGACAGAGGTGAGGCCTGGGGTGCGTCCGCGAGCTGTCGTGTGTGGAGGTGCCTACCCGTTGGAGTGGAGGCCAAGGGCGGACTCGGTTGCCGCGCGCCGCTTGGCTTGTATACAGAATTCCTGTGATCCGGTACTGTGCACCACAAGCGGCTGGTCGGCGGCACACATCGGGGCGCGCCGCCCCGATGCAACTGGTCCTGGGGGCCTGCAGTTGAGTGTGCTCCCTTGCAGGGGCTGCTGAACACATGATCCAAGGTAGAAGCGAATAACGCGGAGGTACCGCGCCACTGAAACGCACCATAAGACATAGGATCAGATAAAGCCTATGTAGTGACCGGGTCTATGGCCTGAATGAGTATGGCCCCTGGCCCCTGTGCTGCCTGACCCTACGAAGAAGGGCGTGACATCCGTCCCTACTACTAACAAAGTGTGCCTCCTACCCCAGGAGCAGCAGAAGGAGTACCGGGCACCACCTATCGCCTCCGCAGGGATAGTTGAACTCTACATCCTGTGGTCTGCACTTACACCATATGCTGAGTGGTTGCCAAGTGAGATAACGTGTAGATATATGGACGCGGAAAACTGTTGCTGTCGTGGGCGATCAGTTACAAAAACCTGAGTGCCGGATGATCTCTTTCCCACATCATTGATCTACGGGAACGCAATCTGAGTGGTTTTAATCAAAAGGCTCTCCCCTGGCGGCCTCTTTCGCTGCTGTGGGGACCAAATGGGCAAGCCAAAGATGGCGAAAGCACCCTCGGGGCTATGGATGCTCCAGACGCCCCAACTAAGGAGCAGGATATGACTGTCCAGGCGTTGCGGCAGATGAAGCTCACTTTGCGCAACCATACTTCGCAGTTTGAGAGAGTGTTGCAGGCCATTGTGGAAACCAAGACCACTCTGGAATCAAAGATCGGAGAAGTAGTGGGGGATGTCAGGCTACTCCGGGACGACCAACGCGTGCTGGTAGACCGGGTCTTGGAGGCGGAGAAGGACCTGGCTGGACTGGCCCCAACGGTCCAAACATTACAGTAAAAGGTACTACGTTTGTCGTCAGGGGTGAACGGACTGAAGTGCAGAGCCGATGATGTCGAAGGTAGATCTAGACAGATCAATATCCGCCTGGTGGGGTTCCCAGAGAGAGCCGAGGGCCCTTGTGCTGAACTGTTCTGTAGAAAAATGGCTGGCAGAGACTGTATTGCGGGACAAAATCCAGAAATTCTTCTCGATTGAACGTGCTCACAGAGTCCCGGGCAGACCACCACCGCTGGGAGCACATCATCGCCCCATAATAGCCAGGTTACTTAATTATCGGGACAGAGACCTCATACTTCAAATGTTTCGCAAGTTGGGACCGCGGCACTTTGAGAATGCATCAATCACAGCTTATCCAGACTTCACTGCGGAAGTCCAGAAAAAAACGTAGTTCCTTCTACCAGGTAAAAGAGCGCCTTCGTGAACATGACTTCAAATATGCGCTCTTGTTCCCTGCCAAACTACGTGTACAAGACGGGCCCAAGGTGCATATCTTCACCTCTCCAGGTGATGCATGGACCTAGCTCCACACCAAGGGTCTTGCCCGGTCTGTACACTCGGAAAACTCGGAGTAGGGATGGTCGTCCCCCAAGGAGAAACGCAAACACCTGCCGCGTTCAAGGATCAAACCAACTGTGGAGCAGGTGGCAGAGGAGCGCTCTCGGCTACTACGTGAGACGACGCGATTTGTGGCCGACCCTCCAGCGGAGACATTAAAACAAGGTGACACTGAACTGGAGCATGAAACCCATTCTGACTCTGCAGACTCCCTCCTGGGTCCGCTTCTCACCCTGCGTTCGGCAGATGACATTTGATTCGTACCTAGATATAGATGACTGTCTATGTACTGAGTCCTTGAGACTTCCACGCGGCTGGCTGGATATGCCATTGGAGATCGGACAGAGATGAGCGCGGGGAGTGGCACACGACCTGGGGCCTCCCCTGTTGGTGCACTGTGAGGCGGGTTGAGTAAGTCCATCTACTGGGCCGGGAATGTGCACCTCTAAAGCTTACCTACATCATCCACGCCCCATTCCATATGGACCTGTTCGACCCTATGCCTGCTCGCAGGAATTCTTTTGTTTTTTGCACACTTAGCACTATTGTTTATCAGTGCTGTTGTTTCTCTTGTTTTTCTTCAGTGGGGTTCTCCCTTTGTTTTTACCCCGGGCTATTACATCAATGCCACACATTACACTTGTCCTGGTGGGTGGCGAGTACGCTGTGGGTTCTTAGGGGCAAGCGTGTCTGGGGTAGGATGCTCCGGGTACTCCTCATGGTCGTCATAGTATGGGATCTCTGCGCTCCCCCACCATTCTACGTTCCCGTATTCCCATGACTGTGCAAGGACAATCGAACACTCCAAGGTATAACATGCTTACATGGAATGTAAGGGGGATGGCGAATCCGTGCAGGCGGCAGCGCATACATGCCTACTTGAAACAGCACCAGATACATTTTGCCATGCTTCAGGAAGCATACCTGTCAGCCGCTACTCTGGATAAAACTCGGACAAATTGGAAGGGGCAACTGTTAGGCACGGTATCCTCATCTTTTGCTTGTGAGGTAGCGATCTGGATCACTCCGGGGGTGCCCTAAGTGGTCACTTGCCCGCAGATTGATCTTGATGGCAGATATGTAGTAGTGGAGGGAAGCCTGGATGGTGCACCACTGGCACTAGTAGCGCTGTATGCTCCTAACATTAATCAGCCTGGTTTTCTACACACATTATCAACGGGGCTGTTCCATGATCCAACAGGAGATAGCATCTGGGTTGGGGACTTTAACTGTGTCATGGACGTCCACATAGATAGGTCCTTCCCACCTCTCCCGACTGGCCCGAGCAGTCGTATTTTGCGCGAGCTGGCTACTTGGAAGTCGACAAACGGTCTGTGTGATGTTTGGCGACTGCGACATCCGACACAGCGCGAATATTCCTTTTACTCCCCTGTCCATGCTGTATACACCAGGATAGACATGATTCTCACATCGCCGGCTGTAATACACAAAATCCATGCGTCAGACTACCTGGCTCGCTTTATATCAGGTCATAGCCCTCTTTGTGCGATACTGGGTTGGGGTAAGCCGCGCACACGGATCCCTACGTGGCACCTGCAGGTAGAAGCACTGTCGGACCACCCACCCCTTTTCTGTGCTGAACTTGCCCAGTGTTTATCCACCTATTTCTCTATAAATGGTAACACAGCGTCCAATGTAGTGGTGCGAGGCCACTGTATGACTGCCTTGTTGGGGGTGGCAGGCAATGAGATGACAGTAGAGGAGCTACAATCACTGAGGGCGAGTTACAGGGAAGCGGATACTAGATTGAGCAGACATGATTATAGACACTATATGACACGTAAATATGCAGAGGGAGATAGAGCAGGCCGCTTACTGGCCTGGCTAGTCCGACAGTCCTCTCAACCCGCACCTGTGGGTGCAATCCGGTTAAGTTCAGGGCGGATAGTAAATTCACAGGTAGAAATCAATGATGCCTTTTACAATTACTATCGGTCCCTATACTCATACAGTCCTCCTCCACCTACAACGCAGATGGCTGATTTTTCAGTGTCCGCTCCTTGGAGACGATTACAGCCTGAGGAGGCTGACGCATTAGATGGTCCAATTAGCACAGAGGAAATCCGCTCAGCGCTATCACAGATGGCTCGCAACAAGGCACTGGGTTCAGACTGCTTATCAGTGGAATATCTGACATCTCAAACTACTTATCTCCTACAGCCACTGCTTCAGGTGTTTAATGAGGCATATGATAGGGCGCAATTACCTGACTCGATGAATGAGGCTCTTATAGTCGTGCTCCCAAATCCTGGCCGCGACCCCCTAGACATCCGATCATATCGCCCCCTCTCCTTGCTCAACACCGACTGCAAGTTGTTGGGGAAAATTTTAGCCAACTGACTCCTTCCCTTTTTGCGCATCTGATCCATGAGGATCAATCGGGGTTTATACCTGGTAGAAACACCTTCCTAAATATTAGAAGATTACTTCATATAATACACAATTCTGAGTCCCCTACCAATGCAGTGGCCCTGTCCCTGAATATAGAAAAGGCATTTGATTGGCTGAGCTGGGACTTTCTGACTGGCACGTTTGAAGCGATGGGGTTTGGGGCTGGATACATTCAATGGATTAAGACGTTGTATGCTAAGCCCATGGCCCGCGTGAAAATGGGGCAAGTTATCCCTCAGACCTTCCCAATATGTAGAGACACCAGACGGGTGTCCGCTGTCTCCCCTACTCTTTGCAATCGCCATGGAGCCGCTTGCGGCCAAGCTGCGCACGCAAGCTTCTACATGGGGCATCCCGGAACTTTAATACACATCATATTATTTCTCTGTATGCGGATGACGCTCTGATATATTTGCGCAATCATACTACTTCCATGGCCGGGGTAATGGAAACAATCAACACTTTTGCAACCATATCTGGCCCACGGGTCAACTGGTCTAAATCTTGCATTTTTTCTCTCTTCCTGTACCATCAGAGCTCCATCCGCTCTTCCAAATTATCAACTACCGTGGTGCCATACTACTTTTAAGTATCTGGGCATACAGATCTATCATTCTATGGATGACCTCAGAGAGGGCAACATAGACAGGGTTCTTCGCTCAGTGCAAGGTTCCTTACCATTTTGGGTGGCTCTCGCTCTGTCACCTATGGGGTGGATAGCTATTGCAAAAATGCTCATCCTCTCGAGATTTTTATATTATTTACAGCACTCCCGATTACTCTACCTCGCTCTTTTTTCAAGACCTTACAATCCATAATGATGGACTTACTATGGGGCAGCGACAGACGCAGAGTGGAGCTGTCCATAACGCAAAATCCACAGTTGAAAGGAGGACTGGGCATGCCTAATTTCGAATTGTGTTATGCAGCAGCCCAATTACAATAACCGGCCCTATGGCTCGTTGAGACCCCTTCAGCGGAGTGTACAGCGATAATAGAGATGCTGCACCACTCCCGGTGTTCACTTGGCTGCTAGACAGTTCACACCGTCCACCGCATGGCTCTGTTTTACCAGAAGCTGCAAAGTCATGCTGGCAGCGATATGTCCACGGTAGGGGCGCCCCAATGCCATATTCTCCCATGCTCCCATGGACTCAGTTGCCTAGGGCCCAAGCTCTAATATGGCATCACAACGCATCCCTGTGGCGCAAAGCAGGCCTTGCAAACTCGGGTGAGCTTTATGGGGATTCTTTCGATTGGAAATACGAGGGGCGCAATTTCAAGATTATACTCAATATTATTAGCTCAGGTATACCTCGAACGGATGTGCACCAAAGCGAGCTGGGATGGGGAGCTTCCCTCTCCCTTGTCCCACAACGCCTGGACGGCGGCATTATCCGCTCGTCAAAAATGTTTCTCGTAATACCAGACTTCGATACACTCAGTTCAATTACGTGCATCACTCCTATTTGTCTCCAGCCCACATAAAACTAATATACCCAAGTTCAGACCCGGTGTGTCCTAGATGTGCACAGCCATCGGCAGATTTTTATCGCATGGCATGGGCGTGTCCCCCACTAGTCATAATGTGGCAACACATTAGATACCATGGCTGATACTACAGATTATACGTTACATATTGTAGGAGGCTGGACTGGCTTGTAGTGAGTACCAAGGGGTACTTGCACCTTGCACCAGGCCCAGTTATCCCTTATTAGTGTATAGGGTGTCTAGCAGCTTAGGCTGATAGATAATGGTAGCTTAGCAGAGCAGCTTAGGCTGAACTAGGAGACGTGTGAAGCTACTACAGTACCACTTAGTGTCATATGCACAATATCATAAGAAAACACAATACACAGTTATACTAAAAATAAAGGTACTTTATTTTTATGACAATATGCCAAAGTATCTTAGAGTGTACCCTCAGTGAGAGGATAGGAAATATACACAAGATATATATACACAATAGCAAAAATATGCAGTATAGTCTTAGAAAACAGTGCAAACAATGTATAGTTACAATAGGATGCAATGGGGAAACATAGGCATAGGGGCAACACAAACCATATACTCCAAAAGTGGAATGCGAACCACGAATGGACCCCAAACCTGTGTGACCTTGTAGAGGGTCGCTGGGACTATTAGAAAATAGTGAGAGTTAGCAAAATAACCCTCCCCAAGACCCTGAAAAGTGAGTGCAAAGTGCACTAAAGTTCCCCTAAGGACAAAGTAGTCGTGTTAGAGGAATAATGCAGGAAAGACACAAACCAGCAATGCAACAACTGTGGATTTCCAATCTAGGGTACCTGTGGAACAAGGGGACCAAGTCCAAAAGTCACAAGCAAGTCGCAGATGGGCAGATGCCCAGGAAATGCCAGCTGCGGGTGCAAAGAAGCTTCGACTGGACAGAAGAAGCTGAGGTTTCTGCAGGAACGAAAAGGGCTAGAGACTTCCCCTTTGGTGGACGGATCCCTCTCGCCGTGGAGAGTCGTGCAGAAGTGTTTTCCCGCCGAAAGGACGCTAACAAGCCTTGCTAGCTGCAAATCGTGCGGTTAGCGTTTTTGGACGCTGCTGGGGCCCAGGAGGGACCAGGAGGTCGCAAATTGGACCTGAAGAGAGAGGGGACGTCGAGCAAGACAAAGAGCCCTCACTGAAGCAGGTAGCACCCGGAGAAGTGCCAGAAACAGGCACTACGAGGATGCGTGAAACGGTGCTCGCCGGAGTTGCACAAAGGAGTCGCCGGAGACCAACTTTAGAAAGTCGTGCAATGCAGGTTAGAGTGCCGTGGACCCAGGCTTGGCTGTGCACAAAGGATTTCCGCCGGAAGTGCACAGGGGCCGGAGTAGCTGCAAAGTCGCGGTTCCCAGCAATGCAGCCCAGCGAGGTGAGGCAAGGACTTACCTCCACCAAACTTGGGCTGAAGAGTCACTGGACTGTGGGGGTCACTTGGACAGAGTCGCTGGATTCGAGGGACTTCGCTCGTCGTGCTGAGAGGAGACCCAAGGGACCGGTAATGCAGCTTTTTGGTGCCTGCGGTTGCAGGGGGAAGATTCCGTCGACCCACGGGAGATTTCTTCGGAGCTTCTGGTGCAGAGAGGAGGCAGGCTACCCCCACAGCATGCACAAGCAGGAAAACAGTCGAGAAGGCGGCAGGATCAGCGTTACAGAGTTGCAGTAGTCGTCTTTGCTACTATGTTGCAGGTTTGCAGGCTTCCAGCGCGGTCAGCAGTCGATTCCTTATCAGAAGGTGAAGAGGGAGATGCAGAGGAACTCGGCTGAGCTCATGCATTCGTTATCTAAAGTTTCCCCAGAGACAGAGACCCTAAATAGCCAGAAAAGAGGGTTTGGCTACTTAGGAGAGAGGATAGGCTACTAACACCTGAAGGAGCCTATCAGCAGGAGTCTCTGACGTCACCTGGTGGCACTGGCCACTCAGAGCAGTCCAGTGTGCCAGCAGCACCTCTGTTTCCAAGATGGCAGAGGTCTGGAGCACACTGGAGGAGCTCTGGACACCTCCCAGGGGAGGTGCAGGTCAGGGGAGTGGTCACTCCCCTTTCCTTTGTCCAGTTTCGCGCCAGAGCAGGGGCTAAGGGGTCCCTGAACCGGTGTAGACTGGCTTATGCAGAATTGGGCACATCTGTGCCCAAGAAAGCATTTCCAGAGGCTGGGGGAGGCTACTCCTCCCCTGCCTTCACACCATTTTCCAAAGGGAGAGGGTGTCACACCCTCTCTCAGAGGAAGTTCTTTGTTCTGCCATCCTGGGCCAGGCCTGGCTGGACCCCAGGAGGGCAGATGCCTGTCTGAGGGGTTGGCAGCAGCAGCAGCTGCAGTGAAACCCCAGGAAGGGCAGTTTGGCAGTACCAGGGTCTGTGCTACAGACCACTGGGATCATGGGATTGTGCCAACTATGCCAGGATGGCATAGAGGGGGCAATTCCATGATCATAGACATGTTACATGGCCATATTCGGAGTTACCATTGTGAAGCTACATATAGGTAGTGACCTATATGTAGTGCACGCGTGTAATGGTGTCCCCGCACTCACAAAGTTCAGGGAATTGGCTCTGAACAATGTGGGGGCACCTTGGCTAGTGCCAGGGTGCCCTCACACTAAGTAACTTTGCACCTAACCTTTACCAGGTAAAGGTTAGACATATAGGTGACTTATAAGTTACTTAAGTGCAGTGTAAAATGGCTGTGAAATAACGTGGACGTTATTTCACTCAGGCTGCAGTGGCAGGCCTGTGTAAGAATTGTCAGAGCTCCCTATTGGTGGCAAAAGAAATGCTGCAGCCCATAGGGATCTCCTGGAACCCCAATACCCTGGGTACCTCAGTACCATATACTAGGGAATTATAAGGGTGTTCCAGTAAGCCAATGTAAATTGGTAAAAATGGTCACTAGCCTGTCAGTGACAATTTGGAAAGAAATGAGAGAGCATAACCACTGAGGTTCTGGTTAGCAGAGCCTCAGTGAGACAGTTAGTCACTACACAGGTAACACATTCAGGCACACTTATGAGCACTGGGGCCCTGGGTTACCAGGGTCCCAGTGACACATACAACTAAAACAACATATATACAGTGAAAAATGGGGGTAACATGCCAGGCAAGATGGTACTTTCCTACACATATGGAACCAGAATCATGCCTACAAGGCCCACGCCGGAATGCCAAAGGGGATAAGCAGTTACACATTGATTTGGCCTTCATAGTGTTTAAACACCTAATAGCGTTTTACTTGAAGGCTCCACATACTCCGGGATACAACAACTGGTTGCGTGACCTGATACAATGCTCCTGTGCAGAGGCGCACACACTACGTCAGCTACAATCCTGGGGATTAGCCCAGGGAGGGTCTGAAATTTGGGACGCTTTTAGTGTTACCATGGAGGCCAAAAATGACACCCACCCACCTTCAATTGCGTATACACCACATGGTTTTAGACAGTCAAATGATTCCCTCCTATCCTCAGGTTGTCTGTACCCTGATAGGAATCACTTCCATATCTTGCTTGCTACGTTGTAAAGGGCAGAAGAAGCCGCCGTGTACGCGGATCAATATTTATGACATTGCTCCCCGGTAAAGGGTGTTGACCAGGCGGAGACCAGGGCATACCCCGACTGACACATTTCCACACCATGTTTAGTGATGCAAAATGAAGCACCAATGAGTACTCAATGTATGCAGACGTGTACATAAATAAACACATCCATATGTCCCTTAATTAGAGAAGGGTTAAATCTTAGCACCCCACACGAAACATAACCACAATGATCGCTACTGATTTGGCACAGCTCTTCTGATACACTACCACACTGTATTCCCATGTTTTGTTTTATTATTTTACTGTATAAGTAAATATATATGTGTACATGCCCGACCACTTGGGTGACCGACTGTTCTGCCCAATCTCAACATGTTCAATAAAAAGATTTGAAGAAAAAAAAATCAGGTGTGTGGAATTTAATAAAATATCAACTTGTCCGTGAGACAGGTTGCTTCTTAAATCCACTTGTCCTGTAAAAAAGTCTACTTGTTCCTTTGTTGCCATGTAGTGCGGTGACAAAGTATGGCAGCAATCCCATTATGTAAGAGCTCTGATAAAAGCCTCTCTAGTTATGCTTGGGCTACTACTACAGTAGGGCTTGAATACTTGCAATTGTAATCCCTACTAGAGAAATTTCCTTATTTTGCCACTTTTCCACAGATCTACATACTGCAGCTGGAGGAAGCAGTAAGCAATATTTCCAGGGGTGGAATGCCTTTGATTCTGCAAACCTACTAATTTGTATGTTTTAACGATTTTCACCAGCTCTTCTCTAATCCTTTCCCATAATGAGAAATTTACTCCTGACAATGGCAGAAGTAGAAGTTCTTCCAGGGTTGGGGGAAAAAGTAGTTGGAGGGAAAATGAACTTGTAAACACTCAATAGATTTTCACATGAGCAAATCTACAGGTGCACATTTGCTCGTGCTAAAATACAGTTCACAAATATTTTCTAGGAGTACGATTTCCTGGTCTACTTCCATAAGCTCTTGTGAATTCATGGAAGCCTCTAATTCAACAACATATACCATGGGTGAACTTTGTGCCTTTCTTTAAGAATTGGGTTCCTAATTAGGTCTGGCGTTAACAAAGACATTTTGTTTTTATTAAACTTCTATCACTCTCTCTATCTACCGGCTGGCTTTACTGTGAGTGATCGCATTCTGCACTTCCACAAGGAGCATATTGGCACACAAAATAGTTTTGTTCAGTGCCAGGGACTACTGTGGCAAACAGTGGCCTAATGAAACTGGAGGGGGTTCCCCTGCAAAGAACAGGGAGGGCCACCCCTTCCAGGCTCGCTCAGGGCAGGTGCTCTGCTGAGGAGCCCCCTGCAGGGGGCTGCTGGGCCTTTGTTACGCCACTGGTGGCAATATGTGCTTATTGAGACCAAAAACCTTTTTCTTTCTTTTTGCTAGAGTTTGTTACAATAATGTGGGCCTGGCAGCTCCCACAACAATAAAGTGTTACAAAAGCCATCTCAAAACAAGATGCCCATTGATGAAAATCAAAAGACTCAAAAAATGTTGGATTGGTGGGCTTTGCCAGGGCTTGTTTATTTTTATGCTTCCCATAATCTTGTTGATAATGGCTAGACTGATTTTACATTAGAAATATGCTTTGGCATGCATCAACACTTTTTACTAAATGACGCTTCAAAGAATTAGCACCTACAATTTCATAGTAGCGAAACATTTTTAATCACTTGCATCTTTTTCAGAATATTTTATTTTGAAAGCAAAGAATCATCACTGTTGCTTACAAGCTTATGCAAACATTTGCATCTAATCAGAGAGCATTCTGGGAGCATTATACTTAGCCTCACATTGTTAAACTTTTCAAATGTGTGTACAATTTTTTTATTTTTATTTTTTTACTGGAGCCACTGTCAGTACTGCAGTGTGACCTTAAGACGTTTATTTACAGCACTCACCCTAGTAATGAATGCTTTTCATTAATGAACCATAAATACAAGTTTGAACAGTGTTAACATATGGACACACACATATCACCTGAACTGCAGACAGTTCCCTTCTCTGCAAACGGGCAGCCAAAGGGTTTGTGTTGCAGAGGGTTGTGCCTACTTGTGCCCAGGGCAAAATAAACATGAAAACTTGTTGCCCTTTACCCCAAACAGTATGTCCTGGGTGTCGAGCAATAGGAATTCCACATTCTTGCCATATTGATTTCAATGGTAGCGCTCTCCCAGCAAAACGGCGACAAATTTCATCAAGCATTAGCAAGGTGAACATGTCAGGAATTGGCTGACAGTTTTTGGCGTTCACAGTACTTCTTTTGTTTTGTTATGTTTTTTTGTTGTAGATGGGAGTGCTGGGCTCTTGCCAATATAAAAGAACACATTGATTAAAGGCAAAAAAAATGTTTTTCGGCTTAAAAAGCACATAGTAGGCCATGGTGCTGAAGGAACGTACTTTGTGTGTGGACATGATCCTTGTGAAAGAGCACAATTCTATCACTCAATACCCAATCACATGCACCGCATCTACCAACAGCCTTTAAGTGTATTATCATCCCAGCAAATGACCACCACACTCCAACGTCACTTCTTTCAATCAATCAATCCGTCCATTTGTAGAGCGCTGCCTGTCACCCCAGGGGACTCTGAGCGCTTTGGTGCCTTGTCTCTGTTGAAAAGCCAGGTCTTGAGGTTTTTTTTGGAACTCTGTCGGGGAGGGTGCTGTTCGTAGGTGTATCAGAATCAGAAGGGAGTTCCAAGTCTCAGCAGCGGTGTAGGAGAACGAGCGGCCACCAGTACGACGGATGCAGGTGTGTGTGTGTGTGCGCAAGGGTCAGTGTTGCAGAACACAGGTGTCTTCCAGGCTGGTGGAAGCTTAGACGGTGATTGATAAAAGATGGCCCTTGGTTATGTAGTGCTTTGTAGGTGTGCATGAGGATCTTGAACTGACATCTCTTTTGGATGGGGAGCCAGTGAAGGTGTCTGGGGTGGGGATGATGGGAGTCTGTTTTGGTAGGTCCAGGATGAGTCTGGCTGTGCTTTTCTGAACAGTCTGGAGTCTTCTGAGGAGTTGGGTGGGCATTCTGGTGTAGAGAGCGTTGCAGTAGTCAATGCGACTGGAGATGAGGGCCTGTGTGATGTTTTTTCTGGTGTTGATGGGGATCCATCTGAAGTTCTTGGAGAGCATGCAGAGGGTGTAAAAGCATGAGGAGGTGACTGATTAGATGTTCATTGTTAGATGGCTGTTGAGGATGATGCCAAGGTTGCGTGCCTGGTTTGATGGTGTGGGCATGGGTCTGGGTTTTGCTGGCCAACAGTTGTGGTGCCAGGTGGGGGAGTTCTTGCCGAAGATCAGTACTTCTATTTTGTCGGGGTTAAGCTTGAGGTAGTTGTATCTCATCCATTTGGTTACGTCTGTCATGGCTCTACGGAAGTTGATTTTGACGTTGGTTGAGTCTTCAATGAGGGAGCGGATGAGTTGGGTATCGTCTGCACAGGAGATCATGTTGAGCCTGTGGTGTCTGATGATGATTGCAAGGGGGGTCATATAAATGTTGAAGTGGGTGGTGCTGAGGGAGGATCCCTGGGGAACGCCATAGGTGACATCCTTTGGTGCGGAGGAGAAGGGAGGTAGTCTGATGCTCTGTGTTCGTCCTGATAGAAAGGATGTGATCCACTAGAGGGCTTTTTGATGTATGCCGATGGTGTGGAGTCTTTCGATGAGGGTATGGTGGGAGACAGTGTCAAATGCCGCAGAGAGGTCGAGGAGGTTCAGGGCCGTGACTTTTCTGCAGTGGAGGAGAGCTCTGATGTGGTTTGTGGTGGCGATTAGTTCGGTCTCTGTGCTGTGGTTTGTGCGGAATCCAGTTTGGGAACGGCCCAGGCCCAGATGGGCTGGCCTTTGGCATGCTGGCGGTGTGGCCGTGCAGCCGCCTCCATAAGTAGTCCTGGGTGGGTGGGGCTGTGCGGGAGGCGGGGGCAGATGAAAGGCGGGTAGCTGGAAGGAGCGAATAAACGGTGAACTGTGAAACAAAGTTACTGCCAGTAACTTAAAAATAAATCCCCGAAATAATTCCAGACAAACAGAAGAACCTAAGCAAAAAAAAAAATGCAATCAGGGCTGGATGTACTTTGAATGCCACTGCAGTGGGAGGACAGTGGGCGAGCAGCAGGATCAAGCTGGGACGCTCTGCAGAGTCCCAGTATCGAGGAGCCAGGCTGGGGAACAGCGCAGAGACTTCTTTCCATTGAATGGTTTTGGATTACCCATCCAAACATACGACTTCACCTTGGGAGGAGAGTCGTTGATCAAGAGCTGTGATGCGCATGGTTCACCCTCCCCTGTGCAAAGCTGATTGAAGCTAGTGTCCATAGCAGTTACGGGGATGTTATAGTTAGGAAATAGAACTAAAGGAACTCTTGAAACTGAGTCCAGGGGAGAGCTTAATTTTTATTAAACAACTATATTTAGCATTTTAGATTACGAAAAAAGACCCACTTTACAGCGAGGGAGAGCATAATCTTTAATGCCTCACCTAAGAATACAGAATTCCTTCCCTCAGTGTGATGCACTATCCGCCGCATGAAGGCAAACAGTTTGTGTCATGGGCGCAGCGTGTATTGTCCAGAGGCCCCCCCCCTTGCCTCTGCCATGTTCTAACCACTGTGCCAGGGCTCCCTGTCAGTCTTGTGACACTGTCCTCCACTTTCTCCCAAACCTCACTCTCTTCTTCCAAGGTCTTTGTCATAGCCATGCAGCCATTAGTCAGACCTCCCAGGTCTGCGCACAGCACCAACCACAATACTCACCTGGAATGGCAGTGCTGTGAGGCACAGGTGATACTTTACTAAATTAAAAAAACTCCATATAAATCATTGTTTTCAAATATCTCCTAATTTGTTCTTTTGCCTTAGTGAAAAAGGTCAGCCTCGGGCAGGGCTGACAGCTGCACCACCTGTCTCCTTTGCAGGTACAGAAATAATCTTACATGCGTGTGTTTGCGTAGAGAGCTAATACACCTTCGCTGTCCTTGTAAAGCCCTTACAATAAGCTCATTAGGGCTTTGGACAGCCAGTCACTTACAGCACGTCCAGGGTAGCAAGATGAAGCTCCGGAGAGCTCTGCTTAGGAGGCGTGATAGCGCCACTAGAAAAGTGGTGAGTTTCTTCTTTAAGCTGTGAGTTTTGGGTTCAGATGGATGTCTTGGGCTTCAGAGGGAAGAATGGTTTTGCAGAGAACTCCTGTGCTGTGGGAGCCAGTCTCGGACTCCAGAGGCAAGTTTCAGATGTGTGAAGAGTTCAAAATTGAGATATTGTTCTTTGGGGAAACTGTAAATGAATTCTTTTGACTATTATGGAGCATTTAGTGTTTTGGCTGGAATCCTTGGATTTTTTTAAGCAAGCCTTGGGTTCACTATACAGGTTAATGTTTTTTCATTTGAAATTATTGGCACCGCACAATTCTATAATTAGTAGTGCCTCATCCTAGTCCTGATACCTTCCATCCCTGGTTTTGACAATTTGCAAACCAAAGTTTCATTTAGCTTGTGATGCTGTAATATCAGTGTAATGTTCAGCTTCTTTTACTATTACTATTAGTTAGGTCTTTATTGTGAATAGGTGAGTGTGTTATATTGTATAATGTGTTTATTTTCTAAGTCTTACTAAATACATTGAGTGGTTTCTCAGTTCTTTGGGGGGGGAGTTACAACTGAGACACAGCTCTTCTCCTTAGCTCTGTGTCAAGAGGACAGCCAAAGACCACCCACCTGTTGGGAGGGTGACTATTGCCCGCCTTTTCACAGGATAAGATGGTCTTTCAGTGGTATCAGTGTAAGATTGTAGTCGGAGAGACAGACCTTTTTAGTCATACCCTGTGGTGGAGTCTACCGGCACCACTGGGTAAAGCTCAGATCACTACCTATAACAGGGCTCTTTTGCTTTCATGATGTGTGTGTGTGTGGCGGGTCTGCAGTGGCATTCGTGTGTGTGTGTGCGCTGCACTAGATGGTAGTTACTTTTGTGCTGTTGTCCACTGTCCATCTTTCACCAGATCACTTTGATGGAGCTGTAGTTCCCTTGCCAGAGTTAAGCCTTCCCCTGCCAGAGTGAAGCCTATACCTCCTCTTTCCCTTGTCCTTGATCCCCCTTCACCTTGTGAAATGACCTCCCACTCTGCACCCATTGCACATTCATCTAAACCAGCCTAAAGAATTACCCAGAGGTACAGCCTGGGCTGCATGCACATCGCACGTACTGTGTATGCTGTATGCTGTTATCTATAGGATTGGAGGAGCACCCCAACATTCAAAGGGTGCAGCGTCATGAACAGCTAGGCTTGGCCGCCAGAGGAGGATTAGTATTCTCCTCCTCAGCCACAAATCTGTTCAACCTTGGCCCATCACCAAGAATCTCCTATCTACCTGTGCAAGTGAAAAGATACAGAAGAACCAGAAGTAGGAGAGTACTGCTGAGTCACCACTCTCCCTTCACACTAGGCTGAAATCTGGGAAGTCTTTAGAGCTGCTCTGCTGGACTTGTGCATAGAAAGAAAACTTGCATGCTTGCAAGAGGGGTTGGTGTGCTTCTGCCAGAGGGAGGTGACCTGACCTACAGACTAGGACCAAAGAGTAGCTGACTGAAGTCCTGCTTGGAGGACATCTTGATGGGCTAAGATTTCTAAGGAGCCATTGAATCTCCCCTGCCAGCTGCTCCGGGGCCTTTAACTCCTGCTGGTGCATGGAACTCTTCCAGCATCTTCACAGTCTAGAAGGTTGATGATAGGAAGTCTTGAAAAACTTTGACTTGGATTCCCTTGTATTCCTTGTAAGAGAAAGTGGCCCAGATTTCACAACTATTGAAATACTCTTTCTAATGTTATGGTTTCGGGGCTGTTTTGGTGGTTTGAAGCCTGGTCAAATTCCCTCACCCCCTGTTCGGGCCTATAGTCCTCTGACCACTGGACTAAATAGTGGCAGTTTTGGGTCCTCCAAGTGGCTGGTGCCCCCACCATCAAAACAAATGTGATCAATGGTTAAAAATATTGACCCGTTTATTCTGAGAGTCACCTTGTGGGAACTTGCAGTTTATACATCTACTGTGCCCTTCACAAACCAGAAACAACTGCCTGTACTTATGTCTTTTTATTTTTGGAAGTCATGCACTGCCTCTATATTCTGATTGAGTGTTATTTAAGCTGCCATGTTTTTCCTGCACAACAGTCACAGGCTAAAAGGGAGTGCTTGGTCCACCATTATTAGGGTAATAATATTGACACCTGGGGCTCAGTTTTTTCTCTTCGGTGAAGAGTCCATCAGGCATTGGAATTTTGTGTACAGTCTAGAAGTAAGCTACTTTGTTCATTTATAAGTCTGAAACAGTGAGGATGAGCAGACTGGTTCATGGCATTCTGACACTTAAAATGCAATAGTGCTTGTTGCATGTCCATCCTTGTACTTATCTGTTTTCTATTTGTTTCGTAGGATACAGTTGCTGTTGTTCGTAGGGACCCAGAAAAGTTCCCAGCAGCTCCTGAAGGTGAGAATAATGAAGGCTACAATTAATGTTCAAGAAGCACTTAATTCATGCTTTAACATTTTTTAAACAGTTGTTCAGAGTTATTTATAACTTAAAGGTATTATGCAGAATTAATACAATATTTCTATAGCATGCCAGTCTTGGAAAGGAGGCCAAGTACAGCAGGATGGCGGGACCCGTGCTTTTATAAGTTTCCTAAAAACAATTTTACAGGCTCTTTGTTGCTCCCTTGTGGACCATGGGTAGATATTCAAAGAAATGGGGCTCCTGGGTGACATGAAAAGTAAAACCGGTTTGAGATATCGTGGTAGTGTGTTTGGGGTCAGAGGTTTTTGCTGCCACTGGAAGGTTTCTCTGTTCTCCAGTATGCAAGAAATGGGACATAAGCTGGGTTTCCAGAATAAAGGTGTCTCACTTTATGCCATTCAGCTTTGCACTTTTCTCACCTAGCCTGCCTATAGGCTTGTTCACACCCACTTCTTTACTCTTTGCTCCTGTCTTCCTTCTCTTGCTCCTTCTCTCCCTCCCATCCTACCTTTTGTTCACTTTTTTTTACTTTTTGCTCCTCTGTCCTCATATTATCATACAGTCCTTTCTCCTACTCATTCGCTTTTGTTTATCTATTACAGGTTCAGAATCTGACAATGCTGTGTATACTCGCTTCATGAAAGCTCACCGGTGTTATGACCTGATACCTACCAGTTCCAAGCTTGTTGTGTTTGACACCTCTCTTCAGGTTTGTGATCTGATGGCATTACAAGTTGTATGTTTTGGCCTTTTGTCATTTATTTTCCTGCACATTTTTTGCTCATGGTATTGATCCGCGTTAGATGTCTGGAGACTACATGTTGCTAATATTTTAAACATTGTATGCATACACAAAGTATTACAGAGAGGCATTGGTTAGATGTACTGTCCTTCAAGTCTGTGGCATTTTGTGGAATATTTCATTGTGCCATTACTGTTTCCATTAGGTTTTGGTGATACAGAGCTTCATGTAGCTCTGTGGTACTCATAGTGCAGTCCGCCAGCGGCCCGACTGACCTTCCTTGTCCGCCTGTGCGGTCTGGTTACCGGACTACAGCCAAGAGGGGCCATAAACACAAAATAGGGCCGCTGGAGCATGCGCGATAGCCGCTTTACTGCAGATGCTCGGGCTCCAGCAGCCCTCTTTTATGTTTATTGGTGACGTCACGCTCCAGGCCACTTGCTGGAAGCAAGGGCCCTTTAAAAGTCAGTGCTCACAGCTAACTTTTATGGGGCCTTTTGGTAAGCGTCCTGCCACCGTCGCCACCTGTTTTTCGCCCACCGCCCGAAGCCTGCTGCCTAAAGCAGCTATCTGAAGAGAGCACTTTGCCGATACTTTCTGCAGCCAGGCCTTTGGGAATACTTAAAAAGGTAACATGCAGTACAGGGAAACATTTTTTTATGAAGTTCTCCAGAATGGAATAAATTTTTTGCTGTTCCAGAAAAAAAAGTGTGTAACCAGTTTGCAAATGCAAATTCCCTTATTCGTGGTTACACAGGAGGGAAAACTAGCGCAATGGCTTTGCTTTGTTTATTTCAAACAGTGCAAAAGCATGGACATCATTTATGGGCTGCCAGTGAACCCTGGCTTGCCCGATCAAGCCCTTGCATAGCATTTGGGACCCCTAGTCTAGCTCCTGAGGGGGTTACTTTTTGCCTTTCAGTCACCCTACACAGCGTACCTTTATCAAGTTTCCTCTGTGCTGCTTCTTTCTTGTTTTCCCCATTCCCTTTTCCACTCTGTAGTCTCAACACTTCTTGTTTGCCCATGTCTCCCATCTCCACCTTCTCAGAGTTGCTTCTTCCCTTCTCCTTCCTTTTTCCAGTACCTTTATCAAGTTTCTTCTCTGCTGCTTCTTTCTTGTTTTCCCCATTCCCTTTTCCACTCTGTAGTCTCAACACTTCTTGTTTGCCCATGTCTCCCATCTCCACCTTCTCAGAGTTGCTTCTTCCCTTCTCCTTCCTTTTTCCAGTAGCCCTTCTCTGTTTAGATTAGTATACTCTGGTTTGTTCCAGACTGCCCTAGCAGACAACAGTGTTTGTGTAAGGGCAGAGGGGAAAGCTGCATAAATGATTTTATAGGAAATGTACAGTTCTTGACAAATGTAAAGTTTTGTTTCGCTGTTGTAATAAAAATGTAGCACTATCCAAGAGCAGGCTGGTGTGCACTGTTTGTAAAAGGTGGATGGAAAACTGATGTTGGGTGTAATTTATACATCGTGTCCTACTGTCACATGCTTACCTTTCTGTGATTTCTTTGTGAAACTAGCCTTCACAGAAAGCCAGGGTTCCTGAGAAACCCCATAATGTCTCTTGGGGGACCACTACTGGTAATGGCCTTTGAAGTTGAACTGTATGTATATGGACTATTACTTGCTAACAAACGGGCGCAGCAGCTGTAATCCAAAGTAACATTAGCTCTGGATCTGTAGGAGGAATACTCCATTTATTAATGGAGGGCAGGAGGGTGCTTTCTACCCGCTGGTTAGGAATGTTTGTAGGGAGACCATTTTGAAGTGTGTGCTGCCATTACCATTCATACTGTGTGAACTACCATTCCTAGTAAGGTGCCACTTCCCAATCTGTTGTAAGCAGAATAATCTCCTCAAGGGTGTTAACACCATACCCTTTTTTTCTGAGTGAACTGATGTTGATCCATGTCTCCAAAGTGAGCCCATCTCATGCCCTTCTCATTCTTTCAGTTCGAACACTCTCTCAGTTCAATCGAAGTGGATTTGGGTATCCAGGCACTTGCAAGGCCTGGAGGCTCATTTGAACAGCCAGGTCTTGAAGGCCATTTGCAACTCCGGTAGTGAGGTGATGATCTCGAGCTGAGTAGTGAGATAACATAAATCAAAGAGAGTCAAGCCAGAGTGAACCTAGGAATCTGGTTTAGTCCCAGTGCCTAGAATACAAGTCCAGCAACTTAAAGAAGTATTCTTGTATTAAATATAGAAGATGACATACACAAATATGATGGCGCTTAAAACTCAAAGACAATTATGTGGGAGTGTGTAACTATTCACAGGCTCATACCCTTAGAGGAGCTGTTAGTAAGTGTTTGAAGTTTCTCGTCTAAACTTAATCGATAACTAACACCATTTAGAGTGCAAACGTTCCTGGGGTGAAATTAGTATGATTAGATTTAAAATTGCAAGGTCAGCTTTTGCGACTACCTTGCACTCATTAATCAGCAATTTGCATAGTCGGGATTTGCTGGGACAGTCCCAGTTGTTCACCTGCTGTTCTGGGAGATTTCAGGCCATGAGGATCTCTCTGCTAATCACACAGATGGACAGGAAGGGACAAGGCTGAAGCAAGATGAGAAGGGTGCTGCTGTTGGCATAACCTTAATTAGGGCTCCCGGTTTTATGGTATATTTTTTTTCCCTGTTTGCATTTAGCCATTTGTGCTTTGTGTATAAATGAAACAGTAACACATATATTTTCACATTTATTTAACCAACAAATGTGCAATCATATGTTGATGCCTGTCAAGTTTTAGCCTAGTTGGTGGCCGAACGTAATAAATAAACACACATGAATACATTTGCATAATAGCACAAACAAATGTTGAGATTGTCAGTTACTGAAGGAAATATTATTTATTAGTATCACGTTAGAAATCCTCAGTGGGACCCATAAAACCCAAGAAGGCTTTTAGGGCACTCTTCAAAATCAGGTCACACTTGTCCAGCATGAGACAGGCTTCAAAGACATGGTTCTATGCCTGATGGCGGTTACCTCCTTGCAGCTTCAAATTATGAATTACCCCCTTGCATATGGATGCATGGTATGGTTGCACAGCATGCCTGCTGCCTGCACTGAAATATATTTCCTCCAATAAAAATGGCCACACATTGAAAGAAGAGCATCCTTAGCTAGCCTGAAACATCCTATTAGGCATCATGTCAGAGAAGCAGAGCAGCAGTGGCTGTTTTAAATTAGACTGCATAATTGCTCTGGTGTGATTTTATTCCCAAAACAAGCCTGAATTAACATTAGTGGGTCATACATGGGTTCAGAATACATGCTCATCCAATCCTTAGACTGTCTCTGCGGAGCCATTTCATTCACAGTGATTTCTATTGTTTGGTGACCTAGAGCATTGAAAAAAAACTCTCTCTAAAAAGGGGCCTAGTTACCATTCAATGGCCTCATTATCACTGTTTTTATGCTGCCTTTCAATTGAGCTCTGTGTTTTGTTGCTTTCACTCCTGCAGTGGGCAGACAAAACTAGATGTGGCCAAGTGGAGTACCTTTTAACCATCAAACTATGATGTCTAGCAAGGTGCAAGCAAAATTGCAGAAATTCCTTTTTGTAACATGCTTCTCGAGGAATGGACTAAGGCCAGCATGTGTTTTAACAATAACATGTTTAATCACAATGTGCACGCTTCTCTGCTGCACATCACTTTGTATGTTTAAACAAAACATTACTTTGGTGTTGCTCACAGAGTTCTGTAGTGATACGCGTTGTCAGTACACCAGTTGTGAGGCGTTGTCGGTCCACCAATCGTGAGTCGGAGTCGGTCCATCAGTCGCGAGGCAGTGTCGGTCCATCAGTCGCGAGGCGGTGTCGGTCCATCGATTGTGAGGGGGAAATCTGACTCCTCATCAGTGTTACTTATTTCATAGTAACAAACCTACTGGAGAGCTCTGCAATGGCTTACAGTCCAGTTACCAAGCCTTGCAAATGACCCAGATCTGTACAGAGTGAACACTGGTCATTCCACGCAGCATGGGAAAAAGAGTACTTGTTTGTTGATTGGCCAAAAGAGAAGCCACCTGTTTGCTTTGTAAAGAGAAACTTAATAGTTCAATGGCATCTGTCGCTGTAGATACACATGTTGTGCATAGCCCGCCATCTGGTGTTGGGTCGGAGTGTTACAAGTTGTTTTTCTTCGAAGAAGTCTTTCGAGTCACGGGACCGAGGGACTCCTCCTCTTTGTCTCCATTGCACATGGGCGTCGACTCCATCTTCGATTGTTTTCTTTCCGCCATCGGGTTCGGACGTGTTCCTTTCGCTCCGGGTTTCGGAACGGAAAGTTAGCTCAAAATCGGAAAATTACGTCGGTATTGTTGCGTTCGGGATCGGGTTAGCATCGACATCGAATCGTTAAGATCTCCGTTGCCCTTCGGGGTAGTTTTCGATCCCCCGTCGGGGCCTGGTCGGCCCGACCGCGTGTGACATTGACGCTGATGGAACGGACCCCGTTCCGATTCTGTCCTAAATGCCACAACAAATACCCATATACAGACCAACATTCGGCCTGTAACCTGTGCCTGTCGCCCGAGCACAGGGAAGAAACTTGTGAGGCTTGTCGTGCGTTCCGGTCCCGAAAAACGCTCCGTGACCGACGAGCCAGAAGACTGCAAATGGCGTCCACGCCGACAGGACACCGAGAGTTCGAGGAACAAGAAGAAGTAGAAGCCTTCTCGATCCATGAATCGGACTCGGACGAATTCGACGACCATGAAACAGTGAGTAAGACGTCGAAGATAGCACACAAGAAAACTGACAAGGCCCGGGGGACGCCACTGCCGTCAGGCCATGGCTCAACCCATAAAATCGGTGACCGACCATCGGCACCGAAGAAGGCCGAAATAGTGCCGAGATCGTCCGACTCAGGTCGAGACACAGGCACCCAGCCATCTCGGGACCGAGATAGTGCTGCCGACAAAGATCGACGCCGAGATAGCGGAGCCGAAGCTGCTCGACGCAGAGACAGCGGCACCGAGGAGGATCGACGCCGAGAGGGTTCGACTCCGAAAAAGAGAAAAGTCGCCTCGGAGCCGAAAAAGAGCGTGGACATAGTTTCGGTGCCAAAACGACCCGCAACCGAGCCAACTACCGGTTCCTATTCAGAGGAACAATCACTGTCCTCTCAAATGCGAAAGCATAGATTCGAGGAAGAAATACAATCCACCGAGGTGGACCACACTCAAAAACTGATTTTTATACAGAGTGGAACAGGGAAAATAAGCACCCTTCCCCCTATTAGGAGGAAGAGGAGACTTGAATTCCAACAAGAACAAGCACCACAAACAACACTGGTGAAGAAGGTAACTCCGCCACCCTCTCCTCCACCTGTAGCTCACATTTCACCGGCACAGACTCCGTCACATTCACCGGCTCACACCACCATAAGCCAAGATGACCAGGACCAAGATGCTTGGGACTTATACGATGCCCCAGTGTCAGACAACAGTCCAGAGGCGTATCCTACAAAGCCCTCACCACCAGAAGACAGCACAGCATATTCACAAGTGGTGGCTAGAGCAGCAGAGTTCCATAACGTGTCTCTACACTCGGAGCCTGTCGAGGATGACTTCCTTTTCAACACCCTCTCCTCCACACATAGCACCTACCAAAGCCTGCCTATGCTCCCAGGAATGCTAAGGCACGCAAAGGACATATTCAAAGAGCCTGTCAAGAGTAGGGCAATAACACCGAGGGTGGAAAAGAAATATAAAGCACCTCCCACAGACCCAGCTTTCTTCAGCTTTCATCTGCCACCAGATTCGGTTGTGGTAGGGGCAGCTCGCAAGAGAGCAAACTCTCACACATCGGGCGATGCACCACCCCCGGATAAGGAGAGCCGCAAGTTCGATGCAGCCGGTAAAAGGGTCGCAGTACAGGCTGCAAACCAGTGGCGCATCGCTAACTCTCAAGCGCTCCTAGCGTGATATGACAGAGCCCACTGGGACGAGATGCAACACCTCATTGAGCATCTACCCAAAGATCTACAAAAGAGGGCGAAACAAGTGGTTGAGGAGGGACAAAACATCTCCAATAACCAGATACGCTCCTCTATGGACGCAGCGGACACAGCAGCAAGAACAATTAACACGGCCGTAACCATACGAAGGCACGCGTGGCTACGAACATCTGGTTTTAAACCGGAGATACAGCAGGCGGTGCTCAATATGCCATTCAATGAGCAACAATTGTTCGGACCTGAAGTGGACACGGCAATTGAGAAGCTAAAAAAGGACACTGACACTGCAAAAGCCATGGGCGCGCTCTACTCCCTGCAGAGCAGAGGCACTTTCAACACCTTCCGCAAGACAACCTTTAGAGGGGGTTTCGGGGTCAAGCCACACAAGCCAGTACCTCACATTCAACACCGTCCACCTACCAGGGACAGTACCAAAGGGGAGGCTTTCGGGGCCAATACAGAGGAGGACAATTCCCTAGAAGCAGGGGAAAATTTCAAAGCCCCAAAACACCTACAACCAAACAGTGACTCACACGTCACTCATCCCCTCCACACAACACCAGTGGGGGGAAGAATAAGTCAGTATTACCAAGCGTGGGAGAAAATAACAACAGACACTTGGGTCTTAGCAATTATCCAACATGGTTATTGCATAGAATTTCTACAAATCCCTCCAAACATACCACCAAAAACACAGAATATATCAAAACAACATTCGGACCTCCTAGAAATAGAAGTTCAAGCATTACTGCAAAAGAACGCAATAGAACTGGTACCAGATACACAAACAAATACAGGGGTTTACTCACTGTACTTTCTAATACCAAAGAAGGACAAAACACTGAGACCAATCCTAGACCTCAGAACACTAAACACATACATCAAATCAGAACACTTTCACATGGTCACACTACAGGAAGTGTTACCATTGCTAAAGCAACAAGATTACATGACAACCTTAGATCTCAAAGACGCGTATTTCCACATACCAATACATCCGTCGCACAGAAAATACCTAAGGTTCGTATTCAAAGGAATACATTACCAATTCAAAGTATTGCCGTTCGGTTTAACAACCGCACCAAGAGTCTTCACAAAATGCCTAGCAGTAGTGGCTGCACACATCAGAAGGCAGCAAATACACGTATTCCCGTATCTAGACGACTGGCTAATCAAGACCGACTCACTGACAAGGTGCTCACACCACACAGATCAGGTCATACAAACCCTCTACAAACTCGGTTTCACCATCAACTATGCGAAATCACACATTCTGCCGTGCAAAGTACAACAATACCTAGGAGCGACAATAGACACAACGAGGGGAATAGCCACTCCAAGTCCACAAAGGGTTCAAAATTTCCAAAAGATTATACAACGCATGTATCCGACACAAAAAATACAGGCGAAGATGATATTACAACTCCTAGGCATGATGTCCTCATACATAGCCATTGTCCCGAACGCAAGACTGCACATGAGGCCCTTACAACAGTGCCTAGCATCACAATGGTCACAAGCACAGGGTCGCCTTCTAGATCTGGTGTTGATAGACCGCCTAACATACCTCTCGCTTCTATGGTGGAACAATATAAATTTAAACAAAGGGCGGCCTTTCCATGACCAAGTGCCACAATACGTGATAACAACAGATGCTTCCATGACAGGGTGGGGAGCACACCTCAATCAACACAGCATACAAGGACAATGGGATGTACATCAAAAAAAGCTGCATATAAATCACCTCGAACTACTAGCAGTTTTCCAAGCATTAAAAGCATTTCAACCAATCATAACTCACAAATACATTCTTGTCAAAACGGACAACATGACAACAATGTATTATCTAAACAAACAAGGGGGGGGACACTCGACACAGCTGTGCCTTCTAGCACAAAACATATGGCAATGGGCAATTCTCAACCACATTCGCCTAATAGCACAGTTTATTCCAGGAATCCAGAATCAACTTGCAGACAATCTCTCTCGAGATCACCAGCAAGTCCACGAATGGGAAATTCACCCCCAAATTCTAAACACTTACTTCAAACTTTGGGGAACACCTCAAATAGACTTATTTGCAACAAAAGAGAACGCAAAATGCCAAAACTTCGCATCCAGATACCCACACAGGCAGTCTCAAGGCAATGCCCTATGGATGAACTGGTCAGGGATATTTGCATACGCTTTTCCCCCTCTCTCTCTCCTTCCATATCTAGTAAACAAACTGAGTCAAAACAAACTCAAACTCATACTGATGGCACCAACATGGGCAAGGCAACCCTGGTACACAACACTGCTAGACCTATCAGTAGTACCCCACGTCAAATTGCCCAACAAGCCAGATCTGTTAACACAACACAAACAACAGATCAGACATCCAAATCCAGCATCGCTGAATCTAGCAATCTGGCTCCTGAAATCCTAGAATTCGGACACTTAGACCTTACCCAAGAATGTATGGAAGTCATAAAGCAAGCTAGAAGACCATCCACTAGACACTGCTATGCAAGCAAATGGAAAAGGTTTGTTTGCTACTGCCATCATACTCAAATGCAACCATTACACGCATCTCCAAAAGATGTAGTGGGTTACTTATTACACTTACAAAAATCAAACCTGGCTTTCTCGTCCATTAAGATACACCTTGCAGCCATATCTGCATACCTGCAGATTACCCATTCAAATTCACTATTTAGGATACCTGTCATTAAAGCATTTATGGAGGGCCTAAAAAGAATTATTCCACCAAGGACACCACCCGTTCCTTCATGGAACCTCAACGTTGTCTTAACAAGACTCATGGGTCCACCTTTTGAACCCATGCATTCTTGCGAAATACAATTCCTAACCTGGAAAGTTGCATTTCTCATCGCCATCACATCTCTAAGAAGAGTAAGTGAAATTCAGGCGTTTACAATACAAGAACCTTTTATCCAACTACACAAAAATAAAGTAGTCCTAAGGACCAATCCTAAATTTTTGCCAAAGGTTATTTCACCGTTCCACCTAAATCAAACAGTAGAGCTACCAGTGTTCTTCCCACAGCCAGATTCCATAGCTGAAAGGGCACTACATACATTAGACGTCAAAAGAGCACTAATGTACTACATCGACAGAACTAAAAACATCAGAAAAACTAAACAACTGTTTATTGCATTCCAAAAACCTCACGCAGGAAACCCAATATCAAAACAGGGTATAGCCAGATGGATAGTTAAGTGCATCCAAATCTGCTACCTTAAAGCAAAGAGACAGCTGCCCATTACACCAAGGGCACACTCAACCAGAAAGAAAGGCGCTACCATGGCCTTCCTAGGGAATATTCCAATGCACGAAATATGTAAGGCAGCCACATGGTCTACGCCTCACACATTTACCAAGCACTACTGTGTAGACGTGCTATCCGCACAACAAGCCACGGTAGGTCAAGCCGTACTAAGAACCTTATTTGAGACTACTTCCACTCCTACAGGCTGAGCCACCGCTTTTGGGGAGATAACTGCTTACTAGTCTATGCACAACATGTGTATCTACAGCGACAGATGCCATCGAACTGAAAATGTCACTTACCCAGTGTACATCTGTTCGTGGCATCAGTCGCTGAAGATTCACATGTGCCCACCCACCTCCCCGGGAGCCTGTAGCCGTTTGGAAGTTAGCTTCAACTTTGTACATTTGTAAATATATTAAATCTTAAATAGGTACATACTTATTCACTCCATTGCATGGGCACTATTACTAACAAACAACTCCTACCTCACCCTCTGCGGGGAAAACAATCGAAGATGGAGTCGACGCCCATGCTCAATGGAGACAAAGAGGAGGAGTCCCTCAGTCCCGTGACTCGAAAGACTTCTTCGAAGAAAAACAACTTGTAACACTCCGACCCAACACCAGGTGGCGGGCTATGCACAACATGTGAATCTTCAGCGACTGATGCCATGAACAGATGTACACTGGGTAAGTGACATTTTCATTCTTAAGAGGTATAACCTGGAGCGGCACTTCAAAACTCGACATGCAGAATATACTGAGCCTGTCCATTCAAAACTGCATTCAACAGAAATGGTGTTGTTAAAGCAATCACTTCTCTCCTAGCAGAAGCTCTTCCTTTGCCAGATGAAGGAATCTGAGACTGTTACAGAAGCATCATTCAAAAGATGCTAGTTGCTTGCCAATCATGCTAAGCCATTCACGGAGGCAGAGCTGGTTCAGCCGCTGAACTTTTGTAGCAAAGCCAGCATTTTAAAAGAAATCAGCGCATTACAGCCATCGGATTCCACATGTGCATGCAGAATAGAGGCACTGGGTGAAAGTCCAGGATCAGGTGATCAAAGCAACCAGAGAGTCACCATTCTTTAGCATTGCCATGGATGAATCCACAAATATAGGCAATGTGGCCCAGTTATTAGTTTGGGTGAGGTATTTGTGTAAATCACTTTATGCCAAAGAAGAGCTCCTGTGCCTTCTATCTCTGTAAGGGCACACAAGAAGAGAAGAAATACTGGGTAGCATCTGCAAATACTTTAAAACACATCCCGTACCATTAGACACTGTTGTCAGCATCACAACAGATGGGGCTTCTGCCATGGTAGGCCATGACAGAGGCTTTACATCTCTGCTTTAAAAGGACCTCACGAGACATACTGTGATAGACTACCACTGCATTATTCATCAAGAAGTTTTCTGTGCAAAATTGAAGCACAGAGAGCTGATTAATGTCCTAAAACTTGCAGTGAAAATTGTTAATTTTATTTGTTCCAAAACCCTTAACCATAGACTTTTTAAAGCTATGCTACAGGATTCCGAAGATGAATATACAGACCTATTGATGCACACTGAAGTGCGATGGCTAAGCAAAGGGAAAGTTTGGGGGGGTTCATTGCTTTGCTCCCTGAAATTGAACATTTTGTAAACAGTAGGGGTCAATCATTCCCAGAACTAAAGGATGTGAAATGGCTTAAAATGCTCCATTTTTTTCAAATCTATTTGCACACTTCATTGCTTTAAATTTGATGCTGCAAGGCAAATAACTGCTTTGTGTGCTGCATGATAAATGGTATTTACTCATTTGAAAGTAAGCTTGCACTATTCAAAGATCAACTTGATGTTGCTGACTTCCTAAAACTGTTTGATGTGACTCAGAGGTTTCCAAATACACAAGAAATGCTGCCAATGCTAAACCTTGGTGCATGTCTTGAGGAAATTTGTGGGGAGATCAAATAGCGTGTTTCTCAGTTCAGAGTCCTCCCTCCTCTGTTCAGGCTGGTTGAACACCCCTGGATTGTGAATGCACAAAATCTTGATGTTGTTGAACTTATTGGCATGAACTTATTGGCATGAATAGGGCGCTAGCACAAATGGAGCTGCAGCACCATTCAGCTCTCGAGGCATCTTTCTTGGGGCAGTCACCAGGAGAATTCTGGGACATTGTGCCATCTGACATCTCCCCTGTTCTTATTACAGTGGCCCAGAAAATAATTTGTATGTTTGGGTCAACATGTTGGTGAAAGTTTGTTTTCCACATTGGGACTGTTGATAAGTAAACTCAGAAATAAGCTTACAGACTTACATCTGGATCAGCTCTTAAGATTTTCTGTTGCAGACATAGCACCAGATTGCAGGACACCATTAGGAGACATGAAGTGTAAAATGAGTTCTTAGTATATCTTTCTTTGATGTACCTGTTTTCCGGACTCAGTTAAACCTGTGCTGAATATCCGGTTAACAAGGATTACCATGCAATGCCTCTTCAGATGCTATTGTCTTATAATAAAAATGTATTATCAAAATGGCCTCCTTGTAGCTTTGTAGTTATATCTGGCTTCGAAATACAGCATTGATTAGTAATGTTTTTGTTTTGAAAAGGGGTGATCGGACTATAATTTTGGCCCCTGGGACTCTTTGTGACTCCAAAGCCACCCGCTTGCTTCCCCTTTATTCTTGACCTCTGCACTCCCCTGGCCCCCATGTCGATCATCAACTCTGTTGTTTGCCCTTTTTTCATTCCGTTCACACTGCTAGCTGATTCCTTATACATTTTCGGAAACTGGTAAATAGCTGTTCCTTATGGAGTGTGCATGTAGTTTGTGAATACAATAAATATGACTATTCTAGGCACTTCTTGAAAAATCTATAGGGCATACACTCAGAGCTTCCATATCGCAATAACCATCATAACCCTGCATTGGTATATTTATTTAGGCTTTATAAAAAAAAAAAAAAAAACATTAGACTTGCCAGCTTGAATATGCAGATTTATATGTTAACCCCTTTGCTGTCAGGCCTTTTCCCCTCAGGTGGCAGGCCTTTTTTTGGCTATTTGGGGCAGTTCGCGCTTAGGCCCTTATAACTTTTTGCCCACAAGGTACCATCGCCAAATTTGCGTCCTTTTTTTCCAAACATCCTAGGGATTCTAGAGGTACCCAGACTTTGCGGGTTCCCCTGAAGGAGACCAAGAAATTAGCCAAAATACAGTGAAAATGTCGTTTTTAAAAATAAAAAAAACAAAAATGGGAAAAAAGGGCTGCGGAAGACGACTTGTCGTTTTTTCCCTAAAAATGGCATCAACAAAGGGTTTGCAGTGCTAAAATCACCATCTCCTCAGCTCTCAGGAACAGGCAGACTTGAATCAGAAAACCCAATTTTTCAACACAATTTAGGCATTTTACTGGGACATACCCCATTTTTACAATTTTTTTGTGCTTTCAGCCTCCTTCCAGTTAGCGACAGAAATGGGTGTGAAACCAATGCTGGATCCCAGACAGCTAAACATTTCTGAACGTAGACAAAATTCTGAATTCAACAAGGGGTAATTTGTGTAGATCCTACAAGGGTTTCCTACAGAAAATAACAGCTGAAATAAAAAAATATTGAAATTGAGGTAAAAGAAACAGCCATTTTTCTCAATGTTTTACTCTGTAACATTTTACTGCGATATCAGATTTTTGTAAGCAATATACCGTTACGTCTGCTGGACTTTGCTGGTTGTGGGGATATATAGGGCTTGTAGGTTCATCAAGAACCCTAGGTACCCGGAGACAATAAATGAGCTGCACCTTGCAATGGGTTTTCATTCTATACCAGGTATTCAGCAGTTCATTTGCTGAAATATAAAGAGTGAAAAATAGGTATCAAAAAAACCTTTGTATTTTCAAAATTGGCACAAGATAAAGTATTCAGAAGCAGTGGTTATTTGCACATCTCTGAATTCCAGGGTGCCCATACTATCATGTGAATCACAGGGTATTTCTCAATTAGATGTCTTTTGTACACAATGTCTTACACTTGGAAGGAAAAAATAAAGTGAAAGACAAGGGGCAATAACACTTGTTTTGCTATTCTCTGTTCCCCCAAGTCTCCCTATAAAAATGGTATCTCACTTGCGTGGGTAGGCCTAATGCTTGCGACAGGAAACTCAACATAGACACATCACATTTTTACATTGAAAACTGACATGTTTTTTGCAAAGTGCCTAGCTGTAGATTTTGGCTTCTAACTCAGCCGGCACCTAGGGAAACCTACCAAACCTGCGCATTTTTGAAAACTAGACACCTAGGGGAGTCCAAGACGGGGTGACTTGTGGGGCTCTCGCCAGGTTCTGTTACCCGGAATCCTTTGCAAACTTCAAAATTTGGCTAAAATAAACGTTTTCCTCACATTTCGGTGAAAGAAAGTTCTGTAACCTGAAAGGAGCCACACATTTCCTTCCACCCAGCGTTCCCCCAAGTCTCCTGATAAAAATGATACCTCACTTGTGTGGGTGGCTCAGGTGCCTGCAACAGAAAAAGGTCAAAATCCTGTAGAGATTGAGGGGAAAGCGCAGCGAGTTGATAAGCACATATTTTTCTTTTATACATCTTTAGTTTTGCAATAGCTCATTTTGATGTGTCCACGTACTTCTGTGATGTTTCAAACCCTAAAATTGAAAAGAAACACACTAAGGGGGTCATTCCGACCTTGGCGGGCGGCTACCGCCGCCCGCCAGGCGGAAACCGCCATGCGGCCGCACTCCCGCATCCCCCATTCTGACATTCCCGCTGGGCCGGCGGGCGCAAACCAAGTTTGCGCCCGCCGGCCCAGCGTGAATGAGGCCGCAACACAGGAGCCGGCGGTGTTGCGGCCGTGCGACAGGTGCAGTTGCACCCGTCGCGCTTTTCACTGTCTGCTATGCAGACAGTGAAAAGCTGGCCGGGGCCCTGTTAGGGGGCCCCTGGACACCCCCTACCGCCAGACTCTTCCTGGCGGTGAAAACCGCCAGAAACAGGCTGGCGGTAAGGGGGTCATAATCCCCAGGGCAGCGCTGCCCTGGCGGATTATCACCGCCGGGGCATAAACGGCGGTAAACCGCCGGCCCCGGCAGTGCGACCGCGGCTATACCGCCGCGGTCAGAATACAGAAAAAAGCACCGCCAGCCTGTTGGCAGTGCTTTGGTCTTTTTTTCCCTGGCGGTCTCGAACCGCCATGGTCAGAATGACCCCCTTAGTGTGGCATGCTTCATCATCAGGGTCCCACCTGAGACACCTAGCGTGTCACAGGTGTGCTGCAACGCCTGATTACAGCAGAGCAGGTTTGGTCATTTTTCCACAGATACTGGTTGGATTTGGCACAAGGGTGAGTGATGGTTCAGTAGATGAAATTTTATTAACAAAAGATTTCACAAAAGTGAAATGCACTGTTAATAATTGAAAGGCCAAAAAAACGGAGCTGTAAAGCCGTGTCAAGGCACCAACCGCTTTACAGTCCATTCACACACCTTTCATACATGACATGCAGAAGACCATTCACGCAGCCAGCTGCGAGCCAAGCACATTACAATACTCGCATCAAAAGACAGTGCCATTCAATGGCCTATCACTTTCATACACCCACATGCCAGATAAAACAATCACACCAGCTGATGGGAGTGTGTGGACTGGCGTTTAGCTGGCACCGCTAGCCAAGCGCCTCCAGCCAAGCGCCACCCTACGCACACCACCAGCCAAGCGCCACCCTGCGCACACTGCCAGCCAAGCGCCACCGAACCCACACCACCAGCCAAGCACCACTGCACGCACACCGCCAGCCAAGCACCACTGCATGCACACCGCCAGCCAAGCACCACTCCATGCACACAGCCATTACTTGTTGTTTTTTGTTTTTAAACAACAAAGAAACCACTGAATGATTATAAGTACAAAACTACAAGCAAAAAAGCTCTAACTGAATACATGACAGTAATGCCAACAGTGAAGCTGAACATATGAAAATATAAAACAGGCAGTTTACGCTCATGGTATTTCCCCCAAAATGTTTGGGGTGTAGTAACTCCTGAAACAGCCTGCCATACACAGCCCAGGCATTGAAGGACAGTCCGGGCAGTACATCTGGCTTTCCCTCTGGATATCTCTTCGGGCACAAACTCTACATTTCTTTGCGGGAAAGTCTTTTTTACAAGTGGGAGGAATCTGATCAGGAAAGTGGCGATCTTTCAATCTAGCCACATCCTCCACAACTGCTACTCTAGGAACTCTTGCATGATCCACCATAACAAGGCTCTCTATCACTGACTCCTGAAATTTAACAAATTTCATCCTTGACTCAGGGGAACAATCCTTAAACACTATAAAAGCATTAAAAGTTGCCAGATTGAACAAATGGACGGCCAGCTTTTTATACCACACGTAAGACTTACGAACAGCAGTGTACGGTTCCAACCTCTGATCTACTCTATCAACACCTCCCATGTGCTTATTGTAATCTAAAATGCACACAGGTTTGCGCACTTCAGCAAACCTAACCCCAAACAGTCACAGGTGAAGTACTCTTATCAAGGGTGGTAGTTAGCATGTACACAACCCTCCTGTCTACAAATTTCAGAGCTAGCAGCTCATCCTTCCGCACTGTCC
Organism: Pleurodeles waltl; assembly: GCF_031143425.1. Lineage (NCBI taxonomy): Eukaryota > Metazoa > Chordata > Amphibia > Caudata > Salamandridae > Pleurodeles > Pleurodeles waltl. The sequence continues at coordinate 31,073,876 of NC_090443.1, forward strand.
CCTCAAGGTTTTTACAGACAAGCTCCCTTGGATAGCCTTTCCGGTTAGAGCGGAGTGTGCCACAAGCAATAGTGTCCACTCTGAACAACTCCTTGAACAACTGAACTCCAGTGTAGAAGTTATCTACATACAAATGGTGACCTTTGTTAAACAGTCGTCTATCAAGTTCCCACATAATTTTCTCGCTAACTCCAAAAGTGGGTGGACAACCAGGGGGTCAATACTGGAATCCCTACCAGTGTAGGCCTGGAAATTCTAAACATATCCTGTAATACTTTCTGACAGCATATACAATTTAATTCCATGCCGTGCACTCTTGCTGGGAATGTACTGCCTAAAAACCAAACGACCCTTGAACAGGACCAAAGACTCCTCCACACTTATTTCTTTGCCTGGCACATAGACCTCTGAAAACCCATCTACAAAATGATCAAGGACATGCCTAATCTTAAAAAGGCGGTCATAATCGGGGTGATCTTGTGAAAAGGCTAAAGCATTGTCGCCAAAATGCAGCATCTGAAGAAGAAGCAAATACCGATTACGAGTCATCGTTGCAGGCAATATAGCCGTTGCCCTCAAGGGTCTAGTAGACCAATAAGAAGCCATTGACGGCTTCCTTATCAACCCCATCAAAAAAGTCAAACCCAAGAACTTTTTCATCTCTTCCAAATTTGTGGGAATCCAGTGGGTAGCTCTAGACTGAGGCCTAAGTCTGGCAGTGTTGTCCCTCAAATCCTGCTCTGCATACAAGTACAAAAATACATCATCCATAAACTACTCAAAGCAATTTATAGGCAAAAGGTTTTCTGTATTTACTCTACACCCTGGGAGACTAGTAAAGGCAGACAACTGTTGCTGCTCCATGTTTGGGGCAACCCAGGTGTCAGGTCTTCTAGTTGGAAGCCTTTCAGCCGCTGGCTGCTGCACAATTCGCACAAGAATGTCCTCGAAAACAGGCCCTTCATGGCTTCCTCATCAGAAGATTCCTCTCGGACAGAAAACTCACTCCCAGATTCTCTCTCTTCCTCCTCTTCCTCAGATGCAGAGTCTGTCTCATAATCATGATCAGAAGACGACTCAAAAAGCATGCCAACAAGCTGCTGAGCGGTCACTCTGTGGCCAGCCATGATCCTTTCTAAGAAGTGTAAAGTGACAAATGCGCCAACAGCAACCAGCACTGTCTAAAATAAGTAATAAACAAAGTGTGGCTTTATTACAAAGAGCTATGTATTCAAAAACTATACCACTCACTTGCCTGAAAAAGCTAGACTCACCAGCAGCTAATCTGCACAGACTCAGCAATCACCAATAATATCCCACTAAAAAGATAAAAGAAAAGCATATTAGACATAAGACAACACAAATATTGTGCACAAATCGAAGGACAATTTCACACACATTCTTGCATTTAGTACACCACCTACAAACATGTCATTCGTGCATGGCAACAATACTCCTTTTGAGTAAATTTACTTACCTAAAGTTGTGCCAAAACGAGCCACAACAAAAGAAGCAAAAGCTTCGAACTAGAACAAAAAAGAGAAATAAACAGTTGTAATAACAAATGCAAACACTTTGCCAGTTGAGAAACACCCCGCCACCAAAAAGTTAAAAGTTTTCCCTGGTGTCTAGTGGTCTCCAGGGAAGATGGACCTAAAAAAAAATACTAGGCCGGGGGCAGAAACGACGTAAAATATTATGCCCCCTGCACAAAAAACACACACACAAAAAGAAAATCCCTGGTGCGAAGTGGATTCTGCCCCCCTAGGGGGCAGATGGGCCAAAAAAAGAAGGCCGATCTGCCCCCAAGAGGGGCAGAACTGCCTAAAAGTGTTTCTCCCCCTTAGGGGGACTACCCTTACCCAAGGGGCCGCCCCCCCCACACACAAAAAAAACAAAAAAAAAACACATCCCTGGTGCCATTGTGGCTTCTACCCCCCTGGGGGCAGAAAAATTATTAGCCGAGCTGCCCCCAGGAGGGGCAGAAATGGCATATAAGATTATGCCCCCTTGGGGGATCCTCCCTTGCCCAAGGGACCGCCCCCGCACAAAAAACTCACACACACATATAATCCCTGGTGCCTAGTGAATTCTGCCCCCCGGCAGATGGGCCAAAAAAACAAGGCCGATCTGTCCCCAAGGGGGGCAGAACTACCTAAAAGTGTTTGTCCCCCTTTGGGGAGGTGACCCTTGCCCAGGAGGTTGCCCCCGCACAGAACACGCACACAGAACAATTTGCCTGGTGCCTAGTGGGCATTCCTGCTGAAGAGGCATCGAGGGAAAGGAAAACCCTTTCCTTTCCCCCGATGCCTCTTGTGTATCAATGCCCCCACCCCCGGCCGGAGAAGAAACTCACCTTCTTCTCGGTGGAGGCGCAGGAAGCAAATGGCTTCCTGTGCGTCCGGCGGCCTCTAATGATGTCAGTGCGCAATTGCACGCTGATGTCATTAGATTTGGGTGGGGGTAACGGTTTACGTCCTGGGCACACAAGCATTGCTGCCCAGGACGTATCCGTTACATCCCAGGAACCATAGGGGTTAAAGCTACACCCTCTCTTTGATCTTTCTTGCTCAGAATAAAAGCGCAGCTAAGGTTGTTTGCCATTGTTCCTTTTGACTTTCAACAAAAGGACACATTAAAGGGCATCTGGTGTGTCGATATTTCTCTAGTATCTGGAGGTTGAGTAGTGGAAGCTTACGGAACATTTAGCAAGGATGTATCGACTGCAGTCTCCTAAGCAACTATTTGAGATACCTCTTGTAACAGCCTAACATACTGCTGTCTGTTACAGTAAGCATTTGGGTATGGTGAAAGGAACGTCTAGTAATGGCCTATGGTACTTCAGCCTGCATTAAGAATGTTGTCTTTAGCAAATGAGACAAATTGCCTTTACCAATACTTGTTTTCCTTATTTGTCTATTGCTGTTTTACCCTCCTTGGCCCTCATTTCCTTTGTCCAAGCCTCCAGTGGCCGTCTTATCTCTGTGGTTGGTTCCACATCCTCTGCCTGTGGCTTCTGTAGCCATGTGAGAATTTCCATCACAGATTTCCTTCTTGGATGGTACTTGGATGGTAAATGTCAGTGAGCCTTTAATGTCCGCATGCGTCAGTCTTTTGTATACTTTTTGTTCTGTGGTATGCCGCATGATTATTGGACTGTGTCTGCTTTATAATGGCGTGACTTACACTGTCCCAAACAAACTCATTGGGGAATAGGTTTGGTTAAGTGATGTTCTGGATATTTGTGTGTGATCCAGTGATATCTCCAACTATTACAGTGAGGGTGGCTAAATAACCATCATCAGTGTTTTATTGTGGAAGAGAAAAGAATGCTGTATGCTGCCCTAAGGGGAAAAATTGAGAAAAAAAAACATCATTGGCAAAGCCAGCGGGTCTAGCGTTTAAAAGGCGAGTGCCAACTTATTCACTTTTCCAGTGGTTGCATTGGTGCTTTGGCACACTTTTATTTTTCTCTATACTGTTATGAAATGTCCATTGGCCACGATGGAGCCACAAAGTTTAAAAATAAAATAAAAAGCTAAAATGGCTAATGATGTTTCATGACGTATACTGTACACAAAAGATTGCACTTTTGGATTGGTAAAGAAAACCATTACATGATGGCAGTCGTGTCAGTGCTTCATGACATGTCCATGTGTATGTTTTGACTGCATGACTGTGTTGTGACACACTTGTGGCCATTTTAAGTTTTTATCCTTTATCGCTTTATCATGGTCGACAGACATTTGAGAATAGTAAAATAAAAATAAAAGTGCTCTGAATTGTGTAAAACAGAAACAAGAGGCCCAGTAGCACTTAGCAGCTTCTGAGCCATCAAAAATGTTCATCTGATAGATACTTCTAGGCGCTGATCCTTAACATTAGAATATTTCCCAGGTGTCAGACTGGATCTTGAGCAGCATCTCTGCGTGCCAGTGGGCGGCATCATTCAGCTCTGCTGCATCTTTTTCAGAAGTGACAAGTAAGGTGCTTAAATTGGCGCCACTCCAGTGTGCTTTTTGCATCAGTTAGCGCTGATCTGTGACGATCCTACCCCTTCAGTCACTTTTTGACCACTTTTTTGAGAATGTATTCTCTTGGTGTGACAAGGATGCCCCCTAAGAAACCTATGGATTTTAAGCCATCTGCTGCCTCTCAAGGGCAGAAGTCTGTGACCGACCCCACAGTTGGTTTGCCGGTGGTGCTTGGAGAGGGACCATGACTCCAAGACGTGGAAGGACTACCGTACCTCAGGTTGCTGAGAGAGCATTCCCTCAAGCTCCTCACTTCCCAATGCCACACGACCCTGCAACGTACATAATCCTGGAAGCTCAGAAGGTTGCAGGACTTCTCCTGGGGTCCCCAGTTTATTAACTCCGCACATCACCCTAGAGAGCTTTGAGGTCTAAGCCTCCACTTTCCAGGTTGAACTCTAGCATGTTCCCTACCACTCTACCAGAGAGTCAATCCAATCAGCTGGATAACTTTGATAAGAAGATGATCTCTTTCAATAGTGTAGCACTGTGTTTGAAGAGCAGTGCATGCCTCCTGGGCCGATACACCCATAGGATCTGGCACTTGTTGCGCAAGTGCTACCCTTGGTCTCGAAGGAGGCCTTAGCCATATTGTCACAGGCAATTGCAGATGGCAGAGATACAGTAAAGTTCACTATCAGATGTTGACTAGCTACAACCGGCTTGTTGGGCAGGGTGGTTTCATCACCAGTGGCTGTCCAAGCTTTGCTCATGGACTTGCCCTTTGATGGCTCTCGCCTTTTTGGTGAGAAGGCAGACTCAGCGCTGGTGCGTTTTAAGGATAACAGAGCTACGGCCAGGTCCTTGGGCCTATCTATAGCCCCACATCAACCGCAGTCTGCATTATGTCCCTTTTCGTGACTACAGAAGCCTCACAGCCGCGCTCATTCCTATCTAGCCACCACGGTCAACAAGCTTCCCAGCCTTCTTGCAGCCGAGGACGTGGTTCCCACAGACTACGTGGCGCCACTAACCAGATGTCAACCAAGTCCACAAGGCAGCTGGACCCTCCAGACCTCTTTAGTGTGCCCTCATACCAACATAGGCATCGAGTGGGGGCAGGATACAGCATCACATGCACCTCTCACAGTCGAAAACATCTGAAAAATGGGTTTTACAGGTAGTGCCAAAAGTGCTACTCCATCCCCCTTCTGGATACCCCTACACCCATGCCACCTGATGATGACAGGCTGATAAAGGACCATCTCTCCTTGCCCAGTCAGGAAGTGTTGGCAGCATCAGAAGTAGGTTGTGGTTGTATTCCTGCTACTTTCTGGTACCAAAGACGGATGGAGGCCTTTGTCCTACGTTCAGATGCTCACATTAGCTGAAGTCCTGTTTGCTCTGGACTGGACGCTGGATAGTAGCACTGGACTTGCAGGATTTCCGCCCTCCCTGCCCAAAGGCATTACCTGCAGTTCGTGGTGGGCCAAGAGCACTTCCAGTTTGCCGTGCTCCCTTTTGGCCTTACCAGAGCCTCCAGAGTGTTCACGAAAGTGATGGCTGTGGTTGCAGCACATCTGTGTAGGCAAGGGGTTCCAGTCTTCCCCTACCTAGAAGATTAGCTGTTGATGGTGGCATCACCCTACGCAGTCGTCTCCCACCTCCAGACTATGTCGGACCTCCTGCGTTCGCTGGAGTTTACTATAAGCACGCCAAACCTGACTCCCTTTCAGATACTTCCTTTCGTCTGAGCTGTTCTGGACACAATGCAGTTCCAGGCTTATTCCCCCAAATGACGAGTCCTGGATATTCGGGCTATGATACAGATGTTTCATCCTTTATCCTGGATTTTTGGTGAGACCAACTCTAATGCTGCGGGGCCTCATGGCGCTGTGCATCCTGCTAGTTACACATGCCATTTGGCATGTGTTGTTCTGCAGTGGGACCTTAAGTCCCAGTGGGCGGAGCATGAGGAAAATATCTCCGACACTGTCCAGATCTCAGAGGATACTGCAAGAGACCTGCAGTGGTGGCTGACGAAACGTGATTGGGGCAGCAACAAACTGCTCTCTCTTCCCCAGGCAAAGTTGACTGTAGTGACAGATGCATCAGAGGTGAGGTGAGATCAGAAGACCCTGGTCTCCAGCGGAGTCTGGTTGTCACATCAACCTGGTAGAATTTCAGGCGATCCCATTGGCATTGAAAGCATTTTTTTCTCTTGATCAGGCGGAAGTCTGGTGCAGGTGTTCACGGACAACACCACAACCGTGTGGTACTGCAACAAACAAGGCAGGGAGGAGTTGTGGACCTCTCAACATGGCTGGAAAGTCAGGGCATTTCCCTTGTGGTTCAACACCCGGTAGGCTCTCTGAACGTCGGGGTAGATGAACTCAGCTGCTGATGCCTAGCGGATCACAAATGGTGTCTCTATCCAGCGGTGGTGCAGGGCCTCATTGAAGAATGGGAAGAACCTTGTTTAAATCTGTTGGCCATCGCCAAGAACATGCAATGTCAGACATTTCAGAATAGTAAAGTAAAAATAAAGTACTCTGAATTATGTAAGAGAAGCGAGTGGCCCAATAGCACTTAGCAGCTGCTGGGCACTCAAAAATGTTTATCTGATAGAGACTTCTAGGCACAGATTCTTTACTTTAGAATATTCCCTATGTGTCAGACTGAATCTGGAAATTTTCAGGCAGTACGTTTGCCCACCTCTAGGTGGCATCATTCAGTTCTCCTGTGTCCGCGTCTGAAGTGAGGTGTGCGGTGCCTATATAGACGCCACCCCAATGCGCGGATGTTCTTTTATCTTAATGCAGCAGTTAGCATTGATCCGTGAAGAGCTACCCCCTGAGTTGCTCTTTGGCCGTGTTTTTTCTCAGCTTTAACACTTATTTGAGAATTTATTCCCCTGGTGTGACAAGGATATCCCCTAAGAAACCTACAGACTTCAAGCCATCTGGTGCCTGCCACAGACAGATGTCTGTGTCGGACCCACAATTGGGTTGTCTGTGGTGCTTGGGGAGAGACCAATACTTGCGAGGACTGCTGCGGCCCAGGGCGCTGAGAGAGCATTTCCTCAAGCTCCTCACTGCAACGTTCACAATCCCGGTCGCCTGGAAAGTCGTAGGACCGCTCCGGGGGACCCCAGTTTCTACAAACAGCACCCTACCCCAGAGAGCTTGGTGGCCCAAGCCTCCACTTGCCAGGATTAACCCTAGCATGTTCCCTACCACTCCACCAGAGAGGGAATCCACGCGGCGGGATATCTTTGGTAAGAAGATGTTCTCTTCCACCAGCATATAACTGTGTTTGATTAACACTGTGTGCCTCTTGGGCCAATACACCCATACAATCTGGCACTCTGTTGCACAAGTGCTACCCTTAGTCTCGAAGAAGGCCCAAGACATATTGTTGCAGGCAATTGCAGATGGCAGAGATGCAGCAAAGTTCAGCATACAGCTCTTGCTTGGACGTGCTTTTCTTTGTAGGAAGCTGGCTCTTTATATAGTGGACCAAAATTAGGTACCTGCTTAACTAACGTTCCCACCTGTCAACAAGGGGCCCAGTAAGCCCTGGGAATGGGGTCAGCATCTCCCTCTGAGAAAGGCCAGATCTTCATACCAAAGATGGTGGGCTTCTTTGAAGCTTCCTGCCTTGGAATACAGATCATCCTTTGGGAAGGGGTGCACAGTACCCCAGCCTGAGCAGAGACCTCTGCCCTCCAGAGAGCAAAGGCTCTCACTGTTGTCTGTCATTCTCGTCTGTTAGTAGCAAATTAGCTAGAACCGGTCAGTGAGCTTACTAGCAGTTGGTAGGTTTTCAGTGGGCGCCTCTAAGGTGCCCTTTGGGTGCCTGTATTAATAAATCTGTCACTGGAATCAATGAGGGTTAATTAATATGAGATGTTTGATACCAAACATCAGTTTTTCCGTGAAGCCATCATGTAGCCAGGGAAGTTGTATTGACCAGTGTCCAGCACATGTATTTCAAATAACTTCCCTGCACACTTACTGTGTCTAAGAATCTAAAAAAACATAGAATGGACACATTTGCTCCTGCATAGTTGTCCTCACTTATAATATAATGCACCCTGTCTTAGGGCTGAAAGGCCGGTTGTAGGGTTAACTTACAAATATTACAAGCAGTGTTTAGGGGACATGGCACACAGTCTGTGTGCCGTGTCGTGTTTTCACTTTTGGAAGCACATTGTCACACAGCCAGCAGTCGCAGTCTGCATGAGATTGGTGCTGTGTCCCTTGGAGTAGCACATGTTATGCTGCAGTTGTTAGGTCCCTCTTCATTACTCATGCCCAGGGCACTAGTGGTACCATTTACTACGGACTTACAGAGGTGCCAAAGGGCCTGGTCACTTGGGGATCAAGTGACCAGGTATCTTGTTTTGGGGAAGGAACACTGGCACTGGGGACCTAGTTAGCAGGAACCCAGCGCATGTCAGTCAAAGTTGCATCTAAAACCAGGCAAAAAGTGTGTGTGTGTGTGGGGGGGGGGGGGTACTGCAACCAGAACCCAGCTTCCTACATTTGTCTTGTGTGGAGTTCCAGCCTCTGGTATGCTTTGCTTGCAATGCCACTCCTGCCCATAGTTCTCAAGAGGATCAGGAACAACCAGGCCCAATTCATTCTTGTTCCGGATTGGGCCTGGAGAGTCTGGTATCTTGAGGTATTGAGCATGAACATCAGTCTTCTGGTCAGGCTGCCTATTTGGGAGGATCTTTTGTACCAGCAACAGGGAAGAGTCTTGCACCCAACCTTTGCTTTCTCTGACTTCATGTGCAGATATTGAGAGGCAACAGATGACAGCTTTTGACCTTTTTCCGGACATCTGTAATGTTATTCTGGCAGCCAGGTGTCCCTTCATCAAGATGGTATATGCTTGTCACTGGGACAAATTTGTGGCATGGTGCACACCCAAGATCATCAAACCTCTCTCTGCACTCCTTTCACGGGTTTTACTATTCGTTCTCTCTATTCGGGCCATGAAGGGCTCTACTCTTGGCACAGTTAAAGGCTATTTATCAGCCATTTCAACATTTTTGCGGTTGCCTGACCAACTTTCTTTGTTCACGTCACCTGTTGTGACTAGATTCCTCAAATGTCTTCAACATATATTTCCTTCCAGGCCATTTTCCCTTCCCCAGTGGGACTTAACTTTGTTCTGACTTTTGTGATGTGTATGCATTTTGAGCCACTGCACAACTGCCTATTACGTTTGGAAACCATAAAGACAACTTTCTTGTGGTCCTAACATCAGCCAGGAGGTTCACTGAACTGCAGGCACTGTATGTGCACCCTTCTTATATCACCTTTCATCCAGACTAGCTGGTCCTTCGAACATGTGCCTCCTTCCTTTTAGAGGTAGTGACATCCTTTCACATATAGCAAGATATCACCTTGTTTACCTTCTTTGCTCCGCCTCACGCTTATAAAGAAGAGGAGAGACTTTATTGCCTCTACCCAAAAAGAGCATTGTTGGACTACCTTGATCGTACAAAAGAGTTCGGGGTGGATGCTCAACTCTTCGTAGGATATTTTGGAGCTAAGAAGGGGAAGGCTGTTCGGAAGTGGACCATCTCACGATGGATAGTGCTCTGCTTAAGGATCTGCTATGCACTGGCAAATAAGCAACCCCCTGATGGTTTTTGTGCTCGTTCCACTAGATCCAAGGCTCCAACTACTGAGTTAGCTTGCAGAATCCCTGTCCTGGACATCTGTTGGGTACCCACATGGGCTTCTCTGCACACGTTTACCAAACACTACTGCCTGGTCAGTTAAGTCCATCATGATGGGCACTTTGCCCATTCAGTTCTAGATTACATTTTGGTCTAAATCTGTTTCACAGACCCACCTCCAGGAAGGCTTTGCTTGGGTATTTATTCTAAGGTAAGGAATCTGCGGCTAGAAGTCTCTATCAGATGAACAAGTTACTTACCTTGGAAAATGCCTTATGTGAGAGAGAATCTGTCTAGCTGCAGATTCCTTACTGGCCCTCCCATTCCTCCTCGCTCCATGAAGTGATTACAGTGTGAGAGTCACCCTTCCAAGGACCTTAAAAATCACACCAGTTGTCAGTGTTCTTCATGGCCCTGCACTCTTGGCATGAAAGTGCGAAAAGTGAATGACGTCCGCATGCCTGGGTGGTGCCTAAATAGGTACTGCACATGTCACTTCTGGCACAGCTCACACAGAGCTGAACGATGCCTCCTAGACATACACAGGAGTCTTGCTTGAAAATTTCTGGATCCACTCTGACACCTGGGGAATATTCTAAAGTAAGAAATCGGCAGCTAGATAGAGTCTCTATCACATAAGTTGCTACCGAAAGTCAGTAACTTGTTCTGCAGGTGCAGGCCCTTTGCAAAGGCTGTTTCTGTCCCAAAGCTTTTCCTGTGTTTGTGGCTTCCATGATTTTAATCCTGTTGTACTTCTGTGAACAGTGACCACACCACATCTACCTTTTCCCTTTGAGTCCATTGGTCTCTTCCTGTTAGTTGTCATCCATGCTGATCCTCTTCTTGTCTTTTACTGCACAGGTGAAAAAGGCTTTCTTTGCACTGGTGACCAACGGCGTGAGGGCTGCTCCACTCTGGGACAGCAAGAAGCAGAGCTTTGTGGGTAATTGCACTCCCTTATAAATACAGCATACATAACAGAGAATAATGGGCGCCTAGGTCAGGGTGATAAAGGTAGTTATGGGGATGATAAGAAAAGCAAATGTGATAGTTAAAGGTCATTGTTGTGGAGCGAGTACCTCCTGCATCTTTTTCTGGTCATTGTCCTCAATTCACGCTCACCCCATTCTTTGGGCAAGTATAAGTTGAAACCCTTTCTCTTCAAAATGTATTTCTGACGCTCCAAGAGGCAGGATTTATTCATATGTTCTGTTTATTAGGGCATCACAAAACAAACATGATTCAAGAAAAGTGCATACATCCAAGAAAAATACAAGAGAGTGCTGCCTGCATCAGTACAAATATCATTAAATACATCTATTGTAGAAAAATAATCCATAGAATACTGCACTATAGGATTGACAGGTCATGACTAGCCAGTACCTTTGACTCCCAGTCTCGTAATGGGTCCAAATGTGATTTAATCTTGTTCTATGCTTATTGTTTTCGAGGATTGACATTTCAAGCGAAAAAATATCCAAGAATTCTTGTCACTGCAAGCCATGGTGACGACAACACAGGGTAACAGTGACATCCTCGGACTCAGTGGGGGGAGACACACTCGTCCTCCGAAAAACATAAAATGACGGCAATCAGGGATGCGCTAGGGGACAGAGAGCCCGGCCGAGGGCTCGAAACAGACTCCTATGTGCCTAACCCTCTGGTGGCAGCCATTGCCAAACTTGGGAAAGATTCGCCGAACTCCGGAACGCCCCCCTCAGAAAATCTGGCAGCCGGGGGGACAGATAATCCGTGACACGAGAGAATGCACACAACGCTGGGACGCAGAAACTGTCCACCCCACATCCGGCAAGGCATACTCGCCGAACAAGAACAAACCAGACAAGGGGAGACCAAGGACTGGTCGCCACTGGCAACTGCCTTCACTTACATTGAGTTTCAGGACTCAGTTTTTCTGTCGAGTAGTTAAAGTTGTTATCAAAGGGATGCACTCACAGAAGACCAAGAAGGGTGTGGATCTATGGGGATAGTTTTTCACACAAAGACCATGACAACAGGGAGACTGTATATGAAACATAAGATGGAGGGCACAGGTGATGAATGCAAAACTACTGGATGTAAAAGACTAGACATTGTGGTGATCGAAGTGGTTGTACACTCGAGTACAGACACGGTTAGGGCCACATGTGGCATCTTTACATGGACAGACCAGACAGATGAGTGGGGCTAACATACAGGATGAAAAGGGCATCTCCCTGATGAGGTGGAATGTAATTGGGCTTGGTAATAAAATTAAGAGGGGTCTGATTGCCACATACATCAAAAGATTAAAGCCAGATGTGGTCCTCTTGCAGGACACTCGTCTGAAGGGCGTAAGTTGTGGTTTCTTGGGCAGAGGGGTGCACAAGTTATTATCCCATGCGGGCTACACATCAGATTCCTGAGGAGTGGGTATACTAATCAGAAAGTCATCCCCCCCTTCTGCATAGAGAAAACATGGGTAGACCCATATGGGACATACATAGTAGTGAAGGGACTATGGGGTCAGAGGGATATCACCCTCATAAGTGTCTACGCCGCACCGCGATTGCAAAGACAGACACCGGACAAGATAGCTGAAATACTATTGGAATCTGCCTCCCCCACACACATAATAGGAGGTGACTTTAATGACATAGTAGACACACACCTAGATTGCACAAGCCCAACTCCGGGGCACGAGGGGCGACACCACTGGCTGTGTTTATAAATACTCTGGGCCTCACGGACCTATGGCACTCCAGACACCCATATGAGCACCAATACGCATACCTCTCTGGCACCCACAAAGTATTTTCAAGATTGGACTCTGGCCCCAACAGGAGAGGTGAGAGATATGGCGAAAGTAGAATACCTGTCCAGTGGCTTGTCAGATCACTCACCATTATGGCTCACGGTGGGGACATACCCACGGACGCCCTGGACGGGCTGGAGGCTGAATGCCTGGGAGCTCAGGGATCAGATAGTGGCACTTCAACTCCAGGTTGACATTGAACTATACTTTGCAGAAAACATTAACACAGTGTCATCCACCATGATGTTTTGGGAGGCCTATAAAACAGCCCTAAGAGAAAGGGTACAAAATATGATAGCATACAAAAGGAAAAAAAAGGAAAACAGGAGATAGAAGCTACTAGAGATAGAGGGGCGATCGGGAGCAACCACTTACCCTATCAGTATGCCAGATACTGATTCTGCACCAGGAATACCAGGCATTAGCAACCCAAAAGGCAAAATCTAGGATTCTTGCCACACAACACCGTCTTTACGCTGCAGGAGATAAAGCTGGACGACTACTCGCATGGATGGGCAAAAGGGAAGTAGAGGCTTGACAAGGGCGGACACCGGTGAAATACACACTTCAGCACAAGTGAAAGCTGACGTTTTTGTGAGATTTTACACCGCCTTCTGTCGGTCTCATTCATTAGTTGGGGAACAACAGATTGTAGAATAGCTGGATACAATGATGATCCCCACACTTACACCGAAAGAACAATAGACACTGAAAGAAGACATCACACTCCCAGAAATAGTGACAGCCATAGGTAAACAAAAGTTTGGGAAGACCTGTGGCCCTAACGGACTACCAGCAGAACTCTTTAAGAGAAATGCTGCCCTCCTGGCCCCCCAACTACTCAGTATGCTTGAGTAGGCCAAGGCGGAAGGTTCCCTCCCACCAGACCTCCGCAATGCCACCAAAGTGGTTATCCATAAAGCAGTGAAACCTGCTGAGGATTGTGGCTCATACCACCTGATCTCACTCTTAAATACAGAATCGAAAATACTAGCCACAGTGCTGGCCACAAGATTATAGATGGTAATAACTGACCTCATTCAGATCAAGTGGGCTTTATGCCCAAGAGATCCACTAGACTTTATCTCCGTAGACTTTATAATTGGTTGGAGACAGTTAAAAGTGGGAGGACCCCGTATATTCTTATCCCTCAATGCCAGAAAAAGGCATTCTATGCGATCCACTGACACTTCCTGAGACAGGCCCTTAAAAAAATCGGTTTTGGACCCTGATTCATGGCATGGGTAGACCTGTTCTATACAAACCCGGTAGCAAGGGTGTGAATGAATGGTACAACATCAGCGGAATTCCGTATTGAGATAGGAACACAACACTGGTGCCTCGTGTCCCCCCTATTATTTGTGCTGATCCTGGAGCCCCTGCATGCCTAATCCGAGCCCACGCTGACGTGGTGGGTTTTGGGGTTGATGCAGAAGGGGCAGGAGAGGAAAGAATATTGTTCTTCGCTGTCGATATCCTGCTATGTCACACACCCAGCTAAGACCCCCACAAACATACTCCAGAGATTCAGCCAAAATGGGGCCCACAGTGTTATAAAATAAATGGGGACAGATCAAATATGTACCCTGTTGAGGGCCATTTAAATATTAACGACATCCCGAGACAACTACGCATCACCTCGACAGGGTTCAAATACTTGTCCATGTATATGACTACGAATGCTGACAATAGCCATAACTATAACATCAGATCCTTATTAACAGAACTTCACAACTTGGTGGGAAGATGAAGTCCTCTACCCCTGACATGCTAGGGAGGGCGGTGATGTATAAAGTGATTGTGCTACCCAAACTTCTTTATACTCTCCGAAATACATACCACGCTATCCCAGAAGAGGTTTTCACCACAATTGAAAGGCAGGTCAGAATGCTAATATGGATTAGAAAACACCCCTGGGTGGCTCTGCAGACGCTCCTGCAAACTCAGTACAGTGAAGGTATAGCCCTTCCAGATATAAGAGCCTAATCCTGGGTATCACACCTAAATGTAATAAATGACTGGGGATATTCACAGGTAGACCACCCAACATATGCACTAGAAATACGCCAATTTCTTATGCACCCCTAGCTACACTATGTATATGGAGGGCATGGAACAAAACAGCTGCTGCCGGCAACCCAAGTAGCTATAGAAGCTTGGAGGGGGCTACGAGACTAATGGGTGAGCACAAATGTGTCGCCCAAGAAACCCCACTATGGTCAGGTACATACCTGAAAGAAATAGGGAAATTGAGATGGGCGTGGGACCTGTTGGGGTTATCCAGAATAGGAGACATTATAGAAAATGGAACATTGATCCCCCATGACTCCCTCCACAGAGATTACCAAATGCATGATACACAACAATATAAATACATACAGCTAAAACATGCATGTGAAGCAGAGAAACTTGATCTTGATGATCTCCCAGACTATGCCCCACTGGAAGGGAGACTGCTACAGGGAGAAATTGCAGAGAAAACAATCTCTTGGACTTATAGGTTGCTAAATAACACCATGCCTGATCTACTACAACAATTAAAAGCCAGATGGGAACTCGCAGTGGGAGAGATGGACAACACAGATTGGGAGGAGGCCCTAATGCACCCAAGGGATGTGGCCATAAAATCGAGTTTGAGACTAATTTAGTTTAAGATCCTACATAGGGCATACTATGGGAGGGCTTGTTCACAACAATGCAGAAGAGCAGAATCCCCTTACTGTCTGCGTTGTAGCACTGGCAGAGGCTTATTTGTGCACACACTGTAAGAGTGCCCCGTTACACAAGTATACTGGACCTCCATAATAGGGGAACTTAATAAAAAATTGGGTGAACAAATACCATTAAACCCCAAGTTTGTGTTGTTGGGTATCCCTACAGATATAGACATAACCCGGGCCAATTGCTGTTCTACAACCTGGGTCACATAGTGGGCAAAAGAGATGTAGCCAAACACTGCGGTCCCCTAGAAGCACCTACCCTACTGAAATGGAGAGCAGGAATGGACATTTATATTGGTGCCGAAAAAGTTACATGCAAAGCTTGTGGGTGCTCACGGAAATTCTACAAGACATGGACCCTGTGTCTGGACTACTATGGTATAGACAAGGGGCAATCACCTGGCCCACCACAACACTCATGATACATAATGAGTACACACACAACGAGAAGTTTTTACATACACGCCACAGGGCGACTATATCTTCTAATGTAATCCTCACTATTGTATTAGACCCAAGACGTCTTCCACACTGATTTATTGGTGTCTCCAATGAGTTATTGACCACTGTGAAATGTTTTCTTTACATGTTGTATAAAAAGCACAGTACAAAATATTTATTTAAAAAAAAAAAAAAAAAAAAAAAAAATGCCACCGTATATTGAGATCAGGGGCCCTGGATAGTAACCATTGCTAATCTAAGACCAGTCAAGTCAAAGTAATAGCAAAGAAGTAAATCCCTGATAGAGCTGATGGGATCTGAGGGGAATACCCAAGTATTATCAGCTTATAGTCCCATCCGCAATCAATAAAAAAAAATTGACCATTCAGCTTCCGAAGGATAGTGTCCCAATATCCCTATAAACTAATACATACAGCAAATATGTGAAACGCAACAGCTCTGTCAACTCCAAATCTAAAACATCAACTTTCCAGCCCTAGCCTTGTTTTATTAACAGATATGGGGTACAATATACATCTGTCATAAACTTAAAATATTGGTTCTTAGCCCAAGAGACATTGGGGACTGTAGTGCCAAGATAATACTGCTTTGAATTTCTTGCATTGTCAACATAACTTCCATAGGGCGGTCCATTTTACTGCTTGTAGTTGACATAAATCAATCCTCCCTATTACCCCCAGCTGCAAGAATCATTTTATATGATGAACTTATACTCCCCTTACAATTCATATCTATGAGGAATTCAAGAAATGAATTCTGTGCACAATTAATCTCTCCCACATTCAGGCCCAGCAGGAGTGACAAAGTTGAAGAAATCTGAAAAAACTCTGACGAGGAAGAGAAAACTGATGTTGTAGTGCCTTGAAGCAGAACATAGTATCGCCCTCAAACAATTGACCGAGCTTACGTAGTCCCAACTTTCCCCCAGCAGCTAAGCGCACTTTCATGTGTGAATAGTGGGCGATTCAGATTGAATCCTAATAGCGTATATTGATTATACTAAACACCATGAAATTCATTTTTTAAATAGACCTAGTCTGCTTGAAGTAAACTGTATCAGTAATGCCTGTGTGTGGTTTAATGTCTCCCACCCCCCATGGTAGAAAGTCTGAAAATATTGACCCGAGTGGCCATTGTTCCTACCCAAAACCATAGTAAGTCGGAAGATAAATCATGTCAAGTAGCAGGTGGGGACATTTCGCCACTCTCCCAGGGCAGTTGGAGATACTGGCCCTCATTCTGACCCTGGCGGTTCTCTACCGCCAGGGCCAACGGGGGCGGGAGCACCGCCGACAGGCCGGCGGTGCTCCCTTGGTCATTCTGACCGCGGCGCTTTGGCCGCGGTCAGAACGGGAAAACCGGCGGTCTCCCGCCGGTTTTCCACTGCCCCTTAGAATCCTCCAAGGCGGCGCAGCTCGCTGCGCCGCCGAGGGGATTCTGAACCCCCTACCGCCATCCTGTTCATGGCGGGAAAGCCGCCATGAACAGGATGGCGGTAGGGGGGGTCGCGGGGCCCCCTAACAGGGCCCAACTAGGCTTTTCAGTGTCTGCGATGCAGACACTGAAAAGCGCGACGGGTGCTGCTGCACCCGTCGCACGCCTTCCACTCCGCCGGCTCGATTCCGAGCCGGCTTCCTTGTGGAAGGCGCTTTCCCGCTGGGCCGGCGGGCGATCTGAATCAGATCGCCCGCCGGCCCAGCGGGAAAGTCAGAATACCCCTCGCGGTCTATTGACCGCGGGGCGGTATTCAGGCGGCTTCCGACGGGCGGGCGGCAACCGCCGCCCGCCTAGGTCGGAATGACCACCACTGTGTCTTACACCTCGACCTTTTATAGCAACATATGACCCGCTGCCACAGTGATTCAATCTTATTAACGAAGCCCTTGGGGAGATATAATGATATACATCTAAACAGATACCTGGGCAATATGTTCTTCTTAATAGGATTACACCTCCCTAGATGCAATCAATTCCATTTTTTAAAAGTGTCCATAGAGTGATTGTAAGCTTTGCTATAATTCAAATTAATAATTTCCTCTGATCATATGCACAATTGCACACCTAAATAAGTTGCAGACTAAACCTTAATTTTATCCTAATTGAGTGCAGAGACATTAGAAATTACCAATGTCTTATCCGAGTTAAGTTTATATCCAAAGACCTGTCCAAACTATTACTTGCAACTCCACTGCCTTCATGACTGCCACTGGGGATGATGTCAAGATTGCATTATCCTCTGCATAAGTCAGTTCTTTAAGCTCCAAGCGATGTAGATGAAGTGAACAAATAGAATTGGCTAGTCACAGAGCATGGATATAGGGCTTTAGTTATAATGTAAAAAAGCTATGTTGGTAATAGGCACCCTTGACGGGTGCCTCTAGTAATTTTGATAGTCGGATAATCTGCCACAACAGAGGACCATTGCTGTTAACCCCCTGTAGAGCCTTCATCATCTCCCAGAGAGATTGCCTGGATGCCTGGTCAAATGCCTTTTCGTCATCTAATATATTGATCCCCATAAGAGTCTCCTCCACTGACGCCACCTCCAGGGTGGTTATAGCCATTTTCACATGAGAAGTTGTCATGCCTCAGGATGAATCCATGCTGTATAGCATCAACCAAACCAATAATCACTGTGGATAATCTATTGGCCAGAACTGTAGTATAAATCTTAGACCCTACATTGATTAAAGATATCAGCTGATAAGAGCTACAATGTGTTGGATCCTTCCTCTTCTTAGGGAAGATAACTATCTTGTTCTCTCCCCATGGGCGAGAAGCTTGGCCAGGGAAATTGGGGGAATTAAAAAGGTCTCCAAGAGTGGGTGCTAATGTCCCTGAGAACACTTTGTAGAATTCCAAATGAATCCGATCCACTCCACAGTTCTTCCAATTTGCTTGCTGACTAATAGCTTATTCAACCTCTGCTAAAGAGATGGGTTCCTCTAACCGATCAGACTGTCCTTGAGTCAGTTTAAAATTGCAGTGTTCCTTTATGTAGTTGTTTACATCTTCAATGAAGGCATCACTTTTCTCTGCATATACATTTTTATACAATTGTCTAAATTCCCCCATGATTCCCGTCTGATCGACCATTAATTCAACCCTTTTGTTAACCACCTCCCAAATCAATTTGCTACTAGCTCTTTACTCTAGTCCTGAATTCAAGCAAATGGCCTATCTCCTCATTGTTTTCAAAATAAAGCTGTTGCTTGGCCCAGATTTTTTTTTTAACTCTATCCCAGACGCCTTTCTTTAGAGTTGCCTGCAAGACCTGAAGCTGCTCAGATGCCACTGAGACCCTGTGCCAATTCTGCTCTATGACCTTTTGGGCCAGTCTGGTCTTGAGCAAGATAAGTGTGTCATGTCTGAGATTCCTCAATACCCAGATTTTCCTGCTGGTATATGGAGTAATTCAGTGTCTGTCCTCTACAAAGGGCTTTAAGTGAATCCCATGCCACTGTTGTAGGTGTGGAGACGACATTTATATCCAAGATCTCTTTCAGTGTCCTACCCACAGCCAGGACATATCCCTCCTCTAATAACAACTTCCGATTAAAAGACCAGTTGCCTCACTCACCAGATTGACAGAGTAGGTCTGAGCGAATGTAGAGCAACAGAGAGTTATGATCCGATATTATTTGTGGATTCATGTGAATGCTAGCATCAGCTCCAAGCGAGTGACTCATTAAAAGCATGTCGATCCTAGACAGGGACCTCTGCAATGTTGAATAAAAGGTGAAACCTTGGTCCCATAATCTACACAACCGCGAGATATATCCACCAAGGCATAAGAACTAATGCTCTGCCACAGTGCCCTCTGAGACGCTTTTTACCCCCTCTCCTTATGATTGCAGTACTGGGCTCCCTAAACGGGGAATCTACCCCTGGGACAAGGACAACATTAAAATCCCTGCATACTACTGAAGGCTCAGGCCTTTGATGCAGCTCGGGAAATAGTTAGTCATATGCAGGATGGATTGTCCTTGTTGGGACCACAGACTATGCGTACAGCAAGTTGCAAGCATCCTCTCTAAATTAATATAATCAGTCATGGCCCCCCGCATCAGCCTTAGTTTTAACCACAGACCAGCTGGAGTCACAGACTAGAATTGCGACACCCCTGCTGGCTAAATTAAAAAAACAAAAATGCTCAATAGCGATGCTCTCTCAGCTGTGGGGTTTGATCCCCGGACTGGTGTGTTTCCTGCATACAAATTATGTGTGGCTTAAGAGTGTACAGTTCCTCTTTTATCAATTTACGTTATATTGATGGCTTTCAAACCATTATCATACCAGATAAGAACATGCAGTTGCTGGCCACAATGTCACTCTCTCTCACCGGCCATCCTTGTCTAGACCAAAACTGAAGAGACACACACCCCCTCTGCCCCACCTTCAGTGGGATATACACTTTCTTACCTGTACTTTTGTTTGTAATAGAAGATGGCGGTGCACGGCTAGTGGAGGGAAGATACTGAGGTCTCTTCGAGCCAGCCCCAGGCGTACCTATGTTTCAGTGGTGACTATGGCAGCAGCAATGGGAGCCTGGAGGCATAAGATAGGGCTATCCTTTACCCTACGGGGCTGGGATGGGACAGGAGAATACCCCTGACGATGGAAGGCGACGGTGATTGTGTTGGAGATTACTGCATGTCTCTTCTTACTGGTTGTGCACAGGCAGCACAGCCAAGAGTAGTGGGCCGGCCCTTACGCGGGACAGCACAAGTCCTCTGGCGTCTTCTATGGCGCAAATTTAAAAAAAACTTGAGAAGCGTCCTGCTTTGGTGTGCCTCCATAAGGAAGTGCCTGGCTGGGTTGTAGGACTGAGACAGCTTTGGTTCCTGTTTCTTCTTGTCTGGCTGGGGGAGGGAATTGCCACATACAATTATTCTGGCAGTAACTACTTCAGTTGAGTTGGTTCATGGGTGCTGCTGGGCATACTGGACTCTGGCATTTTCTGGAATACTGGGGGTGATTGCCCCTAAAGGAGGGCATGGAAAAGGTTAGGTATACGCTCCACATCCAGTAAGCGCTTTGTACCTGGGAAAAGTACTTTATCCTCATGTAAAACAGTAACTGAGGAGATGGATGAGAGATTGGGGAGAGTGTGGAGGACATTGAAGCCTGAGAAAACTAACACCCCTGGTCAGATTTCACAGAGGTGATCTGCGGTGAATATTCACCCAGAGGAAGGGGGAAAAGGGTAGGGTCGGGAGAATGTGGGATCCGATGATATCAAGCTATCTTATCCACTTCCAGACACTGCTGCTGCTGGTCTGTTAAGTACCTCCCCGAAGTCTATAGACCACTGTGTATGTTCTGTCAAATCAATGATGTCTTCTCTGACATCGAATTATGTTATTAGAAGTGATTCTCAGGGGGCTGTCCAGGACTATAACCTCTCCTATGGGCTTGACAGGCATATCTCTATCCCCCACCTCTACTTCCACTTTCTCCAGCTTGCTTATAGCTGCACCAGCAACAAGTGGCCTTACATTGGATAGGATGGATGAGATGGAATCTGGCATCCATGTAAGACAAGGGTGGCTTGAACGGGCAGGATAATATATTCACAGTTGCTGGATTAAAATTGTGCAGGGGACCGTAGACTAAGCTGCTATGGACACTCAGAATCCTGACACTAATCAGCAGGAGTCAGCTGAGGTCTTCTCTCTATCCGACTCTGGCAGTGCGTCTGATTTAGAGACAGCAGAGTTAGATGCTGATGGAATGGGAGAAGTGGAGACAGTAGAGCTGAATTAATGGACTCAAGGAGAGGGTGATGTTGCCAGAACCAGATCTAGAACTAAGAGAGTACTCTGGGGGAACCTGAATGAGCTGGGAAGGCAGTGGTTGGTGTGACTAAGGCATTAACAACTCAGTAGATAGAAGATCTGGTTACTTATGTATTTGCCTAAGGGCAACTACATCCTGCACAGCTCCTAGGAGGGGAAGAAATGCTCTGGAACCCGGAGGGACTGGAGCTTACTCCTACAAATTCTATTCATCCCTCACAGGAGACTCCTTAATTCCTTCTTCTCCCAGCTCTCAAGCCTGTGAAGATTGTGTGCAGAGGGCCCCATATGTAAGCAGAGGTGACAACGGAGCGAGAGAACCTGAACCAGTAGGACACCCCCACTCTTGCTGCTATTTATGATCTCTTATAGCTTCATAGAGAGGAATATAAAAAGGACCCCCTCTCGCTAAAGATGGCACACTTAAAGATGCAAGTTATCTAAAAATATGGTCACTCTTCATACATGGCTTGGAGACCTGGCGGCACTGCAGGCTACCCTATAGGAGACTGTAGAGGAGAACACAACAGCCAGCCATAAACACAAGCTTCAAGTAGATTATTTAACTGCAAAATTGGAGGACTTGAAAAGTCGATTGTGAAGGAATAACTGTGCTAAGCATCCCAAAGGGCAGCGAGGGACTTGACCCAAGAAGTTTTATTGTCTGTCTGTTCAGAGAGGCTTTTCCGTCCTTAAGTGACTGTAATATAGACTCAGTGGTTCAAAGGGCACACTGTTATCCTTTTCGGCAGCCCAGGAACATGGGGACTACCCCCTCTGGCTATCTTAATTTATGTCGGAAACTTTATTCTGTAGCAAGAGATTTACCAGGTAGCATACCGACTCCTCCAATCAAAACATATGGGATTGAATTCTTCCTGAGGTCTGATTTTTGCCATGAAACCGTGGCCAGCCCCTGGCAGCTGCGTGAACTTATTCCTCCTTTTCAGAAAGGGGGGGCTACGGTTTCACTGTTAGAGCCTGACAATCGCCCGATTATATTTGAAGGACAGACATATTGTTAAAGCTAAAAAAAATACTGAATCTGTGGTGTTCTGCTATGTGATAACTCTTGAAAAGATGATTGTATTGATATGACTCACTGTGTCACTGTGGAGTTTTTCGCTCTTTCCTTTTGGTGTAGTCAGAGCAACTGGGTCTCCCTGTTGCTGTGTGTTTTCTATCTCAGTCTTCATTTGGTGTTTTGCATCTTCACTAAATACTTTTTGTTTTCAGTGGTCAATTCCATTGAGGCTAGTCTGGATTGGACCTTCTCGGGTGTGAGGGGCTTTGGTGTCTAACCTAGCGGGGTCAGGGTAAGGGGGTGGGGTCACTAGTAAGAATGTGAAGTCATTCACAGAAAGGAATGGAAGGGGAAACTTCACATCAACAAAAAAAATTAGAGGTTTTCCTTTTGGAAAGATGAATACAGCTGCCGGTGATTTCAATTACATTAAATGGAGGAGGCATATTTGGCACTGAGTTGGGGTAGAGCACTTTAATAGTATAGTGTGTGTTTGGTATTGTACTGCAGCATGTGATTTAATTTGTAATCTGTGGTGGGGATATATGTGGATGGGCTGGAGGTCTGCAAGTGTGCGTATGCATTTGTGTAACTGTGCAGTATGGTGTTAGAATACAGCTTGTGATTTCATGTCTGTTTAGTTGTGGTGCTCTTGAAATCTTTTCCGCATATTGTGAACTTTTCCAAGCTTACAGCTGATGCTAATTGTAAATTTGTGGGAGTAGAGAGGTCAGTTAATGCCAACCAGCTGAGTCGATATCTTATCAATGTTAGATCAGTGGTTGAGCACAAAGTGTAGTTTGCTGATTTTCTTACCTTTCATAATCTGGATCTGGTCTTTGTTACCAAGACATGGGCCAAAGAGGTCTCGACCCAAATCTTGTTAATGCGGTGCCCTCCAATTATGTCACTGCGAGAGAGGACAGGGTAGGTAGACCAGGGGGGCGGTGGAGTGGTATTCAAATCCTATTACCAGTGCCTGCTGGATTCCGACCTAAATAATAAAACCTGTGAAGCAGTGTTCTTCAAAGTTAAGTTATCAGCCGTTAACTCATTCTCAGGTGTACTGGGATATAAGCACCTAGGGCCAAGATCCCCTTTTCCATCTGAGATTAGTAAAAATGATTAACTATTCTTGGAGATTTCAACTTCCATCTTGAAGATACAGCCAGCAAAGACTCATTAGCACTTATTGAGCCTCTCTCGGAAATGGGTTTGACCCAATTGGTGTTAGCCCTACACATGAGATAGGTCACATGCTAGATGGTATATTTTATAATGACCCTAGAATATATTTCCAGTATGTCCTTCCTCTTAGCTGGTCTGATCATGGGGCAGTAGGTTGTTCGCTTACTGTCCAGCCTTTAGCTAGGAGTTGTTACCCAACTAGTAGTAAACTAGGGAGTGGAAACTGGAAGAGAGTAACTTCCGATGTTCTGATTTAAAACGTTAGAAAGTATGTCTCTTAAGTTCTCAGAAGATGGAGATAAGGAAGCAGTGTAGTTTGCAGCCTGGTTGAATGAGGCTGCAAATAGGGTTGCTCCTATCAGGGAAACCAAACTAAGTAGGTCTGCCCCTTCATACCGTTTTTTAAAATAAAAGGTTAAGAACTCTTAGACAGGCCTGCCGCCGCCAATAGCATAATCTGGAGCCAAAACCTTGAAGATCAAGAAAAACAAGCATATGCAAGAAAAATAAGGGAGTATGAGTTGGCTATTAATCAGGAGAAGCTCTTGTATTGTTCTCAGACAAAATGAAGCTACTACATCCTCTAGAGAGCTCTTTAAGGTGGTGCAGTAGCTCTTTGCCCCTCTGTTAGCTGGCGAATCCGAGGGTTTGCAAGTTTTCTGCTATCAACTGGCAACCTTTTTCCATAGTAAAATTACTGACATTTATGAGGGTTTGGAGTCTGCTAAACATAAGAATATTCTTAGCCCTCGAATGGCTAAAGAAAGTCTAGTGTCAGAATTGTTGAAGCCTCAGAGACTTGTGAACCAATAGATGAAGTTACTTTAGGTATTTCTACCAATTAACCCCGACAGAATGGAACAATATATTCTCAGCTCGAAATCAGGTTTACCCTTGGAACCATGTGGTCTGTCTATTTTGCACATGGGAGCAGGCATAGTAGCAGGTCCTCTCATGACCTTGATGAAAAAGTAATTACGAGAGGCTGTTTTCCACGATATTGGAAGGAAGCTATTATTAATCTTGTTTTTAAAGAAGCCTAAGCTAGACAACAATGATTGTAAAAAGTATAGTCCAGTCTCACTACTTCCACTGCCTGCTAAGATCTTGGAGAAACATCTGAATTACCACCTGATGAAAGGAGCAGGGGTTGGCTGGACAACTCATTGTTCGGGTTTCGTAAATATCATGGCACTAAAACTGCTTTGGTCTCGGCCACTGACTGCATCAGACGTCTAGTAGACAAGGGTCAAGGCGTGGCTTTGGTTCTTCTTGATCTGTCGAGGCCTTTGATGCAATCTCCCCCTCGTTATTGATTAAAAGCCTCAACAGGTTGGGTATTACAGATCAGGCCTTGGCTTTGCTGTCCTCCTTCCTTTCGGATCGTACTCGGAGAGTACTGCTAAATCAGTTCCAGTCAGACTACTTTTCCTTATCTGGCGGGGAGCCACAAGGCTCCTCCTTGAGTCCGACACTTTTTAATCTACATGTGTTCCTCCCACCCCCGTTGTGGCTAGCATTCAGGTATTTGGGCTGAATACAATATCATATGCAGATGATACCCAAATTATCTTATCAATCCCTAGGAATCTGGGTGATACTGCACATCATTTCTCCCAATGTATGTCAACTGTGGCTTCTTGGAATGTAATTTCCTTAAGCTCAATGGGGAAAAAACAAAGATGCTACTTTTTGGCACGCAAAACTCAATCTGGAATGCCAGTTGGTTGTCAGACCCCCTAGGTGCTCTTACGACTCCCCGCTGCGTAGTGTGGCTGCTGAGATATAATGTGGCATTGGCTTGGTTAACATTGTCAGCTTGTTCAATATTTCAGATTTTTTACTGTTTTTGGTCTAATATTGATCCAGGTGGCATTTAGCTTAAAAAGTAAGTAGTAAAGTATATGTGGTTTTATTTAAATCTAATTAATTTGAATTTGACTGAGAGATGGATGTTAAAGGAGGTGATTTTAAAGCCTATTTCAATCCTATTTTACATGGCGACAGATTAGTGTGCAGTGAGTCTAGAAGAGTAATGATTGAGTGATCATCCCCCACACATAAGGTGGTCATGTCCTCGATTGTTTCTCCTTACACTGTTGCGTTTTGTAAGCCTTCATTATCGGTTTTCCCAATTTTAGACAGTTTATGTGGTCTTAGCCATGTCATGCTCATAATGATATTGTATCCAAAACAATAAGAATAAAGGATGTTTTAATAAGACTAATAATTACTTCCAGGACTGTGACCTTATGTCTTATCTCAGCCCACAGGGGAAAGTACATTCAATCTATACTTGCAATAGCAGACAACAGGCGTTAAAACCTGGGGTTTCACACTGACAAAAAAAAGCTATTCCTGCAGTAATGACTAGCAAAAATGATGACTCCAGAGCCAGTCAAGGAGTTAAGCAGTTACGCAGTCATGCACTTAGTGTTGATGCACATATTCATAAAAGATCAACTAGGGAGAAGTTCATGTGTGTTTCAAGACTTAATTTTCGGCAGCCAAGACGGTGGTAAATCAGGGAATATCTTGTTGAATAGATTAGTACATTTAAAAAATTGGTAAACAAGAGTTCTGACTCTCTCCTTCTGTATCCGTAGCACATGGTTATTTGTTATACCAGTGTGTGTGTGTGTGTGTGCGCCAATGTAGACTGGTGCATTCAGGGCCACAGGACCCAAACAGGCATACCCAACTTTCCAAGAGCACTTCTCCTTGTCTGTAAATGGTATAGGTCTGAAGTCCAAACCACTGTGTCCCAAACCTGGCAGCAGTTCAGCTCACTTCGGCTCTATTGGGTATTTCTTTCACTGGCCAACTTAGTCCAGTCACTCTGGCTGCCATTGCCACCACCCCTTGGTGAGCTATCCAAACACCAATGCTCCCTCCCCCTGCGGGCTGTCTGCTGGGAGGATGCAAATAGAACGGACAGGGGTCCTAAGCGAGATGGCCTAGTTTAGGCAGATTCAGAGGGGCACAAGCACATCCAGCCTCTTCTGCAGTCTTCTGACCAAAACTGAAGCATCAGTGAGCAATTGGCTATCCTGTTTTTGCCCTTAGTTTGATATTCAAGGATGTATGGGCTTTTCCTTACCATTTTTTTCTTTCGTGTTGGCTTGGTATGTGTTAGGGATACCTGTGGTGAACTAGAAAGATGTCAAAATTACCATTAAACTGAATTAGAGTACAATATTTAAACTTGAGACTACTTTTCAGAAGTATACTTGTGATTTATTGTGTGTAGAATAATATAACAGAGTTATGTTCCTTATTACATTACATCAGACCAGATTTGTGGATGGAGGGCAGGGGTAGACTGGTGCACGCACCAAGAAAAAAGCGATCTATGCTGTCCATGGGTGCCTGGAAAAACATGATAAAATACGGTGGATGTGGAGGACCTACCCTGGAGTTCAATTGTAATGTAACACTTAATGTTGGTGGACCAGAAACGCAATGTGAAACTTGCTATGTAAATTTGGCTGTTGATATTGTCGGAGCACGATGTGTGCACACTGTTTCCAAAATTAATAAAATGAATTAAAATTTGGTTACAAAAACCAAAACATAGTTGCACCCAGTTTAGCCAATTTAGGACTATGTTTAATTATTCTGGGTCTTTCACTGTCCCTCCCCTCAAACATACCTCTTGATCTCTCGCCCTCCTGATCCCATTTGTGTACAGTCTGCCCCCTCCACTCCTACAGATTCCTCTATACCTTTCTTTCAGTGCTAAAGGATGAGATTAAGGGGAACTTTTTGTTAAGATTTTTTGGTTTGAGCCTGAAAAGGATATTAGCCAGAACCCCTGCTTTATCACTCCTCTTAAAATCTCCCTGAACTTTGTCTCAGTGACATAAATACATTAATTACACACAATCATTAACTGAGCCTGGCTTACCTAAGTCTACCGATACAGATGGTTTGTGCGAGCACCTCATAGATTGTGATTTATGTCTGAATATATGATGCCCAGTTCTGTTACATGATCTTAACACTCCGTGATGTAGTTTTAAGTGCTTATACTATGGCTGATATTCCATTTGGGTCCTACTCTCCTTTCTGATTGCCCTCTGAATAGTTGTCTCTGGTAGATCAGCTGTACTGAAAGAGCTTCATCTTCTGTCCTCCTGGTGAGAACTTCTTTGAGTATTCATTTGGTGGCTTAATAGTTGTGGTACTCTCTTCTTGACTTAACTGCTTCATGTTGGACTCTGTCACTCTAGGGTGGACTCTATAGTTTCCAATTGGTGGCTTAACATTGCCTCCAGTGTTTCACTTATAGTGGGCTTCCATATGATATACATCTCTGGTATACCCCACTGATGCACATCAGTGACAGTTCTCTCTACCCTGCCTAGTGTATTCCTTGAAAAGGTGAATTACCTGCATGCTCATCTGTTCTGACACCCACTATTTGCGGCGCCGTCAACATAACGAAGTGAGAAACGCGTGGAGACATTTGAGGCTTACCATGGTCCTCATGCTTTTCCTTTCTCGACTGCTATTTCAAATTTTAAGACATTAATATGTCTCTGGCACTTTGGAACATCGAGTGAATATCTTTACTATAGCCTTGATAAAGTCTACCCAGACGAAACACGTGTCGGCTGTTGCTTATTTGGGCTGCTGTCCATTTGAAAAGGAATTCTGTTGTCATCATTTGATTCTGGCTCCAAGATGTCAGCTTGGGCCATATGCCATTGTTTCATCTAAAGACATTACGAGGAATAAGGCTGTTGCTTATTTGGGCTGCTGTCCATTTGAAAAGGAATTCTGTTGTCATCATTTGATTCTGGCTCCAAGATGTCCGCTTGGGCCATATGCCATTGTTTCATCTAAAGACATTACGAGGAATAAACTGGAACATTACAACGTTCTGGGATGTGCCGTGGTTTTCCTTCTCTGTTCTGACACATGTTGGCGCATGCCACACTTATGTGTAGCCATGTTTGCTGCATCATGCTTGTTCTACCTCGTATATCTCACTCCATTTGTCTCAAAAAGGACAAATTACAGCACAACCCTTTCAACAATGGACTCTAAAGGACATCCAAGAACACAACGCGAATCAGAGGGCTGCATGACCTCATCAGTGCTTTGAGATGCTTTTTAAATGATACGAACAAAATAGCTAGAACTCAACCTTTAAAAACGACCTAGGGCCTAGCAAGGATTAGATAAAGTGCTTCACAAATAACAATGAAATATATTGTGGCTTAAAGTAGTAAACATCTATAAAAAAGTAAAGACAAAGATGGCAGGCTGTAGCTTAACATCTCTGTCAGGTATAGTTTCAGTATCCCAGCCACTGCTTTCCTCCTTGGACTTACTGCTGGGATCTCACTGCAGCACTACAGGAACACTAATTCTGTCACACTGTTTCGGCTGCTTGCATGTCGTCCGGTACTGTTTGCGGATAGCTTACATCGACCCACGTGCATCTCCTTGCACTTAAGCTTGCAGCAGGTTTTCAGTACCCTGGCCCCAGAGCACCACCCTTCTTAGTTCTAGTGGGTCACGGTGGACTGTGATATCAGTATCAGGAGCTGGAACAGGCAATTTACTTTTGGGACATCTGGGTAGATGTAACACTTCAAGCTGCTCCAGGTCCTCCAGTGTGCACTCATATTCTTCAGCCATTGTTGTAACGGGTAAAGTGACCTCACTTTCAGAATTTGGAGGAAACATTTTCTTGGAACTGGATGTGGGTTAGGTTTTGTATTAAAACATGGCCATTGATTTTAGTTGCGGTCAGTGTTGGTTGCTTGTGGCACTGTGCAGGATTAAGTTTTGGAAAGTAGCTTCTATTTTCAATAGCAGGCTGTAGTGGGAGTGCGTTTTTGTGTGTGGAATGGTTTGTAGTGGTGTTGAAATGCAGCCCTGATGGCGACCCCTGAAAGCATAACACATTTCTTTATTTTCACAGGCATGTTGACTATCACTGATTTTATTAATATTCTCCATCGATACTACAAGTCTTCCTTGGTAAGTAACCTCCTGGGTTAATGGCAGCATGGGGAGGAATGCCTTCAGTTGCAAGGCTGATGAGATTCTTTTATAGGTTTCAGCTACTTTTATCTATGTTACTTTTTGCCTCGCCTCTCCCCTTGACAAAAGCAGCATAAAGAGATGAAGCAGAGAATGTTCCCCACACTCCACCACATCCCTTTTCAGCATCCAGCTTTTTACTTTTTTTGCTGTCACAAGTTGTCTTAACTTATTCACACACTACTTATTTCCTATGCTGTGGCTCACCTCTGAGCCTTTTTACTCATCTCCTCTCCATCTATACTCTGCCTTCATACTTTCCCGTATGCTACAACTGCGTCTAAAAATGTATATAATATCCTTTATGAGGGACTCCCAGCACGGACTAGAATTTGGGGCAGGCATGGTTCTTTGAGTTAGGACTGTGGGATGGTTGAAAGTGTCATTGAGAGCAACACGTTGAGAAGCTTTGATTCAATAAGGACCTACCTCTCTGTGCATCTTTACACTCACCTTTTACTGCTCTACCTATTGCGGTTGCGAATCATATTGCAGGGGTCTGTAAGCAGTGTGCATTGTGCTTAGTGTCATCTAGGTGGACAGGTTCTGCACTGACTAAAGCTGACTATGGACTGTCCTGGAGTCCACACCAAGGAGGCATTGTTGTGACTAGAGCATCCTGCCTGATATTTGGTGGGGGGACCCCCGAGCTGACATTGGTTAGAAACACTAAACCAGCATTGTCCTGGTCAGAGACCCACTGAACTGACAGTACCCTTGTCAGAGATCCTTTAGGCTGACGGGCTCGTTTCAGAGTCCCGTTGGTGTATCTTTGCGTTGGCCAAAGTCTATCTGAGCTGACATTGTCTTGGCCAGAGCCCTTCAGAGCTGATGTTCCCTTGGCCAGGGCCATTTTGAGTGGCTGCTGCCCTAGGCAAAACCCTCTGAGCTGGTGTTGTCTTGAGTAAAACTTACCATTGGTGTTTTCCTCACCAAAGCCTAAACTCACAAAGGATGTAGCCAAAACCCATTGAACTGATGTTGAACGTAGCTAGATCTCAGTGCTTAATTTGTAGTAAAATAAGTGCCATAAGCCCTCATCAGGTGGACACTGCAGCTTGCACCACCCATTGCCCCTGCCATTGATTGCCAGTGACAGCACTAACTCAATTACTAAACATTGCACTTCTACGAGTGTGACAATTCAGACAATTTCAGACGCCCAAATCTATAAGAATGTCTTGGGCAGCAGGTATTTTAGTTTGTATTGAATTAACACCTGTTGTTGTGCTCATCTCTAAGATAGGCAAAACAACACCACCATGTGGTAGACTGTCATAAGTACTGGTGTTGAAAATTAAGTGCTGGTGCCGAGCACGAAAACCACCAGTACAAAGTAAGGACTGCTAGAGCTTCTCTGAATTGACCTGGGTTTTTACCCCCAACTGATGCAGGTTAACCATCATTTCTTTGAGTAAATTCTGGTCTTGTAGAGGCCGCCTCTCTAAACTGACACTGACCTGATAGAAGGCTCTCTGAGTTGATGTTGGTCTGGCCATACACAATCGCACTGTTATGAAGCTGGTTTAGCACAAAATTATTTAGATCCTCTGACTTGACATTGAGCTCATATTGTCCTGGCGGGTGACCTTTTAAGCTGACTGAGAGCTGCGACCTTTACCGCTTTGTGTTCTAGGTGCAAATCTACGAACTGGAGGAGCATAAGATCGAGACATGGAGAGGTAAGGGGGGGACATCCATGTTTATCTCATTGCTTCCCCAACCTCAGCCCTCTACTCCTTTCCTAATCACTTGTCCCATCTTACCTGATCACAGTCCTCTACTTTGCAATTCCCCCTTCCCTGCACCTGAGCAGTTAAAGGTCTTTGAAAAGGTCTCTCCCTCATTGGACTCCCTCTCCATCTCTCTTTCTGGCTCCTCCATTGTTTATTTTTGTAAATGCTGCTAGTGTTATCTGCCCTTCGCATGCACTTTTCTGTATAGCTGCTTTGCAAGACAAAAACTCAGTACAAACACCAGGCTGCGTACCAGCAGCTAGGTAGAGCTTAGCTGGAGATTCATTTGTTGCTTTCATTTCAATACAGTCTTTCTTTCTCTTTTTAGAAGTATACCTGCAGGACTCCTTCAAGCCACTGGTCTGCATCTCTCCGAATGCCAGGTAAGGCTGTAAACATATACTTTGTGCTCTTAATGTTCTGCCCGTCTTATATATAGAAAGCAATCAACTGGCATCTGAACATTGCTGGTATGAGAGCGGGTCACGGGGAAGGAGTGGTTTGGTCGGAAGGCTGCAGCATCATAATAGAGGCATGATGGTTTAAGAATGCCTCTCAGGTGCCATGTAGCCTGTAGCTTCACTGCAGCAAGCAGAGGTGCTATTCCTATTTGTTCTTACCCAAAAGAATGAGTGCAGTGGACTGCTTAGCATTGCTGTTGGTGTCACTAACACTAGTATTTCTTCTTAACTCCTACTGTATTGCTCTTTAGCTCCATTGCTATTTAGCTTTTGTTGGCCTAGTGTGCTTATGCGTAAGGACTATGCCAAAATATCTGCTAGCATGGCTTCTGCTAAGCACAATCACCTACTGTGCCACTCGTGTGCTCCGTTTACCCCCCTCTCTTGCACACACTCCTTAAGTTTCTGTCTTGTTTTCATTCTCTGCTTTTTTCCAGCTTGTTTGATGCGGTGTCGTCATTGATTAGGAATCGTATTCATCGATTGCCTGTCATTGATCCGGACTCTGGAAATACCTTGTACATTCTTACCCACAAACGCATCCTTAAGTTCCTCAAGCTTTTCGTAAGTAACCCCTTCGCTACAATCTAGTGGAATTTCCCCTTACAGTGCTTTCTTTATTTTTATTAATTATATTTCAGCAACATTCTTAGGCTGTTACTTACCGTACATGAGGTGTGCTTCTTTACTTGAAAACAACAAGGGAACATTATCACTGTAAACAATCTGTTATGGGACTTTTTTTTTGTTTGGCTAGAGATGTTTTTTTCTTGTGTGTTAGTGTTGGTGCCTCTCTCTCCTCTTCCGTCATTCCCCAGTCATCACTTTGTTATCGACAGCCATGTATATCTGCTTTCCCTCTTCTCCCACTTGCTGTCTTCTTCTTTCTGTTAACAGACTACATTTCACTGTTTTCTAAGGGAACTAGCGATCATTAATGGTCTCGTCATTTGTGAATTGCTACATGTCAATGCCATGTTGAGTGGTTAGCATTCACATGGATGACATATTACATATCAATCATTTATTACTCGATATTGTCATAATACCTCTCATTTATATAAAGTAAACCCATTATGGATTGTTTGCTATTTTAGCTTGAATGGTCTGTTCAACAAAAGTAACAAGGAGAAAAAAACTCACAACCACCCTTTTATAGAGAATCTCATTCCCAGTTAACACACAGTTGTGAAACAGCAGCTGTTTAGTTTGAAATAGAAGTTCAGAACCAAAGCCTACAAGATTTTAGATCCACTGGGATGTCTCAGCCTTTAGGAGGAAAATGGAAAGCAGAGTGACAAAAGATAAAGAAGACGGGTAGCTAATCCATTTAAAATATGTTTCCTCTACTAACATTCACTCCTAGAGGAAGACTCAGGCCCTCTTAGTAAATGATTCCATCCTATCTCTCCCAGGAACCTCTCCGAAAGATTAGATACTTTGCCCAGACTGCCTTCACCTTATGTTAGATGGCTCAAAAAAAGCCCTGGCTGAGACCACCTAGGTGAATACACATTTTCCTTTTGTTTTGAGCTTAAAAGAAACCCTAAAGATAGCATTACACATTTTGTCACTTGATGTTTCCTCACATCTAGAAAGTCTGCCTTCCTCTCTAACGTCTCAGGGCTACAATACAGAAAGAGGAGGATGAGGACTTCACCCGTCACCTTTTTCTGAATTGCAGAATTCAGTAGCTTTTCTCTTCATTCTGCAGTTTTCAATGCATTAATCACTGTGCCACCATTTTTAGATTCCCATTCCTGGGCATCCTTGAAGATCTGTAGCACAGTGTTAATCAGCGACCTCCTTGCCTCTGCATTAAACTCCAAAAGGTCACCAAACACCATAGAGATTTCATGTGCGACAGAAACCTACAAAAGGTCTCATAAAACTCTCAGATTGGAATCCTTTCTCAAATTAACCATCTGTTCCAGTTTCTCTTAGAGCAGGCATGAGTTACCACATACATGGGTCTGACACAGTCTCTCCATTCATCTTTGATTGAGTCTTCAGATATCAAAGTCTGTCCCCTGCTTGTGCCTGTGCCCTTCCTCATTCACATCCCTTTGCAATAACTCCTCCACACTTAACACTTTAAAATCAGGCTAGATAGAGCTCGTTCTCACTGATCAGTTTTTCCTGAACTCAGTGATGTAGAACAGTAGGCCCCTTTCTCCTTCTGTCTGTTACAGATCCACCGATGGTTCTCGATAAACTTTATTTTGGTCTCCCTCCTGCATTTGTGGTTGATGAAGACTTTCTTATATCACCTTCTGTCTGCAGGAGCAACTACAGGCCCTAACAGGTGGCGGTATTCTTCAATGACGTAACAGTTCCTTGCATCCAGCACCTGGGTGTGCTGTAGGAAGGCCACGAGGATTCAAGTGTCTTTTCTTCCGACAAAGCTTTATACTTCTTATTCCCCTGGTACTATTTGCAGGACTGCTAAGGAGAAAGACATGCCGAGTTGTTACAGAATGTGCGTGATCTGGTCTTCTTGAAGTTATGAAGTAAAGTCCATTCAAGCTTTGTCTTATATTTAGGGTTTATAGCAAGATTTCCACCAGGACTAAAATCTTATTAAATGGAAATTTCTTAGAAATGGTGCATTTTTATTTTAAATGTTAGAATCCCACTGACCATGCTGTAGAGACATATTTTTTTATTGATACTGTAATTTAATGCTCATCTCGCAGACCATTTACTGTTAGTTGAGTCCTCCAAGTTTCCTGGTTTTCCTCTATCTCCCATTTCCCTATATGGGACCTTCCACTTTAGCAGCTTGTTATTGCCCGTCAGATGTGGCTTTATGGCAGCTGAGACCTTGCACCAAAGTCTGTTTAGTTGTGCCCCAAAAGTCCTGTTCTCATCTTTCTCAATGTACCTAATCTGTTTTGTACTGCCTTGTTATTAATCTCATGTGATTCCTGAAGTGCACCCTGTCACATACACCATGATCAATCATCCTCACTCTGTTTAATTATTTTTAGATAATATGACCTCAATCTAGCCCCTCATATTCCACATCTGCACACAGCATTCTACCCACACTTTCTTGGTCGGGTGTCCTTCTTTTTGACAGCTGACCCCATGACAAAAGACTCTCAGTCACCAGCCTAATGCAGATCCACCTCATCCCTGTGCTTTTGTGAAGTCCGGTCTTTCTTGTCTTCCACGCTGTGGTCTGCTGCTCTCTATCTTCTCATAGCAGGATACAAGAAAGTAGACGGATATTGTGTTGGCCACAAAGTAGACTGTACATTTTGCACAAACAAGTTTTTCTTTTATTACCCTAATACATATTATTGGTTGTTACTATTGTTTACTGCCTTGGCACCTTCTGTTTGAAGAGTAGGCTAGTCCAACACCATGCAAGCCTAATAGTCTAATAATGGTAGCCTTTTCAGAATATGTGCATTTTATTTAGGATGCTGGACAGACTACAACTTCCACTAACAGGTGATTTTTCCTTCTTGCAAAGGGAAGAGATGAATGATAAATCTTTGGATCATATACTTTGTATCCTTTTGCGGTTTAATGGTTGGTTCCACAGTAGGTCATAACGTTTTGAAATAAACTCGTAGCCATTGACAGAGAGAGAATCTAGGCAGATTCCATGAGATATCAAAAAGCCCTCTCTGATTTAGCCAGATCTTAATATTTTGTCTGTCCACACACTCTAGCCAGGAATTAATCACTCTCCGAGGCTAACAACATTCAACTGTTGGTCTTTTTTTTTTTTCTATAAAATCTCAAACAGTAGCAACGATGTTGGGATGGCGAATCTTTTCACATTGGACAACATTTTATAATTTCCATTTTATTTTGTGAGAGTACTGAACAGTTTTAGATATTGGTATAGAGAACACACCATTTAAGTTGAGTTGAATGCAACTGTTGTAAATCGCTGAAGAACACAATTGTGTATCTACTGGGAGCCATTCACTCATGATAAGCTTTTGGGTGATGCTTGCATTTGGTTCCAGACTAAGGTTTGTCGTAGGGATACCAGAACAGTGCACTGCTCAATAGCATGATGACTTTTTCATCTAATCAATGTGTCCTAGTAGGAGAGTGAGATTTTGTTGCAGTAGTCTCCCAACTTTTTGCCTGGTGTTTGAAGTAATTTTAATTG
The DNA here is from genome assembly GCF_031143425.1 of Pleurodeles waltl. Taxonomy (NCBI): domain Eukaryota; kingdom Metazoa; phylum Chordata; class Amphibia; order Caudata; family Salamandridae; genus Pleurodeles; species Pleurodeles waltl. The sequence continues at coordinate 31,109,920 of NC_090443.1, forward strand.
AGGTGCACTGGGTTCCTGCTAACCAGGTCCCCAGGGCCAGTATTGTTTCCCCAAATGGCAACACCTTTTGCACCGCTGTAAATCCCTATTAAATAGTACCTCCCTGAGGGCTGCAGCATATATTGTTCCACCCTTAGGGACTCCTCACCTAGCTCATGCAGACTGCCATTGCAGGCTGAATGTCTTGGTGCAGTCTAACGTGAAAACACAACATGGCAAACAGCCTGTGTGCCATGGCCACTAACACTGCATGCAATATACGTCAGTCACCCCTAAACAGGCCTTACAGGCCTAAGGCAGGGTGCAATATATTACATGTGTGGACATGTCTGCAAGAGCAGATATGTCCCTGCTATATCTGTATAAATTCTTAGACATAGTAAGTGATCAGGGAAGCCATTTTAAATACACGTGCTGGACACTGGTCAATACAATTTCCCCAGCTACATGATGGCTTCTTTGAAACTAGGGATGTTTGGTATCAAACATCTCGTATTAATAAACCCCCACAGATTCCAATGATGGATTTATTAATACATGCATACAGATTGCACATTAGATGTGCCTCCTGAAAAACCTACCAACAAATAGTATGTTGGCTGACTGGTCTTAACCAGCCTGCCACCAACAGAATGTTTCTGTCCCCCAGGGGTGAGAGCTTCTGCTCTCTGGCGGTCAGAAACAAAGCCTGCTCTGGCAGGGGTGTTACACACCCCTTCCTACAGGATGACCTGCGAATTAGCATTCCAAGGCAGGGGGCTTCGAAGAGCTCACTGTCTTTGGTATACGAATCTGGCTTCGCTAAGAGAAGAGGAGATGCCCACCCCCCAGTCCCCATCGCCTCGACCCAGGGCCCATTTGGTGCCTGGACATGTGGGAAAATTAGTAGTCCAAGAGGTGTGTCCATATTCAAGGCCAGTTCCACTCCTAAGGTGAGCTACCTGATGTGGACACGAAATTTGGAAGTCTATTGTCTTGGTGATGGCAGTACTAGGAACTCTAGGACAGGGTTATACCTATTTCTCACAGGTAGTAGTAATATAGGAGGTGTAGTGACCCCAGGGGTAAGTAGCCCATTTGTTTCTACCCTACACTCCCCTAACACTCCTAAATTCACTGTGTAGTGGAGCTCCAGAAAATGAGATGCTGCTGCCCTGACAGAAGAAGACGGACTCTTAAAAGTCGCAAAAGCAAGAACATTAAGCCAACAGCTGACTTGGACCACCCTCCCCACCCTGCCTGAGGTCCTTGACAAATGTGCCAGATATGACTTGTCCTGCAACTGCCTGTGCCTCCAAAAGCCTGGGACGACTGCCGGCCTTCATCCAAGGCCCAGGAACTCCTGTGGAGTAGCTGGGATGCTCCTCTGCATCCTGCAGGCACCCCAGAAAAACTGCGAGTACTCCGGACCACCAAAGCACAACACCGGAAAGCACCACTGCATCCATGTCTGCTAGCCTGAGTTGAAGTGGCCTAACGGTGCCCGACCCTCCAGAGACCAAGCCCACCTCAAGTTTGCCAACTGTGTACTTCCCTACACTGCCTGCAGCCTCTTTGTGCCTGTACAGGGAGTGATCCAGTGACACAAAACAGATGCCTTGGGACACCTCTGCACCTGGGCACCCCATCCCTAGGAGAAGAGGACCAAAGGGGTGTCTATGTCTCTGAGCATCATTAGACCTGAGTCATGTGTATCACCTATTGACTGTGTGCATGCAGCAAATGTTAAACACTCCTCTCTGATAAGCCTCAGGCTGCTCGACCATACTACCATCTAAGAGAGCACATTGGGATTGCTAGAGCAAGCTCCTGTCCACTTATAAGGGAACCCCTGGACTCTTTGCATGATATACCTCATTTTGGTATACCATATAGGGAGCCAGTTTCCTACATTGGTGGATCAATGGTGGGATACAAGACTTGTCATTTGCTATCACTCTGTTAATGAGTGATTCCACTAAGGAATCCAAAAATATCTTTATTTAGAAACATTTTTTTCCAATGTTCAATTTTTCTAAATTCTTTCAAAATCAACTTTTAGTTCCTTGTGTTAAGTCCCCCAGTCCAAACTGTTTGGAATATAAAATTACTCTAGTTAGTTAGGCCCCTTTTAGAAGTAGACTTAGATCTGCTTTAAGCCCATGACTGAGGCAGCAGGTCCATCCTAGGAGCTCAACCTAGGCCCCTACAAAGATCTTAAGACAGTCCAACTTAAGGCCCTCTGCCGAGCATGGAAACTTGCCATGTGGTCTAAAGCCCATCTGCAAGAGTTGCTTGCAGAAAACGATAGAGCCATGGCAGGGAAAGAAACCCCCAGTGTTAATAGGGAAGAAGATCACTTCTGACAGTTCCCCAGCAATTGTAGATAGTGAATATGGAGTAGTATGGAATTTGACACACCTGGATGTTGTGTCCCTGTAAAAAGGAAGCAACCGGCTGTAAGGCCATATGGCCGACCCTGCATTTCCACAGGTGCTCAATGAGCAGCTTGTGCGATACACTGTTGAACGCTGCACTCAAATCAAATGATATTACGTGGCAGATGCAGCAACTTTCCTTCCAAACTTTCATAGTAAAATATGTCTAACACGGAAGCATAGGCAGCAAAACAAGCTTCTTTCACGTGCACTGAACAGGTACAGCACAGCCAGGAACGGGACAAGCATCTCTCACACATATACACACGTTGACACACACTGAACTGAGCCCACTTTTTCAGTACTCTCACTCAATTGGTCCTCTACTTTTCCAACTTACCATTTGTCACCCTCAGATGACCCAAGAGATGCTTATCTAATCTTGATAAACCTTTGGTTGTCCTCCCCCTTCTATGAACTGTCAGCATGTCCTCACACACCTGCTGCACTGATGAACCCTCAGCCAGCGCTTAGAGACCCTGTGCCCATCACTACCAGCCACCCAGGCCTCTGGAACGCCCTCTGTAGGCCCTTGAGGCCTTACCTATGCATTCCCTCTTTTCATTTTTATTTAACCTCCGATATCGGTACAACATATTTACTATCTCTCATACCATCAGTCTTATCTCCAAGAGAGCCTCTGTCCCTCTGTGACCCTCATAGCGTTTTAGAAACATCCGCTACCTCTAGAGCTCTTTCACAAGCCTTCAAGGAGCCTGCGGGTCCCTACCGGCATGCCCCACGTTGCCCACCTAATGAGCCTCCAGTCATCTGCATTAATTGGACAGCCACGCGCTTCAAGCAAACTACTGACTTTAAGCTGTTCTTAGGCACTCCCAGTGTGTGTATATATGTGTGTATGTATATATATATATATATATATATATATATATATATATATGTTCGATGGCATGTGTAGCTGCAGATACACATCCTGTGCATATCCCACCACCTAGTGATGGGCTCGGAGTGTTACAAGTTGTTTTTCTTCGAAGAAGTCTTTTCGAGTCACGAGATCGAGGGACTCCTCCCCTTTCGGCTCCATTGCGCATGGGCGTCGAGTCCATCTTCGATTGTTTTCTTTACGCCATTGGGTTCGGACGTGTTCCTCTTCGCTCCGTGTTTCGGTTCGGAAAGTTAGTTAAATCGCGGAAAATTTGACGGTATTGTTTGCGTTCGGTATCGGGTTAGTTAACGCAGATCGACACTGAATTAAAGAAGAGCTCCGGTAGCCCTTCGGGGCTTCTACCCCCTGGCGGGGCCTGGTCGGCCCGACCGCGTGCGTCTTCAAGGCTCATGGAACGGACCCCATTCCGCTTCTGCCCCGAATGCCATAACAAGTATCCATACACAGATCAACATCTGGTCTGTGTTTTGTGTTTGTCCCCTGAACACAAAGAGGATACTTGCAAGGCCTGTCGGGCATTTCGGTTGAAGAAAACGCTACGGGACCGGAGAGCACAAAGGCTTCAAATGGCATCGGCGCTGCCAGGACACCACGACGTCGAGGAAGAAGAAACTTTCTCCATTGCTGACTCGGACGAGCCCGAAACAGAGCAGACGCCGAAAACCGTGAGTAAACCAGCCCCGGCCAAAACTCACGCCAAAATCATGAAGGCCCAGGAGACGCCACCGCCGGCAGGCCATGGCTTAACCCGTAAAATCAGTGACCGTCCATCAGCACCGAAAAAGGGCACACACGTGTCGAAGTCATCCGACTCCGGTCGAGATACTGGCACAGAACATACTCGACACCGAGACCCTGGTTCCGATCAAACTCGACATCGAGATACCGGCACCGAGATAAGTCGGCACCGAGAGATCGGAACACCGAAACCGAAAAAAGTGGCTTCGGAGCCAAAAAAACGGTGGAATAAGTTTCGGTACCGAAACATCCAGCTTCGGAGCCGAAAACAAGCTCCTACTCCGAAGAACAAGGCCTTTCAGCACAACTGCAAGGCCATAAATTTGGACAAGAGCTAGAAGCAGGGGAGACAGATTATACACAAAGAAGGCTCCATATTCAAAAGGATACAGGGAAAATAAGAACTCTCCCTCCTATAAGGATGAAAAGGAAACTTGCTTTCCAAGACAAAGAAAAACAACCACAAGCAAAAGTGGCAAAAGCAGTAACTCCACCTCACTCTTCGCCACAACCATCACCACACCACTCACCGCAGCTGTCACCAATTGCAACACCCCCTATGATGCAATCTCCAACGCACACAGGGATGAGCCAGGATGACCCAGATGCATGGGATCTCTATGATGCGCCTGTATCAGACAATAGTCCAGACTGCTACCCAGCAAGACCATCACCACCTGAAGACAGTACTGCCTACACGCAGGTGGTGTCCAGAGCAGCGGCTTTTCACAATGTGGCACTGCACGCTGAACCCAACGAGGATGACTTTTGATTTAATACTTTGTCGTTGACACACAGTCAGTACCAAAGTCTTCCAATGTTACCAGGGATGTTGAAACACGCGAAACAAGTATTTCAAGAACCCGTCAAAGGCAGAGCCATCACACCTAGGGTGGAGAAAAAGTACAAGCCTCCCCCTACAGACCCCGTGTACATCACACAACAACTGACACCTGACTCAGTAGTAGGGGGCGCAGCACGTAAAAGGGCTAATTCACACACCTCTGGAGATGCACCACCACCTGACAAGGAAAGTCGAAAGTTTGATGCAGTGGGGAAAAGAGTTGTAGCACAAGCGGCCAATCAATGGCGCATTGCCAATTCCCAGGCGTTATTGTCAAGATATGACAGGGCTCATTGGGATGAAATGCAGCACTTTATAGAACGTCTGCCCAAAGAGTTCCAAAAGCGTGCACAACAAGTGGTGGAAGAGGGCCAAAGTATCTCGAACAACCAGATAGGATCGGCAGTGGATGCAGCGGTCACAGCCGCAAGAACTGTGAATACAGCAGTAACCATTCGGAGACACGCATGGCTACGCACTGTGCTGCTTTACTCTTCAGAATATCAAAACTATGCACTTCAGGATATTTTAAGGCACAATGTAAAGCAATCACTCTCAAACACCTTCGTAAGTAGAATAATCAAGTTTATTTAAGGGGCAAGTTCTCAGCTAGCAAAACTAAACCACACTAATATATATATCTATACATCAGGAGAATAACATGAGAATAATGATAAAGATATAAGCACTCTGTGAATAATTGCAAGAGTAAGTGCATATAATACAAGCACACACAATATACCTCAATGCTCAATAGCATGAAAATGACTGCAAGAATAAGTGCATATTACGCGCGCACACACAATATACTTCAATGCTCAATAGCATGAAAATGACTGCAAGAATAAGTACATATTACGCGCGCACACACAATACACTTAATAAATTGAAAAGCTTCACCGAAAAGAGCGTCTGCATCCCTCCGCCGTACACAAAGCTGGGGAACCCAAATCAGCTGGCACAGGGAGCCTCTGTTCGGGACAATCAGTCCTCCTGGCGTTGCGTCCAACCCAGAAGAGAGTTCCTCAACCAGCCCATCCAGGCCCCCAACTTTTATAGTATCTACTAACGCCCAGGAGTCTTTTCTAGAAAAAGACCCCCTCCTTTACAAATTGTGCAATCGGCGGTACCTTGTTCACCCTTCGAGACGTCTCCTCAGAAGGGGCCAAGTTCCCAGGAGAGGACTCCAAGGTGAAGCTTGCATTCCTCCTTGTGTACAGGCGCATCCCCCTGTTGTTCTTACTGATAGCTCGTGGAATGTAAATAGTGCCCTTCGTACCAGGCAGATGGAGCGAAGTTGAGCAGAAAAACACCCCACCCTTCAGCTTGCCGAAGCTTGTGGAAAAACACAGAACAGTGCCTTACGCACCGAACCAGACTCGACAAAATGGAGTCGTGAACCAAAATGGAAGCGAAGGCCAATGAAAGCAGAGGCCAATGGTCCACACTCTGCACCACTGTTTACCTTGCACGTAGTGCTGCCGCATGCACGTAGTGTATGTAGCAATACATTTCCACCCTTGGACCATTTGGCCAACTTACAACTAAGTATATCCTATAAGCTGAAATGGCAATGCTCTTGGGCGACACTGAGATAGAAGGTTAGGCACACACTGAATACAACAACATAATGAAATTAAAATAACGGTTATGATAATGATTACACCAAAGATATAACGCAGTTGGCCTAAATTAGGCAGCCATCCAAAAGCCCAATCCCACCACCCCTTGTCAACATCCTGCTGCACCCCCTTCACCTACTTATGCAGGGCCTCTATGTGGGAGTTGATTGATATGGAGTGGTCGGATAAATTGAAGCAACATAATCCTTCAAAATCACTGCAGCCATGGTTGTGTTTAAGCAGTAAATAATCAATAGCAGCGCGATTCTGCAAAGCAGCTCTTCTAATTCCCTGTACATCTAATAACAGCTCAGCTAAGGCAGCTGATGTATAGTTAATATTCTTGACTACTAAACATGCAAGTTTATTAATAACTCTGGTATTATATACTGCAAGTCCTGGCACCCCTACGATGGAACCAGCTAAACTAACATATTCTGTTTTGGACAGCAATGAAATTTCAGAATCACAGTCCGTAGGTAATTGAATAGTGTCTCTGGTATAGCGAGGGTGTAGAGCAGTATCCATAGGAAACATGAGAAAGCCTAAGCGTGACCAGGCACAAGGCCCTCCGGTTAGATTGGCTGGAATATAAGTAAAAGAAAGATTACCACAAGAAAAGAGCCAACCTTTAGGCAACTTAACATTTTGAATGTGGCTGGCAGCAGGCACCACATGTTGGCAAAACATCGAATTATTTACATTCAAACAGGTTAGGTCAGTCCGTGAGTGGCACAACGTCCGTTGTGCAGCAGTTAAGTTTTTGTCTCTTTTCTCCAATTTGAGCTGAACACATTTACCTATTTTCATAGGATCACAGGTCAATGAATAGCACACATCCCCATTTGAGATGTTAAACGTGAGTATAGATGTCATGTTCCTCCATAACCGCCTGCCCACCTCCGGGCAATGACGGCAGTACTCATAGAGTGACAGATGGGAGCGAACGTCACTCACATCCACCATTCCATCCTGGTTTGTATTGTTAAAGATGTGTAATAATACAGCAGCAGGAGTGGGCACTGCCACTAGACAAGTGGTAATCAAATCTTGAACGCTTTGCATGTTACTCATACAGAAGTGAGATATATTCAGCACTTCCTGCGCTAGATGAATCCAAACATTGTTCGGTTGATGCAGCAGCGTTGGCATCTGCGGCTGACGGTTGAATTTTTGGGCTATGAGCCCCTCCCGCTCCCCGGTGGAGTCTCCCGAACGGGCTCCATACACCACACTCATGGCACAGGCACTCCACAGGATGATCTGAAAAGAACAAAGGACAAAACACGTATTATCATTCTCGCAGATAGCATTTGTCAGCGGGAACATGTTCCCATTTGTCTTGACCAGGTCGCATAACTACCAGGACATTGTCTGGTCCAGTGGCGATGACATCAGCGGGTTGAGGAGGGTTATTTGGGGATTCAATCCACACTTTGGCCCCTGGGTTCTTGTCAGTAGATCCGAACCCTCCTTTGCCTCTCACAGTGAGAAGAGCTGGGGCGCTCCCCTTCTTAACAACACCTCCATAAACCGGCATAATGACAATTTGGGCAACGCGATCACCAGGTTGCACCACTAGGTCTGTGTCACCACTGTTCAAGAGAATGACTTTCAACTCGCCTTGGTAGTCTGCATCTATCACGCCTCCTAAAACTTGGATGCCCCTCAAGGCAAGCCCAGATCGAGGGGCGATCAGACCGTAATGCTCAGGGGGAATCTGAATTCCCACCCCAGTTTCAATCAGAGTGATGTCTCTAGGTTTCAATCGATGCATGTGTAAAGCATGTAAGTCAAGTCCTGCAGATTCTGGTGTAGCTCGATATGGGGCCAAAGCTCCTGGAGCTGTTTCCCCAATACACAATGGTATTGCTCGTTGTAAACGGATTAATCTGTAAAGCAGGTGTGAGCATTCTCATGAGAGGTGTCTCAGCATTTGTAAGGGGTCGGTTGTTCAAAATTTGCAAAGCATCATACAAATTATCCCTCCACCCCTTTAGTGTCCCATCATTCAGTTTACGCAATTGTTCTTTCAGCAACCCATTCATTCTCTCAATCAGTCCCGCTGCTTGTGGGTAGTAAGGTATGTGAAAAATCCACTCAATATTGCGTTGTGCACAATAGTCCTGCACTAGTCTGCCCTTGAAGTGGCTGGCGTTATCACTTTGAATCTGGAGTGGCACTCCATAGTACAGAATCAACAGATCTAGTGTTTTCAGAGTGCTTTGCTGAGTTGCGCGCTTGCAGGGAAAGGCTATGAGATAACCAGAGTAAGTGTCTACCACAGTGCAGGCATACTGACACCGTCTGCTCACTGGCATTGGTCCAATGTAATCAATCTGCCCTGGCAATTTACCTCTACCTAGCTGGCCTCTCACCACCTGTGGGACCGGTCTGTGCTGTGCATGCTGACAAATGGGACATTCAATGATCGCTGTTTTAATCAAATCTAGGGGAAGATGCATCCCTCTAATCTCAGCCCACCTGTGAGTAGCCTTTTCTCCAAGATGTCCGCATTTCTGGTGTGCCCATTTAGCCATTCCCACCAAATCAGAACTCTGCGCCTCCACTTCAGCCTCTTGAATCTTGGCTCGATCGTCTACAAGACAATTGAACCATCGGTCTAATGAATCAGTTGGACAGTGAGCGTCCACATGATAGACAGTCACGGTGCTTTGAGGTAACATTTCCCAGATCTCCTGCCATAACTCCTTCCCCCATACCTCTTTGTTATGGATTTTGTACTGATGTGCATGCCACGTGGGAAGCCAAGTAGCTAACCCATTGGCGGTAGACCAGGAATCTGTATAAATGTGACATTTTCCGGGTAGCTCCTGTTTTAAAGCCTGATACACGGCATAAAGCTCTGCATACTGGCTACTTTTTCCCTGTCCTGTAGTTGTCAAAAGCTTCTTGGTAATAGGATTATAGGACACTGCCTTCCAGTGCCTTTTCGCTCCAACATATTTTGCTGAACCATCTGTGAACCACACATGTTTTTTGTCATCTGCAGACAAGTCTGCGAACGGCTGGCCCCACCCTACTGGGGATTCACACACTGAAGGTACATCATGCAACATTTCGGAATTCTCCACTGGAGCCTGCGCTACCTGCTCATGCAAAACGGCGGTCCCTTTTGGACCCGCTCGTGCCCTGTCCTGGACATACCATTTCCATTTTATAATGCTGGCTTCTTGCGCATGTCCAATTCTATGAGTTTTTGGGGAACTCATCACCCACTGCATGATGGGAATTTCAGGCCTTAAAATCACATTGTGTCCCAGTGTAATTTGCTCAGTATCAACCAGGGCCCAATAGCAGGCCAGCAGCTGCTTCTCAAAGGGAGTATACCGCTCTCCTGCCTCAGGTAACTTCTTTGTCCAAGATCCCAGGGGCACCCTCTTTCTTCCTTGTTTTTGCCATAAACTCCAATTGGCATACTGCCCCTGGACTGTCACATTCAACTCAATGTCTCCCTCTCGAATCGGCCACAAATCCAAAGCATGCTGAATGGCGTCTTTCGCCAATTCAAACGCGCGCTGCTCCTGCTCTCCCCATTCAAACGCATTTTTCTTTCGTGTAACTTTGTACAATGGGGCCAAAATCTGAGACAAATGGGGTATATGTTGTCTCCAATACCCGAAGAGTCCAATAAAACTCTGGGCTTCCTTCCGATTTCGCGGTACTGCGAATTCCTTAATCTTTTGTTTCACTTTTGGCAACACTTCTCTGTGTCCCTGATTCCACTGAATGCCCAAAAATTTCACGTTCTGAGACGGTCCCTGCACTTTCTCGGGGTTAATCTCCCACCCTTGATTCTGCAAATGTTCCACTACCCTGTCTAGCTGAATTTGCACCTGTTCTTGCGTCTCTCCCTGCATCATCACGTCATCTATATAGTGAGAAATTTGCACTCCAGGGACCACTGGTACTTCATCCAAATGCTCTGCCACCAGCCGGTGGCAGATAGTGGGGCTATGTAAATACCCCATGGGTAATCTACAGAAGGTGTACTGACGCCCCGCCCACTGGAATGCCAGCTGAGGCTGGCTCTCAGTAGCTATTGGTATCGTAAAGAAGGCATTGGCAATGTCAATGGTCGCATACCAAGTCCCACTGTGTTTCTGTATGTTCTCAATCAAGGTAATGGTGTCTGGGACCGCTGCAGTCAGAGGAGGTGTATGTTTATTCAATTGGCGATAATCAATGCAAATCCTCCAACTGTTATCACTTTTACGAACAGGCCAGAGGGCATTATTCCACGCAGTGGTGATGGGAACTATTACCCCGGCCTCTAGTAAATCATGTATAGTCTGGCTAATCTCCTCATGTCCTCCCGGTATTCTGTACTGTTTCATTTGAATCACCTTAGTAGCTTGGGGAAGTGTTACCGGAGGAATCTTCAACAGCCCCACCCTTGCGGCGGCTATTGATATAAATCTTTTGGAACCAAATTGATAACATCCATCTTCCAAATGTAGGGTCATCCCTTTCAAAATGTCAATTCCAATAATGTATTCGGGAATGGGCACAATCAGGACAGTGTATTCTCTCTTTGGAAGTGCCCCTATTTTCATGGGAACCACTATCTGCACTGCCGGGGTTTCTTTTCCGCCCATTCCCGTAATGGTAAAGTACTGTCCCCTGAATTTTCTTGGATTGACATGAATCAAAGTGGCCTCCGCTCCGGTGTCAACGAGGGCTCGAACTTTTTGAACATTTCCACGTTTCCAATAAATTTCTACTTTGACATGAGGTCTGTTATCTTTGCGAGCCCATCCCTGCACCGGAGTTTGGCCTGTTTCCTAATCTATTTTCACTCTGCGCACATCAGAGTCTGCCCAAGTCAAATCTGGATACAGTTTGCAGTAATTCTCAGGGAACTCCTCCTCCCTGTCTCTGCTTCGCAACTTCTCTGAGCTTACCAGCTCCCTCTCCCACTCTCTTCCTCGAGTTTTCCCAGAACCTGTCAGTTCCCGGTCTCTCTCCCTGCTCCGGGTTCCCTCTGCGCTTCGGTGCTCTTCCTCCCAATTTCCGTCCTCTGGGGATCTCTCTCTACTGTGGGGTTTTCTCCCTCTCTCTCCCTTTTCACTCTCACGCTCCTCCCCTCCTGCCTTCCTCTGGTTCACCACTTTGTTATCCTTCTTGTTCCCTTTCCTACTCCCCTCCTTTTTATCCAAACGCGTTTGCGGTACATTTCCCACAGGTCCTTGGTGCTTATCCCATCGATTTCATTCCTGGTCACCCCATCTCGCATCAAGGCCTGAAACATGTCTCGCCTTGTCACCCTGTTGTTATCAGTACGATTCTCAGACCGTGAATTCCTCTCTGGCTTAGCCCATTCTCCTAAATCACTTAACTCACGCACCGCTTCTACCACCTGAGACAATGGGTTACCCGTCTGATTAATTAACAAAGTCATGATGACATGCTTATATGCAGGAGGAGCGGCCCTAATCAGCCGGTTTCGCACAGACACACTTAAAATTCCATTCATCAAATCATGGGCATTACCCATAAAGATAGCTGTTTTCATCCCTTCTTCCTTCAATCTCTGTACTGCATCTCTCAAAGTATACCAGGGTTTATCATTAGGCGGCCAGTCTGACTCTGTCGGATACTTCTGAGCACACCCTTGCGCAGCTAGCTCTAACAAATTGGTCATGGGACCATTCCCTGGATAGGTTCTAAACTCATTTTGAATAACCGGGTCTGTACTTAACATACAAAGCCTCGGGGCGTCGCCGTGATCCAATTGGACCCCCTGGCCCCCCATATCGTGCACCCGCACCAACCACGTAAGCAATGTTTCCCCAGACCTCTGTCGAAATCTGTCTATCACATCACTTAGTTCTTGCTGTGTATAATCCTCCAGGGCATCCAACATCACCCCACCAGGATTAGCTGGGCTATGCTGTAACTTTCGCCGATATATGGGCTGCGCACGGACAACATTCCTGCGCTCTGTCTTCTCCTGTCTAACATCTTGGCAGTCATCGCCCCCGGACCCATCTGAAAAATCAGATGTATCCCAGATGTTTCCATCCCAAAATTCAGGTTCAAAGGCTAATCCTGCCTGAGAGATAGCTAAATGCACCTTCTTTTTATTAACTTTCCCTCTTCGTTTCTTGTGTTTATATTTAGCTACGCTAACAGCCGTTCTCTCCGCAACCAGTTGGTACATTTCCAACTTATCACTTAATAATTTATTTTGACAAGCTAGCATGGTAGAGGAATTTCGGGCCTCTACTAACTCCTTCTCCAGCTGCTCGTGGTCTTTTTGTAACTGTAAACATTTTTCATACAACTTTCGGTACGCAGAAAGCAAGATCCAGCCTCGCCTCCCCAACGCACAAACCTCCCTTCCCTTGTCAATGGAAACTTTCCGTAAACATATAAGAAGATCTTCAGGTTCCACATTTAACATACACGCATTCCAATTTTCACACAAACCAGCACAACGTGACCATTCCTGAGCTAAAAGTTTATACGGAGCGGTTTCCCACCCCGGTATTTCTATGTCTGGATTTGCTACTTGAGAACCTGCTTTTGAGCTCGCTTTGATCTTATTAAGCATTTTCCCTTTTTTTTTTTTTCGAATCCTGCAAACGACTACGCCAATTTGTGCTGCTTTACTCTTCAGAATATCAAAACTATGCACTTCAGGATATTTTAAGGCACAATGTAAAGCAATCACTCTCAAACACCTTCGTAAGTAGAATAATCAAGTTTATTTAAGGGGCAAGTTCTCAGCTAGCAAAACTAAACCACACTAATATATATATCTATACATCAGGAGAATAACATGAGAATAATGATAAAGATATAAGCACTCTGTGAATAATTGCAAGAGTAAGTGCATATAATACAAGCACACACAATATACCTCAATGCTCAATAGCATGAAAATGACTGCAAGAATAAGTGCATATTACGCGCGCACACACAATATACTTCAATGCTCAATAGCATGAAAATGACTGCAAGAATAAGTACATATTACGCGTGCACACACAATACACTTAATAAATTGAAAAGCTTCACCGAAAAGAGCGTCTGCATCCCTCCGCCGTACACAAAGCTGGGGAACCCAAATCAGCTGGCACAGGGAGCCTCTGTTCGGGACAATCAGTCCTCCTGGCGTTGCGTCCAACCCAGAAGAGAGTTCCTCAACCAGCCCATCCAGGCCCCCAACTTTTATAGTATCTACTAACGCCCAGGAGTCTTTTCTAGAAAAAGACCCCCTCCTTTACAAATTGTGCAATCGGCGGTACCTTGTTCACCCTTTGAGACGTCTCCTCAGAACGGGCCAAGTTCCCAGGAGAGGACTCCAAGGTGAAGCTTGCATTCCTCCTTGTGTACAGGCGCATCCCCCTGTTGTTCTTACTGATAGCTCGTGGAATGTAAATAGTGCCCTTCGTACCAGGCAGATGGAGCGAAGTTGAGCAGAAAAACACCCCACCCTTCAGCTTGCCGAAGCTTGTGGAAAAACACAGAACAGTGCCTTACGCACCGAACCAGACTCGACAAAATGGAGTCGTGAACCAAAATGGAAGCGAAGGCCAATGAAAGCAGAGGCCAATGGTCCACACTCTGCACCACTGTTTACCTTGCACGTAGTGCTGCCGCATGCACGTAGTGTATGTAGCAATACACGCACCTCCGGATTTAAGCCCGAAATCCAACAGGCTGTGCTTAATATGCCTTTTAATGGACAGCAGTTGTTTGGGCCGGAGGTGGACACAGCTATAGAGAAGCTGAAAAAAGACACTGATATGGCCAAGGCCATGGGCGCGCTCTACTCCACACAGAGCAGAGGCACATTTAGGAAGACACAATTTAGAGGGGGGTTTCGGGCCCAAAGCACAGAACCCTCAACCTCACAATCCAGACCCACATACCAGGGCCAGTATCAGAGAGGAGGCTTTCAGGGACAATACAGAGGTGGACAGTTCCCTAAAACTAGAGGAAAGTTCCAAAGCCCAAAGACACCTCAAAATAAACAGTGACTTCAGTGTCACAAATCCCCAACACATAACACCAGTGGGGGGGAGACTCACAGATTTTTACCAAACCTGGGAAGAAATAACAACAGCCTTGTGGGTCTTAGCCATTATCCAACATGGTTATTGCATAGAATTCCTACAATTAACACCAAATGTGCCTCCAAGAACACACAACTTGTCCAAACAGCACTTGGATCTATTACAACTAGAAGTCCAAGTGTTGTTGCAAAAAGATGCAACAGAACTAGTACCCAATCATCAGAAAGGAACATGTGTTTATTCCCTGTATTTTCTAATACCCAAAAAGGCCAAAACTCTGAGACCCATCTTAGATCTCAGAACACTAAGGGGGTCATTACGACCTCGGTGCCGCGGGAGACAGAATACCGCCATTGCTGGCGGTATTTCTGTCTCCCTATTATGACATTTCCGCTGGCCCAGTGGAAATGTCACATCAACATTGCTGCCGGCTCATAATAGAGCCGGCGGCAATGCTGATGTGCATTCGGGCAGGGAAATGCGCAACAGGGCTATGCCTGGCGGCCCCTGCACTGACCATGCCAAGTGCATGGGCAGTGCAGGGGCTCCCCAAGTCCCCTTACCGCCGGCCTTTCCATGGCGGTGTGTACTGCCATGGACAGGCCGGCGGTCAGGGACTCATAATCCCCAGGGCAGCGGTGCATGCACCGCTGCCCTGGGGATTATGAAAGCCAGGCAGAATCCTGGCGGCAAAGTGGAGGGGCCGGCGGTATGGGTGTGGCTTTTCCGCCACGGTCATAATTGGTGGCGGAACACCGCCAGCCTGTTGGCGGTGTTGCCGCCAGGGTCGTAATGACCCCCTAAATCTTTACATCAAATCAGATCACTTTCACCTGGTGACACTTCCAGACGTAATCCCCTTGCTCAAACAACAAGACTACATGCCATCATTAGATCTCAAGGATGCGTACTTCCATATACCCATACATCCTTCACACAGGAAATACTTAAGGTTTGTAATCCAAGGAGTACATTACCAATTCAAAGTTACCATTCGGGATAACAACAGCACCAAGGGTATTTACAAAATGCCTTGCAGTAGTAGCAGCCCATATCAGAAGACAGCACATACACGTATTCCCGTATCTAGACGATTGGCTAATCAAAACCAACACGCAGGAACAGTGTCTTCAACACACAAAATACTTCATAGAAACCCTTCACAAACTAGGGTTCTCACTAAACTACCAAAAATCACACTTACAGCCGTGTCAAATACAACAATACTTAGGAGCAACAATCAACACAAAAAAGGGATTGCCACTCCAAGTCCACAAAGGGTACAAGCATTCCAAAACGTAATAAAATGCATGCACCCAAACCAAACATTTCAGGTAAAATTAGTGATGAAACTACTAGGCATGATGTCCTCATGCATAGCCATTGTCCCAAACGCAAGATTACACATGCGGCCCTTACAACAGTGTCTAGCAACACAATGGTCACAAGCACAGGGTCAACTTCAAGATCTAGTGTTGATAGACCGCCAAACATACACCTCGCTTCAATGGTGGAATCCTATAAATTTAAACCAAGGACGGCCCTTCCAAGACCCAGTGCCTCAATACGTGATCACAACAGATGCTTCCATGGTAGGGTGGGGAGCACACCTCAACCGACACAGCATCCAGGGACAATGGGACACTCAGCAGAAACAACTTCATATAAATCAGTTAGAACTACTAGCAGTGTTTCTAGCGTTGAAAGCATTTCAACCACTAATAGCCCACAAACACATTCTTGTCAAAACAGACAACATGACAACAATGTATTACCTAAACAAACAGGGAGGGACACACTCAACACAGTTGTGTCTCTTAGCACAAAAGATTTGGCATTGGGCGATTCACTATCACATTCGCCTGATAGCGCAATACATACCAGGAATTCTAAACCAGTTAGCCGACAATCTCAGTCGGGATCACCAACAGACCCACAAATGGGAAATTCATCCCCAGATACTACAAACCTACTTCCAAACCTGGGGAACACCGCAAATAGACCTATTCGCAACAAAAGAAAACGCAAAATGCCAAAACTTCGCATCCAGGTACCCACAGCCTCACTCCAAGGGCAATGCGTTATGGATGAGTTGGTCAGGGATATTTGCTTACGCTTTTCCCCCTCTCCCACTCCTTCCGTATGTCGTAAACACATTGGGTCAAAACAAATTCAAACTAATACTAATAGCACCAACTTGGGCACGACAACCTTGGTACACAACACTACTAGACCTGTCAGTAGTGCCTCATACAAGACATTGCTACGCAAATAAATGGAAAAGATTTGTTTATTACTGTCATAATAATCAAATTCAACCATTACACGCATCCGCGAAAAACATTGTAAGCTACTTACTACACTTACAAAAGTCTAAGTTAGCTTTTTCATCCATTAAAATACATCTCACAGCAATTTCAGCCTATCTGCAAATTACACATTCAACTTCACTCTTCAGAATCCCTGTCATAAAAGCATTTATGGAGGGCCTAAAAGGATCATTCCACCAAGAACACCACCAGTTCCCTCGTGGAACCTTAATATTGTATTAACACGACTCATGGGCCCACCATTTGAACCCATGCACTCTTGTGAGATACAATACTTAACCTGGAAAGTAGCCTTCCTAATAGCTATAACATCTCTCAGAAGAGTAAGTGAAATACAAGCCTTTACCATACAAGAACCCTTTATACAAATACACAAACATAAAGTGGTTCTACGCACAAATCCCAAATTTTTGCCAAAGGTCATATCACCGTTCCACTTAAATCAAACAGTGGAACTCCCAGTGTTCTTTCCAGAACCAGACTCTGTCACTGAAAGAGCATTACATACATTAGACATAAAAAGAGCACTAATGTATTACATTGATAGAACCAAACAAATTCGCAAAACAAAACAATTGTTTGTAGCTTTCCAAAAACCTCATGCAGGGAATCCAATATCCAAACAAGGCATTGCCAGATGGATAGTTAAGTGTATTCAAACCTGTTATATAAAAGCAAAGAGAGAACTGCCTATTACACCAAAGGCACACTCCACTAGAAAGAAAGGCGCCACCATGGCCTTTCTAGGAAACATACCAATGACAGAAATCTGTAAGGCAGCCACATGGTCTACGCCTCATACATTCACTAAACATTACTGCGTGGATGTGTTAACAACACATCAAGCCACAGTAGGACAAGCAGTATTAAGAACATTATTTCAAACAACTTCAACTCCTACAGGCTAAACCACCGCTTTTGGGGAGATAACTGCTTACTAGTCTATGCACAGCATGTGTATCTGCAGCTACACATGCCACCGAACGGAAAATGTCACTTACCCAGTGTACATCTGTTCGTGGCATTAGTCGCTGCAGATTCACATGCGCCCACCCGCCTCCCCGGGAGCCTGTAGCCGTTATAAGGTGATAACAAAAAAAAACTTGTACATTTGTAAATTTGTAAATATATCACTTTTAGTCACATTATGTACATCCATACTTACTCCATTGCATGGGCACTATTACTATATACACAACTCCTACCTCACCCTCTGCGGGGAAAACAATCGAAGATGGAGTCGACGCCGATGCGCAATGGAGCCGAAAGGGGAGGAGTCCCTCGAAAAGACTTCTTCGAAAAAAAACAACTTGTAACACTCCGAGCCCAACACTAGATGGCGGGATATGCACAGCATGTGAATCTGCAGCGTCTCATGCCACGAACAGATGTACACTGGGTAACATTTTCCATATATATATATATATATATGTTCGATGGCATGTGTAGCTGCAGATACACATGCTGTGCATATCTCGCCATCTAGTGTTGGGCTCAGAGTGTTACAAGTTGTTTTTCTTCGAAGAAGTCTTTTCGAGTCACGAGATCGAGGGACTCCTCCCCTTTCGGCTCCATTGCGCATGGGCATCGACTCCATCTTAGATTGTTTTCTTTCCGCCATCGGGTTCGGACGTGTTCCTTTTCGCTCCACGTTTCGGTTCGGAAAGATAGTTAGAATCTCGGAAAATTCGACGGTATTGTTTGCATTCGGTATCGGGTTAGTTACAACAGATCGACACCGATATTTGGAAGAGCTCCGGTGGCCTTTTGGGGTTTTTTCGATCCCCCATCGGGGCCTGGTCGGCCCGACCACGTGTCTCTTCAAGGCTGATGGAACGGACCCCATTCCGCTTCTGCCCCAAATGTCACAACAAGTATCCTTATACAGATCAGCATCTGGTCTGTAATTTGTGTTTGTCTCCAGAACACAGAGAAGATACTTGTGAAGCCTGTCGAGCGTTTCGGTCGAGGAAGACATTAAGAGACCGAAGAGCAAGAAGACTGCAAATGGCATCGGCGCCGACAGGACAAAGACACTTCGAGGAGGAAGAGGAAACCTTCTCCATCCAGGAGTCGGACTCGGACGAGCTCGATCCCGAAGAGATGCCTAAAACCGTGAGTAAGACGTCGACACACAAAACTCACGAGAAGACCACAAAAGCCCAGGGGACGCCACCGCCAACAGGCCATGGCTTAACCCGAAAAATAGGTGACCGTTCATCGGCACCGAAAAAGGGCACGCATGTGTCGAAGTCATCCGACTCCGGTCGAGATACCGGCACACAGCAACCTCGATCCCGAGACAGCGGGTCCGAGCAAGTTCGGCACCAAGAGGGCGGCACCGAATCAAGTCGGCACCGAGAGACCGGGACGCCGAAAGTAAAGAAAGTGTCGTCGGAGCCGAAAAAGGCTACCGAAAAGATTTCCATTCCGAAACATCCAGCCTCGGAACCGAAATCAGGTTCCTACACAGAGGAACAGGGACTGTCCTCCCAAATGCAAGGACATAAGTTCGGACAAGAACTAGAGTCAATGGAGCCAGACTACACTCAGAGAAGGCTCCACATCCAAAAGGACACAGGGGAAGATAAGTACTGTTCCACCAATTAGGATGAAAAGAAGACTTGCCTTTCAAGAAAAGGACAAGCAGCCACAGGCAAAAGTGGCAAGACAAACAACTCCGCCACTGTCTCCACCACCATCAACCCACACATCACCGGTAGCCACTCCACCACTGATGCAATCCCCAACTCATACTGGAATGAGTCAGGAAGATCCCGACGCATGGGATCTTTATGATGCGCCGGTGTCAGATAACAGCCCAGACTGTTACCCAGCGAGGCCGTCGCCACCTGAGGACAGTACAGCCTACACACAGGTGGTGTCAAGAGCAGCAGCATTTCATAATGTCACCTTGCACGCAGAACCTATTGAGGACGACTTTTTGTTTAACACACTGTCCTCCACTCATAGCCAATACCAAAGCTTACCTATGCTACCTGGAATGCTAAAACACTCAAAACAGGTGTTTCAGGAGCCCGTGAAGGGCAGGGCCATTACACCGCCAACAGACCCTGTATATATTACGCAGCAATTAACACCAGACTCTGTGGTAGTAGGTGCAGCTCGCAAGAGAGCAAACTCTCACACCTCGGGAGACGCACCACCTCCAGACAAGGAGAGTCGCAAGTTCGAGGCTGCAGGGAAAAGGGTTACAGCACAAGCGGCCAATCAATGACGCATTGCCAATTCACAAGCACTGTTGGCAAGATATGGCAGGGCTCATTGGGACGAAATGCAGCATTTCATTGAACACTTACCCAAAGAGTTTCAAAAAAGGGCACAACAAGTGGTGGAGGAAGGACAAAGTATCTCAAATAATCAGATACGGTCAGCAATGGATGCAGCAGATACAGCTGCTAGGACAGTAAATACAGCAGTAACCATAAGGAGACACGCATGGTTGCGTACGTCAGGATTCAAGCCGGAAATACAACAAGCCGTGCTGAATATGCCTTTTAACGGACAGCAGTTGTTTGGGCCGGAGGTGGACACTGCTATCGAAAAATTCAAAAAAGACACTGATACGGTCAAAGCCATGGGCGCACTCTACTCCCCACAGAGCAGAGGCACATTTTGCAAAACACAGTTTAGAGGGGGTTTCGAGGACAAACTACAGAACCCACAACCTCACAAACAAGGCCCACATCAGAGCCAGTATCAGCGGGGAAGCTTTCGGGGACAATATAGAGGGGGACAATTTCAAAAGAGTAGAGGGAAGTACCAAAGTCCCAAAACTCCTCAAAACAAGCAGTGACTTCCACGTCACAAATCCCCAACACATAACACCTTTGGGGGGGAGACTAACCAAATATTACAAACATTGGGAGGAAATGACAATAGGCACTTGGGTCTTAGCAATTATCCAGCATGGTTATTGCATAGAATTTCTCAAATTCCCTCCAAACGTCCCACCGAAAACACACAATATATCAAAACAACACATGGACCTTCTAGGACTAGAGATCCAAGCGCTGCTACAAAAAGGAGCAATAGAATTAGTACCAATTCAACAGAAAGGAACAGGGGATTATTCTCTGTACATCAAATCAGATCACTTTCACATGGTGACATTACAGGACGTAATCCCACGGCTCAAACAACAAGACTACATGGCAACACTAGACCTAAAGGATGCATATTTCCATATACCGATACATCCTTCACACAGAAAGTACTTAAGGTTTGTATTCCAAGGGGTACATTACCAATTCAAGGTGTTGCCATTCGGAATAACAACTGCGCCAAGAGTTTTCACAAAATGCCTGGCAGTGGTAGCTGCACATATCAGAAGGCAGCAAATACATGTGTTCCCGTACCTAGACGATTGGTTAATCAAAACCAACACACTAGAATGGTGTTCACAACACACAAGGTACGTCATAGAAACCCTCCACAAACTAGGTTTCTCAAACAACTACACAAAGTCACACCTTCAGCTGTGTCAGACACAGCAATACTTAGGGGCGACAATCAACACAACAAAAGGGATTGCCACTCCAAGTCCACGAAGGGTACAAGCATTTCACAATGTAATACAGGCCATGTATCCAAAACAAAAGATACAGGTCAAGATGGTGATGAAACTACTAGGCATGATGTCCTCATGCATAGCCATTGTCCCAAACGCCAGATTACACATGCGGCCCCTACAACAGTGCCCAGCATCACAATGGTCACAGGCACAGGGTCAACCTCTAGACCTAGTGTTGATAGACCGCCAAACATACACCTAGCTTCTATGGTGGAACAATATAAATTTAAACCAAGGGCGGCCTTTCCAAGACCCAATGCCTCGATACGTAATAACTACAGATGCCTCCATGATAGGGTGGGGAGCACACCTCAATCAACACAACATCCAGGGGCAATGGGACACTCAGTTTCACATAAATCACTTAGAACTACTGGCAGTATTTCTAGCATTGAAAGCATTTCAACCCATAATAAGCCACAAGCACATTCTTGTCAAAACAGACAACATGACAATGATGTATTATCTGAACAAACAGGGAGGCACACACTCGACACAGTTGTGTCTCCTGGCACAGAGAATATGGCATTGGGCGATTCACAACCACATTCGCCTAATAGCACAGTTTATTCCAGGGATTCAGAATCAGTTAGCAGACAATCTCTCTCGGGATCACCAACAGATCCACGAAGGGGAGATTCACCCCCAAATACTAAACACTTACTTCCAAAGATGGGGAACACCACAAATAGACATAGTTGCAACAAAAGAAAACGCAAAATGCCAATGATGGATGAGTTGGTCAGGGATATTTGCATACGCTTTTCCCCCTCTCCCACTCCTTCCATATCTGGTAAACAAATTAAGTCAAAACAAACTCAAACTCATACTAATAGCACCAACTTGGGCAAGACAACCTTGGTACACAGCACTACTAGACCTCTCAGTAGTGCCTCATGTCAAACTACCAAACACACCAGATCTGTTAACTTAACACAAACAACAGATCAGACACCCAAATCCAGCATCGCTGAATCTAGCAATTTGGCTCCTGAAGTCTTAGAATTCGGACACTTAGACCTTACACAGGAATGTATGGAGGTCATAAAACAAGCTAGGAAACCAACCACTAGACATTGCTATGCAAATAAGTGAAAAAGATTTGTTTATTATTGCCATAATAATCAAATCCAGCCATTACACGCATCTGCTAAAGACATTGTAAGCTACTTACTACATTTGCAAAAGTCAAAGCTAGCTTTTTCATCCATTAAAATACATCTTACCGCAATTTCAGCTTATCTGCAAATTACGCACTCAACTTCATTATTTAAGATACCAGTCATAAAAGCGTTTATGGAAGGCCTAAAGAGAATTATACCACCAAGAACACCACCAGTTCCTTCGTGGAACCTCAACATTGTCTTAACACGACTCATGGGTCCACCTTTCGAACCTATGCACTCATGTGAAATGCAATACTTAACATGGAAAGTTGCATTTCTAATTGCTATCACATCTCTAAGAAGAGTAAGTGAGATACAGGCATTTACCATACAAGAACCATTTATTCAGATACACAAGCACAAAGTAGTATTATGAACAAATCCTAAATTCTTACCAAAAGTCATATCACCGTTTCGCTTGAATGAAACAGTAGAACTACCAGTGTTCTTCCCAGAGCCAGATTCTGTAGCTGAAAGAGCACTATATACATTAGACATCAAAAGAGCGTTAATGTATTACATTGACAGAACAAAACAAATTCGGAAAACAAAACAATTATTTATTGCTTTCCAAAAACCTCATACAGGAAATCCAATTTCAAAACAAGGCATTGCTAGATGGATAGTTAAATGCATTCAAACTTGTTATCTCAAAGCAAAAAGAGAACTGCCTATTACACCAAAGGCACACTCGACTAGAAAGAAAGGTGCTACCATGGCCTTTCTAGGAAATATTCCAATGACTGAAATATGTAAGGCAGCCACATGGTCTACGCCTCATACATTTACCAAACACTACTGCGTGGATGTGTTAACGGCACAACAAGCCACAGTAGGCTAAGCAGTACTACGGACATTGTTCCAAACAACTTCAACTCCTACAGGCTGAACCACTGCTTTTGGGGAGATAACTGCTTACTAGTCTATGCAAAGCATGTGTATCTGCAGCTACACATGCCATCGAACGGAAAATGTCACTTACCCAATGTACATCTGTTCGTGGCATGAGTCGCTGCAGATTCACATGCGCCCACCCGCCTCCCCGGGAGCCTGTAGCCGTTTCGAAGTTGATCTGCAACATTTGTAACTTTGTAAATATATAACTTTAAACTACATTATGTACATACATATTCACTCCATTGCATGGGCACTATTACTATAATACACAACTCCTACCTCACCCTCTGCGGGGAAAACAATCTAAGATGGAGTCAACGCCCATGCGCAATGGAGCCGAAATGGGAGGAGTCCCTCGATCTCGTGACTCGAAAAGACTTCTTCGAAGAAAAACAACTTGTAACACTCCGAGCCCAACACTAGATGGCGGGATGTGCAAAGCATGTGAATCTGCAGAGACTCATGCCACGAACAGATGTACAACGGGTAAGTGACATTTTCCTATATATATATATATATATATATATATATATATATATATATATATATATATATATATATATATGTGTATATATGTAAACACGTACATATTTGCACATTTTTATATGCTACTTTTTAACATTCTTGCAGGTTAATGGCAGTGTTAAATGTGCTTTTGACAGCACTGTGTGTGACCCACAAGTCAGGTTCAAATACTACAGATATTGTAGTTCATCCAAACATTTGATGTATGGTACACGTTTGAACACTAGCAGCAGGCGCATAACTCGCTGTACTACTGAATACTTGCAGAGCTTCACCCTTTTGAGAGTTAATATAAGAACACCATTGACTTGGGTAAAATGTTAAATACCAAAAACATTTCAAATGTATTCTATGCTTTATGATTATTGTTTGTTACATAACTAAAGTAATAATCACTATTCACATAGCACACAATCCATACAGAAATATTTTCCTACCCAGATCTTGCAAGTGTACATTGCATATTATTGAATGAATAAAACAATATATCCGCCCTCTGTTTCTTGTTTTATCACTCGCTTTTTACATCCGTCAGTTTTCTTGCTGTTCACTGTGACTTGTTGAGACAGAGAAACTCTGTTTTCCCAAAAATCTTCATTCAATCTAGTAGCCAGGTGTTAATGAACATTTCACACCAAAGAAACAAACTCATCAGCATGCAATTTACTCCAGGCTGGGTTCTGCCTGTTAAAATCCCAGAGCAGAGCCATTGAGGCAGCAGAGAGCTAGCTGCATGTACCTTGCAAGGATGGTATACGTTTCTGTGTGTCTCTGTGCCCCCTTCCTCCACAAACATCTTTGCACGTCCCAGTGGTTGGCGCAGATAACAGTTTATAAACCTGCATCTTAGACTTTAGTGGTAGTGCCCTGCATACGTGCCAATAGGACCCCATTCAGACTGGAGACTCCCAATTTTTAAAGCAAAAAAAATGTTTTATTTTGGCTATCACCTGCCTAAAATTGCCTCACCTTCAATAGAAGTCAATGGGGGAATACATTCTCCCAACTATTCTTTTTAAATCTCCGACTTTACTTCTCTAAAATGTTGGCATGTGTGGTCCTGTTACCCAAGGCTGGTTACATGGTTCCAGAAAAGGTTCACTCCTCCCCCGAACTGTTTCCCTTATCTCTCTTACCCAGAATTACGGTGATATAAAAATGTGGCAGGTGTCTTACTCAGACCCCAAATTCCAAGATGCTAATTGGGCCAGTGTTATCATTTTATTTTTCTTCATGAACGGAGTCTTTGGGGCGGGCCATCATGATGACGGCACTGAAGCAAGCATGGAGGAGGAGTGGGGGAGCACTGCTGCAAGTACGCATGCTGGTTTGGCTGGCTGTTTTAGGATTGCCAAACTGACATTCGTAGTTCTCTCTAACCCGAGCTGTGTTGCCTGGTAGAGAACAGCAAGCACAGGCACCCAGTCCCTGTGGGAGCGCAAAACCAGTCCGCTCAGACCAATCTCAGCACTTCTTTCATTCTGGGTAATAGTATAACCAGCAAGACAGCAGCATCTGGAGTGGCATAGGGAAGTCTGGGAAGTCTGTACTAGCAACTGATGAGCAGTGAGGCAACGAGCAACAGGTTAAGTGTTTTTATCTTTTTTGTTAGTGTTCCCCTGCGCTGCCCACCACTTGTCAGATAGCCATCGCTACTGCCAGAGGCATAATCTAAAATGATGGGGCTCACGTGCGGAATAAGATGTTGGATCTCTTTCTGCCTTATCCTACGAGTGTTCATTGCCCATGGGCTGCATAGGCCCCCTTGTTGAGCAGCCCCCTCCCCTGCACCAGCTTATATTATGCCCCGGCCACCTTGTTTTGTTTCAGATCAGTTTATGTTTTTTTTTTTTTTTTTTTTTTTTTTTTTAAACGTCCTGCTGAGAGCATTCCCCTGTGCATTTTGAACTCATTGCATGTACTTTTTAGATTTTGGCCAATAAACATCTTGGGAAGTCTGAGTCTCCCAGGACAGGGTTGTGGACTTTGTGGCTCCCCTGCTTTTTCAGGTACACTGACGCTGTATTATATCTGAGCGAGTAGAGAATTTGATTAAAAGGTTCAAAGAAATGACATTTGTATGTGTTCTGAAAGACTTGTACGGTTTGCAGCATGTGCTGTTGTAGATCACATTGCTCTGTTCACTCCTTCCATCTAGTGTTGGATGTGGTCATTTTTTCCTAAGCAAAAGTTTTAGTTTCAATACGACTCTTGGCTCCCTATTGCTTCTGTTCCTCCCCTTCCATACCCATATCTACAATGCATCAGGACATCCACTCCAGCTCAAACAGTTTTTCCCCACCATGAGGTCTGGACGTACTTTGTGGAGCACTGCAACCATTGCATGATGAAATGGAAATTTCTCTACTGAAGATTAATTCACACTTATCAGGTAAACAATGTATGACCTTGTCCGAGCAAACATCAGCCTGCAAAACCTTAGAGCAAGTTGTATGAGAATGACTCATGAGCGGGAGGGTAATGGAGAATATTCCCTTTATGTTTTGTCCTGAATGCAGAGGTAAATTCCAATGGTCAGACCAACAGATGATTACTGGTGGCGCAATATTCCATTCCTTCGGTGGAATTGGCAGGATTTTGTTGACATAGCGCCACTGTTGTAACTCAGAGTTTTGGCCAAATTCTGCAAATAGTCTTGTGGTAGAATTATTTTGTTGCACGTGGCTCCTTTTCAGTAAGTTGGCCACCCGGCGAGATTTTCTGACTCAGCCGTTCAGTCGGGAGGCTGCAGCTCGAGTAGAAAATGTACTTGAGTGGCAGTAAAATCAACTAGAGTAGCTGTGCCCTGTGGCACACCGCGTAGTGCTGTTTACACTGATTTTTCAGCACAGAACGCCCTACCAGTGCAAAATCACAGTGTGAGCCGCACAACGTGCCTATTGGCGGAACTCCGCAGAGTCTCACAGAGTTGTTATGGAATACCGCGGAGTAAAATTCTGCGAGCTCTGCCCACCCCTACATATGATCTGTAAACTTTGTCTATCAAGGGGCCATGTGAAATCGAATTATACAGCTTGCCAAGCATTCTGGTGTAAAAAAAAACAAAAAAAAGAAGAAAAAAAAACTGTTTGGCACCAAAGACACCGGTGTTGGGTGTGTTATAGAATGCAGCACCAACGTTCTCTTGAGTCATCCACCATATGCAGCTTTGAGGGCATTGGGAAAACTCATTCTGAAGAATAGTGGGGAGGGCCTTTCAGTACTCAAGGGACCAACAAAGACCAGAGTCCTCATTGTATATCCTCAGAGGATTCTGACTTTGGAGACAAGTTGTTTCCTGGACCTAGAAAGAAACCGAAACTAAGGCAAACACTTTGCCTTGTACTCCACATGCAAAACCACTTCAAAGGGCTTCCCTGTGGGGCTCAAACTCAGAAGGAACTTCAGCTCTTTGGCAAGTAACTGTCCTCAATCCTTGAACTGCTCACAAATGGCCTTGGTAGTCAGCAATGCCCATGGGAAAGACTTGAGATGTCAAACCTGAACCTTGACAGAGACACTGAGCTTGATCTCAAGAGGCTAACCTACCTAAACTAGACCTCAAAGCTGACTTCAGAGCCACCATTAGTCCAGAGTGGTACTACTTGAGAAGATCAGCAGCATTGAGATGTAAGATTTAAAGGATATATATGGATCCTGCCACAAGCCATGTCATAGCTAGACAACTTGCAAGCCAATGCATACAAACCAGCATACCCACATGAAGAAGAAGCTCACCTTTGAGGATCTCAGACCATGCCAAATCCTTAAAATACTGAGACTCAGAGACCAAACACCAAAACCACCACAGTCCCCTGCACAATATGTTTCACTGGCCTATTCTGTGCAAATCTCAGATTAGGACCCTACAAACCTGACTAGCCATTATGAAGAACCAACCCATGTGGATGAGGGGGGTGGCTCAAGGCATAATTAACATTTAGACCAGCAAGATGACTTGTCTTTACAGCCCTATCCAGTGAAAGGATCTCATCCTGCTGAGTTGTCATGCCTCGCTAAGAGTTTCAGGTTTCGTGCCAGAGGTTCAACTCACCTTCTAAATGTGCCCTTATGTGGTGCACATCTTCCTGGGCTTGAGGTTTACACTTTACTCAAAATCAAGAAGAACTCCGAGAGAGCTAATGCCATGGGAGCCTTGAAAACCCAGTCAAAGGGTCCTTGTGGGGGGGAGTGTCAGCCTTGACTTACACAGAAATATTCACCCACCCTAACGGCAGAGTACATCCAAACTACTAGTATAAATACATTCTTCCTTCAATTCCTTAATTATTTAAACATTTTACATTTTTTTTTAGGTATATATAAATCCTCTCTTATTAGCAAAAATATACATAAAGAACAGATTTCGCTGATGTTGTCCAAGATAAATACAACATTCTAAAACAAAGGTGCTCCTACAAATTGACGGCGCAGTGAAAAAGTGAACAGTTGAAAAAGTGCATCTGGGAATATTTACAAATATATATACACGTAGAACTGTGGCTGATAACTCATTCATTATTTGGGGATGTTGTATTTATCTTGGACAAAATCAGTCAAATCTGTTCTTCATGTCTATTTTTGCTTATAAGAAAGGATTTACATATACCTCAAAAAATAGTTAGAATGTTAAAATAATTAAGGAATTAGCCCGGAGCAGGGACAAAGTCAACAGAAACCTCTCAACAACAACCTTATCAGCCACAGCAGATATTTCAAGAAAGTGATTCACCCAAGCAAGGAAATGCCCAGGGCAACAGCCTTGCAAGGCAAGAAGCAGCCAAAGAAGGGGCACCTCTGCTGCAAAACAACTAACTTCCACATATTCCCCTGACAGTGGTTGTATGGTTGGGGTGCAAAGTGAGGTTAAACTACATCGCCATAACATTAGACATTTGGGTACTCTGCATTGTCACCCACAGATACTGTTTAGAGTTCCATACCACGCCACCAATAATTCCACCACACGGCTGCCGCATCAATCAGGAGCACCAAAGGCTGCTTCAGAGGGAGATGCAAGCTTTGCTTCCAAAGGGATTAATCGAGTCGGTATCAAGATGTCACCGGGACGCAGCATTTACTCATTGTATTTTCTCATTCTGAGAAACAGATGGAGTGGTACATCTTATACTTGCCCTACATCATCTCAGAGCACTTCAAGATGCCAACTCTGCAAGGTGTTATTCTGCTGCCCTCCTTTGGGGCCGTCATGGCAAACCTGTATCTTAAGGAAACCTACTTTCACATCCCCATCCACCCTTCACACCACCAGGATATCAGGTTTGCAGTAAGTGACAAACATTATGAGTTCAAAAAATTACCCACAAAAACCCCAGAAGCATTTACAAAATGTTTGGCAGTGTTTCCAACACACCTTCGACACACCTCAATTCAGATCTTCTCATTGCTGACCACCTGACTGGCAATACCTCACTCACAATGATCAAGCAGTAACCCTTCTGGAAACGAGGCTTTCAGTCAGGTCCAAATAGCCTCACCTCCTCTACAAGCGTAATCCTTCTTGGGAGCAGTATTCATTACAGTAACAGGCAAGGCTGCCCCAACAACGAGAGACTGATGGCATTTCAAAGGCAGCTTCTTTACATGACTTCAAGTTCTCTAACTGCAAGGGAATTCCTGACAGCCTCTGGAGAAGTTGTCTTGAGTAGCAATCATCCTGACTGTTTTATTGCCTATGTGCCCACTTCAGGAAGTTGTGCCAGGAAATGGACACAAGTGACTGGGCAGTGGGGGGGAATCTAACGTTGGCTGAGGTCAGAGTGCCATGATAGAACAACAATAACTTGTTAATGTGTAGGTTGTTTTGCCACTGCCTACTTGCAACTGACTCACCTCTGATATCACCTCAGACACATCCCTTATGGGGTGGCAAACTCCTTTAGGCTACTTAACAGTGCAAGGCCACAAAGCAAAGTTTGCTCTTCAGTCTCCTGGAGCTAATGCAGTCAAGTTAGCACTCACAGCATTTTGCATTTTAGTCACAAAAAACAGTACTCAATCGAACAGACAGCAGGACCACACTGTATGACATGTAAAGCCAAGGTAGCACAAACTTACCACAGCTCTCCAAACTGGCCATTCATCACCAAGTTCTTCTCCACGCAGATCACCTCCCCGAAAGAGACTACAATTTTGTGGACCTGTTAAGCAGGAAGCATCAACACACGTACAAATGGGAAATCAGTCAACAAATACGTCAGTACTTTGATCGCTGGAGGGTACCAAACATCCATTTGTTTACAACATACAAAAACACAAAATAATAAAGCTTCTCTTTCATGTACTCACCCCCACTATTCCTGGGAAATTCAGTATGGATGAATTGATCAGAGATGTGTGCAGAGACTTTTCCACTACTACCACTGATTTGTTATGTGGTGAGGAAAATGGGAAGAGTATCCATGAGGCTTACCATAAAAGCGTCAACCTAGGCCAAGCAGTCCTAGTACTCAATACTATTAGAAATGTCACTACATCCACACAAGAAGCTACCTTTACCCACTTCCTGACTAAACTATGCTAGATCTGAAGGCGGCTCATTGGCCAACTACAATGGAATATTATGCAACCAAATGGAAACTATTCTCTACTGCACTTAACTTAAAAATCAGTCCTTGGTAGTGGCTGTAGCAGCTCACATGGAAAATGGAGAACATCGTACAGCATTCAAGGTACCTGTGGTTAACACATTCCTGGAAGGGTTAAAAATACTAATTCCTTTTACAGTGGCACATATCTCTTTTTGAGACTACAGCATTCTTTTACCCATGTGTTGGATCCACCTTTTGAGCTGTAACACCTGTTCATGACAGTTTCATTCCTTGATGGTGGCATTCCTTATTGGACTCACATCTTTTCTGAAAGTCTGTGAAGTGCAATCTCTTAGACTAGAGAAGCCATTTATTCAGGTGCACAAAAACAAGGTAATGCTTAGTTAGAATAAAACCTTGCTTTTCTGCTTGTTTCATACCATGTTAATCAAACCCCTGACCTTTTAGTTTTTCCACCCAACCACGAATGGTTACTGAAAGGGGTTTACACACTTTAAATGGTAAAAAGTGTTTTATATTACATTGACAGAAATAAGGGCCTGATTTAAGGTTAGATAGGCGGCCCGTGGGTCCACCATGGGGACAGAGTAAATTACTCCGTCCCCATGGTGGAAAGACAGCCCACTTAATTTATAAATGACTGCTAAGGAGGGGGCCTTTCATAAAGGCATTGGCAGGAACTGCTGTCACGTCGTTTCTTGCCAGTGCATTTTACAGTTTTTTTCATGGTTGCATCAGAGGGACGCAGCCCTGTAGCAAACAGTATTCTTTTTTTCTTTTCAAAAAAAAAATCCCAAAACGCGGCTTTCTATTTGAAAAGAAAAAAAGGAATACTCCCCTCACAATGAGTGTCTTCTCCCATAGTGAGGGGAGCATAACAATGTTTTACCTGGCGGTAAGAAACAGTAAAAAATGACTACATGCCACCCATCTAAATTGGGTGGGCGGACATGTAGCCATTTTTCTGATTGCCCTTACGCCCCAGGGTCACCTGTGAAGCATGGCAAAACTTAAGGTCCTCCCGCAATGACATTTTCGGGGCGAACCATTATATTGGTAGGGAGGGTATTTCATTGATGTTGTAACGGAGTTCCGTTCCTCCAGTATATAAATCAGGCCCTAAATCTTTTACAAAAATTAAACAACTCTTTTTAGATTTTGGTAAACCTCACTTAAGGAAACCAATCTCCGAACCTGGCATTGCTAGATGGATAGTTAAGTGCACCCAAATCTAAGACATACGCTTGTTGCTGTGCCCCATTTTAATCTCAAAAAGGGAGCCACTATGGTATTTCTTGGTAACTTCCCAGTTGTAAAATTTCAGCATGGTCCAAAATGCGCACTTAATAAGCACCAGTGTGTGTACATTCATACCCGGCATAAAGCGCTATTCAGGCAAGTGTTCTTAGAACTTTGTTACAGGCGTCTTTTGCCATAGCTCACTAGACAGTGATTTAGGGTGAGGGGCAATGATTTTCAATCAATGCAGAGTACGTGATTTACAGCAGCATATGCTGCATACTCAAAACATTACTTGTAACAATCGGTTATCAGTTTGTAGTGCCTAGATTCTCATGCACCACCCTAACCTCCCTGGATGCAAGCTCATATTAGAACGTTTTAATAATTCATTATTTAAAAAAATATATGGATTAAATCACATTTCCTTTTACAAGTTACAACTGGTCACCAGTGTATAAAGACTGTCCTGCTTCTCATTATTCCACATACTTACTTTCACTTGTATAGGGAATCACAATCTGAGCTGGAGTCTCTGTTTTGGTGCATTGTGTGTCACAAGATACCTCAAAGTCAAAACTTTAGATTCACAGAAAAACAAATTTGTAACACTCACACACAACACTAGATGGCAGAAGTGTGCTAAGCATATGATCTACAGCAGTACAATCTGCAAAATCTGCAAACCGATTGTTATAGGTATGTAATGTTTTCCATATCCCAATTCTATTTGGGACCATGTTATCTGAACTTGTAGATAACCTATACACACTACCAGCCCATCAGGGAAGGGTTGATCATCATCATTTGTGTTGAAATGTATTGCTGATGAGAGTCTTGTCTCTGTACAGTAGCCTAATCAGATGACAGCACAAGAAAAGGCTGGATCATTGCACATGAAAGAATGTGTATTCCCTGGTGCCTGAGTATTTACACCATTGTTTTTCTAAACATTTCAGAGACTACCTCACGTGGAAATGACATGCAGTAACAGAAAAATGCAGAATACCATTTAGCCCAGAAGAAATGATAAAGCACTGTTTCTGATCCTATCTTTGTAGAATGACGAACTGGCAAAGCCTGCCTTTGTATCCAAGAGTTTGGAGGAGCTGAAGATAGGCACATACACCAACATTGCCATGGTGCGGACTACCACTCCTGTTTATGTGGCTTTGGGCATCTTCGTGCAGCAGCGGGTCTCTGCCTTGCCAGTAGTGGATGAATCAGGTAAGGGAAGATGCAATTTCTCGTTGTCACCACCTCCAATACTTTGCTTTCTTCTACTTGGCTTTCTTCTACTTGGCTCATCATGCCTTTGCTGAGCTGGTTTGGGAACTGGAGAATGAAACAAAGGCCTTACATGTTTTACTCTAGGCTCCAAGGTATGTGGACTCAGGATCCTGCTGGAATGAACTGTGTTTGACTGTGGGGAAGAGCAAATGTTAATGGCTTTCATGTAATTGCAGTAAACAGCTGTGATATACATGGTAGAACTGCTGGGGAGGGCAAGGTACCTGCCAGGTGAGCCAGGAGGAGCTGCTGGCATGAACATGAATGGGTTGAGATTCCTTCTTTGGTGCGTTTGAGTCCTGTGTGAAAGAAGTGAGGTGAGCTGCATGGATGAGCGGAGATTAATGGCTGGGAGGATGTGCTTGAGATGTGGAGTCCCAAACTTATAGCCATGCTGGGGTGAGATATGTTTTTTTGCTGGAGGAAATGGGGTGAACTGCTAGGATGAGCTGGGAGATTTGCTTGCTGCATAGTAACCATCTTAAAATTCATTTTTCCACCTCTGGGCCAGAATCACAACAAAGAGATCAGAAGTAATATGAAATACCCCATTCAGATTCTGTCCTAAATAACAGCATCTGTTGACTCGGATAGAGGCACATAAAGATTGCAACTTGTGCTTACTTAAAGACCATCAGTCTGTTGTGAGGTGTGTGAGGTTTTATTTCCTAGGACCCTCAAAGTCGGAAAGAAACAGAGGGGGTGCACTTCACCATGACCCAATCCAGGCAAGTGTGCCTTAAGTACTTGGGACTGGCTGATGAGGAAGATATTGTTGAGGAAACTGAGGAAGTCCAAGTAGAGCAGTTATATTACGCCAAAGACGCAAGCGTGTTAAAAATTGTTGAAAGCAACAACACTGATGCTGGAAAATTGTACACCCACAGAGTCACAGTGGGGCTGGGCAGAAGATTTCAGACTCTGAGAACCTGAAACAATTCTCAGTTCTAAGAGACTCTGTTGAAGTAATGACCAAAACAGAAGACCCCCAGTCAAAAGACCTCAGAGGGTAGAAGCCTTCACACTTTGATTCACCTCCGAAAGGCGGTCAAGATCAGAGGCAGGAAAAATATTTGAAAGGGAAGGAGTCTTCTCCTTAGAAAAGGAAGGCTGGGTCAACACTAAGCAACAGGCGATTGGCCTTGAATGGAAAAACGTTGGTTAGATGCCGAAATAGCAGCACTACTTCAGAAAAAGAAACAGTTTGATGAATCACTGAAGTCCTTTAGGATGTTCACAAAAGCAACTGAGGAAACCCACAAATACTTAGACCTTCTTCCAGTGACTCCAGAACTGCAGGAGGAACAGCAGGGATCTTTTCATGGGGAGGATGAGCAGCATGATCAGCCCATGATAGTGACATTAAAGTAACATGAAGATATATGGCAGGATCTAGAAGCTGACTGCCCAAAAGAAGAACCTGGCTCTTTCCGGTCAGGACCATCACAACCAGAAGATTTATCACTGTACACGGCAGAGATCATACGAGTGCAGCTGGAGGAAAATAAAGGTGAGGCATGTTTCATGCCGGAATCACTTCTGCCATTGCAGAAAACAAACCAGTTCCTAACCATGCTCCTTAGTATTATAGACCAGGGGAAAGAGGCATTTAACGAAGCATCATGCAGTCACACCAAGAGTAGAAAAGAAACATAAATCTCTCAAGCCAGGACCCTGTATACATCGGGAGAAATGTACCATCTCATTCAAAGTCTCCACAGCTAGGAAGAGGGCCAGGGCTCCAGTGTCCACGACCCCACCACCAGACAAGGATACCAAGAGAATGGAACCTATAGGGAGTAAAATGAATAGGTCAGCAGCCACTCAGTAATTCAGGAGGGCGAGAACATTTCTAATATGTGCTTGAAGTCCTCTCTTGATGCCACTGACAAAGACAGCAGGCAGATGTCCACCAGTACAGTTCTATTAGCTATGCAAGGATCAGGGTATTCTCAATGGCCGAAAGCCTGTTTCGGATCAGCAGTGGACAAGTCACTGCAGCAAATAAAACAAGCATTTACAATGCAACGGGTCTCGCGTTTGCTCATGTTAGAGCTGATCGCGTTGTAAACTCTTAACCCGACTTTTCACCTATCGGGCAAAAGTGCATTTATGTACATAACCCGAAAAAGTGAAATCGAGTATGTAAAGCGCTCGACTTCTGCCAAGCGAGATCGCGCTGGTAAATTAGAGAAAAAAAAGTCCACGAGCCTGATGGAAAACAGCGAGCCTCGCATGTTTTCTGTACTTGGTCGCTGCGCTCGAAGAGGGCTAGCCACCGGAAAAGGCATGACCTATGCGTGCCTTCGCCTAATGAAAGCAAGCAGATTTTATTAGGGAAGCCAACGAACCAATAAAAAACACTGACGTGATGTTGACAGGGCTCAGAGCCCTTTTCTAAATACAAAAGAGTCTCGCTGCGATACGCATGCGCGAGCGCATGCAACGCAGGCTCGACCCTAAAAAGGACAGCTGCAATTCAGAAACACTTTCAAGAGGGGGCACTCAATTCACCACGACACTGATGAGAAGAGCTGCTTTGCGCGTGATGCAGCATCAGCATTGAAAATACAGAGAGTGAGCGTTCTGGGCTCTATTAAGCAATGGCAATACCCAGCATAGTCGAAACACGCCTTTCAAGGTAGAACAAGTGGAAATGGCCAGACCGTAAGAGAGGCAAGCATTCTTAACAAATGACTCTCAAAAGGAAGCCCCTGACAGTTAACACCGGTTGGGGCAAGCTGGGAGGATTCCTCTAGGAGTGGCAGAAGATTACCTCAGACAACTGAGTGCTGAACATTAATGAACATAGGGGAAATGTATGAATAAATACCCTCAAACATCAACACTTGAGACTGCTCCAACAAGAGTTTCAGGACCTCCTAAAAAAAAGGGCAATCGAGGCAGTGACGAAAGTTACTGAACTAGGGATTTTTCGATCTACTTCCACATCTCAAAGCAGGAGCAAAAATATTAAGACTTGAGTTTCCTGAAGAAATTCATGAAGACGCAAAGATTCAAGATGACCAACCTGCAGGAAGTCATGATTTAGCTGTAGAACGAGGACTCTTTGGTGACAATAGACCTCAGATACCCACTTCGCTTTCTAGATAAAAAGCAACCACAGGAAGCATCTGAGGTTTGTGGCAAATATTTTGCATTATCAGTTCAAAGTTCTACCCTTTGTGATAAAGTCAGCACTAAGAGTGTTTGCAAAATGACTTGTAGTAATGGCAGCACACTTGAAAAGTAAGAGGACACCTGTGTACACCGATCTGGAAGATTCACTGGTAAAGATGAACTTGCAAGACTAGGGTCAGAACTGTATCCATCATGTAGTGGAGATCATAAAAAAATTGGGGTCACAGAGAATAAAAAGAAATCCTCTCATACCGATGAAAAAGAAGATCTTGGGGAAAGAGTTTGATTTAAACAGGGCAAAGGCATACATGGTCCAAAAGACAGTGATGGCACTCAAGGAGTGGGTTTGCCTCTACCGGAAGAAACAGTCACTGACGGTGAGAAAGGTGATTAAGTTAACTGGGTATGAACAGTTCATGCATCCCACTAATTCATTGGCCATGTTTCATATGACACCCATGCAAGAATGGTTGATGAGCCAATTGTCACAGTCAATGGGGGACTCTTATGGTTGTTACATTAAAATTGCATATGGAGATACAGTGATGGACTACACAAAACATCGCAGTAGGGAGAGCATTCATACGACCATTCTCCTAAGTAAGCTTTACAGTGGAAGTATCTCACACATAGTGGAGTCCCCATATGAGAAACTGAAAGTCAGAGGTTATTGGAACCCTCAAAACGCAGTAAACCACATCAGTGTGTTGGTATTGGAGATAGTCCACTTTCAAAAACTGATGAATGGGAAGGTAATGCAAATTCAAATTTGTTCTATGTAAACAAATGGGAGTACTAAGATATATGTAGCACAGAACATCTGGAGGTAGGAGATCCAAAAGGAGATATCACTAGTAGAGATACACCTGCCGGGGCAGCAAAACGTAGAGGCAGATTTATTAAGTGGACAAGAAGGGATTTGTACAAGTGGGAGCTAAATCAAATGTTGCTAGACACAATCCTCTGAATTTGGGGTACACAACAGATAGATCTGTTCACAACAAACATAAAAGGCCTATGCTTGCATTCAGTTATCTGCGCCACGTCTCCCAAGTGAATGCTCTTTCGGTTGAATTCTCATGAACATTTCCATATGCCTTTTCTCTGGGCCCTCCACCCCCTCACCAACTGGCAGATTAATCAAAATAATTGTTTCTTAATTAACACTACAGAAAGAGCAGATTTGCCACCTGGAACCAGCCAACCTAAGCCTAGCAGCATAAATCCTAGGGACTTAGAGTTTGGGCATCTAGGTCTCCCAAACAGGTGTCCTAAAAGAAGGCAATCATACACAAATGTTAGGCAGCCAAGTGGACCAGATTTGTTCACTGGTGTAGGAAGTAAAACTTAAACATGATTTGACAGGCAACACCACAATAGTCGGATACTTAATGCACTTGCTAAATGCAAAGATCTTCAGCGGACACCTGCGGTACCTCAGACGAGAACACTTTTGCCACGCAGGTCATCCAGAGAGTCTTGGAATGAGTGAAAAGAATTGCACAACCATAGACGACTTCCACACTATTGTGAAACCACAACCTGAGGCTAGCACAGCATGAAAAGCTCCTTCCAGCCACTGTACAAGGCAAACATTCAGCAATGAAAATGGCTTTTGTAGTTGTGATCACAACCCTTCTCTGTTTGAGAGAGCGTCAAGAGTTGATTATCCAAAAGCCGTAAATGCCTACTAACACTGCATCCCCAAAGTAGTATCACATACTCCTGCAAATCAATTCAGCTAGCAGTCTTTTTTAGCATCCAAAGACACAAACAGAAAAGGCTCTACATATGCTAGATGTAATGAAAAGCAACATACCACTTTTAAGAAAAAAATAGTTAGGGATGGGTAAACCATTTTCTTTCATATGAACTTAGAAATACGGGTCTACAGGTTTCAAAAGGTACATTTGCAAGATGGATTGTACAGACTTTTGAGATCTCCTGTGCCTTATCAGGGAAACCTCTTGTCAACAAACCAAAAGCACACCCCACCAGGAAAAAGGGTGCCATATTAGCCTTTATAGCAAATATCGCCATTAAGGACATGGCTTCCATATGGTCATCTGTCCACACCTTAACAAACACTACTGGGTGGACATCAATGTGAACAGGGAGGCCCGAGTAGGACATAAAGTCTTGAGATACCTTTTTCACCCACACATACACTTCAACCCATCCTTCCCCAGGGGTTTAACACTACAGGATCTATGCACAGCATGTGAATCCAGAAACGATTTGTGCTGCAAAAGGAAAAAGTTACTTACTTATGACAATAGTGTTTTGCACATTGAAGACTTTTCTATATTTATATGTGACCAGTGGTGGCTGCCACTGAACGTGGGGGGGTGAAGTGAATAAAAACAAAATAATAACATTTTAAAAAACCCACTCCGTCCTTGCCCATAAGCACACAAGCAATCATGACGCTGCTGTCACCAGCATGACAGCAGTGTTGTGATTGGTGTGAGTTGCCTGCTTTGGCGCTCACACAGGGATTGGGACCCTGTGCACCTTCTCCTCTTGGCTGGGCAATACAGCCAGGAGGAGAAATGCAAAGTATGCATGTCTGTTTGGCTGGCCCTAAACGGCCGGCCATCGTTCTCAAGCCTCATCCCACCCCACCCTAACCTGGCTCAGCTAAGAATAAAATAATAATGACGCTCTGTTATTATCATTTAATATTCCTTCTGCTGCAAGCAGTAGGGCGACGCTCCTCCACCTTAGCAGAGGAACCGCCGCTGTATGTGACCCAACCACCGCCCCATCGAAGAGATACAGTTAGACAAAAAGACAGACCACAGACTACTGGAGGAAACATAAACCATAACACACAATGGTCATCAAAACAGGGTGAAAAGTATCTGAAGATTGTGTCCATGCCCCAGGGCATTATGGGCTTATATTCAATAACATAAAGGGGCCCGCACTCCCTACCTTCTGGTTCGCACCCAAAAGGAAGCACCCTCTTCACCGCATCTCCCTCAGACAGCCTGTCTGTCATGGTAAATAGGGGCCAGTCTCCGGGGAATGAGATGCGTTTAGTGTAAAAAATAAAAATAAAAAACATTGAATTGGGCTAACTTGAAGCGGGCTTTCAGGGATACCCCTGTGATCACAGGCTCCCTGCTAGTCCCCCTCCAATAGGGGTTCCTGACAATCATCATCTGCCCACCTCTGTTGTGTGATTAACCACAGCCCCAAAGCTGCAATGATGTAAATGCTGTCACACCTGTATGAAGAAGATGTTTTTGGATCCTCGTGCTATCTGGTAGTGGTATCTTCGGCCCCATCTTGATTCCAAGTCATATTAGACGTGTAGTCCTGTGGATGCCTGGGCTGTAAAGGAGAGACAGCTAAATTCTCTACGGCCTGGACTCAGAACCAATGTTGATTTAAATACCAATGTTGTTTTTAAATAGCACTGCTCCACTTCTATGTGCTGTACCAGGTCCCCTAGTGGTTCACGTTCAAGTGGTAAATCCTCCAAGGAGGCCTTTTCCAAGGAGTGTTTGTCTCAGGTGTTGCATGAGCAGACTCTAAATTCAGAAGTAGTCCAGCCAGTGATTCGGCTCCCGGACCACAGCTTCCGCGTCTGCCTTTGAGCCAGAGCTGGAAGATTATCACATCAGCTCCATAGTCATAGCCAGTAGACATGCTCCTGACATTCCTGGTCCTGATACTGACCCTGTGCACTTTGTGGCCTTCAGCCAGGTAATGCCGGCATTGTTTTGAAAATATTCTTCCCGGGCTCCATCTTGTATATCTACGGGTCTCAAGACGATTGAGGGCCCTTCGACCATTTCACTGTTAGCAGCTCCGGGCCCCACCCCAGTTTGCTCCATCCTGACAGCTTTAGACTCCACTTTAATGCTGTTGCCTCACATTCTACGCCAGAGGCATTGTTGTTCATCCAGACTTTGGTTACAGAGTCGGGTCCACCCTCCATTTCCGATCCATCTCATGACCTGAATGATTTTCCAGAGACCAAGTCAAGTTCAGATCTAGGCAGAAGGCACATCAATTGTTGTAAGAGGATTTTTACAGACTTGTGCCTCGTGATGATTATTATGGCAGTACAGAAGAATATTTTGGATCCTGTTGAGATGCTTCCTGTGGTCTATCCTAATAACAATGACAGAAGTAAGGCACACAGTAGCAAGTGACTGCTTGGCCCTTCAGAATGGTGGTGGCGTAGGCACTACACCTGATGTGGATTTGAACTGCCCTCTCAGGCTCCTGCAGAGGAAGTGACTTCATTCACAGCTTCGTTACAGCAGTCCTTCAAAAAGCTGCAGGAGTCTTTTAATTTCCCTTACCTGCCTTTGAATTACCCTTAGCTGTTTAAAAAGCCAAATCCAAATTCCTCACAGAGATTCTCCTTAGTGGCTTGGAACAAACAGGCTTCCCCACTGGTGGCAATTGGCAGATTGTGTTCTTGGGGATCTGACATTTTTTAAGTTCACCCATGCCCAGAGAGTTTTTTGGTGCAGGCACCATCGTCTTTCACAAAAACCTGATATGTTTTCCTACCTCTGTGCCCTGTAGGTAGTTGAAGAAGATCGAAGTCATGGGGGATAAGGTCTTCCTTTTATGAAGCCTTGCTGTTCACTTAACTAAGGTGACTTTCCGTTTGTACTGCTGCTTATCATTTGCTCATCCCCCAATCCACGTGACCACCTCAGTGATTATTTCTCAGACATTGTGGACAGTGTTGGAAAGTGACCCCTTTTTCATTTTTTTTTAATCACATACTGGTAATCTTGAGCTCATAACACTGGGACACTGCTATCCAGTGCCAATTGTACGTGTTCTTAACCCCTAAAACATATCAAAACGGGCTTAGAACCTGATTGGCACGTTCAAGTTTCTGGCTAGAGTATATGGTGCAGAAATGCATCCCTGGCCCGGAAGGATAAATGCCACTGGTGAACTGCAGCAGTTATTGTGCCATCCACTCTAGTGCCAGTGAAAACATGGCTTCAGGCCTTCCCTGTGTAGCTTGACAACAGCAACTTGAACCCTGCTATCCACACCTGTCAAAATCACCCTTTTGACAAGTAGGAAAACCTGATTTGAGATATTAACCAAGTCACCCTTAAGCACATCTTGCTGTCCACAGAGTACTGTGCATGTTACTTAAGAGTAGGACATGTGTAATAGAAATGGCATGTTTCCTGAATCACTAGGCCCAAAACCACATTGTCACTCGTCAGGCTGTAACAGATGCATAGGAAAAGCAAAGTAAAGATTAAACACTTTATTCTATGACTTTTGGCCTGTACCAGCTGCACTATCCATTCAAATAGTTACTTTTATATTCATTTAAAATCCAATCTAATGGTGAGGTCGGATTTTTATTAAATATATTGGAAATGTAATGTTTGATGGCATGTGTGGCTGTTGATACACTTGCTGGGCATTATCCTGCCTTCTAGTGTTGGGTTTGAAGGGCTGCAACTTTCTTCGAGAAGGGTTTTTGAGTCACAGGATTGAGTGGCTCCTCCTTCTCACAGCTACTGCGCATGGGCAATGAGTTCTTTGTTAGGTTGTTTTTTCTCCGCTGTCTGGTTCGGGCATGTTTCTGCTTGCTTTGTATTTACTCGCTCCGGTTTGAGAGTTTCTTCTGTCTTTACTTTCTGTTGACAGTATTGTATTTAGATCGAATTTCTTAATCATAATATACATCGACTCGGGTCGCATTTCAAATGAGTACCCTTCAGGGCAGGCCTCGCCTGGCCCTGGGTCTGTTTCCATGTGGCACGGAAGAATATGACACGCTAATGGAATGGACACAGTTTAGATTTTGTCCTCAGTGCCACACCAAGTTTCCACACATGGATCACCATCAAGTGTGTAACCTCTGCCTTTCTCCAGACCATAACGACGCCACCTGCGATGTGTGTCGATCGTTTTGGTCCAAGAGAAAACTCAGGGACCGAAGAGCTCGCATGCTGGAAATGGCAAACTCAATGCAAGACAGCACCCCGCATATTTTCGGGGACACAAGCACAAGAGATGCTGGAGCAACAAAGGGCATTCTCAGTCGAAGACACATATTTTGACATGCAATCTGACATCGAGAGACAGGACATCACTTCGGCTCAAGTCGTGAGTCAGAGACCTGCCCCTCCTCCTTCCACAAAGACAGTTAAAAGACTTACAAAAGAGGTCACAGGACCACCACTGCCTTCGGGCCATGGTGGGTTACGGAAACTTGATTTGAGTGCTCTGCCCTCGGGCTTAGCTCTGAAATTCAGAAAGACTGAAGTTCAGTCTTCACAGTCGGCCTCTGTTCCTTCGGCCCAACCAAAACAATCCACAGGTTCGGGACCGAAAACTTTGGCACCAATTACTTCGGTGCCATCAACTTTGGGACCGAAAATTTCAGCCTAGAGCGAAAGAACACCATCTGCCACTTCGGGATCAAAGGTCCTACACCAACACAACATTTCAGTCCCAAAAACAGCCGGCTCTCCCCATTCTTCAGCCTCGTTGTCTGCAATTGAAACAGTTCTAGAGACTCTGGACGCTATGCAGCGGAAAATACAAATTGAAAAAGACACAGGCAGAATTGTGGCTTCTCCTGCCATTCATGTGAAGAAGAAGATTTCTTTCCAGGAGGCTCTCGATACCTCACCTTCACCAAAAAAGCCACATAAGGAAAAGGCTTCTACTACTGCACCAGCTGTTCCTTTACAAGATCTGCCGCCACCTACTCCATCACTACCTTCTATCTCTCTCTCATCCACCTCATTCACTTAGCTCTCACATGGGTGGGGATTACACACCACAGGGTTCACCTATATATGGTAGGGAAGAAATGGAGGATACCCCACAAGACCCTGACCGCTGGGATACTTATGATACGGACCCATGTACGGATACCGATCTCTATCCTGCCTGCCCCTCACCTCCAGAAGACACCACTAGCTATCAACAAGTAATAGCGAGGGCTGCTGCATATCACAATGTGCAATTACATCAAAACCCAATAGAGGAAGACTTTTTATTTGATACCCTCACTTCAACACATAAGGACATCCAGTTCCTCCCCATGTTGCCAGGAATGTTTAGACATGTCCAGGACATTTTCAAAGAACCTGCGCGCTCCCATATAATTACACCATGGGTAGATAAAAATTATAAGGCTGCCCCATCTGACCCAATATACATTCGGTCCCAAGTGCCACCAGATTCCATTGTTATAACCACTGCCAGGAAAAGAGTAAATAGCCAGGCAACAGCAGATTCTCCTCCTCCCAAGAAAGAGAGTAAAAAGCTTGATGCAGTGGGGAAAAAGGGTTGCTGCGCAAGCGGCTTATCATTGGCGTATTGCTAACTCCCAGGCACTACTTGCTAGATATGATAGAGCACACTGAGACGAAATGGAAGACATGCTTAAACACCCCCTGAAAGAATACCATAAACATGCACAGCAAATTATCCCCGAAGGTCAGACAATTGCAAATAATTTAATTAGATGTGCACTAGATGCGGCTGACACAGTTGCACGAGGGGTCAATACCAGTATACTCCTTAAGAGACATGCCTGGTTATGGTGCTCTGGTTTCACTAGAGGTCCAACAAGCTGTTATCAATATGCCATTTGATGGGGAGCACCTATTTTGGTACCAGGTTGACTCCACCCTAGAAAAACTGAAAAAAGGCAACAACACTGCTAAAGCGATCGGTGCCTTGCAACGCCAACCAAACTGGGTATTTTCTCGCTGCCCATTATACAGGGGTGGCTACAAAGCAACCACGTCCCCTGATCACTGAACTTCGCAGCAGCGTCAAGCCTCTTCCTCCTACTCCAGATGGTTTTTCAGAGGAAACAGCTCCAAGAGCAGGGGGAAACCACCAACATTTGTGGTTCACCCTCCACCGCCAAACAATGACTACCTCAACATTTCCACTCCAGTAGGGGGGCGTCTTCAATTTTACCACCAACGGTGGGCAGACATATCCATTATCTAACATGGTTATTGTCTAGAACTGACATCAACACCTTCAAACATTCCACTTCACAAACACCAAATGTCAGCAGACCACCTCACTTTTTTAAATGAAGAGGTTCAATCTCTACTGTCAAAGTAAGCTATAGAAAAAGTTTCTATACACTACCAAGGAACAAGTGTACTTGCTCTACTTCCTCATTCCGAAAAAAGACGTCACCCTGAGGCCTATTTTAGATCTCAGACTCATAAATCAACATATTTTCTCTGAACACTTT
Organism: Pleurodeles waltl; assembly: GCF_031143425.1. Taxonomy (NCBI): domain Eukaryota; kingdom Metazoa; phylum Chordata; class Amphibia; order Caudata; family Salamandridae; genus Pleurodeles; species Pleurodeles waltl. The sequence goes on from NC_090443.1 coordinate 31,154,483, forward strand.
CACATGGTCGCACTTCAGGATTTGATTCCATTACTACAAAAAGGCGACTTCATGACTCCTCTAAATCTGAAAGACGTCTACTTTCATATTCATATTCATCCTGTACACAGCAAATATCTAAGGTTTGTAGTGGCAGGAAAACATTATCAGTTCAAGGTTCTACCTTTCGGGGTCACAACCGCTCCTAGAGCATTCACTGAGGTGGTCATTTTGACATTGGCGGTCTTTTACACAGACCACCAATGTTGTGCCTGCCAAATGACTGCCATATTATGGCTGCTTGCTGCTCTCTGCCACTATTAGGCAGGGAAGCAGCCAGCAGCCATACTGGCGGTCGGTGGTCTAATGGAGGTTGCTCCACCGCCACAGCCACGTCACCACAACACCGCCCGCTGTATTACATCACGGCGTGGTGGTGTTGTGGTGACAGGGCGCTGGCGGTGGAGCCAGCGCCATGGACCCCGTTCCTTCCCGGACGACCACCAGGTAAGGTGATCGACAGGGGAGGGGGGTGTTGAGTGTTGTGTGCGTGTGTATGCAAGTGTTTCTGTGCTTGTGTGAATGCATGTATGCGGGGGTGGGGGGTTGTTGTGGCCGAGAGTGTGTGTATGTGTGTGTGAATGAGTGTGCATGTATGTATGTATGTATGTGTGATGTGTGCCTGCGTGGATGTATGGGGGGTTCGGAATGGGGATCGGGGGCGGGGGAGTTTAGAATGGAGATCGGAGGACAGGGGGGTTTGGAATGGGGATCGGGGGAAAGGGGGTATCACTGCTTGGGGGCTTTTGATGGGGTCAGGGTTGGGGGGAGGGTCCTACATGGATGGGAGGTGGTTGGGAAGTCCTGCAGTGGCGACAGGAATGAGTATTCCTGTTGCCAGTATTGTTACTGCTGTAAGGATGCTCAAAATACCACGGGAAGTGTTGTGTACTGCCGGGTTGAAGGTGGTCAACCTTCGGCCAGGCAGTCCAACCCCCTTGGCAGTACAGGTGGTGAACTGGCTGCAATGCAGCCAGTTCACTTCCGTTGTCATAATTTGGCGGTCCTGTACAGCCACGGTGTCAGCGGTCTGGCCGTCACCACTGGCATGATGGAGCAGGACCGCCAGGGTCATAATAACCCCCTAAGTGTCTAGCAGTAGTTGCAGCACATCTAAGAAGACAACAAATCCACGTATTCCCTTACTTGGACGATTGGCTGATCAAAGCCAACACTTCAAGTCAATGTCAGTCTCACACACAAATCACAGTAAACTTTCTTTACAAATTAGGGTTTACAATAAACTTCATAAAATCACACTTACTGCCTCTACAGATTCAATTGTATCTGGGGGCTGTACTCAACACACAGTGGGTCCTTGCTTACCCTGGTCCAGCACGTGTTCACAATTTTCAACAAATAATCTCTTCAATTCAGGTCAATTAAACGTACACAGTCAAAACATTGATGGACTTCTAGGTATGACGGCATCCTGCATTGCCATTGTCCCTCATGCCACACTTCATATGCGTCCCCTACAACAATGTCTCTCTCGCCAAAGGTCACAAGCTCTGGATTATCTTCAGGATCTAGTGTTGGTAGAACGTCCAGCATACATCTATCTCCTATGGTGGAATCCAACCAACCTACTCAAAGGACCGCCCTATCAAGACCCAGTTCCCCAAGTAGTTCTGACCTCAGATGCCTCCCTTACAGGAAAGGGAGCTCATTTCACCAATCTCACAGTACAGGGACCATGGGACCCCAGTCACCAGACCATGCACGTCAATGTTTTGGAACTTCAGGCAGTCTTTCTAGCCCTAAAGGGTTTATGCCTCACTTAATGCACAAATCTGTCTTGATCCGCACCAACAACATGACAGCAATTAATTATTTACAAAAACAAGGGGAACGCTCTCTCCAGTTATATCTGCTAGCACAAACAATCTGGAGGTGGGCTTATCATCACCACATTCATCTTCTGACAGAATATAATGCAGGCACAGACAACGATTGCAGACCTACTAAGCAGGACACATCAACAAGTCCACAAATGGGAACTCCATCCAGTATTCCTTCAAAAATACTTTCAAAAGTGGGAAACACCTTATTTAGATCTATTCGCCACATCAGAAAAATCAAAATGCCAAATCTTTGCATGCAGGTACCCACATTCCCAGTCCAAAGGCAATGCCCTATGGATTATCGATTTTCCACCTCTCCTACTCCTGGTACGGAAACTCAAATAAACTTATCTAAAAATGATCCTAGTAGCACCCACGTGGGCTCACCAGCCGTGGTTTACAACTCTGCTGGATCTCTCCCTAGCACCTCACGAGAAACTCCCCAACAGAGTGGATCTTCTCATTCAAAATCTCCAACAAATAAGGCATCCTACCTTGCAATATGGCTCCTGAAGTCCTAGAGTTTAGTTACCTTCAGAATGTATGGATATTCTAAAACAGGCAGGTGGGCTGACAAACAGAGCCTCCTGTGCAGCAAAATGGAAACGTTCTGATCACATACGCATCCATGCAGGTTACGTCTTGGTAACGTGGAGGCCATCTTGGATCTAAATATTACATTGCAGAAGCTCCTACCTACTTTCAAGTGCACAAACATTCTCTCAGATTTCGGCTTGGGCAATGTGAACACAGGCACATGTTCTTTCAAACAATTTACTCTACAACAAGGATTCTTTCTGACTGCTTTATTATTGACAAATTTCCTCAGTAGTTTGTTTTAGCAATCTAATATGGCAGCAAGTCATCTTATTACACAGCCGCCTCCATTTTTAGTGTGTCCAGGTAAGCCAAAAGTGAAATGGCCACAATGGTTGTGTCTGTTTGAAAATCACCTAGTGGCAATAGATGCTAACAGTTATGCTCCAGAACGCAAGTTTGTACTTTCATTTGGTAGTCTGGGGCAAGCAGGGCAATAAATCTTTGACAACTTGCCACAAATCCAAGCCCTGCAAAGACAGTTTGGCGATGTAGTTAGAAGGTGTATATAGAGTTGGTGGATAGAGTGCACAAACAGTTTTCTGAGGAACTCAGCGTTATGCTGGAAAGACATACATTTTGCAAGCATAAGAAATTCATTGATGTGAGCGAGGAGGAATATTTTTCTGCCCTGTGGATCTTAGCTTCGACATAGGAGTTTGGTCCAAATGTGGACATGTATATTCATGATCAATTTGTCTTCAGCTGCTCATCCAAGAAGATGCAAGAAAAACTACTGAGTTGTCATAACCCACACTTATAGAGGTCATTGATTTGGCCAAGAGCATCGAACGATCCTTAATCTCTTTAAAAGTATTTAATGCTGAGTCCTCTGTTAACGTGGTACATAATGTGGGAGATTATCAGTGGGACACAGTGAATGCAGTGAACTGTAAAGCCAAGTGATGCAAGGATATACCTAAAAAGATTACATGTTATAATAGGTGTGGTTCTAAAAACCTCCTCAGAATTTGTTCCAGGATGTTTAGCTATGGGGAAACCCTGTTTATTATGGAAAAAAATAGGTCATTTTAAAGTTATATGTAAAAGTGGTAAAGCTTCCTGTGTAAATAGGGAGTGTGGATGCGGAGGTTGAATCTTGTACTGATTCCCTTAATAATATAGTACTTACCATTGAGTGCTACTCGTTGTGCACAACAGTCAAGGGTCCCAATTGCAAAGCCTATGTTGATGGTATTCATATACAGGTAACAGCGGATTCAGCATCACCCATCACTATATTGAGAGAATCCGCATTTTAGGAAAAATGGAATAGACATTAACTCCCTCCGACATTTATCTATTAGCTTTTCACGAGCAAGAGATTGAAATATTGGGGTATTTTACTAGTAAGCTAGTCTGTATGGGACGAGAAACTTTCACCAAAATATAACCAGCCATCATAGGAAAACACATCATTGGGTTGCAGGATCCTACAAGAATGGGCTTATACTTGGTACCAGGTTCAGAGAATCCGGTAGTTTTAGAAGGCTTACCTGTAGGACATGTTTGCAGTGCTGGGACACCTGTTCTTCAAGATCTTTTGAATGAACTTAGACATGTTTCGTGAAGAGGTTGGAACAGTGAGAAGTTTTGAACACCGCTTCAAGTTAAAGACACAAGCTCGACCTGTTGCCCACAAAGTATGTCACGTTCAAATAAGTGACAGGGAAGATTTGAAAAGTACTTTACAACATCTGTGCTTGAAGGGCATAATTGAACTGTGTGATTCCTCACTGTGGGTTGTACCTATAGCAGTAGCTCGCAAGAAATCAGAAGAGGTCAGACTGTGCTGATTTGAGGGCCTTAATTCTAACACTATAGCGGCTTGCAATCCCTGATCTAAAATCCATAAATTACTAGCCAATTTAGGTGGGGCACAATGGTTCTCAATTATAAACTTAAGATCTGCTTACCACCAAATGGGTTTATCCACAGAGCCTCAAGAATTGACAACTTTTGTCACACCATTCTGGGCTTACCACTACCTGCGATTGCTGTTTGCACTGGCATCAGTTGCCTGTGTATTTCAAAAGTTGAAAGACATCTTATTTGGTAATCCCAGGGGTGTCCAGGCCTACCAGGATGAAATCTTGGCCGTTACAAATAGTCAGGACGAGTGCAAATTGTATTTTGAGGAAAGTACTTATGATTTTGTCACAACGAGGCATAACGATCAGACATGGCAAGTGCAACTTTGCAACAAATGAGCTGGAATATTTGGGTCAACCAGTATCTGCTTCTGATAATAAGCCAAAGATTCCCTGATTAAGGCCATCAAAGAGGCCTAGGTGTCAGTTAATTGAGGTTTTTTACACTTCTTCTTGGGGCTTGCAGAATATTATGCCCCTTTTGTGCCTGGATATGATCATGCTGTTGAGCCATAAGAATGTTACTTAGGAAGGGACAGACATTTCAGTGGTCTGAAGAAAAACAACAAGCATTGGACAACGTTAAAGATCTCACAGAAATTGCATTAGCTGTGCATACTTTCCAAGAAGGTAACATTTCTGTCATCACAGTGGATGTCAGCATGCAGGGTTTGGGAGCTATTTTGAGTCAGTATGTTTCTGGTAAAGAACAGACCATAGCCTTCACATCTAGATCCCTAAAGCAATGAGAAATAGTACAGCATGATTGAACGCAAAGCGCTGGCATGTGTACTGGCTGTGCAAAAGTTCAGGATGTATGTGTGGGGTAAAATATTTGAATTACATACTGATCATAAGCCTCTACTTCATATCCTTTTTAATGGCTCATGCAACAATTTTTCAGCGAGGTTGACCAGATTAGTTTCAAGGTTACATGAGCATACTTTTCTGGGGGTAAACATTTTTGGGTGGATTGCCTGTCATTAATGCCAGTAGAGTGATCAAATGATAAGTGTCCTGGATGACATTGAGTGTTTAGTAGTGATTGATGGCGTCAACTTACAGTGAAGTGCAGTTATGAATGAGATGATTGGCTGGACGCATGTCAGGAAGACGAAGTATTGTGTGAAGTCAAAGAATACATCGTACAGGGTTGGTCTGAGAAAAGGTGTTTCACAGGAGAGTTGCAGTCATTATCTCAAGTTTCAGAAGAATTATCTTTGTGAATGATCAAGGCGTGACTAAAACTAGCATGTGCATCAAGCAACATTACTGGTGGCCTGCCTTAGACAAACAAGTCAGTTTTACTACTGATAAGTGTCTGTAATGCCTAATCTCTGTCAAACATTGGAAAAGTCAACAAGTCAACTTTGCAACCCATTGGTTTCCCAGGAGAAGCATGGTAAAAGTTAGGAGTAGATTTTTTCCGGTCCATTGTTGTCACTTCCTGACCATATTAAATATGTGATATTGGTGATTGATTATTTCTCCAAGTGAATGTACTTCTCTTCTGATGAGTTATCTATTACAGAGTCTGTGGTGACATTCTTGGAACAATTCTTTTTTTCTTGAAAGTGCACCCAAGTGTACTGTTACTGATAACGGCACACACTTCACTTCTGAGTGCATGAAAGGGGTTTTTTGAGTACCATGATTTCAAACATTTACAGATAGCTTTGTATTCCCTTTATTTGAATGGTTTGGTTGAGAGGGGAAACAAACTGATCAAAGAGGGAGTGCAGACCACCTTGGCATCCGGTCTTTATGTGTTGAAATTTATGAGACAAAAAGTATGGTTACTCCATTTTCCTTGTTGCGTGGAAGAAGGGATCATACCTCATTCTTTCCCAACTGGTTGATATATCAAGCATAGTGTGTGACTGGTAAAGTACTGCATGATATTGAACATATTTTAAATCAAACAAATCAAAATGAAGCATGACTTTGAGAGGAAACAACATGTTAAAGATCAGGAGTTTGCAGTCGGTGATTGGGCTCTAAATAAAAGTCCAGTAAAAGTCAGGAAGGGTGAGTCCATTTACTCAGCTCCTGTAAAAGTAAATAAAGTTACCAAGGGTGCAGTGTTACACAAGAACAAAGGGTGATGGAACTAGAGGGACCTGGTTAAATTCACACTAAACAAGCTGTCACACTATGCAAGAAAAAAGGTTTCATTGGAAAATCTGATTGAGCACTCTGGGTGCAACCTATAAGGGAAACAGAAATTCCAAATAATGAGAGTAATGATGTAGGAACATTCACAGTTGTTCAGGCTAACACTCTTGGTTCTAGAAATCAAACACATAGATGACCAATTGGGTCACATGTAGTAAAAGTGGCAGAACATTTTAAAAATTTTGTCTTTTTTAAATGTTTTATTTTGTGGATTTATTCCTTTTCTCATTTTCTGTTAAGTAGGGAGGTGTTGTAGTATATGAAAGTATGTATGTGTGTATTCTTTATATTGTTGTAGATTGGCAATGTACATACTTGTTATGGTTTAAACTGTCCACGCATCAGCAGGGACAGTGAATGATTTCAGCAGGAATAGTCAGTTGCTGCAGGAATCCAAGCTGACCAGACACTGTTTGTCATGGGTGGTATTTTGACAATAAACTTCAGTGACTTACTTCACATTGTGTCCACGCCTTTTACTACACCCAGGCTTTTGGAGGCACAGCAGTTTGCAGGACGAGTCGAATTTGGCACAACCGGCAGGAACAGCAGTCAGGCCGGCAAGGCTGGGACCAAGTCAGCTGCTTCTTCCTCTGGCTTTGCTTTTGTGGCTCTTGTGTCCTCCTTCGTAGGTCAGCAGGAATCTGCTTTCCTGGTGCCAGAGGCTCCCCTAAATACTGCATTTAGAGGTGTTTTGTGGAGTGTGTAGGGTAGTAGCCAATGGGCTAATTACCCCTGGGGTCACTAAACCCCCTATATGACCACTTAGTGTGGGAAGTGGGCATAACCCTGTCGAGAGTTCCTGACTCTGCCAATACCAAGATGACAGATTTCTAACAGTTGTGTCCACATCAAGCAGTGCACTTTAGGGGTGGGACTGACCTGAGAGGTGGACACGCCCCCCTTAATACTAAATTTCCCACCTGTCCAGGTGCCAAATGGGCCCTGGGGCAGGGGGGTCTGCATACCAAGGACTGTGGACTTCTTTGAAGCCCCCTGCCTTGGCATGCAGATTCATAGGTCATCCTGTTAAGTTGGGTGTGTAAACACCTCTCCCAGAGCAGGCTTTGTTGTTGACCACCAGAGAGCAAAGGCTATCACCCTGGGAGGTCAGACTCTTGTCTGGTGGTGGCACATTGCCTAAAGCGAGTCCGTCCCCACACAGGTAGTTAGTAGGTTTTCAGGGGACACCTCTAATGTGCCCTGTGAGTACATGTATTAATAAATCCATCACTGGCATCAGTGAGGGTTTATTAATACAAGATGTTTGATACCAGACATCCCTAGTTTCAGTGAAGCCATTGTGTAGCTGGAGAACTTGTAGTGACCAGTGTCCAGCAAATGTACTTAAGATGGCTTCCCTGTTCACTCACTATGTCGAGGAATCGACAAAGACGTAGCGGGGCATATCTGCTCATGTAGATATATCTGTACATGAAATGTAATGCACCCTGTCGTAGGTCTGTAAGGCATGCTGTAGGGCTGACTTAGGGGCCCCTACTGCACACAGCTGTGTGCCATCTTGTGTTTTCACTTTTAACTGCACCCAGACACGCAGCCTGCAGTGACAATCTGCATGTGCTAGTTGAGGGGTCCCTGAGGGCGGCACAATACATGCTGCAGTCCATGGGCTCTGGCAGTGGGGTCCTGGTTAGCAGGAACCCAGTGCACTTTAAGTCAAAATTGCATTGAATACCAGGCAAAAAAGTGGGGCTGACCATGTCACAAAGGGACACTTTCCTACAGGAGTGTGAAGGTGTTTTCTTCCCCTGGAAGGAAGGCAGCCTTTTCACAAGCAAATGTTAGGTGACACTTGGAAAGCCCCAGCTTTTGTTCCCCTAGTCAGGCTAGCACCAAACCCAGTGGGAGAAAAGCTACCACCAGAACTTGTTTAGAATGGACAAAGAGGAAGGGACTGCTCATTACCTTGGCCACACTTCTGGGAGGGCATACAGGCTTTGCACAAGGGGAGTTTTGTCATCTTGGATTTTGGGAGTGAGATGCACTGTGAGATTGTTTGCAGTAGGGCAAACAGAAAGTGCTGAAAAAGTGGGTAGGATTGTTCTTGGGAACCATTACCCCATTGGTTAGGTAGTCACCCCCACCCAATAGCTGCTGACGGGTATAAATATGGCACCTCAAGACACCTTCTCAGAACACTTTCTGGACCTGTGGGAGATCGCAAGAGAACTGGACCTGCTATCTGTGGTCTGAAAGGAGCCCTGGAGGACTGGATCAATTCCCTTTTGTACCCAGGACAAAGCTAGTTGGCTGACTTCCTGTGTGGCTACGGGAACATAACAAGTTGCACTAGGCCTTTTCCCTGGAGTGCCCAGCTGACCAGTGGCAACTGGACCTGAACTTTTCTTTGCTTTTGGCCTCTGCCTGACACCCTGAGGGTGCCTAAGCACCCTCTCCTAAGTTCCTAGGGACCTTACAAATGTACTTCTGTGGTTGTTTGGGCACCAAAAGAATGTTTGGAAATTTTGAATGTTTTTCTCCAGAGGTTTAGGGGAACCCGTCAGAAAAAATATCTGACCGGAAGTTCCACAGCATTAGATTGAATTTCAGCTTTGTCTCGATCAAAGCATCCATTCTGCGTTGGAACTTAAAACATTGTCAGTGAGAAAGCTCCATAGCCCCAGTGGTATCAACTTGGTTCCAGTATCCGGCCTTCGGTTCCCCTCATTATCAAAATTTCAGCAGAAGCCCTCTTGGGGTGCTTTTTTTCCTTCTCAAAATGTCACTACTTTTTCAAACTTTCTGACTTTCAGGCTTTCACTAGGACCGATTCACTTGTGTCTGACGAGAGCTCTATTGAGGTCAGCCTCTTATCTTGCCTAGGTCCCGATGTAATGCTTCAATTGGCTATCATTGACTATTTTTGACACTTTTTTCACTTCAATCTTTTAAAACCTCATGTTTCCAGTTTCACTTACTGGATTTTGTTGTTTTGGTCTTATTTTACTCATAAATTATTTTCTTTATTTTAAAACTTGTGGAATTTGATTCTGTTTCGTGTGACTTATTCTACTGTGTTTGTACTGCTTGAATGTGTTACAAATTGCTTTTGATTTAAGCCTAACTGCTTTGTGTCACATTACCAGGAATTGAGCACTGGTTTATTTTCTTTAAATTGTGTGTCATCTAGCAGGTGTTGGCCTTATGTTTTGAGATAGACACTTGTGCACCCCAAATAATAACACACTTTCCTACAGACAGGATACAGCAAAGCAGAGAACTCTGGTCTGGTACATATTCAGTTGTCCGGTCTATGTTCCTCTTTCACCATCCACATACACATTAAGATGTTGTCCACTGGATTTTTGGGTTGACTTCCAGGGCCATGCCCTTTGATGCCACCTGCCTCTTAAGTAATAGGCTGATTCGATGCTTCAAAAAAGGACGGGCCACAGTGCAATCATTGGGCCATGGGCCCTGGTTCACCAGTTCCACCAATAAGTTTACAGATTTGAGGTTTATTCCTTGTTCAGGCTCCTTCGGAGATGGCAAGCCTCTTATCTGTCCAAGTTCTTTTGGCAGCACAGAAGGTGCAGTTGTTCAACAGGATGTACAGGTCAGCAGCAGGAGAAATTTGAATTCTTTTGATATTCCCTCAGAAATTGCTGACATCATTCTGTCAGCTAGTCACCCATCTACTAAATCAGTCAATTCAGTGAATTGGTCTTGTTTTGCTACTTTGTTTGCAGGAGTAGATGTTAACCCGCGAAGGTGTGTTTATCTGATGTGCTGTGTTTGCATTGCCTCTTGCCAGGGCAAAGCTTTTCCATGTAGGAAGCTGTCCTGGTGTGTGGTAAGCATCTATGGTGTTATCACCTTATACCAGGTCCAGGTATCCCCTATTAGTGAAGTGTTGGCAGTGTCTATGAAGCCAGGGATCTCTAGCGATAGCTGTGGATGAGCAGCCAAGGCTTATCTAGAAGACATGCAAAGCTTATGCAATAACACTAGTCACACAGCACTATCACACATGAAAAAGCCACACAGTGTTACAAAAATAAATGTACTTTATTATGGTAACACAAATACTAGAATGCTAACAGGCAGTCCCCCCAACTGGAGGTAAGTAAAAACACTAAACATATACACAATAACAATCAGTAAGGGGCATGAAAACAATAAACATTGGCAAAAGTATTAGAAAATACTGTATGCTTAGAGGAGGGCAAAACCATATACTAAAAATGCAATGCGAGGTACAGTTCCCCCAACCAAGGATGTGGAATTATTAGATGGGAGCTGGAGGAACTAGGAACCCCAAGAGGTGAGTACCAGAGTGACCCTCAGCGACCAGGAGAGCAGAGGTAAGTACCTGGTTTTCCCCAAAACCAGCAGGAGGACTTAGAAAAAGAATTGTGCAAGACCCAGACCAGACTGGAAGAACCCAAAGGTGGATTCTGGCAGATGAGGAGCTTGCAGAGGAAGGGACAGAGTCCATTTCGTGATGGAGTGTCCGGTCGTGGCAGGAGCAACTACCCACCCTTCTGTGGATGCAGGTCCAGGTCGACGGGGGAAGAAAAAGACCTTCTGTGCAGCGCAGGAGATGAAGAGGAGTCCCTGAATTGATGCAGATGGTGTCCCACATCGGCTGTCGGGTTGCAGTTGGTCAGTGGTGCAGGAAAACAGCCATCAAGCTTTGGCAAATGCAGAAGAAGAAAAAGAAGTGTCATTCGATTGCTCATCGAATCTGAGGACCCACCCAAGAGGGAGCCACCCAAGAGGGAGACCCTAAATAGCTGAGGAAGGGGTATGGGTCACCTAGCAAGGTGACCACCTATCAGGAGGGGGATGTGACGTCATCTGCCCGACCTGGCCACTCATATGCTCCCAGGGGCCTCTGTCCATCTTGGATTCAAGTTGGCAGAACCAAGTGGCCACCTGAAGGAGCTCTGGGCATCACCCCTGGGGTGGTGATGGACAGGGGAGTGGTCACCCTCCTTTTCTTTGTCCTGTTTCGTGCCAGAGCAGTGACCGAGGGCCCCTGGACTGATGGAAAACGGTTAATGCAAGGAGTGCACCAAATGTGCCCTTCAAAGCATGCCGGTGGCTTAGGGAGGCTATCTCCCAAGCCATGTAACACCTATTTCTAAGGGGAGAGGGTGTTGCCTCCCTCTCCCACAGGAAATCCTTTGTTCTGCCTTTCCTTGCCTGAGCTGGTCAAGCAGCAGGAGGGAGGAAACTTGTAGCTGCAACGTGGCTGCCCAGAAAACGCCAGAAGATTGGTAGGAGCAATACTGAGGGTCCTCAAAAGTGCAATGGGATCATGCAACCAATACTGGCAACGGAATTGGGGTATGATTCTGACATGTTTGATGCCAGACATGCCCAGGTTCGGAGTTACCATTATGTAGCTGGACACAGGTAAGTGACCTCTGTCCAGTACACGATTAAAATGGCTTCCCCGCACTTACAAAGTCCAGTGCAATGGAACCGGAGTTCGTAGGGGCACCACCTGCTCATGCAGGGTTGGCCTCACACACAGATTCCTGCACCCTGCCCTCTTGGCTAGGAGGGCCTTCTATAGGGGTGACTTACAGTGACCTGGTGCAGTGACCTGTGGTGAAATGGTTCATGCATCATTTCACGCAGTCTGCAATGGCACGCCTGCAGACACATTTTGCATGGGCTCCCATGGGTGTAACAATACATGCTGCAGCCCATGGGGAACCCCTGGTGCCTCAATGCCCTGGGTACCTAAGTACCATATACTAGGGACTTATATGGGGGCACCAGTATGCGTTAGGTGTGGTGTACAAAGTCATAAGCAACCAAATTTAGCGGGAGAATGCACAATCACTGGGGTCCTGGCTAGAAGGATCCCAGTGAAAAAGTCCAAGCATACCGATAAGAGGCAAAAAGTGGGGGTAACCATGCCAAAAAGAGCATATTTTCCTACATCCTGTAGACACAATTAAAGCTTATTCATCGATCTCATTGATCTTTCTTTGATCAAGTGGGACAGTTTATTCCTCAGACCTGCTTGCCACCTGAGAGGTGTACTGCTTTGGTATTGATTCGAGAGAGGAGGAATCTGCAGGTATAAGTAGCCATTATTAGGATTCGTTTCTTACATGCAACTCCAGTTCTCTCGCAGGGAAGTTTCCATTACAGTCACAAGCACTGAATAGTCCTGCCCACGTGCGGGGACCCTGGAGCACTTTTTCACAATGTCTTTTTCATTCCATATGTGTGCTTTTCTTCTGGAAGGCCTGCAGAGTCACTTGAGAGAAAAATATTATGCAGCCTATAAGAACAGGCTACAATGGCCCAGTTCTCCATCTTGTACTTAAAAAGGGAGGCAGGAGATTATGTATGTATATCATTTCATGATGTTTTGGTAAAACAGCATAAATGTGTTTCACAAACCCTTTTTTGGTAGAGTGGAGAGATGACGTAATGTAGGGCAGCGTAGCCCCATGGGTTTGCTATTATGATTTAAAATAGAGGCTGTGCCTTTAAGAACCCAGAGACCACCAATATCCCATCATGCGGAGCAGGTGAAAGTTGCTTCATTTCATGTTTTTGTTAGGTGACTTGTGTGTGATATATCAGTCTACTGGTGAACTCTGTCCACTCCTCCGGGGAAGGATTGCTTCTGACTAAAATGTAAATTTCCATTTATAGTCATAAGCACTGAAAAGAGTAGCAAGCCCGTTCCTACATAAGGCAGTGGAGAGGTCAGGGAAAGTAACTTTGTTAAATTTTAAGCAAATAGATTTGTGAGGATGACTTGTCCTACTTGAGCGTCTGCTCTTGCACCAAAATCCAGGAAGCAATTTTTTGTAAATGTATGGACGGAATTCCAAGTGGCTGCTTTGCAAATATCTGGGATAGGGATATTTCTCAATAAAGCAGTATTAGCTGCTTTATCTCTAGTAGAGTGTGCATTACGCTTATCTGATAGTGTCTTGTTAGCCTTTTGAAAGCACAGCAGGATGCAGGAAACTATCCATCGGGAGGTGAACTGTTTGGAAGTGGCCAAGCCCATGCGGACCAGACCATAGTTAATAAACAATTGGCTTGCTCTGTGAATGTCTTGTGTCCTGTCTGGGTAGAATTTCAAAACTCTCCTCATATCCAGGCAATGAAGAGATCATTCAGCTGGAGTAGAGGGTCTAAAAGAATGTTGGTAAAGATATGGTCTGGTTAACATGAAAGTCGGAAATAACCTTAGGGAGGAATTTCAGGTGAGTTCTCATAACCACTTCGCTGACCCTGTAAGCTTATGGTATTGCTACAAGGAAAGCTGTCTTACATGAGAGGTATTGCAGGGAGGCTTTGTGAATAGGCTTGAAGGGATCCTGCATAAGAGGAGAAGGAACAATTTTAAGCTCAGAGGGAGGTGAAGGACGTCTGATGGGAGACAAAAACCTTTTTCAGACCTTCTAGAAAGTTAGTGATGACTGGGATTTTGAAAAAAGAGGTTTGTGAAGGACATTTTCTGTAGGCAGCAAGGGCTACCAGGTGAACCTGTATAGAAGAGAATTGCAAGCCAGATTTTGCCAGATGGAGTAAGTATGGCAGAATGACATCTTCCTGGCAAGTTGTGGGGGGCAAATTCTTGGGGGAACACCAAGTGCAAATTTCTTCCACCTGCAGAGATATGGGGAACGGGTTGAATGCCGCTTAGTCTCCTTGAGCACGTCCATGCAGTACTCTGGCAGATTCAAGGGTCCGTATTGCACTAGCTCAGGAGTAATGCTGCTGAATTTAAAGGAGCTAGATAGGGGTGTCCTTTCTGGTCGCCGAACTTCGTTAGCAGGTCTGTCCTGCATGGCAACTTGAGATGTGGACGGATGGACCGGTGAAGCAGGTCCCTGAACCACCATTGATGTGGCCAGTCTGGAGCTATTGGGATCATCTTGCCTCTCATGTGGGACAGGTTGATGAGGACTGATGGAATCAGGAGAATTGGTGGAAAAGCGTAAAGAAATTTGCCGGACGAGTTGATCCATAGCGCATTCTCCAGCATCCCTGGTTGGTAGTACCTCCAGGTTTCTTGCAGAATCCTGCTGGGGGAGTCTACCTGTGCATTTTGTTCACCTAGAAGGTGAGTTGCTCTAATTGTTGTCTCCCTGGCTGTGAGCCATTTCCCGATTTCCTGGGCCTCGTCCCTCCCTGCTTGTTGAGGTAGTACATGGTGGCCGTATTGTCCATCTGAACAAGCAGGGAGTTGGACCTGAACGATGGGTGAAACACTTTTAGTTCTAAATGGACTGTAAGTAGCTGCAGGAGGGTTGATATGGTATGTCGACTCTCTCTGACCATTTGCCCTGGTGATGGTCCATGTGAGCCTCCCAATCTAGCAGTGAGTCTTCTGTTACTATTGTTTGAGGAGAAACTTCCTGATGAAAAGGCATCCCTCGAAGCAGGTTCCCTGGGGAGCACCACCTTTTCAGGGACAGCTTTGCATGAGGAGACAGTACTATCCTGTCCTCCCAATTGCCTGGCAGCTGGTCCCACTGTTCCTCGAGATATTACTGCATGGGTTGCATGTGGAGATGAACATTCTGTGTGAGGAAGATTCAGGATGCCATTGACCTGAGAAGAGAAGATATTTTTCTCATTGTTGGAAGGCAAGCTGTCATGAGAGAGTAACACTTCCGAAGGATTGATAAACGTCTCTCCTCCGAAGGGCACACTCTTGCCTGTATTATATCAGTGGAAGCTCCCATATAATGTAAGGTTTGAACTGGGACAGATGTTGACTTGAAGAGGTTGAAATTAAGACCTAATCTTTGGAGGAGACTGCAAGTCCAGTTGTAGTGAAGCTGAGCTTCCTGAGATGTTGAGCCTTGATCAGCCAATCATCTAGGTAGCAATAGATGAACATTTTGTGCTTCCTCAGATGGGCAGCCACCACTCCCATGCACTTTGAGAATGTTCTGGGTGCTCACTTGAGACCAAATGGAAGAACTTTGTACTGGTATTGGTTTTTTTCCTACTACAAACCTCAAGATCTTCCAATGCTTTCTGGTAATTGGAATATGAACGTATGCGTCTTGAAGGTCGATAGAACAGAGTCAATCTCCTGGTGTAATTCGGGATAAATTTGGCATAATGACAGCATCTGGAACTTTTCTCGCCGAATCCACTTGTTGACTGATTTGAGGCTGCAAATGGGTCTGAAATCGTTCTTGTCTTTCTTATTCACCAAAACTACCTGAAATAAATTCCTGCCCCTTGGTGGTGACGACCAGGTTGCACTGCTTGTTTCTTTAAGAGGATGATGACTTCCGACCGACCGTAACAGCAGAAGTTGAAAACTGGACGGTTTCGGAGGGATGGACGGTGGAGGACTGGTGAACCTGAAACAATAACCATTTTGTACAATATTCAGAACCCAGTTATCTTTTGTTATTTTTTGCCACTCTGTCAAATAAGATGTACATCCCCCCACATGAGTGGGTAACAGAAGAAGGGGAAGTAACGACTCAGGGTTTGGACATGGATCGTTGCTTTCCTCCTTGAGCAGTCTGTTGGGTGGATCTACCCCTGGTCTGCTTTCTTTGGTACTGGTGGCAAGGACGTTGTTGCTGTTGTTGTCTGCCACTTTGTTGGGATCCCCACTGAGGGGTTTGAACCATCTGAGTATAGTACCGTTGTTGGTAAGGATGGAAAGATCTTCTTTGTTGGGATCCCCACTGAATGGTTTGAACCCTCTGAGTATAGTACCGTCATTGGTAAGGATGGAAAGATCTTTGTTGTTCTCTAGATCTTTCCAAGCCAACTTCTTTCAGTGTTGTTCTCTAGATCTTTCCAAGCCAACTTCTTTCAGTGTTTCCATTTCTGTCTTCATCCTTGCCATTTCGTCATCTGTGTGGCTTCCGAATAAAGTGGTACCAGAGAATGGGAGATTTAATATCCTCTGTTGGGACTCTGGCTAGAGTGAGGTAAGGTGAAGCCAAGAATGTCTCCATAGAGCGATCCCGTGGCATTATTTATGTGCTGCAAGTAGTGAGGAATCGGCAGCGGGACTAATGACTACGGTGGAAACAAGTATTCCCCCATTGAAGATTTCTTGGAAGTTTTCCTGTTTGTTTTGTGGGAGATGGTCCATACATTTTTGTATAGAGTCCCATAAAGCCTTTCATATCTGCCTAAAAGGGCTGTGGCACTCGCCGCTTCACTGTGGTTGCTGCTGTGCTGCAAACTTTCTGACCCATTGAGTCCATCCTCAGACTTTCCTTATCAGGAGGAACCGTGGAGTGGGAGTAGTGGCATGATGTTTCTTTGCTGCCACTACAATGACAGAGTCCGGTGATGGGTCAGTTTGTAGAAAGGCGCGATCTTGCTCTGGAGGGCAGTATTTTTTCTGTAGCCTGGATGTAACTGGCTTGACCAAGCCTGGTGCAAGCAATAGGTCCATAGCTGGTTCTAATAGGCCTGTCACTAATGGTAACAAAGGCCTTGATGCTGACCTATGTTGTAGCGTCTCAACTATTACTGAAGTTAGCGGTGTTGGAGTCGACCTAGTGATATTAAGTTTTGCAGCTCCCCTCACCAAGACTTCCTGAAGCGTGGTGATGTGATCCACAGGTGATATAGGTGGAGGTGGGGAGTCTGACAGTGTTGGTGAGTAATGTCCGGGAGTGGAGGATGATGTGTCAAAGGTGTGTCTGGAATGAGAAATTCTCTAATGCTGGCAATGACGTGAGTGCCTAGGTGATGGAGATGAGCGTCTTGGGCTGTTGTGATGGTGTCTAGAATGATAGCATGATCTAGAGCGAGTTGTGGAACTTGGTGGAACAACTGGTGGTGGAGGAGGAGACGGTGGTGGAGGCAGGGGTTGAGGTGGAGGCGGAGGAGGATGAGGAGATGGTGCTGGCGATGGAGAGCCAGATGCAGCTCTTGAAGGGGAATATGTTCTTGCGTACTCTGAATCCGGAGAGGTGTAGATGCACCTCCTCTTTCTTCTTGCCTGTAGCCTTGAGGAGGTTACAAAGCTCCTCGACGTTGACCTTTCTCTATGCCTCAATGTCAACTGGCTTGTGGATGGTGATAGATGTCGACGTTGGTATGGACCTCGACATCCTATGGAGTCTTGATGGCAATCTAGACCTCGATGGCGAGCGTCATGGTGGTGTCGTACTCCTAGACAGCAGTAAAGGTCTGTGAGTCGACTGTGACGCCCTCGATGTCGACACCCCGTGCCTTGATGGTGACTGGCAGAGTTTCCTTGACAGAGAACCATGGGTGGACGGTGAACAAGTAGGAGCTGTACCTCTCCTCGATGTCATTGTTGTCAACGTTGATTGGGACCTATGCCGTTTTCCACTGTTTTCTTTCTGAGACGCTTTCCAGAGACAGATTATAAAGCCATGGTAGAGGTCTGACCCGCTTCTCACTCTGAGGTCCCACCTTCAGACTATGTCTGTTGTTTTCTTCTTTCTTCTGTTCTTTGGAGTCAGATTTTTTTTGCTGTCCTTCAGGGCGCATTTTGAAAAGGTTCTGCAGTGTTGACAAGAAGCAGGAATATGGTTCTCAGGCAGACAGAGAATACATGCCTTTGCGAGGGTCTGTCTTTGCCTTCTTCTTCCCACAAGTTACACATTTATCAAAGAGGGAGGCCATTTTCTAAGAAGAGACCTTTAATTCCTGCCAGAAAAAGCTTGGTAAAGGACAAAGACATAGAGTAAAACTGTTGTCACCAATTCAGTAGAGAATTTTGAAGAAAAAAGCCAAACTTGTGCCAAGCTCAATGCTCCAGGGTCCTGTTGGCAGGAGCCAGAAAAAAAAACTGAAGCAACTGCCACCTCCTTAGCATATTGGGATACTGGTGGTCTCTGGGTTCTTAAAGGCACAGCCTCTGTTTTAAATCATATAATGGCAGCCTATGGGTCTACACAGCCCTATGTTACTTTATCTGTCTACTCTACCAAAAAAAGAGTTTGTGAAAGACACTTATGCTGTTTTACCAAAACATGAAATTATATACATATATAATCTCCTCGCCCCTTTTTTAAATACAGGATTGGCCATTGTAGCCTGTTCCTTTAGACTGCATAATATTTCTCTCTGTTAAGTGACACTGCAGTGACTCTGCAGCCTTCCCGAAGAAAGGTGAACATCTGCACTTAAGAAGATATATTGTGAAAAAGTGGTCCCTGCACATGGGTGGGAATATTCAGTGCTTATGGCTATAAATGGAAATCACCTACGAGAGAAGTACAAGTTACTTACCTTTGGTAACTATTATTATTGTGGATGCTATGTAACTGCTGATTCCTTACTGCCCTCCAGCCTTCTCAGTCTGAAGAATCGTTATGCTTTTTTTTGTGTTCAATCCCAGTCTTTGTGCCTCCACTGCACGTTCTGTCACTCTTGTCAGCTTCATCTCCACCTCGAAGGGTGTGGAAAAAAAAATGGGGGACTGACCTTGGCACACTATGTAGTTCTGTGTCGCATGTCCAGGCAGAACCCGGAAACATAATGCCACCTAGTGGCACAGAAGAGCTGTTAAAGTTTCTGGATCGTATTTGGCACCTGAGGGAATACAAGAGATGAGGAATCTGCTGATAGATGGAGTATTCACCACAAAGATACTTACCAAAGCCAGGTCACTTGTTTGTCATTCTCCCTTACAAGATGAGAGGGGTAGAGTAACAACCATGCTGTGAGCTCAAAAGCTGCTCTCACATCTAAAGAATTATTTTCTAAAGCTTATGTACACAGGTTACCAACTTTCCTGCCTCCCTTGTGCAGCTTTAAAGAGACGCTTTTTTAGTTAGGTATTTTAACATTATATAGCATAACCTAAGCTGTAGTGTATACTATAAGAGTTTATACCTGTGAGAAGTTGAACCCTGATCTCTGGTTTAATTAGATTTATACTTGGTATTTCTTAATTCTTGATTACAACTCTTTTCCAATGGCTTCATCCTCCCGAGTGCGCATGCATTTTTGGGGTTCTTACCAAGATATTTAATTGGTTTCCTTTCTGTGAACATATCACTGTTTATGGATATTAATGAAGATCCCTTGAGAGAGATGATAGTTATTAACCTATAATACTACTTAATTAAAGTCCTAAATGATCCCCCCCTGGTGGGGACATAGGAATGAAATTAGACTTATCCAGGTCTAATTTCATGACCTTTCATATCAACTCCTGTTACTGACACTGTTATGCTTCTGGAAGGAAAATGTTCAAGGGCAGCCTTAAATTGATGGTGTGTTTTTGCCTTGCAAAGGCTAGATACCTGTGAAACGTTGCCATTTAATTTTTCTCTTTTACATAGAAACATGCATTCGTTTTTGGAGTGAACATGTTGTCTGATTCTTGCAGCGATCCTGGTTCTGTAAATAGTTTTTATTTACATTTGTTCTTTGAAAAAGCGGAAAGAAACAGGAACAATATTGAAAGTGAATGTCACCTTCCTTAGAGTGGTAGTTTGTATGACTTTATTGGGAAAATTTGTTTTAAAGATGGTTTGGGATCCCGCACATTGGTGGAGCTAGTCACTATTTTACTTTAATGAATATACTTCCTATAGAGAACCAGTGTTTCAAGTAACTATCTTCTTAACCTTATGCTTACCCAAACCATACATTAACCAAAGCCTTAACTCTAAAATTTTAATCCACTCTAATTCTAATCTTTTGAACTACCCTAGAGTGCTGCAAGTGTCAATAAATTTAAAAAACTTTCCAATATTTAGTATGTTTCTTCATGACTACACAAAATAATTAATCACTTTTTTCATTTTATGTTCTTCATAATTACTTCATTTTCATATAATACGGGCCTAATTCTCTTCTGGGGTAGATTGGTGATTTGCCTGGGAGGAGTGTAGGTCCTGACCGGAGAGTCTGAGGCCCTGTTGGATTGACTGTGTGCCTGCATAGTAAACTAGGGTACTATGGTACTGTTAAGGTTAGCCATGATTCTGCCTCATTCTTTTATGGCTCCTTTCTTGACTGAGTTTATTTCTCATATTTCTGATTTCTGTCTGTCTTCCTATCAGGTCACGTGGTTGACATATATTCCAAGTTTGATGTCATTGTAAGTAACCCACCAATATTTTGCCATTTTGTACGTTTTATATAATACTTTGTGTCTAGCTACATTTATTGATCTAAACCCAGCTAAATCTGAATGTTTTCTAACACCAACCCTCCTTAAAAACGATATAATGGAGGAGATGAGTGAAGGGGTTGTGGTCATGGAGAGGTGTGGGATAGTGGGATGATGTTTAGAATCTTCAAATAACGCATTCCCAGTTCAAGGCACTTATATTTTCACCAAGTTTATACCATATTAAAATAGATCTTTATGTTAAGATTCTAAACCTGGCACATAACTAAGTCACTTCCCCAAGGCCCCTTTTTGTGTCCAACTGATATGGGGAAGCTGTGTCACTGAATTTGTATTGGTAATTTCAGAATACATATTCAGTTCATTGCTTTGCATTTTGAGATGAAGGGAAAATGTAATTTCACAAAGGTTTTCTTGCTAACCAAACTGCAGTTATCCTTAGTAATGTAGTGTGTGTGTGTATATGTATAGGTAGACATTCACTGAGGGAAAAAAAAGGTTAAAGGGACATTACAGTTAGTTGAAAATGTCAGTTAAAATCTAACATTTTAAAGTAACAATGCCACTGAAATTCATTAGTTACCTAAAGTAACTAGCTTGTTCCCTCACCAAGCACAGTAATATCAGTGATATAATTTTGGGTGTCATTAAGGATGTTATGAATGCAGATAAGTGAACATGTTATGAGTGATGTAACATGGGGAGGGTTCAAGCAGTGCATGGCAAGGGTATGAGTTACAGGTTCAATGGCATGAGTTACAGGTTCAATGGCATGTGTGGGTGTAGATACACATGCTCTGCATACTCCTGCCATCTAGTGTTGGGACCGGAGTGTTGGCAAGTTGCTTTTCTTTGAACAAGCATTTTCGAGTCACGGAATGGAGTGACTCCTCCTCCTCGGTGATACTCTGCATGATCATCAACTCCTTTGTTAGATTGTTTTCTCACTACCTCGGGTTTGGACATGTGCGTTTTCACTACATCTTTCGACTCGCTCTGAAATCTTTCTTTTTGTCTTCTCTTTATCAGCGTATTATTTCTCGATCGCTCATTTCTGTCTTTGAATTTGTTTCCACTCGTCGGTCGGGTCACTGACTGCTTGCCCTCCGGGGTGTCCTCGCATATTTTGGGCCTACCCCACCATGCGGCACCGACCATTATGCTAAGCTGATGGGAAGGATGCCATTTCGTTTCTGTCCTTGGTGCCACGCAGAATTTCCTCACACCGACCAACATCTGGTGAGTAACTTGCGCTTCTCCCCTGCTCACCAGGAAGCTACCTGCAATACTTGCAAATCCTTCCAGTCGAAGAAGAACCGACGAGCTCTTCGGTTGGAGATGGCGCACAAGACTCAGGAAGACACCCCGGACATCTTTGGGGAGGAACTTGACCAGGAGGAGCCGGAATGAGAGGAGGCCTTCTCAATCCAGGACTCCAACATACAGTCATATCGAAAACCACGAAGTAACATCCATGCAACCCGCGAGTACCTTGGCCCTTCCTGACCCTAAGACTATTAAAAAGCTGTTTGCATAGGTCGCCGGACCACCACTGACATCAGGCCATGGCCGAAAAACAGTTTTGCCTGCCTGCCCTCCGACTCGTCTCCCAAAATAACGAAGACAAAAACACCAGCTTCAACCTCTGGCCCCTTGTCCAAGACATCGTTGCCATCTCAGTTCCAACTTGAGGTCTGAGTACTTTGGCTCCAAGCCGACCACCTCTGCTTTGGTGCTGATGAAACTGCACTGACCAAAAAGTTTGGTGCTGAAAACCAGAGAACCAGGAACATCAGAGAAGAAAGACTCCAGTCAGTCTTCAGCTACACTTTTGCCTGTGGAACCCATTTTGGAGATGATGTATGCTCGTCATCACCACCTCCATATCCAGGATGGTACAGGACGCATTATTGCTTCTCCCCTGTACGTTTCAAGAGGAAATTGTCTTTCCAAGAGGCACTTCTCCACCTCCAAAGAAGACTACCAAGGAAAAAGCTACCAGCACAACTCCCAAGCCTTCTTCACATCCTCCTCCTGATTCACCTTCTCCACCTCCTCCACCCCTTTCTTCTCCTCCACCTTCCCTCTCCTCCTCATTCGTCTTCCTCACCTACTGCAGGAGATTTTACACTTCAGGGATCCTTTTTATATACTGAGGAATATTTGGGTGGGACACAGCAGGACCCTGATCCATGGAACACATATGACCTTGCTGCATATTGAGCAGGGACCCAGGTTTGTACCACACCGCCCCTCACCACCAGAGGATAGTACATCCTACCAGCAGGTAGTGGCATGGGCAACTGCTTTCCACAATGTAGAGCTGCACAGGGACCCCATCAAACATAACTTCCTGTTTGATACCCTTACATCTACCCATAGGGATATCCAGTTTCTCCCTATGATCCCTGGCATGCTTTGTCACCCCTAGAGTAGATAAATATAAGCCTGCTCCCTAAGATCCGGTACACATTAGGTCACAGGTCTCTCCAGACTCAGTAGTAGCCACCACTGGATGAAAACGTGCCAGTAGCCAGGCCACAGGGGACTCTCCTCCGCCTGACAAGGAGAGTAAGAAGTTAGAGCTGCCGGCAAAAAGTTGGCTGCACAGCTGCTAACCATTGGCATATCTCCAGTTCACAGTCCTGTAGATGCTGCCGGCAAAAGAGTGGCTGCACAGGCAGCTAACCATTGGCGTATCGCCAATTCACAGGCCTTACTAGATAGATGTGACCAGGCTCACTGGGATGAAATGGAGGAGCTTCTCCAGTTTCTCCCAAAAGAGCACCGCAAAAGAGGGCAGCAAATTGTTGCTGAGTGGCAAACCATAACTAATAACTCCCTAAGCCGTGCCCTAGACGCCAGAGATACAGCTGCATGCAGCATTAGTACCACTGCCTTGATAAGAAAGCATGCATGTGTTTGCGCTGGTTTCAAACCAGAGGGTCCTGCAAGCAATACTTTACATGCCCTTTGATAAGGAGCATCTTCTAGGCCATCAAGTGGATTCCACGCTTGAGAAGCTGCAAAAAGACACAGACACACACCCTTCAGAGATGGTTACAGATCCACATCCTCAGAGGCATCTACCTCCCAACCCAGAGAGCCTTCGCTCTGCTATTCTAGAGGTTTCTTTAGGGGGTCTTACATAGGCAATAACAACAATGGTAGAGGTAAGAGCACTGCCTCTCGAGCCTCTACCTCCACTGGAAAGCCATAACTATCTCTGTCTTCACCCTGCCCACACCTGTCAGGGGACGGCTTCAGAATTTTCATCCAACGTGGGTCAACATTACACAGACCAATGGGTCCTTTCCATTATCCAACATGGTTATTGTCTGGAGCTCATTACCACTCCTCCAAACGTTGCCCCTCGCTCTCACAGACTGTCTCACGAGAACCTTGCCCTTCTTAAGCAAGAAGTTCAATCCCTTCTTCTCAAAAGGGCCATCGAGACTGTTCCCTCAAATCAAATCATTAACATTTATAAAGCGCGCTACTCACCCGTGCGGGTCTCAAGGCGCTAGGGGGAAGGGGTTACTGCTGCTCGAAGAGCCAGGTCTTGAGGAGTCTCCTGAATATGGAGTGGTCCTGGGTGGTCCTGAGGATGGTGGGGAGGGTGTTCCAAGTCTTGGCCGCCAGGTAGGAGAAGGACCTCCCACCCGCTGTGGAGCGGCGGATGCGGGGGACGGCGGCGAGAGCGAGGCTGGTGGAGCAGAGAAGACGGGTGGGGGCGTAGAAGCTGAGGCGGTGGTTGAGGTATTCTGGTCCCTTGTTGTGGAGGGCTTTGTGTGCGTGGGTGAGAAGTCGGAAGGTGATCCTTTTGCTGACGGGAAGCCAGTGCAGGTGTCTTAGGTGGGCGGAGATGTGGCTGTTGCGGGGTATGTCGAGGATGAGGCGGGCGGAGGCGTTTTGAATTCGTTGCAGACGTTTCTGGAGTTTTGCAGTGGTCCCAGCATAAAGGGTGTTGCTGTAGTCCAGGCGGCTAGTGATGAGGGCGTGGGTCACGGTCTTTCTGGTGTCGGCGGGGATCCAGCGAAAGATCTTACGGAGCATGCAGAGGGTGAGGAAGCAGGAGGAGGACACGGCGTTGACTTGTTTGGTCATGGTGAGGAGAGGGTCCAAGATGAAGCCGAGGTTGCGAGCGTGGTCTGAGGGGGTCAGTGCGGTGCCAAG
Source organism: Pleurodeles waltl (assembly GCF_031143425.1). NCBI lineage: Eukaryota > Metazoa > Chordata > Amphibia > Caudata > Salamandridae > Pleurodeles > Pleurodeles waltl. Next base: position 31,179,244 of record NC_090443.1, read on the forward strand.
GGCCGTGGGCCACCAGGAGTCGTCCCAGGCGGTCGGGGTGTTGCCGAGGATGAGGACTTCCGTTTTGTCTGAGTTCAGTTTCAGACGGCTGAGTCTCATCCAATCTGCGACGTCCTTCATACCATCTTGCAGGTTGGTCTTTGCGCTGGTGGGGTCCTTGGTGAGGGAGAGTATAAGTTGAGTGTCGTCGGCGTAGGAGGTGATGATGATGCTGTGCTTGCGTACGATGTCGGCGAGGGGTCTCATGTAGACATTGAAGAGTGTCCCTTCCCTTACAACACCAGGGATCAGGAGTTGTAGGAGGCTGGCCCGGTGTGTGATGGACACCTATGGTGTTACACCTTATACTGGGTCAATGCAACCCTTATTAGATAGTGTTACAGTATCTAGGTAGCCAGGCTCCCCAATGGTAGCTGTGGTGAGCAGCTAGACTTATCTGGGTGGAGTGTGAATAACTTGCAATATCACAGTAGTCATACAGTAACGTATCATACATGAAAGGGACCACACAGTGTTGCAAAAATAAAGGTACTTTATTACAGGAACACCAAACTAGATTACTATAGGCAAACCCCCCTTCTGAAGGTAAGCACACATAAAATATACACAGGTAAGCATTAGGAAAAAGCAAAAAATAGCAAGGTCCCTACATAGGGGGGCCAAACCATATACTAAAATAGTGGAATGTGAGAAAGGGTTCCCCACCAGAGGATATGGAGTAGTTAGCCGAGGGCTGGGAGAGAGTGGAACCCCAAGAGTTAAGTATCTAGAAGACCCCCAGTGACCAGGAGAGCAGAAGTAAGTTACCTGGTCGTTCCATATGCTAACAAGGAGACTAGTAAATGGAATATTGCAAGAACAGGGCCAGGCCGGTAGAACCCAACAGTGGATTCCAGATGAAAAAGACCTGCAAATGAAGGGGACAGAGTCCAGTCCACTCAGGAATGTCTGGGTGGGGCAGGAGGCAATGCCCATCCTTCTGTGGGTGAAGATTCGGGTTGACGGTGGTGGATGAAGTCCAGCTGCGGAGTCCAGGCCCTGCAGATGGAGTACCTGACGTCACCTAGGAGCTATCCCTTGGCAGTTGCTGGATTCCAGACAGGTCAGTGGTCAGGAGGACCACTGATAAGCACAAGCACCAGCAAATGCAACTGGAGCTGTTGGAGATTTGCAGAGCTGAAGAGGACAAGCAAGGTTCTAGGGACTCGACCCCTGGAGGGGAGCCCAGACTGGCCCTAAGAAGACAAGAAAGCCAGCAGAAGCAGTGAGAGCCCCCACAAGCAACCCACTGGCAGCAGGCACAGTAAGTCGCAGTGTGGCCCAGGCAGCACACCTGAAGAGGAGTCCAACATCACTGGAGCAGCAGGGAGGAGACTGCTCTTGCAGAGATAGTGTTGGTGGCCAGGGCTACTTGTAGCCTGAAGATCCCTTGGAGCAGGAGTCAACAAGCCTTGGTTTCTGGAACAATTGTGGTGCACAGGGATTCTGTCCTGGAGGAAGGGGCACAGGCTCACCGTCTCCCAAGTTGGACAGAAGGCAGAGAGGACCCAGAGGACCCCTCAGATCCACCACCTGTGTTGTAGAATCTTCACAGGTCCCGTGGACAGCAGATCCCAGCAACCTGACGTCGTTGCCTTAGGTGCCTACAGATGCAGAGGAGTGACTCCTTCACTCCAAGGGTGATTACTTCATGCTTCTTTGGGGCAGCTGAAGTCTTGCCGACCACAGAGGATGCACAGTCATAGAAATGTTGCAAGTTGCTGCCAAAAGCTGCACAAACAATGTTGTAAGGAGAGGTCGTCTCAGTGTTGCAGTCTTGTTTGGTTCCTGTGAAGTCCAGCAGCGGTTTTAGTGGTCAGGAGCAGAAGAGGCAGTTGCAGAAGAGTCCTAGTGGAGTCTTGCACGCCCAATCTGGGGACCCACTTGCTAGTGAGTCCCTAAATAAAAAGAGTCTTGGTCACTTTGCAAGGTGACCACGTATCAGATGGGGGGGGGGGTCACTGATGTCATCTGCTTTACTTGACCAGTCAGATGCTCCCTGGGGCCTCTGCCCATCTTGTTGTCAAGATAGAAGAATCAAATAGCCACCTCCAAAAGCTCTGGGCACCACCCCTGGGGTGGTGATGGACAGGGGAGTGGTCACTTCCCCTACCTTTGTCTAGTATCGCGTCAGAGCAGTGAACAAGGGTTCCCTGAAAAGGTGAAAACCGGATTAAGCAAGAAGGGCACCAAATGTGCCCTTCAAAGCAAGCTGTTGACATGGGGAGGCTACCCCTCCCCAGCCTTGTAACACCTATTTCCAAGGGAGAGGAGGTTGCACCCCCCCTTCCACATGAAATCCTTTGTTCTGCCTTCCCCTGCTTGTGCTGGTCAAGCAGCAGGAGGGCAGAATCCTGTCTGAGGGGCTGCAGCAGGGTGGCTGCTCGCAGACCATGGAAAGCTGGTAGGAGCAATACTGGAGTGTCGTCCAATGAGCCCCCAGAGTCCATGGAATCATGCCCCCAATACTGACATCAGTATTGGGGTATGATTCCGACATGTTTGATACCAAACATGTCTAGATTCAGAGTTACCATTATGTAACTGGACCATAGGTAGTGACCTTTGGCCAGTGTATAGCTACAATAGCTTCCTCACACTTACGAAGTCCAGGGAAATTGGGACTGGAGTTCGTAGGGGCACCTCTGCTGCTGCAGGGGTGCCCACACACACAGGGATCTGCAACCTGCCCTTAGGGCTGGAAGGGCCTGCCATAGGGGTGACTTACAGTGACCTGGTGTAGTGACCAGCAGTAAAAGGGTGCATGCACCTTTTCACGCAGGCTGCAAATGGCAGGCCTGCAGACACAGCTTGCATGGGATCCTATTGGTGGCATAATACATGCTGCAGCCCATGGGGACCCCTGGTGTACCAATACCCTGGGTACTTGTAGTGCTTTCCTCTTATTTAGTTTCTAAGCACTAACATAACACAACAGAAATGCACTTCTGAGGTCAAAGAAGACTTTTATTGTTGTTATATGAATGACAAATTAGTAGCTTTCAAGTCCGCGTTAATCAAACAAAATATATCAGTTTGCAATATACACAGCAGGTTATATTTATAAGATATTGAATGCAAAGCAAAACAAATACTTCACCGTGTAGGAACTATTTACAGCTACATCTTTCTAAGGTCTGCAAGCTGATGACCCCTGTCAGCCGCGAGAAAGAGTGTCATCTACCCACACGGGATGCTGGCAGCTGGCGCCAAGCTCCAGCACGAGGTCCGGCAGATTCGAATCTGACCCTCTGCAGCCTGTTACATTCGTTACAAAGGTGTGCCCCCTCCTCTCAGACCTGGGAAACTGAGCAAGCCTTTTGGAGACTGGCCAGGTCTCCAAGACTACTCCTGTTCCCAAGCTCAAGGGAAGAGAAACGACGCCCATGTACTCTCTCTTATCAGGTCTAGTCTACTGTGAGAGCAAAACATCTTGGTTCTCTGGTGCAAAAACACAGCTTGGAAAAATACAGCTTAGATTCTCAACTGCAATGTCTAACTCCACGTTAAAGGCAATGGGCAGCTAACCTAAATATCAAATGCAATGTCATGTTAAAGGCAATAGGCAGCTAACCTAAATATCAAATGCAATGTCTAGTGTCATGTCAAAGCCAATAGGCATCTAAGCTGAATACAAAATGCAATGTCTTATATCATGTCAAAGCCCATAGGCAGCTGAGCTGAATATAAAATGCAATGTATAATATCATGTCAAAGCCAATAGGCAGCGGAGCTGAATACAAAGTGTAATGTATAATATCATGTCAAAGCCAATAGGCAGCGGAGCTGAATATCATGTCAAAGCCAATAGGCAGTTAAGCTGAATACAAAGTGTAATATATGATATCATGTCAAAGCCAATAGGCAGCGGAGCTGAATACAAAATGTAATATATGATATCATGTCAAAGCCAATAGGCAGAATATCTAATAGCATGTCAAAGTCAATAGGCAGCTAAACTGAATACATCATGTCAAAGCCAATAGGAATGCAATGTCAAAGCCAATAGGCGGCTAGACTGGATACAGCATGTCAAAGCCAATAGGCAGAATACAGAATGTAATGGCTAATGCAATGTCAAAGCCCATAGGCGGCTCAACTGAATACAGAAAGTAATGGCTAATGCCATGTCAAAGCCAATAGGCGGCTAAACTGAACAAAACATACCATGTGCTACTGGTGAACATTGAGCAACTAATATGCGCAGTGGTGAAACACAAAGTCATTGGTCAAAACAAACTTTATCAAATGGCAGGACATTCCGCCCTTTGACCAATGAATTTTTGTTTCACATATCTCATATTTCAAACAAACAAAAAAAAAACATCAGCACAAAAAAACATTATGATCAAAGCAATCCCTGTAAAGCAATAGAAGTGAATTAACACATTGATCTCATAACCTTTCACATCAGATACATCTACATAGAAAAGACTGGGCATTTTTTTTTTTTTTTTTTTCTGAATGAGTCTCTAATTCAACAGTGTTAGCAATTTGATGTGGCATGAGTTCTGCTCATGTAAAGGTGCACGGTCCACCTGAAAGGTTTTCTGGAAGGTAAGCAAAAGTCAGAGTTCCATACGAGAGGGGAAAAAAAAAAAAAAAACACAGCAAACAAGTTGAACTTGAACTGAAGGCGCAGTTTGCGCAAAATGGATCCATGGTGCTGGCACTTTACTCAGCCGGGTTCAGGTTGGGGATTCGGTCCCTTCCCCGACCCCACACGCACACACCGGAAGGGGGACCACACAGCGCACTCAGGGACAGTGGCGAAACGTGGTAGGATCTGCAAAAGAAACAAGTATGACTTTTCTTGCAAATAACATTTTTCATTTAAACTGCACCCTTCCTCTTTCTTTCCCTGTTTTATAATCAGCAGGACGTTTTTGGGGCCCTTTGTTATATTCACTGCAGGTTCTGGAGGATCACTTGGGGCTTCAGCCCACACATCAGCACTGAGGTTTTTATCTGCTGCGCCACAGCTTCCCTTTTCTTGCACTGTGAGAAGGGCTGGGGCAGACTCCTTCTTTACCAAACCTCCATTCACTGCATTTTCTTCAATTTGGGCCATTCTGTCTCCAATTTGTATGAATGAATCAGATTCTTTTCTAGGTATCAGCATAATTTCGATTTTTCCTTGGTAATCTGCAGCAATCACTCTCCCTAAAACCTGATCACTTTGCCATTTCTGTTCTGGTAACTTTCCTCTCCCCAACTGCTCTGTGACTGCTTGCATGACAGATTGCTTTTGTGCGTGCTGCACAGTTTTTATCAAATCTAGGGGAATGTGCATCTCTCTCATCTCTGCCCACCTGTAAGTGGCCTTTTCACATTTCTGGGGCACCCACATAGCCATCCCCACTAAGGCAGAATTCTGGGTGAACACTTCTCTCTCTGAATTTTTCTCATTAACATCTGCAAGGTAATTGAACCAGTTAGGTACAAGCCATGTGGCTAAAACATTATCAAAGAACCAAAAATCAGCATAAAAATGACACATCTCACGTAGCTCTTGCTTTAAAATCTGACACACATTATACAACGCTGTTCCTTCTACGGTGCCAGAAAACAACATTTCAGTCAATGAATCATTAGTAAAACAAACATGCTTTTTATCTTCAGTGGACTCGAATTCAAATGGTACACACAATTTCATTGGTAATTCTTTTATCTGTGGTACTCTAGCCCTGTCTTGCAAGTACCAGATCCATTGTATGATTCTAGCTAGGGGCACTATTTTCTTTCCTTGTTCATGATTTAAATATACATAAGTATTTCCTTCTTGCACTGCGCAGAAACCTAAAGTCTGCATTATTTCATTTGCCAAATCACAAGCGCGCAGCTGCATATTATTTTTCACAGTGACCATGTACAAAAGTGTTAGGATTTCTCTCAAATGAGGGCTATTCTTTTTCCAAAAATCAAACAAGCTAATGAAACTCGGGGTGTCTTGCTCTAAAATCCTTCGTTTTACTTGTGCATTTTGCAACAGTAACTCGTAAATCACATTCTGGTCTCTCTCCTCCGTGTTATCAGTTAAGGAATGCATTTTGGCTGCCAAAGACCCTGGCTCACACGAAAACTCAGTGCAGCTCGGAGCTGTCTTAACCCCCTCATTACTGGAATGGGACAAGGAAGATTCTTCATTTTTATAACTTTCAGCATTATTTTGAATTATCGTATCCTGGCTAATTTGCTCACGTAAATTCCTATTTTCATGTTCCAACTGCCTACATTTCTCCTGCATTTCTCTGTAAGCAGATAAAGGTATCCAGACCTTTCTGTCTTCATTACTTCAAAAACACACGTTTTCTACATATATACAACGGGAATTATTTCTCAAAACAACATCAGGCATTTTAGCTACACATGCATTTTCTTCTGTAATTCCCCAAACAGAAAACAATTCACAGTTTTTCTTAGCACCATCAGGCAGTTCATCAACACATGTATTCTCAGACATGGTCTGCCGTGCTACTGTGATTCTCCAAACAGAAAACAATTTCTGTAATTCTCCAAACAACAAAAAACAATTACACTTTTAAAGTGTGCACTTAGAAATCTACTAACTCGTCAAACCCCTTTAATCACCTCTTAATGACCGACCCCACGACTCCAGGTACCAATTGTAGTGCTTTCCTCTTATTTAGTTTCTAAGCACTAACATAACACAACAGAAATGCACTTCTGAGGTCAAAGAAGACTTTTATTGTTGTTATATGAATGACGAATTAGTAGCTTTCAAGTCCGCGTTAATCAAACAAAATATATCAGTTTGCAATATACACAGCAGGTTATATTTATAAGATATTGAATGCAAAGCAAAACAAATACTTCACCGTGTAGGAACTATTTACAGCTACATCTTTCTAAGGTCTGCAAGCTGATGACCCCTGTCAGCCGCGAGAAAGAGTGTCATCTACCCACACGGGATGCTGGCAGCTGGCGCCAAGCTCCAGCACGAGGTCCGGCAGATTCGAATCTGACCCTCTGCAGCCTGTTACATTCGTTACAAAGGTGTGCCCCCTCCTCTCAGACCTGGGAAACTGAGCAAGCCTTTTGGAGACTGGCCAGGTCTCCAAGACTACTCCTGTTCCCAAGCTCAAGGGAAGAGAAACGACGCCCATGTACTCTCTCTTATCAGGTCTAGTCTACTGTGAGAGCAAAACATCTTGGTTCTCTGGTGCAAAAACACAGCTTGGAAAAATACAGCTTAGATTCTCAACTGCAATGTCTAACTCCACGTTAAAGGCAATGGGCAGCTAACCTAAATATCAAATGCAATGTCATGTTAAAGGCAATAGGCAGCTAACCTAAATATCAAATGCAATGTCTAGTGTCATGTCAAAGCCAATAGGCATCTAAGCTGAATACAAAATGCAATGTCTTATATCATGTCAAAGCCCATAGGCAGCTGAGCTGAATATAAAATGCAATGTATAATATCATGTCAAAGCCAATAGGCAGCGGAGCTGAATACAAAGTGTAATGTATAATATCATGTCAAAGCCAATAGGCAGCGGAGCTGAATATCATGTCAAAGCCAATAGGCAGTTAAGCTGAATACAAAGTGTAATATATGATATCATGTCAAAGCCAATAGGCAGCGGAGCTGAATACAAAATGTAATATATGATATCATGTCAAAGCCAATAGGCAGAATATCTAATAGCATGTCAAAGTCAATAGGCAGCTAAACTGAATACATCATGTCAAAGCCAATAGGAATGCAATGTCAAAGCCAATAGGCGGCTAGACTGGATACAGCATGTCAAAGCCAATAGGCAGAATACAGAATGTAATGGCTAATGCAATGTCAAAGCCCATAGGCGGCTCAACTGAATACAGAGAGTAATGGCTAATGCCATGTCAAAGCCAATAGGCGGCTAAACTGAACAAAACTTACCATGTGCTACTGGTGAACATTGAGCAACTAATATGCGCAGTGGTGAAACACAAAGTCATTGGTCAAAACAAACTTTATCAAATGGCAGGACAGTACTTAAGTACCATATACCAGGGATTTACAGGGCAACACCAGTATGCCAATTGTGAGGTATAAAAGATACCAAAGCAACCAAATTTACAGGAGAGAGCACAATCACTGGGGTACTGGTTAGCAGGATCCCAGTGAAAACAGTCTAAGCACACTGACAACATGCAAAACATGGGGGTGTAACCATGCCTGAAAGAGGGACTTTCCTACAGGGGTATACTCCCTATACATCCCCATTCCTGGAAAAAGACAGCTCTCTCAGGCCTATTCTGGACCTCAGACCATTAAACCACTACTTTCTCTCAGAACACTTTCATATGGTTACTCTTCAAGATGTTATTCCACTTCTACTACAAGGCGACTTTTTGATGGCCCTAGATCTAAAGGATGCCAACTTCCATATTCCCTTCCACCCTGTACACCGAAAAGTTCAGAGTCACAGCAGCTCCCAGAGTCTTCACAAAGTGTTTAGCAGCTGTCACCCTACACCTCAGAGGACATAACATACATGTGTTCCTTTACCTAAACAACTGGCTCATCAAAGCCAGCACACTACTGAGGTGCCAATATCACTCTCATGACAGTGGACCTGCTTCACACGCTGGAATCACAATCAACTTTGTCAAATTCCATCTCCAACCTCTTCAGATACAGCCCTATCTAGAAGCTGTTCTCAAAGTAGAGTTGGAGCTAGCATACCCCAATCTGGCCCGGGTTCACATTTTTCAGTCTCAGGAGAATCGTACATACAGAGTCAGGACTATCATGCGCCTTTTAGGGATGATGTCCATCGTTCCTCATGCTAGGCTCCACATGCGTCACCTACAGCTGTGTCTGTCTCGTCAGTGGTCTCAGTCACATGATCATGTGGAAGATCTAGTGTTGTTAGACCGCCATACTCACCGCTCTCTGCAATGGTACAACACCACCAACCTGTTAAAAAGGTGGCTTTTTCTGGACCAGGGGCCTCAGGTCATTCTGTCCCCAGATGCATCACTGATGGGTTGGGGTTCTCACCTTCAAGACCCCCCATTACAGGGCCTTTGGGATCTCAGTCACCAATCCCTACCTATTAGTTACTTCGGGCTTCAGGCAGTATTTCTAGACCCGAAAGCATTTCTTCACCACCCGTCTTACAAGGTTGTCTCAGTCTGCATGGACAACATGAAAGCCATGGAAACACAGAAACACAGAAACAGGGAAACACGGTCATCCCATTTGTCACAGCTCTCTCAGACAATATGGAAGTGGGCTCTCCACCACCACATTCACCTGGATGCAGAGTATCTCCCAGGAACAGACAATAACTTTGCAGGCCTGCTCAGCAGGATGCAGCAACAAAGTCCATGAATGGGAAATCCTACCCGCAAGTCCTTCAAAAATTCTTCCTAAAGTGGGGAACTCGTCAGATAGACCTTTTTGCCACAGCAGAAAATGCTAAATGCCCAAGCTTTGCCTTCAGGTACCCACACCTTTTATCTACGGGCAACACTCTATGGATGAACTGGTCATGGATATTTTCTTGCACTTTTCCACCTCTCCCTCTCATTCCATTTCTGGTTCGGAGGATCAGGCAGACATTTCTCACCATGATCCTTGTAGCTTCCACATGGTTGTGTCATCCCCTTGTAGTTTCCACTTGGGTGTGTCAGCCATGGTTCACAACACTTCTGGACTTCTCAGTAGTCCCCAACGAGAAGCTCCCCAACAGGCCAGACATTGTCACTCAAAATCAAGGACAGATCAGACACCCAGACCCCAAGTCACTCACCCCTGTGATATGGATCCTTATGTCATTGAGTTTGGTTACTTAGGATTGCCTGTGGAATGTATGGACATTGTCAGAGAAGCCCGTAGGCTCACAACCAGATTATATTATGCTGCAAAATTGAATTTTTTTGTATGCTACTGCCAACCCTAACGTATTAATCCCATTAAAGCTACTGTCCAAGACATAATTTATTTGCTCCATTTACAGAATGTAAATCCAGCTTACACTTCCATTCGCTTACATCTCGCAGATGTAGCTGCATATCTACAGAACAGACAACATACTTCCTTGTTCAGAATTCCAGTCATCAAAGCTTTCATGGAAGGCCTTAAAAGAGTTATTCAATCCAGAATGCCTCCTGCACCATCCTGGAACATCAATATTGTCTTGCCAGGCTCATGGGCCCTCCTTTTGAGCCACTTCATTCATGTGCTCTTTAGTTCCTTTCTTGGAAAGTGGTGTTCTTAGTCGCTATTACATCACTCAGAGGTGTTAGTACGCTCCAGCCCTAATCTTGGAAGAACCTTTCTTCCAAATTCAAGGAGACAAGGTGGTCATTCGCACAAACCTGAGGTTTCTTCCTAAAGTGGTTTCCTAATTCCATATCAACCAATCCATTGAGCTACCAGCCTTCTTTCCGCAGCCTGACTCGGTTGCAGAAAAAGCTCTCCACTCTCTAGATGTTAAACGAGCACTTATGTTTTACATTAACAGACCAAAAACTTTAGGAAAACTAAACAGCTCTTTGTAGCTTTTTCAGTACCTCACCAAAGGCAGGCCAATATCCAAAAACAGCATAGCCAGATGGATAGTAAAATGTATGCCAAAGCAAATAGACTGTTACCTGTTACTCTTAGAGCACATTCTACTAGGAAAAAAGGAGCCACTATGGCTTTCAGTGGGAACATATCTATACCTGACATTTGTAAGGCGGCTACATGGTCTACACCACATAGATTTACAAAGCAACTGTGTGGATGTACTAGCACATCAGCAAGCCAATGTAGGCCAAGCTGTGCTACGAACAGTTTTCTAGTCAACTGCAACTCCCACAGGTTAGCCACTGCTTTTATGGAGGGACTGCTTTACAGGCTATGCAGAGCACGTGTATCTACAACCACACATGACATTGAACAGAAAATGTTACTTACCCAGTAAGCATCTGTTCGTGGCATGTAGTGCTGTAGATTCAGATGCACCCTCCCTCCTCCCCGGACACCTGTGGCCAGTTACATTATATTTGTATATACTTGTACATATGTAGTTACATTTTCATGGACATCTCTTTCTCTATACTTCCTCTACCCTCCTTTCTCACCCATCTGTGGGAAAACAATCTAACAAAGGAGTCGATGCCCATGCGCAATATCACCAAGAAAGAGGAGTCACTCGATCCAATGTCTCGAAAATGCTTCTTTGCAGAAAAACACCTTGCAACGCTCTGGACCCAACACTAGATGGCAGGAGTATGCAGAGCATGTGAATCTACAGCACTACATGCCACGAACAGATGCTTAGTGGGTAAGTAGCATTTTCCTTAGTTAAGATAACTGTAAATGATGAATTTTAGTGAGTTTGGTTGTTTACAATGGTATGTTTTAACTGACATTTACCTAACTATAACGTCCCGTCCCTATAATCTTTGTTTTTTTTTCTAATATCGAAGGCTTTTAAAAAAAAATGTAAAGTAAGATAATAATACAATTTCTAACTAGAACATCACTTTAGCTTTAGTTTTTTTTCATTGAACTTATATGTTTTTTTTTTAACGTAAAGTAGGATATCCATCACTGTGCATGGTGTGGGGTTGGCCGAAGGTCCTTGCTTGCACCCAACTGCCCTATGAGCCCCCAACCCCCGTTGTGCAGGCCTTTGTACCCAACTACCCAGGGGTTGGCAAGAACCTTGCCAACCTGTATGGTCTTACAGTGTAAAAAGGCCCGACATTTTATTTTCTCCACTGCAGTACTACCACATAATAGTACGGGGGCTGCACTCTGTGCAGCAGTAGTATGCTCTTGGGATCTGTGTGATCAACACTTTTGTCTTCTAGTGTCTTAGCTGTCCTTCCTATATCATAACATTTACCTTTCCACACTGATGCCCATAATCCTCTCATATTCACTCTTCTCTTTCTGATTGCTATGATGCTCGCTCCCCAGAATTTGGCAGCTGAGAAGACTTACAACAACCTCGATGTGTCTGTAACAAAGGCTCTCCGGCATCGCTCACAATACTTCGAAGGTGTGCTGAAGTGCTACAAACATGAAACCCTGGACACTATTATTAACCGCCTTGTGGAGGCTGAGGTAATGGGAATGCTAGTGGTCAAAGGAGGTTTGGGTGAGGGAGTATCTGAAGCTGGGGTCAGCTCCCCTAGGAAGACGGGGTGTTAGCCCCTGACAGTGTCAAAGCTAAGATCAGCTAGAATGATGGAATTCAGATGCTTTGGTAGCGTGGGATCTGTGAGAGAGGCAGCTGTGGTAAAGGGACATGGAGGTCTGATGGGTAATGTGGGAATTCAGGTTGAGGCTAATTTCCACATGGCTCAGCTCAATGGTTTATTTGTTTCTTCTTTCAGGTTCATCGACTGGTGGTGGTGGATGAGAACAATGTGGTGAAAGGAATAATCTCTCTCTCTGATATACTGCAAGCACTGGTTTTTACGGCAGGTGGTACGTAGACATTAATCCCTGATAAGCTGGCACGTTAATATATGGATCTGGATGTTATATTCACCCAAATAGGAGCTCCTGCCACAGAGAGACTGTCCATTGACTGAGTATAGAGTCAACTCCCTTCTCACCACGTGTATTATTAAGCAGAAGCTGCGGTGAGTGGTTCAGACTACCCATTGTTACAACTACTGAAATAGGCATCCAAAATAGGGTCAGTGAATAAGAACTGGGCTATCTCGTGCCATACCTAAGTAATAGGGAATACAATGTCCAGCTGTGAAGCTGAGCCTGCTCAGTAGGGTGCCCATTCTTATGTAACCAGTTCAGCAAGAAGGGATGGTATGCCTGTAATCATGGGCAATGTAAACAATTTCTAGATTTAGACTTTGTATTATCCCACCATTTAGTGATTATCTTGGAAAAGCAGCTTGCTTACTTGTACTAAACTTTGGCCTTCCCCCTATGGTTGTAGCCAGGATGACTCATGATGATGTTAACCTGAAACCCACAATGCCCTACGCAATAGACATCATCTTCAGAATGCTTTTTCAGCCATCTGGTTGGAAAGCATGAGGGCCATCGGGACCAAAGAGGTGGAAATGTGAATGGTCTGTGACAGTATTTCAACCGTTTATAAAATGACTCCAAAATCAGAGCCTTGTAGGCTTTTTTTCCCATCAATTCAGAAATAAAAATGGACCATATGCCCTTTGTGTTTTATGCAGCATGTCACAATTATTATCCTTGTGTAGATCTACACGAGTTTTGTTATTTGTGTTCTCCTGGTGACCATAAACACTCTATATAAGCCTGTATACAGTTCTTTTCATATAAATTGAATAAACAGAGAAAGCCATGGGTTTTTTCTTTTATAGTGCCGGGACCAGAACTGGGTGCAGCCATCATTTTGAAGCTGTGCAGCACCGTTTGCCTAGTGGTTTCAAACTTCAGACGTGAAAGCAGTTGTCTACTCAGAATGACTAAATTGTTGATTTGAAAAATATCACCATTAGGAGATACTAAATTGCACACCTTCCATTTCAAAGTGGTCAGTTTCAGGGCAAAATACTGACTTGCTCACACCACCATAGAAAGATTTACATTCTCAAGCAGAGGCTCCACTTGTTGCCTTCCTAAGAATTGCTCCGCAAGTTAAAAACACCTGAGCTGTCTTCAAAACAAATGGTTTCATTCGACAAAGATCTGCCACCAGCACTAGAAATTCTGCTGTGTTCCACCTAGTAAGAGGTCTAAAAAACCTTCAAGGTCATTTGGGGCTGGAAGAAGCCACCTTGAACAATTTGCCAGCAAGGCATGGACAGCGGAAGTGACCATAGCTAGAATTACAACAGGAACAATAGCTGCCACAACAGCAGTAGCAGTAAAAGTAACAACAGCTGCCCCTACTGCAGGGACCACCGCAAGCACTTTAGAGACAACAGCTGCCACCTTGACAGGAACCAGAACAAGAGCAACGCTCACAGCAATAGCCACAGCAAGGACCGTAGCAGGGACCACAGCTGGCTCACAGTGGAAGCAAGAAAAATAATGGCAACAACAACCCCAGCAGCTACCACAGCAGTGATCTCATGTGTGATTTTTTTTTCTTCAGGAGTCTTAGAGCAATCAAGGATTACTGGGCTCAAATTGTAATGATGGGAGTCTTTTACCTCTGGTGTCCCTATCAAGGGAACAAAACTGAACACCATAGACACCCCTTTAGCACTTGACCCATGTGATATCAAAGCGTAGGGGTCGAAGGCTTTCTCTGGAAGGTGATGTGTGGTGAAGTCTCAGAACTGAGACTGCAGATAATAGCTAGAAATAAATCATTATTCTGGCAGTGCTTTGACTTGAAAAGAAATAGTAATAATTAGGTACATATCACATCTAAATACTATTTTCGAAATTCAAAGGGCCAAAAGTGCACAAATAAATTGGGAAATGTAGTGAGACAGCCATTTCCTACTCAGTCTGTTCTTGGATTTTTACAGGAAGTGTGTTAAACTCAGTTCAGTTTCACTAGCAAAAATAGGTTGTCTCTAGTTCTGGGACACAGTTGCACTGATGTTTATAAATGTTCTTATGACCTTCATACTTTCAGTAGCACGCTGTACACTTAAGGTCCTGAAACGTCAGCTTCTCAGTGCTTCCTTTTGCTACTAAATGCTAGAGTGCCACTTCTGTACAAGTGCCTGCTCCGTCCATGCCCCTCTTGTTCCAGCAATGTTCTCCGATGTTGCGGAACTGCCCAAGTGCATGCTTCTAGTTCAGAAGAAAACATACTTTGCAAGTACAGGCACGCAGAGACCGCACTCTCATGCCTGCCAGAGAGAAATTGTTCTTCTTGGAATATTCCTCAGGGTCTAAAGTCAACCCCATTAAACTCACAAACGAGGAACACACCCAGGTCACAGCGTGATTGTGGAGAGGGTTTGAAGTACAACTGCTGAATGCAGTTGTGATTTTCTGCAGCACCAGGCTGTCATAGATGCTTCTGTTTCCCTGGAGGAAACCAATAAAGACGTTGTGGTTTTTCCTGAACTTTAGGCCATCAAAGGAACTGATTTTTCTTTCATGGTAGCCTTTGTCTATCCACAATTATCTGGGAGCTGGTTAGAGGGTAGCCAGTGAAAGCAACAATTGTGGGTAAAAAATTGTCTTTCTCAGGAGCACACTAGAAGGGGCCCTCAGTCACAAGGCTACATGGCATGCATGGTGTGCAGTTCCTTCCTTGGGCAACACAGGGTAGGTATAATTCCAGTTCGTTTTACATCTTTTCTCAAGACCCTTTTCTTGTATGAAGCCTCTCCTTCATGTAGGAATACCTTCACTAACCCTCTCCAGCAGAAAGTTGGCTCCTCCCTTCAAAATTGTTCAAGGTGGCTTCTTGCAGCAGGACGCACAACTTCCGTGTTCCTGTTCCTAAACATGAAATAGTGGTGTGGCCAATCAAAGACCTCCACCCTAGTGCTCAGAAGTCTTTCTCAGTCTCCACTGGTTTGGCACCCCTGACACTTGATGATGTGAACTCCTGGCAAATTCAATGGGGTTTCTGCCCCATGCTTATAGTCTACTTCCAGTGATTGTAGTTTGCACATCCCAGGTCTAGGACAGTTTCAGGCAGTTCATCCCAGATTGGTTAAGCCACAGACTTCATAATCTAGTATCATCAGAAAGGAGGTAAGGGGATAGCAGCTCCCTTGCAGAGAGAACCAAAACATAAGCAGGAGTAGCTTCTTCACCCAGCTATCTCACAATTTATTAGGAATAACCTATCTTGGAAGAATGTAGCAGGAAGAGGGCAAGGGCTGTCTGTGTACTTCAAAGAAGCCCTTTGTCTCCTATCCCACAAACTGAGAATCCACTTCACTTAAAAGAACTCAGGAATGGTTTGGTGGAGCCCTAAAATTCACATTGTCTGTCAGCCTTCCCCAACCTCCGCCCTGTGTTTTACCATTACCTAGTTCCTACAGACGATTCCTGTGTTGTAGCAGTCAAAGGCCAGTACATATGTCCATCCTACTATAATAGTATAAACATAAATATGACATCCATTTCTCACACTGAAGAGTGAAGAACCCTGAAGCATAGAACTGCCAGACCATTTTAAGCAGATAAGGCCAGGAGCAACTCTTCGTGGGCAGGCTACAAGTATGCCTGGTGACGACACTGGAGTCGATGGTGCTGGCGTCGGTGGACTGGGGCTGCGGTGCGGGACGGTGCTTTGTGCTCCTCACAAGCGGTGTCCACAGGCCACGGTGCAGGCAGCGGCGCCGGTGTCAGCAGGAGCGTTGTCTTCTGGGAGGCCCAGGCTGCTGTGTGAGCAGGCGATGCTGGAGTGTGGGGCCCACATGTTGCGGTGTGAGCAGCGGCTCGGTGAAGTCATCTAATGATGGCGTCGTTGAAACCAGGGTCACGGTGCGAAGCGGGGCAGTGCGACTCCATGCAGCGTTGGCAGGTCATAATGCGGCCAGTGGCTTCGTTGGTGCGTCGCAGTGGTTTCTCCTCTTGAACAGCACAAAACACACAGTTCCCAGTGCTGCTGGTCGAGGAAACTGAAGTCTTTGGTGTCCCTGAGACTTCCAACAGGAGGCAAGCTCTACTCCAAGCCCTTGGAGAACTTTCTCAAGCAGGACACACAGGAAAGTTCACCCTTTGCACTCTTTTCAGGCAGAAGCAGCAACTGCAGGCCAGTCCAGCAAAGCAACAGAGCAAAGTGACAGTACTCCTCCTTCAGCTCTTCTCCTGTGCAGAGGTTTCTCTTGATTCCAGAAAGATTCTAAAAGTCTAGGGGTTTGGGTCTTCTTGTTATACCCATTTCTGCCTTTGAAGTTATCAAACTTCAAAGCAAAGTCTCAAGTGTTTGCCAGATCCTTCCTTGTTCAGGCCAGGCCCCAGACACACACCAGGGGGTCGGCGACTGCATTGTGTGAGGGCAGGCACATTCCTTTCAGGTGTGAACGACCACTCCTCCCTCCCCTCTAGCTCAGATGGCTCATCAGGATATGCAGGCTACACCCCGCCCCATTTTATGTCACTGTCTAGAGAGGTGCAAAACAGCCCAACTGTCAAACTGACCCAGACAGACAATCCACAAACAGGCAGAGTCATAGAATGGATTAAGCAAGAAAATGCCTACTTTTTAAAAGTGGCATTTTCAAACAGACAATTTAAAAAACAAATTCACTAAAAAAAATGTATTTTTAAATTGGGAGTTTAGAGTTCCTAAACTGCACATTTTTATCTGCTCTCAAAGGGAATCTGCGCTTTAAGGATATTTAAAGTCATCCCACATGTTAACATAGGAGAGAGAGAGGACGTGCACAGTGCAAACCGAATTTGGCAGTATTTCACTGTTAGGACATATAAAACACACTAGTATATGTCCTACCTTAAACATACACTGCACCCTGGCCCTGGGGCTACCTAGGGCCTACCTTAGGGGTGCCTGATATGTAGTAAAAGGGAAGTTTTAGGCCTGGCAAGTGGGTACAATTGCCAAGTCGAATTGGCAGCTTAAAACTGCACACACAGACAATGCAGTGGCAGGTCTGAGTCATGGTTACAGGGCTACAAATGTGGGTGCCATAACCAGTGCTGCAGGCCCACAAGTAGCATGTGATTCACAGGCCCTGGGCACCTCTATTGCACTTTACTAGGGACTTACCAGTAAATCAAGTATGCCAATCATGGATAAACCAATCAACAGTACAATTTCAGTAGGGAGCACTTGCGCTTTAGCACTGATTAGCAGTGGTAAAGTGCACAGTGACAATAAACCAGCAAAAGCAGAGCCCAGTACACCATAAAACCAGGAGGTCAGAAAGCAAAAAGACAGGGGAGACACGCCAAAAAGCTGCCAGGTCTAACACCATGTTATTGAGTAGAGTGATTAATTTGTCAGTACACTGGGTGTGCAAGTTAAAGCACAGGAGATTGCTTCATGTTTTAGACTATGAGTACTCCAGAATCTGCTCTCCAGTTGAAACAGATTTTCCAGTGTTCAGGCACTCTTTTGCTCCTCCCTCACAGAGCTTGCCACATTGTACTTCCCAAGCATCTCTTGCACCCATCTCTGCAGTTCCTGGGTCTTCTCAGGTGTCTACTACTATACAAAAACATGTTGAAACCACCTCAGTCACCAATGAGGTGCACTCACTGGATATCAAGATCACTGAGGCTGTGTTCACGTTCCTCAAGAAGACTTCATTCTTCGAGGTCAAGACACAATTGCAGACCCTCATGGGAACACACCTCTCATCCACGATCATGTTCAAGATCTTATTCAACTTTCAGTTAGTAGGTGTTCACCCACCCTGACAAAATCACCCTCATCCACAGTTTTGTCATGCGTTTATTTATTTTAGTAAGCTTTTATGGGCACGTTATTTTAGCCATTGGCCTGCAGCTTGTGCTCTTTAGCCTAATAATTAATTTTATTCATTTTATCTTCTGAGCAGAAGCTTCATTCTGCTGTGCTGTTTTTTCCTTTTATCTCATACACTTTTAGCCTAGGAACTGTTATAATTCTTCTTAGTCTGACATTCTCATTTTGTACTCAGCTCAAGGCTGAACCTGATATTGTTTTTCAGTACAAAGTGGAATACCACAATCTTTGCCACTTCATGAGAAACATATGTGTTCTTATGTTAGGGCAGTTTTCTCAGAACACCAGCTGTTTTATTGTAAAACATCCCTCTGCCCCCTGTACTTTAGAGGGAGAGTTCCAGCCATAAGATTGCCACTGCATGCTGTTGCTTCATTGCAGCTGTCTGCTTAGACTTGATGTCTTTTCTGCCTACATGAGAGAAGATTCTCAGTAGACCAACAGCCC
The DNA here is from genome assembly GCF_031143425.1 of Pleurodeles waltl. Classification (NCBI taxonomy): domain Eukaryota; kingdom Metazoa; phylum Chordata; class Amphibia; order Caudata; family Salamandridae; genus Pleurodeles; species Pleurodeles waltl. The sequence goes on from NC_090443.1 coordinate 31,198,065, forward strand.
TCTCCGCTACTACCATATTCAGTTATGGGGGAATGGTCTCTTCCTAGGGATCCTGAAGGGCGGATTAGGGCTAACACTGCTATGTTCTAATAGTACTTTAGTGGCGTAGGTAGGAATACCAACACTTAGCTTTCTGACACTATGGTGGGACTTTTTTTATGTTTCACTTTTGTTGTCACAGCATTGCTATTATTATCTGTTATCATCCCACATTGCAGTGCAGGCCATTTTATCTAGAATACAGGTGATTCAATAAAATATATTGGACTTATTTCTGCTTCTGTTTGTCTTTGCATGTGTGAGACCAATGTAACAGACAAAAAAGGATGAGATCTGTTAAACCACGATTTCCCTGAGAAATCAGAATGTCATGCGCACAACTGCCACAAATCACCGCCACTTGTAGTTACAGGTGAGGTACTGCTAGGTGGCTGGAAGGGTAAGGCCAACAGTTGTCACACAGTGTAGAATCGAACTCAGTTCCCCACACCCTAGTGGTGCTGCCGCCCGTATCCAGCAGTCTCATTTAGTATAATGAGAGCCAACACGACAATTTCTCCTATCGATGATATAATTACCTCCAGTGAATTTCCTGTCAGATGAGCTGCCAAATGTAATTTCCGATACCAACAGCACTGGTTTCGTCTTCGATTAATTTTGAGACCTTACAACATCAATCCACCTGAAGACCTCTCCTACTTTGGACTATAGTTTATTGGAACCAGTTTGGAGCTTTTTCTGATTCCTGCATCAACCAAGGTTGCTCCAAGCTAGGTTGTTGAAGAAATGCAAACCACCTGAGCATGGCAGTTTGTTCCTCTGGTAGACCCCCCACCACACTGTATCATAGGGTCAAACACAGGCAGAAGGCAATACCAAGGGTGGACTGTAGTTTCCACTGCACCTACGGAGAAAGAAAGTAAAAAGCTGAATACAGTAGGGAGAGATGTATGTGGGACATCAGCAACAACAATGAGGGATGGTAATGCTACTGCCCTGCTAGGCAGAGATGATAGATGTTCATGGTATTCATAGCCGGGTTTCATTGACACACGAGAGAAGAGAGAGGACGATCAAGAGGTTTTGAATGAAGGTAAGTGCTTTTGCTGAGTCGTGAGACAGTGCTACTCGCGACTGTTGTCATGGTCTTGCCATGCTGCATAATCCCTGACTTTATTTCATTGGACTTTAACCTGAAGCCCATCAAAGAACCTTTAACCTTCTTTTCTTCAATACCACCTTGTTTGGTTCGCGGGTCGATGAAGAGATGTAGCAAATAAAGACAGTTACCTGATGGCCTAAAAACAGGTTGGAGTTCAGGAAGCATCATTCGACAGAAAGTTCAGACCCCTCAGTAGCCCCAGTAGTTCAGCAGCAACATCAGGCAATATTATGAGCCTAAAAAATCAGCAATAGGGAGAGGAGGTCAGCAACCGTTGGAGAACATCCAGCTAAACAGTGATTCCTCCCTTTTCCCTTTTCTGTTGCATACCCCAGTAGTGGTATGCTTCAGAAACCATCTAAAAGAGTGGCAAAAATAATAGGCCACAGATGGGTGTTAAATATTATGTGAAATGGCAATGCTCAGACGTTCACATCATTTCCTTTAGCGATTTGACCTAAGAAATTTGTAAGTTATGTCTCAACAAGCTTCAGCAGGAAGTCAACATCCTTATATAGAAACATGCCATAGATGCCGTTAAACTATTTCTTAATTTCCAAAAAAAAAGGGAATTTATTCTTGCTACTTTCTGGTTTAAAAAAAGTGTGCCAAAAAAAGAGTTCAGCCCGATGTCATGCTTGCTGGTAAACAAATAGATAAAGCAGGAAAAAAATAACAGTGCTTGCTTTTCATCAAATATAGCTGGAACTACATCAAGGGGATTAAATTTGTTCTAGAGACCTCTTTCTGGGCATATATTTTGATATTCCAGTAGTAGAAAAACATTGAAATTTCCTGAGGTTTCTTTTCCAGAAAGACCACACTAGCGATATAGGCCCCACAGACCTTCTCCAAGTGCATGACAGTAATTGCAGGTTAATGAGTATTTTTGTATATCCACACTGGACAACTTACCAATCAAAGCCTTGACACCTCTGATAGTTATACAACACTTTCAAAAGACTGTATCCACTCTGAACAGTGTGGCCTTGTGGTTCAACCATGCAAACTTGATGTTGACGCTGTCCATTCTGTCCACTACAAGGGGCAGTGATGGACACTCAAGCGTAAAGAGTGTACCCTTTGAAGGAGCAACTGTTTTTTTTTTATCTGTCAAGGTGTCTGAAACTTCTGAAGACACTGTATGCCTCTGCGCACCTGGTATCCTACTTCTAGGGTGTAGAAAACTGGGCTTCTTTACATATCCTTGCTCCTCACCCACACACCTTTTGCCCCTTTTTATAACTACTAGAGCAGTGGTTTTTAAACTTTTTAATGTTGCGCCCTCCCAGTGATAGAAAATAATCATCGGGCCCCCCACAGAATTCATCACAACTATTCGATTAAGTTAGCAATGTTTAAACATGTCTAGACTTCTTTAAGCTTTGCAGTTAAGTTGTGGTACCTTTTTAAAGATACAATATTTGTTTCTGCCTAAAACACAGCACTGTTATCTGCATAATGCTTCTTTTAGCCAGGGCCTGGCGTCCCCCTGGGATCCTTTGAGACCCCTTTAGGGGGGCCCGCCCCCGAGTTTGAAGACCCTTGGACTAGATGCTGATTTTCGACTCTGACAGTGCACTGAGGCCTGCTAATCAGACCTCAGTGCCTATGCTCGTTCCTTAACAACAAGGTATGTCTATTTGTTTACATTTGGCACAGGACGTTAGCATCTCTGTAATTCCCTAGTAAATAGTACCCCTGGTACTTAGGGCATGGATACTAAAGAGGGTTTTTAAGGACTGCAGCATAAATTATGCCACCCTAAGGGAACCCTCACACAAATTGCACATAACATGCCATTGCAGCCTGCATGTCAGGGTGCAAACCCTGAGTGAAAATACAATATGGCATGTACATTGTGTGCCGTGCCAAAGTCACAGCATTGGGTTATATGTAAGTCACCCCTACAGCAGGCCTTAAAAGCCCCAAGGCAGAGTGCATTATAATACATGTGAGACAAATCTGCAAGAGCATATATGCCGTTGTGATGTCTAGTTCCATTCCTAGACATTGAAAGTGACAGGGCAGCCATCTTAAAGCATGTACTGGACACTGGTCAGCACGAGTGACCCAGCAACATGATGGCTGCACAGAAATATTGGTGTTTGATATCAAATACCTCCTCTTATTAAGTCAACACTGATGCCAGTATTGCACTTTAGAGGTGACCCCTGAAACTTACAAGTCCTCTAGTGTGCGGGCTGACTGGTTTCGACCAGGCTGCCACCACAGATGAGTTCCTGATCCCCTGGAGGTGAGAGCCTCTCTTTTCTGAGGTCAGAAACAATGCCTGCCCTGGCAGGAGATGTTATCACCTCCGCCAACAGGATGGCTAGTAAATCTGCAAACCAAGGCCAGGGACTTCAAAGTTCCTGCCACCTTTGGTATGCGACTCCCGCTTCCCCCAGACCTGGGAGAGGCAACGCCCTGCCCTGAAGCTCATTTGGAACTAGGACAGGCAGGAAAATTAGCTATGCAGGAGGCGTGTTGGACTGCCCAGCTGGACACACCTCTAGGGTGACCAGTCTGAAGTGAATAAGAAATTAGGAATTCCACCGTCTTGTGTGTGGGGTTTAATGGCCCCAGGGTGAAAGTAGCCCCTTGGCTACTACCCTTCACTCCCCTTAACACCCCCAAATTGAGTATTTAGAGGGCCCCCTGACACCAGCACTTCAGATTTTGATGGATACAAATAAGAGTTGACAAAGAAGACTGCTGACTCAAGAAAAGAGCACAACTGACTTGGCACTAACTCTGCCAGCCTGCCTGCTGCACCCGACCTTCGTTGAGCAACCCACTTGTCCTGCCGCTGTGCAGAATCCAAGAAACCCAAAGGGCTGCCAGTGCTTTGCCAATTGCCAAAGAAACCCTGTTGGTGTAGAGGAGCTACCCCCCTGCAGCCGCAGGCACCAAAATAACCAAAGAAATACTTGGGGTACCGGACCCATTGCAGCAGCTAAGGCTTGTTTTGTCAAGACTGGGCACCAATGCCAAAGAAAACCAACCTGCATGTCGAGGGGCTTCAGGGACAGTGAGACCCACATCGTGAGTGGCCCAGCTGTTCTGTTTGCCCCTCTGCAGCAGTAACCAAGACAAAGAGACAGCCTCTGACCTGCACTACCCGACACTTCAAAGTGCCTCTGCACCCGTGCTCCACAGCTCGAGTCCGAGGAAGGTGGCGGTGCCAACGGCGTCCCGAGAACCTCCAGGGCTAAGCTCACCCTTAGGTTTGCCAAGATAGGACTCCCAGTTGCCCCCTGCTGCCTTTTTGTGCAGGCCTCCTCTAGTGCGAGTGCCTCCTGTTACAGAAACCCGGTGCCTCAGGACACCTCTGCACCTAGTCGTCCCGACACGCGAAGAAGAGGATCAAATGTGTCCCCACATCAGTGAGCATCGTGAGACCTAAGCCCACTTGTTGATTCAGCCAGACTGGACGTCCAGTTGCCACCTGCAGCCTCTATCTGCAGGCCCCCTCCAAAGGCGAGTGACTCCAGCACTGGATCTGACGCCAAGACACCACTGCACCCAGGCCCCACAGCCCAAGGAGAAGTGAACCAATGGTGTCCCTACATGCCAGAGGACCTCAAGGGTCAAGCCCCCCACCCCAGTCATAGCTTGCAGCCTCTTCCCGACCGGACCGATCCCTATTGAAGTGAATGTGACATCCGACGCCGTAACACACCTCTGCACCCGGACATCCCAGAGCCCCCTGAGGTTACCTATTGGTGTGGCCTTGGACCTTGCCCCATACTCACCTTAAGTCCTGGAGAACAGTCTTTTAAGTCGCAGTTAAGTGCTCGAATGTACTACATGTGTTCCCTCCAACGGACAGCATTACTGCACCCCAAAATTGCACTGTCAACTTATGAAAACTGTAAAAATTAATTATTCAAAAAGTACTTACCTGATTCCGATGATCTTGGTATCTAAAGTCACATAAAAATATGTGTTATTTTTATGAATTGGTGTTGGATTTCTTTGAGTGTGTCTCACTTACTGCCTTTTTGTGTGCAATACATGTTTAGCACTACTCTCTGATATGCCTAACTGCTTGCCCACACTACCACAAATGATAGCATTTGGGGTGTCATTTGTGCCTCTGTAATTCGTTTGGGGTTTGCCTGGACTCTTACACAGTGTACCTCTTCTGGGTCCTCTAAAGAGCCAGCTTCCTATGTAGAGTCCATGGCTTCTTGTATTTCTCTTCATCCCAGCTTCACACGAGACCTCTGCAACAGTGCATTGACAATCAATGGTACCAAGCCTCAGATAGTTTGGAACGCAAACTACGTCTAACACTGTGAATCAGTAATTTTCTTCTTGATGCAAGGTGGAAGGAGTTCTTTCCATGAAGATCTTTTATTTGATCACCACAGGTGCATCTCAAAAAAGACTGGGAAACCCATATGGATTCTCTTCAAGTTCATAGGACACTGTCTCGGAAACAGCCTGTTTGATGGCATGTGTGGCTGTACATACACATGCTCTGCATACTTCTGCCATTTAGTGTTGGGTCCAGAAGGTTGCAAGTTGTTTTCCTTTGAAAAGTCTTTTGAGTCACAAGGTAAAGTGACTCCTCTTGCTGGTAATGTGCATGGGCATCAACTCCATTATCAGATTGTTTTCTTCCGCCGTCAGGTCCAGCCGTGCTTTCACCGAGCTCCCTTAGGCCTCTTCCGTTCGAGAAACCTTTCCAAATTAGTCGGTATTGTTAATTGAAAGCGGTATTCTATTCCTTTGTGTTCCAGGACCAAAGAAACTTTTAATCGGATCGACAACTTTTTTGAAGAGGCTCTTGAACCACCTATGCCTCCAGCCAAACAAAGGAGAATGGAGAAAGACGTGGTTGAGATTTACCCACCTCTACCTGCATCTCCACCACCAGCCCCTCCACCACCACCATCTACTCCTCCTCCTTCATCTCGTGGTGATCCCCTTGATATCTCTCCACAGGGCTCCCCTCAATCACTCCATGACACTCAGGACACAGGGGATGACAATGTGCCTTTTCATTGAGACATAGACCCAGGGTCTCAATATGATGTGGACACCTATCTAGACACTGACACAGAGGTCTACCAAGCTAGACCATCCCCACCAGATGATACAACTTTGTTTCAATAACTTATTGGGAGGGCAGCCACATACCATCAGGTACCCCTCCACAAAGAGCCCATTGAAGACCATATTCTTTTTAAAACACTTACTGCATCACATAAGTCCACACAGTATCTATCCATGCTTAAAGGCATGTTGAGACATGCAGAAGAAATTTTTCAAGACCTTGTAGAGCACACATTATCACTCAAGCGGGTGGAGAAAAAAATACAAGGCTTCCCCGTCTGATCCAATTTTTATCAAAGGTCAGATACCAGCAGGCAATTTACAAGCTGCTCATGATGCTCTGCCTCCTTATAAGGAGCGGAAGCTCATTGATACTTCTGGCAAGCCTGTTGCTGCTCAGCCAGCCAATCACTGGCGTATTGCCAATACACAAGGACTACTTGCCAGATATTATCGTGCCCACTGAGATGAAATGGAGGAGCTTCTCCAGTACCTCCCAGACGAACACACCAGAAAAAAGGCCAGAACATTGTTAGTGAAGGGCAATTAATATATAACAATTCCATCCGTTGTGTTTTAGACTCAGCTTACACAGCAGCGAGAGGGATAAACACAAGTGTCCTTTTACGCTGGCATGCGTGGCTACACATTTCTGGTTTTAAGCAGGAGGTACAATAGACAATTTTGAATGTACCGTTTGACAAGGAACATCTTTTCTTCCCACAAGTAGATCGGGTGCTAGAATAGATGAAAAAGGACAATGAAGTGGCAAAATCTATGGGGGGGCACTCCAACTGCCTGCCTGACGTGGTGATTTTCGTAGGCCTCAATATGACAAACTCCAAGCCGTCAACATTAGAAAATTCGCTATCATACAGTAAAAATCAACCCCCCAACGTCCTCTCATAGAGGATTTTACAAAGGTTCCTGTAGAGGTAACGCCTACAGAGGTAAGAGAAAACACCATCCTCTTGAACCTCTTCCACTGCCTCCAAGCAGTGACACATTCCACCTTCCCTCCAATTATCAAACACCTGGAGAAGGGCGCTTTCAGCTCTTTCTCCAAAATTGGCAAACATCACCACAGATCAATGGGTGTTGAGTATAATCGAACATGGTTATTGTCTGTAGCTCAATTCCACGCCCCCAAGCATTCCTCTTTGCAGTCACAACTTTCACAGGATCATGTCATTCTCCTCCAACAGGAAATGCAGTCCTTAGTAGCCAAAGGAGCAATAGAAGCAGTTCCTCTACAACATCAAGGAACGTGGGTATATTCACTATACTTTCTCATACCCAAAAAGGACTGCTCCTTAAGACCTAGCCTAGATCTCAGGCTTTTAAATCATTACATCATATCAGATCATTATCACATGGTTACACTTCGAGATGTGATCCCATTGCTGTAACAGTGAGGCTTTTTATCAGAACTGGATTCAAAAGAGACCTATTCTCACATTCAGATACACCCAGCACGTTACAAATATCTCAGATTTGTGATAACAGGTCAACACTGCCAATTCAAAGTGCTCCCTTTCGGGGTAACAGCAGCACCAAGGGTGTTCACAAAATGGCTTGCAGTTGTAGCAGCTCATCTGCGGAGGCAGAAACCTCATGTATACCCATACTGAGATGACTGGCTCATCAAAGCCAGCACTCTCAAACAATGTTTGCGCCATACTCAAACCACAATAGACTTGCTTCACCAACTAGGTTTCACAATCAATTTCTAAACGTCACACCTAAATCCACTTCAGATACAGCCCTATCTAGGGGCCATTCTCAGCACACAGTTGGGAATAGCCTAGCCAAATGCATCAAGTGTACATAATTTTCAAGCACTGCTCTCTCACTTTCACCCAATCACAGTAAAATCAATCATGAAGCTTCTAGGAATTATGGCTTCCTGCATTGTAATCGTGCCACATTCACATCTTCACATGTGCCAATTGCAGGAATCTCTATCACATCAATGGTCTCATGCACAGGGTCACTTAGAGGATCTAGTGTTGGTAGACAGCTGCACCTTTCGCTTTTTGCAATGGTGGAACAAAACCAACCTTTTAAAAGGGCAGCCATTCCTGGACCCTGTTCCACGGACCATTCTGACAATGGATGCTTCTTAGACAGGGTGGAGTGCTTATCTCCAGGACATCACAGTCCAGTGACTGTGATCATATACACTGAATTCTACACATCAGTAATCTAGACCTGCTAGGTATTCACCTAGCACTTGAAGCGTTTGCAATTAATCTCACCATATGCATAAGCACAGACAACATGACAACCATGTATTATGTGCAAAATTGGGGGGGGGGGGCGTCATTGACTACAGTTGTCTCGTCTTGGACAGGCAATATGGCACTGGCCCATTTGTCACAACATCTGCCTATTGATGGAACACCTCCTAGGAACACACAATTTTACTGACCTCAGCAGGATGCAGCAACAAGTCCACGAGTGGGAAATCCACCCCCCCGAATCCTTCTATCCTACTTCCAAAAATGAGGATTTCCAGACATAGACCTAATCACAACAAAAGGAAATGCAAAATGCCCAAACTTCGCCTCCAGGTTCCCACACCCACAATCCAAGGGCAATACTATATGGATGAACTGCTCAGGGATATTTGCCTAAGCTTTTCCACCTCTCCCTCTCCTTCCGTATCTGGTTCGGAAACTCAGGCAAACTTCTTTCACACTGATTCTAGTGGCACCCACATGGGCCAGGCAACCATGGTTCACCACTCTATTAGACCTATCAGTAGTGTCGCAAAAGAAGCTTCCCTCGACCCGGACCTTCTCATTCAGAACCACGGTCAAATCAGGCACCCAAATCCCAAGGAGTTAAATCTTGCAATTTGGCTCCTGAAGTCATAGAATTCTGGTATTTAAACCTACTTCAATAAGGTATGGATATTCTTAAGGAAGCATATTGACCAATAACTAGAGCTTGTTATGCAGCAAAATAGAAACGTTTTGTGCACTATTGCTTTGCTCAAAATTGTGATCCCTTACAAGTGCCAGTGCAAAATATCCTGTTGTATCTTCTTCATTTACAAAAGGCAAGCTTAGCATACACTTCAAGAAGGTTACACTTAGCAGCTATAGCTGCTTATCTTCACAACAGGCAACATTTTACTATTTCCAGAATCATCCCTGTTATTAAAGTTTTTATGAAAGGGCTTAAAAGAGTAATACTGATAAGACTGCCCCAATGCCATCTTGGAACCTTAATGTGGACCTCTCTAGACTCATGGGCCCACCATTTGAACCACTACAATCATGTCCTTTACAGTTTCTTTTGTGGATATTAGCTTTTTTTTTTCAGTAACTTCCCTGAGACGTGACCGTGAGATCCAGACATTAGCCTTACAAGAACCCTTTTTCCAAATACACAAGGATAATTTACACAACATTGACACAAGGTTATTTGTACCGATTTCAAACTTTTTTACCAAAAGTAGTATCCCGGTTTCATCTCAATCAAACAATTAAATTGCCAGTCTTTTTTCCACAACCTGATTCTGTTGCTTAAAGAGCCCTTCACACATTAAGATGTAAAAGGAGTGCTTATGTTCTACATTGATAGGACCAAACCCTTCAGGAACCGTGTTACTAAATCCACTATAGCAAGATGGATTGTCAAGTGTATCCATATGTGCTATGCAAAAGCCAAAAAGGCCATTACCTACACCGCCTACAGCACACTCAACTCGTAAAAAAGATGAATCTATGGCCTTTTTAGGTAACATTCCCATAGCTGACATTTGTAAAGTAACTACATGGGCTAAACTACACACTTTCACTAAACATTCCTGTGTGGATGTTTTAGCTCGCCAACAACCTAATGTAGGTCAGGCAGTGCTACGTACTCTGTTCCAAAATACTACCACATCCACAGGTTAGCCATCGCTTTTTGAGAGACACTGATTTACAGTCTATGCAGAGCATGTGCATCTACTGTCACACATGCCATCAAATGGAAAATGTTACTTACCCAGTAAGCATCTGTTTGTGGCATGCAGTGCTGCAGATTGACATGCGCCCACCGGCCTCCCCAGACATATGTGACTGTGGTAGCCATTTTTACACATTTACACACATGGACATTTCATTTAGATTACCTTGTACTGCACTCCATTTATAACCGCCTGCAGAATAATGGAGTTGATGCCCATGCACATTACCAGCAAAAAGAGGAGTCACTCTACCTTGTGTCTCAAGACTTTGAAGAAAAACAACTTGTAACCTCCCAGACCCAACACTAGATGGCGCAAGTATGCAGAGCATGTGACTCGACAGCATTACATGCCACAAACAGATGCTTACTGGATGAGTAACATTTTCCTTCTGCCACATCAAACTATTGGAATTGAGATTAGTCCACTTGGCTGCCAAGTCTTTACTTCCAGCAATCAAGGCAAAGTCCTTGTTTGAACAGATGGACCGTTTAACAATGCACTACCACAACAAGCAAGAAGGCCAGATGACTTGAAGCACAGGCATGCTGAAGGTTGATGTTGGTTATATCCTGAGACATTCAGGTCACCGCAGTTTACTTACCTTGTGTTCAGAATGTTGGGGTGGATTCACTCAGCAGAATCTTTAAAGATAATCACAAAGGTGTCTTAAGTGGCGTTGTGTTTTGCCGTATGTTCAAGTGGTGCTATCCGAGGCTGAATCTTTTTTGCCGATGCAGGAAATGAGAAATGCCATGATTTCATCTGCAGATCCTACCAACCAGAAACAAATAGGAATGCCTTTCTGATTTTTGATCAATGGTCAGCAAAGTTTCTGTATGCATTTCCTCCAATACCCCTAATCCATTTGTTCACCATCAAGCTGATTGTAGGTGATCCTTACAGCTCCGGAGTGGCCGTGCCAATGGTGGTTCACTAATGTTCACCTATGAGAATGACTGCCAAAGAGGCTTCTGTGCAGACTGGATCCATAA